>NC_063281.1:7579699-8779699 GCF_910591885.1 Bombus terrestris | reverse complement strand
CATCCGATAAGCAGAAGCGATTCACCTTTGATCGGACATTCTTAACAAAAGCTTAATAAACCTTAAATACGAATACAAAGCCAATCGTCAAAGTTTCACAAGACGGCGTCGTTATTCAAGCAAAAGACTATCGATTCTTGTTTTCAACAGCTGGCAACTAGTGTTGGAAACGGAAGCTCGGATGAAAATTAAATCGCGTATCCCGCGAAGGATCTGGCTGCTTCCTAGAAGCAGCGATCCATTGGATGCCAATTAGATGCAATATCGGGTCAGCAGGACAATTCTCTATCGAACTGTCGGCTCCTACGTTTTCAATAATCCGCTTAATACCGTGGATGCGCCAATGGGAAGCGCACGAACGTTAAAGCGATCAGAATCGAATTATTCGATTTCCCGGCGCTTCTACGAGTCGGGATTCAACAACGGGGATTCAGCGTTCGAACCACTTGAATGGAGCAACGCATAACGATCATCGCATGAATTGCAACATTCGGCTCGATGCCGACTCGAGCCATACTGCACCAGATTACGCTGATATTCGTGGCCATACTCTACTGTCATTACAATTTCAAAGCGGCTGAATAGCCTCGCCGATTCAACGGGGGGAGACACGGGTGCTTACTCCCCGTGCAACTGTTTCTCCTTCTTTTTTAGTTTTTTTTTTTCTTTCTTTACATTTTTTGCATTTTTTCGCTATTCTTCCCCTGACGCGTCTCGCTTCCGGCCGCAATCAAGCGGCGACTTCAAAGCGATTTTTCGTAGCCGTCGACGGTATTCTTCCGTGAAATATCCCCGATTCGTTTCCGTGGTTCCTGTGAAAGTAACGCTGGCACAGGGATTTCGGTGAATGCACCAACCCTCTTCTGAAAGGAACTTATTTACATAAAAGAAGGAGAGTCGAAACTATCGGAAATTTATTAGGCAGAGAAATTTATTATACATCGAAGGCAACTTTCTACCGACATAACTCGTGAAGCTCGTCTAGCGTGATTTCGTCGGGGTCAATTTCAGTTGTTTTCGAAAGACTACCTTGAAGTGACGGAAGCTCGACAGCTCGATTTTCGGAATCATATCCCGCCTTTGATCTTAGCCCTGATGTTCCAAGACATCGCTAGGCGTTACTTTCCTTAATCGTTGCTCCGTTGGTAACGCGGATACGATGTTTCTCGTCAGCAAACTGGAACGGTGATGCGAAGCTTTCCTTTAATGTCCCCGTGTCTAAACGCTCTAAACAGTAATCGACCGTGATCCAAGCTTCGTGCTACATTTTCTACGTGTGTAAAGCATAAAGCTGTTGACGTAAGCTTACTCGTAGGATGACTACCCCATTATACGTGCAATCTGCTTAGTATCATGGTGCTCCCCGGCGCATCCTCTCTAATGGGAACTCGACTCTCCTCGAATTACGTAACTCTTCTTTGTGCAACTTTGCCCCGCTGCCTGTCGTCGATTTTATGAAAGGCGAACGCCTTCCATCCGAGACATGAGATACCGCCGACGTGTAACGCTGGCTTTCCTATATTGTACGTGCAAAATTACTAAACGAGAGCCTGAAGGAGGCGGAGAACTTTGCATATCAATCTCGCGCATATACGAAGGACTATATTAAGCAGTTAATTGGTTTGCTTAAGGTAAATTTCTGACGTTTATGCACTTGTAGAAAATTTAGAGCTGCACAGATTGGCAGAACCTACGTATTGTAATGTGAAAAACTTACAGAATATTCGAAATATAGCACGCGTTCTAATAGTGAAACAAATCTCTATCTGAGTTTGATTCTGTTGAGGCAATTACTTCAAGAAAAACTTTACACCTTTTCTTTTGTATATCCGTCACCTGGTGACCGCTGTTACGAAGAGAATAGAATTTGGTGAAACAAAATTTCGAAATAAGGAGAGGTCCATATTATTGTGCTCTTCAATTGAATATTTTGTTTTGCATTACAAGGTCTAGAAACAAAAGAGCTATAAGTAAATTTCTATTGATGTTTCTTGTAGCCTTCAGCTAGAGCTACAATGTTAACTTTTTCGTAATATCCTTTGCTATAAATATATGAACGTATTCTCCATCATAGCTTTTTCCTATTGTATTCTAACACTGTAAGAATGAGGATCTGGATCAGCATACACTGTATCTGTATTTATATTTATACTTTTACTTATTTCAGTATATTTTTCTATTACAAATTCATCCACTCTTTCCTCTATCAGTCAATATCAACAGATTTTATAATTACATTTTATATTGCATATAAAATGTCAAAATCAACAACAAGCAAAAATCAATTTTACAAACACGTCTTAAATTTATAACCAACAAACATATCGTAGTAGTAAACTAGTGCATTTTTCAACGTGAAAGTCCTGTACTTTGGAACACTTATCCTTTCGTTATCTTTCAATAAATACTATTTAAATATTAAAGCTGGCTCCTTATTGCCGCAAGCCGTTCAATTACACCTCGATGAATAATTGAAGGCAGGAAAATTGCAGTGGGAAATTTCACGGAGAAGGGAGCGCGTAAACGAGCGTATAATCGGCAAGCATAGTTCCCTAGGGCGCGTTTTCAATGCCGCAGTCTCCCGTCGGAGGAAGATATCCGCATCGCACATTTCCAATAAATTCATCATCGTGCAAATGGAAGTCATCGAGCGGTGAAATCCAATATGGACTTGCGAACGGTGCCAGCTATATCAATCGAAGATACCGAAGCTATTCCGTCGTAAAGATGAAATGTTCGTGAGAAGAATGCGCGGGTGTAACAAGAAGCTGCTGATGGTTAACGTCAGGTGAAGGGAAGAATCGCATAGGCTAAATAGAACGAGGAAGAGACGCGAAATGAGATGTTTAAAAAGGAATAGAAACAAAGGCACAGAGGTAAAACAATGCGTCTAACTAATGTGTGCCCCGATATCGATTTGTACATGTACATGTTTTAGAAGATTTATGTCAGCAGTACGTGAATGTTAGTAGGCTGTATAGATTAATACGAAAGTAATAAAAAAGCAATATTTAGTATGATTTTATGAAATCAACAAATATCAAGTTACAAAGAGGATGGAAAAATGTATGTTTAACTCTAAAGTCAAACAGAAGACAGTAGAAAGTATGATCTATTCCTGTAATCTTCTTATCTATTAGCCATCTAGAAATAATTTTATCGTGAAATAATAATGAAATAATGTAGCGACCATTTTATCAGTATACAATTTTTTAATTAAATATATCTTGTAATAATTGAGCGACTGTCCGAATAGTTTTAGGACGTAGTGTACGTACAGTTAGTTATATGTTACGATGTTAGCTTTGCCTAAGACAACTTGACACGTTTGCCGGTTTCCAAGGAGTCGTTGCCGGCGTGTTTCCAAAGCTCACGGACCTATTTCCTTGTCTTAGACTTCTCCCTCCACTTTCTACCTTTTTCTCAACCCTTCGACCAATGTATTCCAGGGTCGACGAGAATTCTCTCTTTTGACCTAGTAGCTTGCTTATCGCTTACATGGCTCACGACCTCGTGTACGTGTATCCTACAGATGCATTGTTGCTGCCTTATGAAGGGTCTGGGCGCATTAGTGGCGCCTGTACTCGTGTAATTGAAGTTGCATCGTCAGTAACAGCTATCGTGTTCTCTGTATACGTTTACTACCTTCCTGCTATACCTCCGTGTATTAAGAAGCTTCACCGCGATTATTATGCTGCTACTATGGCTTTTTGGTAATGGATGTTTCTTTAAAACGTGGGAAATTTCACAGATACGAGACGTTGAAAGCTTCTAAAACACAATAATCAATTTAGAAAATATTTATAACAATTATATTTTGTTTCTATTTCGATATCTTCTTAGTGTACTCTTACGAGCACAAAATATGTTTAACAAGCTACACCTAAAATCTTCAGACAATCAATAAATTTTCAAAAAACGAAGGTCGGAATCAGGCTATGCGTAATTCGTAGTTTCTGTATTTATGTGAAATTTGACAGTGCGAAATTTGAGGACGTTATTGAACAACGATATCGAGTCATCGATGTTGTCTGATCACACGCATTTCTATTCTACTTGCGTGCCTTTCCTATACTATGCGTCCCACTGTTTGGAAATCTAAACACAATGCTCATAATAAATCTCTGTTTAGGTTTCATATTTTTAATTACAACAGAAAGAATATGATCTTAATAAACATTCGTATTCTAGATGTTGTTACTCATGATTTTGGTGATTAATTCCATAGTGTTTTTCAACGAGTTCTCTGTTTCATGTTCAGATTTCCAATCATTGAGATACATAGCAAAGAATAAATGGGCAAGAATAAATACGTGATCAGGAAACTGTTCATTCGATATTGTTATTCAATATGATCCTAAAAATTTGTTGCCATTATTCCTTAGCATCGAGAATGCTTCAACGTTGAAACGGGAACACTGTGGCGGTGAAATGAAATTTGAACACGTAAACAATTTCAGCATCTTCGACTCCCTTTCCGTGCATGCCAGCATTACAAAGCTTTCATAGACATTGTTCCGCTAATACTTCCGTAATTGGAGCTGCTTTGTGTGTATTCAGTCATGTAAATGCGCGCGTTGCCATAATCAAGTCGCATTAAATTACATCCTTCGGTAACGTGAACACAACTTGAAATTACATACTGCAACTTGGTTACGTTACAGCTATACTGACAAGGTTTCTTCGACTCGTTTTGCCTATTAGATCGCTCCAACTATTTGCGTTTGAAACATCGCCTGTCTTATCATCGAATTATTTATCATACTCGTTGAAAAATCGATCGGGGATAACTATGAAAGTAGAATGGGAGACAATAAATCAAAAGTTTGGCCTGTTAGTTCACTCGATCTATTCACGTCTCGTGTCCTATCATCCAATTATTTAAGTGTCGCGCGCCTAGAGAATCGATCGAAGATAGTTATAAAAGTAGAATGGAAGACGATAAAGCAAACGTCTTACTTGTTACTAGAACTATTCGTGTGTTACTATCGAACTAGTTATCGCACGTATGGAAAATCCATTGAGAACGGCGACGAAAACAGAATGGAAAACACCGAGCAAAAGCCAAATCAACGGAGAGGAAATTTCGTCGGCGAAACACTTATTTACAGCGAACAAATGGGTGTAGCGTCGAAGATTGACAGGGGAAACGCGAAAAGGCGGCAAGAGGGAGGAATCAGGAGCACTGATCGAATCTGTCAAGCAATGAAAAAATATCGGTGGCTCAGTCAAACGAAAGATGAATGCATCGGGACAATGAGTACGGCCACGTTGTTTTTCTCTCTATCTCTATCTCTCTTTTCTTGCACGCTGACACCTAATTTTCCGCACTTCAACCCTAATCTGACTGATTCTCCCACTGTCCGCCTCGAATATACGGAGAGGACGCGAATCTCAGCGTTTCCTTGGGATTGTCTTGTTCGTGGTAAAGCTCCTGGAACGAAATTTGCCGAGTGTACTTCAATTTCCTGGTTCTTCCACCGTGGATTCTGCGGATTACCCGTGATATTTTAAAAGTAACGCGCGTAACCTTTTAAATTATAGCGCCATCAAATCTGAAGCTGCAGATAATAACCAACAGATAGGAGATACGAACGTGAAGTTTATTAATATTAGGACATTTATGAAAATGTATTAGGGAATTATCAAAACTTCTAAAAATGATAGCTTGAAACGTTGGACTACGAAGGATCCATATATTCAATATTATTATAATAATCTCGTCAATTTGATATAACAAGATAAATTTTCTTCGTGTTTACGTATACTTGTCGCGTCTTCTAATTGTCATTCCAATTTTCAATTGGTTCCACGCATGCTAAATATAATCTGATAATACAGATTCGAACTTTAGATTTCTTCAAGTTTCCTACGTAACTCAGCCTAACTCTTTCTTATAATATTTGCACTGGAAAACTGTTGCGGCCGGCATATAGTTGTTTCAACTTATTGTATTATATTAATGTAATTCTTTGGAACAGTTCTAACAAATGTTTGTTCGTTACATACGAAGACCATGATTGAGGGAGAGGGGAAAAATCATGGCTCGATCAGGGTGGAAATCGCTGGCCGGAACACCGGCGAATTATTCGATAAACCAGTCACGAATGCGCATTTTTCTTCCAGGGCAACGACAGGGAGTAAGATCGGTGGCAGAACTCAATTCCCATGGTTCGCCGTGAGGCGAGCCCGCGAACTATCTCGAAATTTCCAAGGAGCAATTTGTTAAACTTCATGGTACTTTTCAACCCTCGCGTTTCTCTTTCTTCCCCGCTTTGTTCGTTCTTTTGATATTTTTTCTTTATTATTTACGACTGGCATAAATCGGTAGGGATTGTCGATCGGTTCGCGAAAACTTCCGCAATGTGTAGGCAACGGTCAGGGAACGTTGGTGAATCGTGCTAACGCCCACACCTCGTGGACATTGGTCTCTGGAGAGGGAAAGCTCCCGATATGAATCGCAACAGGACCTCTAATTCTCACCACAGTTTATATGTTATTGCATTTATCACGTGTACGTGCTGTGGATTCGTGCACCGGATGTGAAAGGCACGTGTACACACACACACGGGCGAAGGAAGACCTTTAGCTGCGCGATAACGTACATTACCATCGTCGTTACATACGATCACATGTATCGTGCCGCCGTGTAAACGAAATATTTCCAACGAGAGTTTTCTGATGGAGCTCTGTGTGTTGTACGATTCGCGAAATTAATTAATCAAACGCTACCATGTTCGTGATTCGCAAAATGTTTCGGTATTGTGTACATGTTCTTGCAGATTGTTAATTTTATTGTGCGAAATGTAATACGAGCGCGTAGCAGGTGATTCCTTATACATATAAGAATGAATTAAAAATATAGAATGGAATTTTCTAGCTTGCGACTGGCTTTTAGAATAATCGATTTTGAAAATTCATTTCGTTTGCATGCGGTTATGACCATATTCTTTAACCAGAATTTTCTATGATCATAGAATTGGGAGTCAGTAAAGACGAATCAGCTTCGATTAGGTTGGTTTCAGTTCTTGCGAATGTACATGTAATATGATATATTTTTAACAGGAATAAAATGACAGGTGAATAAGAAATCCCTAACAGAGAAATTAATCTGTCCAAGAAGTTAACAATTTGACGAATAAATTTGTCTTCCTTTACCAACAAATTCATTGATAGAATATTACCGGTAAAATTTTTCCTTCTGCTGTTTTCAATCCAGCAACTCGTAAGAGTTACATGATCACATATAAACGATGTATAGTAATACTAGCAAAGCATGATATATAAAAACAACATCCTATATACGATAGAATCTCCTATCTTCATATTCATACTTAAAAGGCAATCAATCGCTATGCAGACATATCAGTTCCCTTCCTTTCATTCGTCATTCGAAGCAGATGAAAAGCAGAGGAATAATAAGTTGGATGTTCATCAAGTTGCAGCAGGGAATCATAAATAATTTATGTTAGAGCGGGCAAGATGAATCGCGGGGACAGGTCGTGAGAAAGAGTCGGGAAAAGTTTAACGGTCTACGTAGCCACGGTATAATCATCAGAGAGCCTCGTAGTCTAAATCAAAAGCGGAAGGACGCCAGGAATTTTCGCAGAATACTTTGGCAAACTTATCTCCGTCTATGTCGCTGGCCAGCGCGCGAACCGAGCTCTAATCAATGCGTAATTACGAGCCCAAGCCCGGCCAAATGAAAATTAAGATTCGAAATGAATGCAAGAAATAAATTGGGTTCCCGGAAGGTTGTCCTCGGGTTCCCCTGGCGATATTATCCCGAAACGACGGTGAAGACATTATTTCAATTATAGCATGGCATCATGGTAGTATTCTCTCTGGCTCCGTCTCTCTCTCTCTCTCTCTCTCTCTCTCTCTCTCTCTGGATTTGTGCGGTCCAAGTAACTTCGTAAAAGTTGTCTTTCCACTTTCTTATTTCCGCGCTTAACCTATCCCAAGCTACTATGAGACGTATCGTGAAACGTGGCCATGATAGAAGACGTTATCGAATATCATAATAAATTATTGAAATCCGATCAGGAGTTTGGCAAAAGGCGGATGAAATGGAATATGAATATGTAACAGAGAAGAGTATAGCCAATTTCAAGGATTTTATGTTTGATATCAATTTGCCACGACCAATATTTTCGATGCAGACCGAGAGGTTATTTTAATCCTCGCCGAGGACAATCCCTCTTTTATCGGTCGATATAGGCTGGTCGCTTGATTATTTTCTACCGGGCAGCATATTATTTCATCCCGTTTATGCGCCTTTTTTAATTACTTTGCAAATGAATGCCAATGGAAATTAGCGCGTGACCATACATCACTCCTGCGGTTCGGTACCTCGTCTTTCGATGCACGAACTTCATTTTCGTTCAGGCAAGAATTAATTAGGATTCGTGATTGCGATCCGGATGATCGTGTAATTTTATTTTACTCTTGTTCGTCGGATTTTCTTATCCGAGTGACAGAAATTTACGTAGGACAGTTGACCGCTTTAAAATATCCGGACGCTAGGCTGTTTTTAGCAGATTGTAATTTTATTGTAGTAATATATAAAAGGAACTTCATTGATTTTACCCTCCATTATTATCGTTATTATTATGCAGTATAAATAAGGAAATGCTATTATGAAAAATTGTATTTCTTTTTTTTTCTGTAAGATAGGATTTAAAAATATGTTTCTTTACTTTACTTTAGAACGCTATAATTAGAGAATAATTTTCAGATTCTGTTTAATCAATTGCTCACCGTTATAATAGATTCAGCGGTTTGTTTGAAATAATATTGATTAATAATAATATTGAGTTTCGAAATGTTTACAAGCGATTGGTTTATTTTACAAATTTTAGCGATTGTAACGTTTCATTAAAATTATTCATATTCTCTTGAAATGTTTCTTTCAAATAATAATTATAAACGAAGGTGATTTAAATTTGAAGTTGAGTATACTAAAGTGTTTAAATACTTATACGTGATGTTTTTCACTTGTGTGACATTCGTGGATTTTATACGAATCTTGGAAGAAGCTTTGCCATGCAGATGTCTCGAGGATCAAAGTTATGAACGTGTTAATAATTTCCGTAATTCCGGCCGCTCATGCGGCGATATAAAAAAGAGAATTTATATTCTCCAACAAGGTATATCTTTCACGTGTTATATTAAGGCGGTCTTATTCTGTCCTGGTACAGCCAGCGATTCCAATTTTGTGGCTGCTTTTGCCTAACCCCGATATTAAATTTCTCGGACGTTTCTCGTACCGTGTAAACACAGAACATTTAAAGCAAGAACTACCAGCAATTTCTCGCACAAAACTACCACCACTACTTATTTACCAAAATCACGAACTAATTCTTAATACACTGGAAGTTCCTGGCTATATTATACATACATGATTATAATTAAATTGGTATGCTAGATATAAATAGCAGATGATATATTACATATTATATCTGCGAATATTTATGCAAATTCATATTCTTCTAAATATAATTAAAAAGATAGAATTAAAAAGATAGAAAGGTAGAATTACACTTTGAATACTTTATATGTTTTTGCATATTACATGCATCCTGTGCGTTTCCGCTTCTTTGAATTTCCCATGAAACATACGTATTTTTAATAATCGTAACAATAAAAGTAAAGAATCGCAATCGTGTCATTTAACGAGTTTGACAGTTGCAATATCGAACCGTTATGTTGCTCGATTCGCTTCAGGAGTATTCGTCGCAATCAACTCGGCACATCTCGATGAAGGCGGAAAACGAAAAAGGTCTCATTAATTTTCGCCGGGAGTCTGGTCTATAGACCAGCCAGACGGTTCTGTAGAAGATAGCCCAGCATTTGCCAACAGAAGTGGGCCAGAAATTGAAAAATCAGACAATCTGACGGAGACAAGTTGCATCGAGGCATCGTCGACGTTATAACTCCCCATAATTATCGCCTCTTTGTATAATTGCAAACGTCTCGTTATCGCAGTAGCTGGACTGCCGAGGCGTCCAGGGGGTGATGGACTTTGAACGTGGCTGTTAAATGGAAATAATTCTCTCGAGACAGCTTTCCGTGACCCGTTTCATTCTTTCTTCGCGTTCAAACGTTTTAACTTGCCCGTACCTTTTCTTTTATATAATATCCACGCGTTTCCCGTGCTCTTTGTTCAACGTGTCTGACCGCGTTATCTCGCTTAACTTATGTTAATACAACCACCAGAGGGTTGCAGAGGAATAAGGGGCAGGAATTTCGTGTCACACGCGGATTAGAATAGACGTACAGTATGCATGGAAGCACGTGTATACGTATGCATGGCCGAACAAGTATGCATCTAGTCGGCCGCTTAACACCGTACCTCGCCTACACATCGCTCGTGCTCCAACACATCCATCCAGAGCTGCAACGTGTCCACGCGTTTCCATCTATGAATACGGTGTTTACTGACGCAATATGCCGAATCCTGTGTTTACGTCGTCGGCGTACATATCGCTGGCCGACGATAGCAATCACCGACTGTGCATCCGTATTTCCAACCAGGACACTGTTCGCGTTTCACGCCCGCAGGAGCTACTGTAACGCGCCGGGGTTTTCGCCTCTGTAACGCGTCCTGTTATTCCCTCCATTTGTTCGATACCCTTCGAACCATGTGTTTCAATATTTACAACGGATCGCCTTGAACCGACTGTAAGTGTGGCTTCTGACTTATTCGATATTTTGTAGATTTTTCTATTTTCGTTTGAGGAAGATAGATGTAGAATGATAGGAACGTTTTAGGAGCATACGAGGCGGTTGATATTTAACAACTAACAGCAACTCTTTGATCGAATGATTCAGATAGTAATTATTTCTTTATCAATACAAATTTCTGACATTTCTAGTAAGTCTGGTTGGTATCAGGTATTTAAGAAATGCGTACATTTAATGTGTGAAACATATAGAATAGAATACTATGAAGGATCGTGAAGGAGTTGCAGAGTAAGATTTCATCTGGTTAAATTTTCTTTATTTCGGAGGTCGCTAAAGTCGGACAAATGCGATGAAATGTTTTATTATTATTCGCTATTAAATAAATAGTAGAACAGCTGTAGAAACAGTTTGCACTGACTATAAATAAATTGGTTATAAATGTTACTGCGATAATATTAAAATAAAAAATTCGAATAGAGCGAAAGTTCACCTGTGATAACGTTAAGATGACTTCCTTCGACGATTTCAAGGGTCAAAGTGTCTGAAGTGCAGTCGAGGAGTTCCATTGAGTACCATATTCCTTAGAAGATGTTCTAGTTCCGTTAATGCCCGGACGCCTACATCTTTCCGAACTGCTGCACTTGCATATATTCATTTTATATTCAGCCATCAGGGTAAAAGCCATCGATTCTCATCTCTTTTGCCTTGAAGAGAACTTAAAGAAACGAACACGTAACTATACCTACGTACGTGTCCAAGCAACGATCGTCGCACAACTTCGAGTCCATCGGACGAAATCACTAACATCGAACTCGAACGGACGAAAAGGAAAAGAGGAGGAAGAACGCGCTGCCTGTGTTTTCCGCTCCATTTGATATTTCTTTCACCATGCGTGTACAGGCGTGCTCTTTATAGCGAGGGCAGTTGTCCGTAGTACTAGGTTCCATTTGCCGTGCTTTTCGAACGTGTAACTTCCTTTCCAACCGATGTAGTTGATCCTAGAACTATGTATCTGTCAATCGAATTCTCTCACGTATACTGCTTTACGTGTGCATTGTTCTGTTTGCACGTGTACCTTTCAGAAACATACATTTCTTGATGTTACTTCGTTATATTGACAATGAATAGCAGGGAACTTAAGGAACAAACGATAATAGCAGTAGTAATTATTATTATTTATCTTTTACGTATGCTTTACAAAATTTTGTACATGAAAATTCTCAATAGGTTAGTAAAATCAAAAAAGATTTTAATACAACGTAATATTCTTAGCATTAGACCAGTGAATGAATTTTGTATTACATGAAATGATATGAAAGAAAAGATAGTAATCTTGAAGTTTCATAGGGCATAGGAGTTGTAGATAACAGATAGTTCCATAAATCAATCAATTTCAGGCACAGTTTATTCATAAATAATTGGCATATAGCCGCGAATAAGAAAGGTTTGTTGGAAAAGACAAAGAACTTGTACAGTATGTATGAACATAATAAGACATACCCGACAACTCTACATGAAAATTACATTATAGGGATTAGACCCTTGACGCTCTTTAATTGTTATCGCAATACTTAGTGGCTACACGGCGAAACTTGGGAAGTTACTCAACAAAGGAGCAGCAACAGGATACCTGAAATAGTTTGTAGATAATCCGTGCTGGAATTTCATTCTGGCTGATAAGCACAGGCGCGTGGTATTAATCATTAACGTAACAGTTTCATCAACTCAAACACCAATGAGGATGACGTTTCATAGGAAGAGGGCACTTAGTGGGATATCTTGACGTATCCCCAATTACTCAGACCTTTCTCTCTGATGGTACGTTGACTGCGCGTTTCAACGATACAGCTTGAACAAATAAAGCCAAGCGAAGGATGGATTGTTCGTGGCGAGTTCTATAATTCCGGGCACGGAGGGAAGCCCACGGAAACGTTGAAAGATATACACGTTGTCGCGCGACTCACACAATTCCCCGGGCTTACAAATTTCTCGTAAAATTCCCGGAAGTATGTATTTCGCGTTGTGCAACTGCAACCGGGCGTGGAGCAACGAAGTAATCGCGAATGCGCCCCAATGCGGCGGACCGCAATCGCGTAGAAATACCATGAAAATAAGAATAATCCAGACTTGCCTTCCGTTACCCGGCTTTCGTTTTACCCTTAAGGTATTGTGGAAAGCACAAAAACCCAGAGTTGGCGGGATCGTTTCGTGGTTCTCTATTAATGGAAAGGGATGCAGAGTTGAGTGGAAAAAAAAATCAAAGAGTCTTGCTGAATTCTTTTTACCGAGTATTATGCTTGGACAACTGCTATTTGAAGCGGAAGGGCTTCGAGTGACGTTCAATTTTTTCCGCCCGCGTCTTCGTGACTAGCTTTCGAGCTAGTAGTATTATACCGAGTGTAGTCAGACGAGAATATCAGTGATATAATCGTTGGAACTGTTAGCAGGCGAATCAAGTAGTATGAGTGAACGTATATATATATCGAGACGAACGCCAATCTCACTTCCAGGCGTCTGACCATGGACGTTTGTTTCCACTGCGTGTTCTGTCGACTACGTCCGTCATATTTCATGGAAAATCATACATGTAACGTATTTCTACATGCTGCATGACGATGACAAAGGTTGCGAAAGGAACACGAGGGACATACTTAAATGATTAATTTTCATATTGTGTGGATTACGGCGGACGTTTCGTTATCTTCGAAAAATTATACCGACTTATCTCCCGCATGTTACCGAGTGTAGCAGGTTATGGATTGTTTGCGGCTGAGAGTATCGTGCTAATGAATGCTATGGCACGCCATATCTCTTTGTCAAGAACACGCCAGAGGCTAGGGGAGCGGTTGCCGGTTGAAAGACGCGGTGGCAAATATTTTTCCCTTAAATATGCACAGGGGTTGGTGTATTTCATTGATAAGGCTGGCAGCCCCTACATACGGAACTTTTATTCCCTCGTTCTCCGTCGTTTCTAACAATGAATCCAATTTATCGACACTAAGAAATTACGGCCGGAAATTTCCCCCGTCTCTATCTTTCTTTCTTCTTCTTCTGCCCCATTTTTTCGTCCCTCGGAAGAAAGCTGAAACGAAATGTTGCGGACGATTTCTAATTAGGGCAAGTTCTTCTCGTCGATGCTGCGCAAGTAACATTAATGTTTGATGACGATTCCGTTAATTCGTATGTAATGATGGCCGATGGCATCGTACATTCAGGGCAAATCGAATATTATTTCGAATCAGCTTACATTACTGTGTAAGCATGTGTTCCATCGTATGCACCATCTAAACCCACTTTGCTTTCGATCACCCATATAAGCGATGCTGCAGTCTATTTGCTCTCCGTTTGTTTACAAACACTGTTTCACATTTACGTAACTCTCGAACACATCGATCGGAATTCCGCAATCCGTGCACCAAGCCGTACTTCAAAAACATTTATGTCGCAATAAGCAATTCGCTTTAATATCATAATACGTATTATACTTTCCTTTATTGAAAAGAGGATCCTGATCGAATTCTATACCAAAGCATATCCTATAGGATATTTACAGATAATGCGGAAGGCAATATTCCGTCAAGTGAACGAAGAAAATTTGATTATTTAGCAAATTTTTCCGCGAACTATTACGCGAATTTATTACGCGAACAATAGCGATTGGATCCCAGCAAAATTACGTTTGAGTATCCATTATGAGATTTGAAAATAGTGCATAAAGCGAAATCTCGAATCTACGATACCAACCAACTTTCACAATTACTGCTTGCACGATGAAAACGTTTACATTGGAATCGTGTATTATATAATTAATTATAATTAACGAGAAATAATTGTATAGAAGGGCATTGAATTATAACAGACTGATTAACAGCGATGGGATCGAATCGAATTTATACAAGACTGGCACGCTAAAATTTATCAATTCCGGTCCTGTATTCCATGTGTTCTACTTATAACGAGTAAATCGATACACATTGCGACTCTACATACGATACATTGCCATACAATCGTTCTATTGAGTTTTCATTGATGTAACATGGAAAAGAATGGAACAAAAATTTATAAACATTTATATAGGATTTTTAGAGTAATAGCCAGAATAATAATAGCATTATTGCAAATAAAGTACACAGACATTTATTTACTTATATTATATATATATTTTCAAAAAGAATTTCTATTTAAGAAATTCTATTTAAAAAATTCCATTCCTGTTAGAGGAACGTGCTGAGACTGTTGATCGATATCCGAAAAGTTTGAAGTGCAAGATATTAATGTATCACCGAGGATGCAAACCGTCGCATTGAATGAAATTCGCGCACGTAATCCAATCGTTAAGTATAGGCATTATACGTGTCTCGGGAGAACAAATTTGTCGTCGCTGCAAACAACTACGTATTTTTTTAGTATCGGTAGACTATTTTTATAGTACTTATTATATAGTAGATTCATATTTGTCATACGATCGAAACTCTACAAGAAAGTGAAACAGGAACAAAACCCGATGCTTTAACATTGCTTTGCATATTTCTTTTTTCTTTCATTTTTTCTCACGAAGCAGCTACATGGCTGTCAAATGATCATCTCGGAAAGGATTACGCTTCCCTATCAGGTATTCATGAGATTCGTGTCAGGACAGGTGCAATAAAAAGAGGTGAAAAAAATGATAACAAGATTACTGTCGACGGAACGTCATCAGATATACCATTAATCACGTTGCTTTTGCTCGATCCGAAACTAGGCGCAAGATTGGCGTGAAACGGAAAGCTTTTATCGCGGCCAGTGTCAAAAATCGCTGGCCGTTTTCGAATCAATCATTTAAATGTATTCTTGCCGGAAATCGACTCGGACACGCAACTGAATTTAGCGGCTTGTGATTCGACACGTTTTCAGGCCGGCAGTGGGTGCAAATTATTTCGCCGTTTATTCTTCCGTGAAACAGATATTCCGTGTATCGCGCTGATTTCGTCGATGTATATCGGCCAACGTGTACACACGGTCGTAACAGCGTATTACATATTTTGAGCTTCGTGATTTTCGTTCCGTTGAAAAAGCAACACTACAGTGACAGACGATGATACATCAGCTAATAATCTTTCGAATTCGTGACGAGTCTTCGAAACAAAAGTTTAATATTTAAAGCGAATATACTTTGAGATATACAGTTTCGTGAAGAAGTTTCCAATCAGATAGATATTCCTCCTTACGCTGCAAAACCGAGACCTAAAAGAATTTTAATTGATATAACGAAATTAAAAGATTAACAGAAAATAGATTTATCTCTTCTTTCCTTCGTATTTATTAGACGTAGCAGAGAATTTTCTATCGAGTATAGGAAAGTATTAAATCGAAACTTGAAGCTATCCAAACGCGATATAAGCTGTGTTTAATCAATCGTTTTATAAAGTAGAGCCAGGTTTTGTATCGAAGTATCGAAGTTATCAATCAACATGGAATGCTTTTTTTTAATAAAACATTAAACATCGAGTTGACGCTGTTAAGTAGCATTGAGATTTAAAAAATCAACAGAACCTTTCAACCAACGAAATGTCCAACAAAAATGTGAAAATCTATGATTCTGAAATTGTCTGTTCTAAGAAAACGTTCAAATATCCGGAAGAGACATTGAAATACGGAAGGTATTTAACACACGAATGAATCTACACGAAAGACGACGTGGTCCACGTAAAGAAATCAGAAAGGAAAGGCTCGTTTGAAGCAACGACGCGATTTCCCCGCTATTCACGAAAGTGTCTCAATTTCCTGACGAAGTTCCGCGGAAATCGGATCGCGTAGGTCGCCTGGTCCCGATTGTACACGTGCTTAGCACGCCAACCGACCGTTCCTCCCTAGCTCGATCTTTTTAAAACAATCACAACCTGGCACGCGATTCTTCGACCCCTGCAATCTTCCCTCGTTCGACTTTTCGTTCCTTCGTTTCTCTCCCGGCAAGCTAAGCGAACCGCTGTGAATCGTTTCGAAATTTTCATTTAGCTTTCGCCCCGTGGCTTCGGCTACGCGGCGATGGTCTCTCGTGGTCGTTGGCCGTTATAGTAAATCGTCGTGAATTTATAGGCGCTCGGCGTTACAAGCCGCATAGACGGTCGAAGCGTACACCGACTTTTCGTTATTAGTTGTCTGGATTTGCTTCGCTAACGCGATCTGGCAGTTGGCCAATTTTTTTTACTCTTAATTTCCGCTCGAGCCACGGAATCAACCCGTCCGGATGGATTTCGCTTTGCGCCGATCCAGCGTTTTCTTCCGTTTTTTTTGCTGCACTCTGTCCCTCGAAAACACGATACGACCACGCTACCTTTTCCCATTTTTCTAGTTACCCTTTCCCATTGGAATTTAATCGAGAGATGCACGCCGATTCGCTACTCGCTAGATTCTATCCATTTTTTGTACGAGCTACTCTTAAATGGAATCGGTGAACATTGGTAGCATATATGGGGAACCATGTCGAGTAAAGATAGCTAGATACACCATGGGTCGGTTTGTTTTATAGCTCTCGCGATACATACATAGAAATATTGACACGATCCTCTATAGATTTTCCTCCATAGAACTGCATAAAATCGAAGCTGCGTTCAGATCGAAAAGCTCGTAAGTAATTGACAGCAAATATCACGGAAGCTGTTGTTGGCATTAGCGTTGATTTGATCAATATTGAACGGATGTTGTCGTTCATATAGACACGCGATGGTCATTCATTTCAACAATTTATGTTAACCAGTATTATTCGGCATGAAAATAAGTTTACGTAGTTTCAAACAAGTAATTATCATTCAAAGTTGGGTGAATAGGATACGGTGAATCCGATTACGTGGAATCTGATTATGTCAGAATATTATATCGCAATAGCTTCCTAAAAATTCTGGCGAGGTTTGCAGGTTTCATTCTAGATCACCGTGTAGTTTATCATTCAAAAGATACGGGCATCGCTGAACTGATATTTATCGGAAATATTCGCAGAAAGACGAAAGTATGCGAAAAGTAGACTTCATATCAGTCGCCTTTACTCGCATACTTTCTTCGGCGGAATGCATCGTTTCTGTAGAGCGTGGTTATGCATCAGACCTGTGGCTGTTTTTCTTCGAGAATGACTGCTGAAAAATGTGAACTTCCCCGTAGCTTCCCTCTTATTATCCCTGAAAGTAATTTCTCGTCGCCGTTCAACGTTATCCTCGTTCTCAGACCAGCCCATCGAGAAAAAGAAAAGAGACAACTTTTTACATTCTCCTCGCGATGATTTTCAACTTTCAAGGGTGCGTGCATCGGTTTAAATTTTAAGTAACGAAGGTTATCGGTTGATAGGACCGACGAAAGCTTGCCAATCGTATGAATTCCAGTGAATTTCGTAATTGTTTTGAAAGAAACGAATATCGGCGCTACGTGTTGTTACCTTCATTTTTCCATTTCTATTTTATCGTTCATTATATTTGATTCACGACCGGTAATATGCACTTCACGAACGCGTGATGCCCATTAATTACGGGGATGGTAATCGATATGGTTATGCTCGCGGCTTGTATCACCCGAGAAATAAAATTACGCACATCGTACGTCGCACTGACGGACAGGTTAGTTGTACGTTAAATATACATAACGCAGCTATGATCAAATAACCTGTAATCAATGTGTCGAGTGAGGAGCGTGACATTTTATGATTATACTGTGCTCAATGAGTTAAACGTGCAACGTATGGAAAGTATTCGAACATTTTGCTAAAATATCTTCAGGATAGACGACGCGTAAAGCCGTAACATATATCGGATGAGATTATAAAGCGTGATCCTCGTATTCATAGATTGGACTGAATATTGGAACCCTGTTATATAATACACAAAAGTGTGAATAATACTAAACATTTGTACAACGCTTGTATATCATATATATGTTGAACAAACATTTACACTATAAATTTGATATCATATTGATCTGTAGTTAGATCGAATTGTCTGTTAATATTATTAATTCAAAATTAATATCACGATAAACGTAGACGTATATGATACAAATATAGTATACTACGGTAGGCTTCAAGATAATAAATAATAATAAATATAAATAATAGTAATAATAAAAATAAATAATATTTTCTTTACTACACAACTTTTAACATAGCAGGATTGTAAGCAAAGTCTTGTTTCGAATTTTTGGATATTAGAGGACACGTGGTAATTGGAAACTGTTAGCCAATTAGCGCATTCCTAATACCTTTTGGAATATTTTTTTAAAATAATTGCATTCTCTATTTGTGATTTATACGGAATATATTGATTGGGCTCCTTTAACGAATACATTATAATAATAACAATAAAAATTTTTCTTGCCATAATGCGATGATAATACACTATCTTTGTGATAATATAGATGTTGTGACATAATAATGGATTATCGTTAACCCTTTTACAACACATTATGGGGTCATTAACAGCCCGGGCGCTGAATTTTAAACTTCATTATAGGATTTCCTATTGAACTTTACCAAATCACAAGCAACCTCGTTAACATCAAAAAGATGGAGTCATTTCATTTTAGATCATTTCATTTTATTGAGATATGTGTAATTTTGTGTGCTACACTAGCTCAGCCGCGTAGTAGTGATACGCATATATGAGTATGAGTGTGTGGAAGTATGTGCGTGCACAGCGTCTCGTAAAACAGATGAATGCAACTGTTCCGTTAGTAGTGTGGTATAGAAGATGGCGAGGCAAAGAGAGTGCTGAGACGTGTGCAAATGTGTATCGACGAAGATCCTGCAAATCGTTTATTAAATAAATCTAAAACTATTTTGATATGATTTCTAAGTGTAATTTAAGTGTTCCTATACATTTATTTCGGCGATTAAGATCCACAATTGTCAACACATTTCTACATACATAAGAAAAGAATAATATCGTTTGCAAAAATCATTCTCCATGAGAATTCTCTCTGGTGTAACCGTAGCAGAACTACCACAACGAATGCAAACTTCATCGTATTCGTTTGCTTGTAATTTTCTTTCCTTCGTGCGCCTTCTTGCTATTCAGTTTGTCATCGAAAGGGAGAAGATGATACACGTAGGGAAAAAAGGACGTAACACGCGAAGAAAAGGCAGTGGCAATCTCGACTCTAAGTAAGGGACAGTCGGTCGGGTACAGACAAATGGTCTCGAAGCGCGAGAACACGCAAGAACAAAAGCGTCGAAACAAGAGACAATCGGTTATGATTTGCACCCTCGCATCCAATCTCGCCATTTACCACCTATCCCTTTTTCCTCAGACTATGCGCTACTACGTTCTAGGTGACGACGTCGCCACGAAAGACAGGAACATTTCTCCGTCCTTTGTCGTGGTAGCTCTGTTTGCTTTTGTTTCTGCCGTCTTATCTGCGCAGCCAGCATCGCGAAACACGCGTTGTTGGTTTTGTTAAGGTGAACGCGGCTCTGATTTACGGGGACCTGTCTCGCGAGAAATCGAGCCTCCTACCCTTCGTTGCGATCTCTCCAGAGATACGATTTCAAGTAATTGCGCTGGAAGGGTAACGAGATGCCTAGCCTCTTTTTCTTACCTTCCACTTCTCCTCGCTTCCTTTTTTTTTTTTTTTTCAAGGTATTCCGAAATCTCGGGCTTTTTTAGGTAATTCTTCGAAGTAGGCACTTTGTCACGGGGAATCTTCCTTTTCTGCATTATTTTCGGTATTCGGAGAACCTCGCTATTATAATTTTGTAAGGGGAGATGATTGTCAGAAGGATTTTTATTTGAGCATCTCTAGGGAGGTGAAAAATAGAAGGACCGTGTGAAATAAATTTAGACACCAAGGAATATATATATATATTTAAATAATTCTGGGTATAAATACGTTTAAATAATGAAAGGTTTCATAGGGGATTGTTATAAGGATTTTTATTCGAGTATCGTGAAGAAGGAGAAAAAGCATGAGGTTGTGAAACAGAGTTTCGCGTCAAGCAAAATATGTAGATAGATATATCTAAATAATTCTTACATAGAAAAGTAGAATTTGAAAACAATTAATTTCATGGTGCATTGTAAATCACAGTTCTCATATAACGATGCATAACAAAGTATTCAATCATCCAGTAAACGACTAAGTTTCCAACAACCACAAAATACCTGCAGGCTAGCGAGGTTGTTTCTATTTTCCCCTCGTTGCTTTTCTCGCTTTATTTTACGTAATTTTCGCCGAGCTTTAAAGGGGCGCGCTGTTACGTAGGACAACAATTCAGATATTCAACGGCATGTTCGTCAGCAACGCATAGCTTCAACTATACTGTGAAAGTTAAGAATACACGGTCGTGATTGTTATAAGATTTTATGGTGTGAATATTACAGGCATCCGGTAGACACAGTCAGGCCAATGTTCGTTACGAGACTGCGTTAACTTATTATTGTATGGGAAACTCCGTTAAGCCATAACATTCTCCGCATCCTACCACCGAAACCTGTTAACCCCCAACTGCCATAACACCGGCCGTTACAGTAACGCGCAAATACACCATTATGTTTCACAGTGTTTCAGTTATTTGAATCTTTCGTTACGCTGCACCGAGTCGAATGAATGTACTACGCATCAGATTTGTGCCCTTGCATTATTTCTACCCTTAGTCGTCGCCTTATACTTTCCCCTGCAACTTGAATAAATAATTGAATTTCCCGCGGTTCTACGTTGAATCGCCAGAAACGTTTCATTTGTTACGTTTCAACCGTTTGAAATGCCAGTTTCAAAGACTTCTGTTATGCAAAATTCCTGTATTTTACGAGATTAATGCAGGTAAATGTTTAATCTAACAGACAATTGTTAAGTCGAGAAATAAATAAACGATGGATATGATATATATGATATTTATATGATATTTGTATATGGATATTTATGCATATATGGAAAATTTAGAGATATACAAATGCGCATAATGCATAGAATCGTGTAAAATATTGGAGGTAAAATACGAGGTAAAATAGAGTCTTCTCATGGACAAATACTTGTTCACAGGTAAAATAGGTAATTCATGTTGGAGACAAATTTTCTTACTATTCTAGGTTTCTGAAAACTTAAAAAAACTCTCTACGAGAGTCGTAGACGACACAAATTCACCGAGTCAATAGCAATCGGTCAAGACTTTCGTTTCCACAGGGTGACTTTCATTTCCAAAAGTGGGAGAAAGACGTACTATCGTCGAGACGAAATAGAGAGACGAAAGAGAGAGAGAGAGAGGCAGAGAAAGCTAGGCGTTCATGTTCCGTCGAGGCTGGTTTATCCGTCGACGAGGAAAGGCCGCCAGCCGAACCACGAGAATTTAATAGAAGGACTTTTCAGAAAAGACAATTTTCTCTCCGTATCTCGGACGATGTACGAGCTAAGGTTCCTTGAGCAACGAGACCTGTGGAGTGGAGAAATGTAGTTGGACGTAGAGGATGGCCAGATATAGAAGCAGAAATGCCGTGGAATCTGTAAATTTGAAATGGTGAATGGCGGCCACGATAGAAGGCCATTAAGAGCGGAACGCGTATATATGCTATAATTTCTCCGATATGAAGCTTACGAAGGATTCTGCCGGTGGTTTATGGTGTTTCAATTACACACGCAATCATAGACCGTGTTACAGTCAGCTTTCGGGGCCAGGCAACGTTCAGCTTCTACCGAAACATAAACTTTCGAACAGGTTGGTTAACAGTGTTGAAGGTGAAGCGTCGATGCGGAGGGTCGGTGAATGGTGACGTTGGCTACGAAAGGGATGGATGGAAGGAGACTAAAAGGGTGGTAGAGTGGTGACGGAGGGGGCGAGCTGTCGCAAACCGCACGCCTCCGCCACTATTGGTAGCAATTCGACCGATGTTCCCCGACCGTAGTTCCGCCACTGGATTCGGCGCTATTGCCGGTGGCATTGTAATTGGCTGTCAAATGAGAGCGCGACCTCCCTTAAATCTTCCCAAGTTGCACCACCATGGAATTAGAATGGCGCTAGTTCGTTCGGCTTGAGAAAACGAGCTGGCACCTCTTGATACGTTCTCATTCGAAACGCTCTATTTTGAAACTCAGCTCTCATATTTCGTGGAAATAATGAATAACTCGATCGAACGATTTGGTTTGTTTAGATAATTCCAACGTGGCCATGTGACAATTCGAAGGGATGAGAGGAAGATAGATAAGGAGGAAACAAAGCTACATTTTGTTGGAAGTGTTTTAATTGATTACAAAGGGAAAGTATACAACTTGTAGATTGTTAATCCATCGATGTTATTAGTTGATTAAATATAATGCAAGAGAATCGTCAAATAATAAATAAGAATTGTTGCGTGTAGCAGAGGGATGTTTGGACTTGAAGAAATTCAGAATTTTTTGCTTAATCTTCTATTACTCGTCTTTCTTATAAATTCTCATACTCCTGCAGTAATTAAGTACATGCTTTAAAAAATTGTTTTTTCTGATATGCATTCCATTGGTAGGCAACGTCGAAGAACCATCATACAATATGCATAGTTTGTACTTCATCGAGCAAGAACGTGGAAGATCTTTATTTCCCATGAGATTCGTACGTAAAACGAAAAATCCCAGCATCGTAAAATGAAGAATCTTGCTGGATTTTTTCAAAAGCACGATCACCCACGTAACAGAATATAGGCTCAATGAGATGCTGCACGTAGAATAACGAGTTTCTAGATAGTCGAGGCAAGGCATCTGCCTCGCTCGAGAAACTGTAGACAAGACACGATCAAACTTTTACCTGGCTGAAAACTTCGGACTTCAATTTTATACTAAGCACCGAGTCTCTCGCTTGTGCGAGGAAGGCTTCGTTAAAGCTTCATTCCCGAGGACGATGCTTTTCGAGAATCGATCCATAGAGAGAAAGAGAAAAAGAGAGAGAGAGAGGGAGAGGTGTTCGAAACGGAGTCCAGAAAAGATCTTCGCGCAATGACGAACGCCATGAAAACGGAACAAAAAAAAATGGAACGAGAGGAGAGGTTTAACGAAGAGGGCTTTTGACGCCGCTCAAGCTCGCTTCGACGGTCTTCTATGAAGCGTTTTGGCCCTGCGCCCTTCCGTTTAATCTCAGACAATGGCTGGTCTGCCGAAAAAAGAGGCAACCGTGGCTTGATTTCGAAAGGATGAACGAACCGCGACGAAAGTATACGAATTCTCGTGCCCACCCTTCTATTCCCACGTCGGTCTACGCGGAGCAGTCACGTTGACTACCGATTGAAGGGGATTTTTCCCTTCGAGTCAGACACACAGACACCGGACAGACCCGCGTGTATTCACAGACACTGGGGACGTTTTGTGCTCGTACTGGCACTCGTCTGGGTCTGAGCGACAGTCATTAACGGAGATGATGGTTAGGTGTGCAGTCTGCTGCTCGAAAATGATTTCCATCGGAGATACGCGGTTCGCAATAACGTTCGTGGAATATTACGGACCGGCCCTCTCTTCTCTTCTTTCATTTTTTATCCTCCTCCCTTCGATGCATCGCGTTCAGTCTCCGCGTTGCCCACGGTGTGTTTCACTCGGAACGCGTCTGCATCCTGTGTGCAATGGCTGAAAACGAGTTTGCTAATCGATTCTGTCGCGACTCCACGCCAGACACTCCTTCCGTCATGAGCCTGAAAGGTTTCCGTGACCAGGAGCAATGGAATATCGCGACTAATCGAAAACTACCCTTGTGTTCCAAGCTTCGCCCTCCGAAGAAATATCACGATTTACATCGATAACATTCCTTTGAGTGGTGATGACGAATCATTCTCTTGGGGGCTGACTAAGTGTGCGTCGATTGAAAAAACTTTTCTTCTCGCTGCTCGCAAAGAATCTGTCGGAAAAGAGTTGAAACGTTGAAACGTTAAGTGACTCGCATCATTTGCAGCATTCGTGTCAAGACTCTCGTATCAAGGCTTTTCTGCTTCGCTGGTAGAAAATTCCAGACGGCTGATAATAGAAAATAGTAAAATAGAAAATAAATTCGATAGCTATTTTATATAACCTTTTTTTATTTACTTTTTAATTAAAGTGAATTTAAAGAACATTAAATGATAGGATGTCTATGACAGAAGTATTTAGGAAAAATATTATTAATTTGGGCGCTATATCTGTTTTTGTGAAGGACATTAGGTTGTAAATGATTCATAATTGATATATCTTCTTTTATTTCTGCAATTGTTTACATTTGTCTATTTAGTTTCTCTACTAACCCCCTTTTAATGGAATTTTGGCATCTATGAACTCGTTTCTCAAATATACCACATTACTTGGTTTTTATCCATATTTATTCTAATTATATTAACTGAACAATTAACAAGAAGAATATTATTGGACGATTGCTAAAAAATCTCATGAACTGTTAGTCAAAGTCAACTGGAAGCACGATTGTGCAACCTGACGAATACCTTTTATACCGCGCTCTTCTCCGATCCGAGAAATATACCGATATCGAGGATTTTGTAGAATAATTTACAAGGACAATTGACTAAAGAAAAGGGAAAGAAATTATTATCAACGTTATTAAAATACCTTCCGGTTTGGAAATATTTATCGCCTCATTATAACTCGATTTCGTCGGGATTGTGCTTGTAATTTAGGAGAGGCTATCGTTAGTCTCATTAATCTTTCATCGAAAGCTTATACTCTGGTTGGAGCGCTGAATTTCCGCGTTAATTATTATTACAGTAATTAAAACGCGGCATCTAGCCGTGGAAGAAGAGCGCCGGGTCGAGAGACGAAAGTTTTGAAATCGAGAAGCGGATCCGACTCGCTCTAGCGAAGCTCAGGGCTGCCTGTAATTACGTAATAAAAGGAAGTGTTTAATAATGTATCGCCTGGGTACGCGAAGGAACGTCCGAGGGAACCGGTTGCCGGGGTCGCCGGTACCAACCTGATAAATTGAAGGTACGAATGCGCTTTAAACTTTTTAATTAAAGTGAATTTAAAGAGCGTTAAAACGTTGAATGCCAGACGGTCGAGATCTTTCATTCTTGACACCCTGTTGCCGCGTTCTGCGTTTTAACAAAAATTTCAATTTTCTCCAGTGGCCTCGTTTCGAAAACGCCGTGGCCCCGGTGCATCGAAAAAATGAATTCGCGGTCTCGTGTTCTCGATCGAAGAGACAGAGAGCGGAAAGAACGAAGGTGATTGTCGGTTTTCGACAAACGACAGGTTTGGATAATGAACGAAATTAAGGAACTCTTGGAAGAAACCGGCGAATGCTGGCCGCGCACCCTAGTGCACCTCGACACGAGAAACCCTTGTGCGTAACAATCGTACAGAGAAGGGGTGTGTTTTGAATGGAAGCGTCGTAATTGCAGACAGACAAAAGAAGAAACCTCGACGCGAGATATAGCCTGCTATTTCTCTTGGCGGCGTCGTGAAACGTCGCTTACGGTGATGACGTCGACGTCTCGACTGGATACGAAAGGGGTTGAAATGGTTGGAAACCATGACGCTTCCTTCTTTGGCCAGCACATAATGAGACCCGTTCGCGTAGTAATACTCCTAGTCAATCAAAGAGACTCGTCATAATGTGGCTAGGTTGAAAAACGAGATGTCGAAGACAGCAGTATTAAAGACGCGAATATATTCGAAGGAATAGTCACGTTGTATGTAGGTTTAAAGAGATGGTAGGGGTGATGAATGTAATCGTAGAGGATCGAGTTAAATCTCGGGCGTTTTTTTGAATTTTTCATGAGAGCTCTCTTCAGGATAGCTTTCACGCGTTTACTCTCTGCTGGCTTTTCACTGACTTTTCACCGGATTTACGTACACGCGTGTGGAACTAGACTGGTTTTTTCTAGGGGAACACGAGGCTATAGCTGAGGCTCATTATTTCTGTAATATGGTAGACGTTACTTTTGGCAACTAAAATTTAATTTAGGTTATCATACCTTTAGTTTTCGATGTCCAATTATTTCAAGTATTTGCGTTGTCTCTTGAAGGTAATAGCAAGAGGGAAATGACGAGAAGGAAGGAAGGAAGTATTAAAACTTAATAATAAATTTAGATAAATGTAAGTCTTTCTATATTGCAGAGTCTTGAATTTGTAATTTATGTTTCTAAATGAGAAATTTTATTTGCTAGTTACTGTAGTGGAGATCTCGCGCAAGTAATAATTAAAGTTATTCAGTTGTTAATTAACACTTGGTTATTATATAATGTAATATGACCGAGTTTGAATGAAACGATAAAATATAGAAATAAATATTTAATATAAAGAATTGTGCATTAGCTTTCGCTTCGTTTTCAGTGTACAATATTTACCGAAGGTAAACAGTGTATATTTCTAGTGGAATCAGAGAAACAAATAATTCTTTGTGCCGAAGAGTATTAAATTGAAGAAGCGAGCAACCATGATGTTAAATAATTACAAGTGGCCATTGCCGTAGAAATTGTATAAGAAAGTTATAACTTTGGCCGATTTGTAGCGCGAATATCGAAAGAAAGAAAAAGAAAAAGGAAACGAACCGATAGGAATAATCGACGAAGAAGTAGCTTTCTAAAAGAATTAATTGGCTCTCGACAGCGTTGGGATTGATCTGAGCTAGTAATTACAAACACTAAAGAACTTCGATAATTCCACATCGACAATGATCGAGCAAGGGTTAACAGACAGTAGATCGACCCGTTCATAATCAGACGCAGACAAAAAGATCTTTTTCTTTCGTAGACACTTCAAGCTACGATATCATTTTTAATTCGCAAAGTGTAGAATATAAATCATTAATTGTTCAAGTCGATTATCTTCTATTTCTATTCTGTTCTAATGCAAATGAAATGACGGGGATCTTAACAAAATCTTTCAACGTTCGTACTGTTCCTTCTTCCAAAATTTCGTTCATTTTATCAATTTCTATTTTCTACTTGACTAAAATCGCATAAGGAGGCGAAATTAATGATACAAACATGATTCATAACATATCGAATTTCAAAATTGCTTCTTATAGAACACGAGAATCGTGAGTCGTTATGTTTCTTTCCCGTGAACTGCATGTTATTTAACAACGTTTTTTGAATACTAAATTCTGGCTGATTTTACACGTCTGCAAAATTAGCTATATCATATTGACGATAATCTAATATCTCGTCGAGCTTGTCCTCTTTTCCCAATTTGTCGTTCTCTGACTTACGAAGCCATATTCGTAGATTCTGGGAATCCAGAATAAATAGGATGGGACAGAGAGAGAGAGAGAGAGAGAGAGAGAGAGGGAGGGAGAGCTTTCTGGGATTGTGGTGCTGTTCCTGAAGGCCTATTAGCGAATCCTCTGGCCGTCTGGCCGTCTGACCGGCTGAACAGGCCAAGCACACTCGACTACAAAGCTCCTCTGGCAGAGGTTGGAATAAATGCGTTGTCTCGAAACTAACTGTCCACGTAATTGCACGTGAGTCCCTTATTTATCCCGCGACTTTGCCCGTTGACTCCGGCGCTCTTTGTGCGCGGGTACGTGAAGAGAACGCATTCCCTGGAAAAACGAATCTCTGTTCGAGCGTTTAATCAAGATAAAAGGCAATACCCTTCAAGAAAAGCTGCGCTTTGCAACGCAACGTTGGATTATAAAGCGCTTATGCATTGCAGCTCCTTTAAGGAGCCCTTCCTTCCTCAAAGCAAGTCAGTAAGGACTATTATTAAAGATTCGATAAATGCTCGCTCGGTTACTCCTGCTTCTTGTTCTTAATTTCCTGATGATAAAATAGAAACTGCGACCGAGGATTTCGCGACATGATGAAGTCGTTGGCTTGATTAGTTCCTACGATGTATCGACGTAGAAGCGATCGTTATAATTTCTCTGTGGAGTTAAGAGTCGGTTTAACAAACGATCGCGTGGTTCACATTGTAAACGAGGATACAGAGATGCAGCATTGTACCGTTAAATAAAATTATTCCCTCGTTCGAATAAAAACAAAGATCAAGAAAGGAACGTTCTCTCATCGAAGCATTAGAAACAAAAATTATTTCTGTAAAGTTGTAAAGTTCTAATTACAAATTAATATATCGCTGTCTATATTACGGCTGTGTACATCGATGTCCAAAACTCAATGTAATTGCACGTACTCGTGTTTTGTACGATTCTCTGTATCGATCATATGGAAGGGATGAAGAAACGGAAATTTAAAGGACGACTGGCTGTGAAAGAAGAAGTGGAAGCCGAGAACTGGTGATAATCGAAAACTCTACCGTTATATCAGTCTGTCGTGCTACTCTTCGAGTACGGAATCAGCAATCGTTCCCCACAATCCTCATTGGCGGGCATTGTGCCGGTAACATAATGGCCTTGAGTGGAAAGCTGTGGGAAAGGAAGTAAAAGAAGAAAAAACGCGTAGGAGAAGGGAAAAGAAAGAAATAAAGGAAGTAACCGAGCGGTGAGAAAAAAGAAAGAGGGAAAGAGAAAGACAGAAACGAAGAGGGGAAGGACGAAGGATGAAATTCGTACACGAGAAACGAACGACGGTAATGACGAGCCGAATATAGACCCCGTAAAACCCGTAAGGCTTTCCTCATTATATTCTCCCCGAGCCGCCCTCCTACATTTCCCTTTCTCACCCTCTCTCTCTCTCTCTCTCTCTCTCTCTATCTATCTCTCTTCTTCCCTCGTCTCAAGTTCTACCCCTCTTTTTCACCTTCTCGAGAGTAGAAACCGGGTACCGACTGTCGTCGCCCTCTCGGAATGCTCTTGGAACAGACGATTTCTTTGAATGCGGGCCAAAGATTGCCCACGGTAATAATTATTGCGGAGGCTTTCTTTTAAAAATCACCGACCTGTGAATAACAAATGAAAAAGACCAGGAGTGGGCCGGTGTCTACAAAAACGGGGTCACCGGCGAAGCTCGGCCGACCAACCGGAGAGAATGAAGAAGACAGTTGACGCGATGTCTCGGTCTTGGTGAGATCGATTTGCGACCATGGTAACGCGAAATCTCACAAAGCTTTCCTCTCTTTCTCGTTTCATCTGTTCTCGCGCCTCTCACTAGCCCTGCTCTGCCTTTGAAGTCTCGCCTGAAGTACACGCGTTTAACTCCGCGATATACGAAGCTTTCTGTGCTTTATGTTACGAATCAATTTGCAGATCCGTTGGATAGAGACAAAGAGGATTCCGCCGGAATATTTCGAGAAATTATGCCGCGATGATATAGCATCAACCGATTGGTCTGAAAGAAGTTTCCAGGGTAATAAAATATCGCGAAAGGGGATGATTAGACGAAATAATGAATCGTTTCATTGAAATGTCAATGTTTGCCTGTTAGTTCTCGAGGATTTACAAGGATTAGTTTTATAATTTGGAAAGAGCAGCCAAAGTGGATCGTCGAACACGAGATATAACATAGGCTTTGCGTTCGAAAAGAGCTCAATCAATATCTGGGATATTTCGTTTCGTAAAATGATATGTCCAGCTAGCAGCGATTTTTCGTCTGTGAAAACGTTCACTCCTGTATTTGCCATGAAAATTCGCGGTAAATATGACGCGGTAATAACTTGCGCGAAATTACAGATGCAAAAAGAAGCTGATCTGCAAATGCCATTCGAGCCAGAAAAATATAATCGGCGGTAAACGAGAGGCAGTCGGTCAAAAAACCGCAGTTTTCCACTGATCGATTTGATCGATAGAATAGTCCGTTTATATCATTGCGGAAAGATGCATTTTTCCTTCCAGGTAGTTCCGTCCGAACGAGTAGAAACGAGAAGGAAATTCACAATTTTTCTCCTTGAGCGTATCGTTTCGCGGATAAACAGTTCTCCTTGTTTGAACTCTTTGGCTGTTAAATTAAGCGACATTGAGAATTCCTTCCATCTGAATAAAACGCTCGAATCATTATTTCTGTCTGGATTCATAACGATATTGTCTTTCGAACTACCTTCTGTCTATAGACTTTTAATTTCGTTACGATTTAACGAAGACGAATCGTTTGCTAAATTTGAATCTCGTTATGGAGGGATTTATCGAAGCCAGAAGAATTGTTTCTAACATTTAGATAGAATTATCTCACATTTTTCTGATTCTCAGCAGAGAGAGGATTGTCATTCGTAAAGGAATTTCGTACAAATCGGATTAATTATTCACGGTAATGTTTATTACATTCCTCGAAGTCAGTCTGGAGTGTTTATATGTTCAATAAAACCCAAAGAATTGCGAAAGGTATCAATTTAAAATTCTACTATCTTAGAAAAGAGAGACGTTTGCAGAGAGATGTTATCAAAGTGATACTGAAATTAAGAACTTCGAGTTAATCTGTTTGATTTTTGAGAGATTCAGTGGACTATATGAATTTATAGCACGTACCAAAAAGTGTTTCTACTTTGATCGAACTCGAATTGCTTTGCTTCGATTATTTAAAGTTGCAACTGTCCCCTTATTGCGAGGTCTCTTTCAAAAACCAATATAAGCTTTCCAAATATCTTTTTACGTTTTCTTTAAAAAAAAATCACAACACAAAATTTAAAAAAATGTATTAACACGAAACATATCCCAAATGTTGTCGCATCGTCGTAATTTCGTCTTGGCGAAAGAAGAGGACGCGAACACGAGGATTGGGAGGTTGACCGGCGCGAGGCGGTGTACACGCGCGCCGAGGGATGTTTATTTTTAGGGGATGCTAGTACGAACACCAGGCGTACTTTCCTAGGTACTCACTTGGTCGTGGAAGCCGTTTGTCGAGTATCATATCATACAACACTCGACCTCTCTAGCCTGGCTACACTAACCTATCTCGAGCTAACTCAACATCGTCGAAGCCAGGCCAGCCCCTCTGAGCTACCCCCACGGACAACGTAGATACTTTGTTTGCCTAGTGCTCGACCATTACTAACCCCGCTACACCCCAGAACCTGTGTTACCGTACAATACTGCACGGATGAGCTACAACGTTGTACCAGGCTATAACCGGCGGACAATTCGAGACATGGCGGCGTGTTCACGTTGCACACCGATGAAACACACAACCCTGGGATACATGTCCGTATTTATTTATTGTATCCTGCAATACTTTTTACAGTTCCAGTTTCCCGTAATTCGAAATCAGGACGGCCGGGCTTGTTTACTGCAAATATTGGCTGCTTTCGTTTCCAGGTCGAGATACGATGCTTTTACGTAATTGATAGCGCCGTACCCCTGATGAAACATCTGTCGTGATTATTGTGTACGAACCTGTCTTTGTAAACGGAATACGATCCGAACGATGAGTCCTTTTTATCGTCTTTCTATTGATGGTTAAATATGATCTTTCGTATTAGTTGATAGCTTATGTTTATATCTTATGCTTTATATAAAACATTTGGAAATTTCGTTAGTATTGTAACGAGACAGGAGTTTCGTGATTATACTGGTAAAATATGAAACCAATTTAGAAGAGTTGTTTTTGAATCAGCAGAATGCTCGAGTCGAGCTAAGTAATTTGCCTAAGCTAAGCAATTAAGTTACGTAAATATTTAATCACCAAATTCGATTATGAATAAGTTTCAAGCGAACCACATTTGTGCCCTGTTTAATTATTTTGTACGTGCAAAATCCAAGGTTGGATTTTAAGATGTTGAAGTCTTGCTATATTTTTGTGTATCTCTGGCTTTTCTTTTTTTTTAATCCCGGAGAATGTATCTTTTGTTTATCAATTGGATCTGTAAAAAAGATACGTATAACTATTTTCCAACTGGTTAACCTTCGCAAACATCTCAACATTCAAACCGCATTATCCCTCCTTTATGAATATTTCCCCGTTTTCCAAACGCTAGCTGGACGTGCCCAGCGTTCTTATCTTGTACCATAAAAGGAACTGACTTCCCTGATAACAACTGCTTACCAGCCATCGAATGCCTCTTGTATATATTTACGATACGCTTTCCGAAACTTTTTGTCCAATCTCGACAAACTTCCGGACTCGAATGTTTCTGAAGAAACCTGACCCACATCATCTAGGAAGGAAGGAAAGAAAAAGAGAGAGAGAGAGAGAGAACGCGATACCCTGGCATGTAACAAGTTCCTTTTCGTTGATCTTACAAAATTGAGTTCAGTCTACTCGTTCCTCCGCTGGTACACAGAATATCACGATGGATTTTCCTCTTTCTTCCAGTCGCGCTAGGGATTAATATCTGTACACACAGTCCAGGTGAAAATCTCATGGGTGGAAAGGAAAGGTACAAGGAGAGGAAACTTAGTGTATTTAAGGTAACATTTCCTGCTGGTGTGTTTGAGACCCTTCTATTTGCTCCTTTTCTTCCGCCATCCTTCTCTTCCTTACTACACGTACCATCGACCTAAGGCCCGAGGGCTCGACCCTCCCTCTTGACTTTACGACCTGTGCCAGATTAGGATTTATTTTAATCCTAAAGGACTGGTTTGCCTTCGTGGTTTCACCCTTCTATTCCCGTGTATACACACAGCGACGTTCCCTCTCAGGTCTCCCACGATCGAGTGTTCTTCTACACGCACGAAACGATCCTTTTCTCTTCAACAACTTCGGAACGCGATTTTCTATATCAATTTATAACGGAGCGCAACTTTCACGCCCATTTGGAACTTTCTTCGTGGCGCTGGCTACGGTAACCGAAAGGTTCGCTGGAAACTAGGACACATATTTTTTCTTACGAAAATGAGATCACTATTTATTTCGAGGATCCTTTTTAAATTGAAAATGCAATCTTGTACTTGCATATAATCCATGGATAAAGCGTATGATGGTAGTATACTGTAATTCCAAGTATAATACACGGTGTATTTTTATATTTAATAGAGAAGACTTTTTATTGAATTTTCTATCTTCATTCGCGTCTATGTTTAGACCGACCAAAGAGATTTCTAACTCTTTGCCCGAACGGTATTTCAATTTGCCTATTTCCTTTGTATGCCAAAGGGTACTGTATCTTTACTGTTGATATTAATAGCTAGCTACTATCGATATTAACCGATAAATAAATAAATACAAGGTATTTGCTTTACAATAATTAGTTGTTAGGAATTTTAAAAATTTCGAAATAGTTTTACAATTACTTGTACCCCTTTTTCCTCAAATCCCTCGATATCTGAAATGAATATTCATGTTTGCGATTAGTTGTTCTATTTTACGAGAAATAGCGTATACATGAATAGTGTGTGTCAGACAAACAGAGTATCAGAGGCATTTATATCCGGTTCGTCCAATTTATGCACGCGCGCCAGGTACCACGAGTTTTGCGTTTTTCCTTTTCCCTGATTCCTTTCATCGAGGCAAATGAAACGGTCTCGCATCGGTTCCATCTATTCCCGACATTGTTCGAAATTCACCGATCACGAGGCCGTGTGCCGTTGCTCCTTTGAACGTGGTGCATCTCCCCGAAGGTTTTATAGGAAATCGATATCGGGACGCGTGGAATGTTCGTTTCAAAGGTATGATCGACGGCGGGGGAGGCACGCGTGGACAGGCTGACGAAAAACAGAGAGGTCGACAACAAACGACGACGACCGAAAACAGAAGAGGTGGAGAAGGAAAAGAGGGGTGGGGGGAAACACAAGGAAAGAGGAAAAACGGGAAAATAAACTGCCGTAAAGTCGTGCGATCAATCACGTGCCGCGCTAGACCGCGCGTAATCTTCGTTAGAATAAATAAATCCAGTCACGTAGAATACACGCGTGTTGCACGCTGTTACAAACGAGTCCAAAGTGAACGACGATGACTACAGAGGGTCGAAAAAAAAGTAGCGTGTCACGCTTATTAGAGGCAAGAGAGAACGTTCACGGCAATTCCATTTAGTCGATTCGATTTCCAGCTTGGTTACGTTCCGGTGTTCGGTGCTAAATTCACGATTAATGAAATAACCTGGGTATCTTTGAACCAGTGCTGACTGGTCGTCTGTATTCATCGGCCCCATAGTTTATTTTACACGAACTATGCGACCATTAATTACATTGAACAAACGCGTGTAAACGTCCGTCCCACTTATGCGAATAGTTTCATTTTACGGGAGCCAGCCTGCGGTGGCTTGTTTGCCGCGTAAAATATCCGTAACTAGACTCTGATCTTCATCCGCCTCGCTAACCAACGGCCTGTAATTTATTTCGTCGACTATCGATCGTTTACTTTGACTATTGTTATAAATAAGCTGCGATTGTTCACGTATATCCATATCTTTTTGAATGAAACTAGAGAAATGCAAGCTCAGGGGAGATTCGTTGTAGCGGTACTCTATTTGGATATTTTGCATATTTTGTAAAATGCTGGTGTTTCTCGTATTTCTTGCTTCCTTTTTTTAAAGTTTCTTTTTCCGAACTTTCTTTCTCATCTTCATAGTTCGGTCACGCCCTGCTGCTAAACTTCAAGTGGTAAATGTATACACGTCCATAGTCTACATTTATGTGGTTCCTCTGAAACTGCGACTTGCAAATTCACTTTACAGACGACATTTACCCAAGATTGTGCTAATTGATAGACGTACGGCGAGTTGATTGGACCGACACGTATTAATTGATGTATAACGATCGATACGATAAGAGCCATTTACTAATATTCGCTGTCAGTAAATAGCAGTGTGACGTGTGTAACTACGTACACGTACTGTGACAACGTTAAAGGGGGTTAACAATGTTTAGAGTACGTTAGAAGACAGTTGTTTGGGAGAATGGGGCGGCGGTGAAATTGAATTTTCAATACGCTAAATATTCACGAACACGATGACGCATTTCCATAACCGGGGACTGTACACGCGTCGAACATAACTTTTCCATTTTCCATTTGCCCGGCCTTTCGTTCGCTTCGACACACGGATGATTGATCGATTACCGATGGAAAGCGAAAGTGATGCAACGAAAACGAAAGAAAAAGATTTGCAGAATAGATGCAGCCAGAAGATGAGTTACAGTATGAGAAAGATGATAGCAACAGGCTCCGAGTAGTAGGAATGCACACCTGACACTACGAGTATTCTTCGTAGTGCTTTATATTCAAAACAGCATCGACAAAGAAACAAAAAATTCCTATGAATCTTGAAACGAAGCATTCTCTTCCTTTTCCTTTGGTATATTCATAGTCGCGATTTCCTTCTGATTCGCGCTTGTATGTGCAGCACACGTATGTATCTCACGATGGGGAATACGCCTTACCTATACGTATCCACTACTACAGTGACTAGATCCAGATAGATCCGCAACCTCAACATTTATGCAGCCCGCAAAGCCCACGTCGAGTTGGCGCTTTAGCGTTGCTTAACATTAACATCAACACGAGTGCATGAAAGTGGCTGGTGTTCCCGAAGGAATCGAATAACGGAGAAGCGTGGAGGTGCAAACGCATCGCGAGATTTGTCGAACGAAAAGGAAATTTCAAAGGAGCCGTGGCTGCGTTCGAGGGCAGAACGCTCGACCAATGTCGAGTTTCTGTTCCGATCCACGCGACGACTTTATAAATTTATATTGTGAATAAATCTGAATTCGAAAGCGATAGACGTCGAAGAAGTCGTAGTAGACATTCCGTGATGATCGAGGAAAAAGGGCCGTGCTTAAAGGCGAGCAAGAGGGAAGGGCGACACGAGGAAACGCAAGGGAGAAAGAGGAAGCGTAGGAATATCGAAAAAGTGGAAAGCAGAAAAGGGCCGTGCTCGTCAGACGACGCTACGAATGCAAATTTAACTTTTCCTTTCGCGCGAAAGAAGCTACGCCGATGAAAGTCGACGAGAGAAGGTTGGATTGCAGACGTTGCTGGATAAGGCCGTGGAAAAACGACAGCGAGGCTGAGTCGACACCACGAAGCCACCCCTTCGATCCGACAAGCGGAGCTTACGTAAGCGACAGTCGTGTGCTGTCTTTCAAATTATTTCGATGTCCTAGGGAAGACCGCGAGTTTCAGCGCGATCTTTCGCTCGGGAAAATTTACGACTACGGCGAACAGCTTTTCTTGCGACCGATCCGTGCACACGTTTCCCTTTTGAACGAATCGCTTGTATCCGTTCTTTGTCCCTCGCCAGCGTCGAGAAAACACGATGGACCGATTCAGGATGAGCGGTTGCTTCTTTTTGAATCATGTAGGAGAATGTACTAAAATACTTCTTGGATACCATAAGAAAAGTAATTCAATTAATTTAGTAGAATTCACAGTCGTTTGGAAGTGATAATCGTTTACACTGTATACACGATAATTTATTAATTAATAATGTTGGTGGCTTGAAAAGATACTGATTGCAAACGATAAAGGAGTTCTTTTATAATCTTATAACATGATGGAATAAGACGATTACAGGACTTGTAATTTATAAACCTTTATTTATTTGATGGAAAATTGTTCCTGTTATATAAGAGAGTATATTGGCACTGGTAATTTATAACTCATTAAACTTTACATCGCTTAGTTCATTTACGAAGAAGAGATCTATATTCTTTATATTTTCCCCTCTTTGTCGCAAAAATTTGAAAAACTAGAAAACACAGACAGTGGAAGCCAATTAATTAAAAGCGAAGTACAAATGCTAATTGTCAAAGTAAAGCCAGACCGACTTTATCAATAACTTTGAACAAATGACACTATTACTTTAATTAAAATCACGATACGAAACATGTGTCTCATAGCGAGCTTCAGACTATGACCTTATACAACTCTTAATTGCAGCAGCTCATAGCTGTCTGTTATAGGACATCGATAAAACTATACTCGACCATGAAGTTCTTAGTTGAGTACGTATGCACGTACACACGCATACACATATATAGGATAAACCATAGTAACTTGAATTATAGGATAGTGTGGAAAAACAGTATAGCGAAACAAGATTAGATTAGCGTTTCGAGAACATAAGACACGACGAAGAAGCGAGTTGAAAGTACTAAGCGCATAGGAAAGAGCTTTAACTTTCACGTGAGAAAAATGTTCTCGAAGAAAGTAATTGCAAGAGACGCCAGTCCGCTCTCAGAAATAGGAATAAATTTCTACCGTACGCGAATACTATTTTCACGCGGGAAAAACATTGGTTATACAGGGGTCTTACGCGAATTGCACTTGCTCGCCATTCCAGGCTGCGGAAGACGAAATAGGACGATTTCTCATCCAGAATGAAGAGTAACGTTCCCTTCTTGACCTCGTTGTTTCACGCTTTCCGAATATCGACGTTACCCTGGCATAATCATTGTCTGGTGAAGCTTTCTTCGAAACTTGTCCAACCTATAGATGCAGCAAATCGAGAACCAGCAGTGGATAGAAGGACAAACGACAGATAAATTATTCGAAATAGCTGTTGAACGCATCTCCGATTCAGCCGCGATCTGTCTGCCAGATTCCAAGCAAATTACATCGAATTTGACGTCCGGATAATGCAGCAGAGATCAACGTGTCCTATCTAATTTACGTAACACCGTCCATCACGTTACTTATTAACGTTTATGCGAACACCAACCATTGAATTATCGAACAACGTTCCCCATCGCGTGGATAGTGGAATTTCGGCTATTGGACCGAAATGGGTCGAGTCCATTCATTAGCCAGTTCTTTTATTTTTCGAAAAGCAACGAAACGTATCCAACTGCCAAAATATCGAGACGGAAAGCAACACTGGGAGGATCGTAACACGCTCTCTGTCTTTGTCTTTGTCTCTGTCTCTGCTTCTCTCGTTGGTAGCTGCACTCTACGCGTTCGCTTCGATCGCATCAGTCAATTTACGCTCAGGACTGTCGATTAAACCGAGCGCGATACTTTTAATGGCGACGGCTTGTTTCCTGTCTGGAACAACCATTAATTTTAGGCCGGCACCCAAGCGATATCGATAGCAGAACAGATGTCCGTACTGTTGATAAAAGCGCGTCCATAAAAGTGAGCTTTACAGGATAATAACACGTGTACACGTGACGTATGTGTATTCTCCGGCTGGCCGTGGCGCAACAAATGAGTATGAACGTTTTCCAATCAAACCGGCATCAAAACCGGACCGCGGGAGAGAAAAGGGCAGAGAGAGGGATGAAAAGAAGGGAACGATCGAAAATCCAACCTAAAGAGCCGGGGGAAAAAAACACAGCACTTGGATACTTGATACCCTTCAAACGATTTCCATCCGCGAGTGAGTTTCGCCGTTTTCCGTTAATTTTTTTAGAAATTTTACCGATGTTGTGTGATTGGTTAAACTTAGTTTCTATCGATCGGAAATCGAGGAAAGCCACTAGATGTAGGAAAAAGTCTCTGCGATCGAAATTAATCAAGAACAGCGCGATTTGACTCTCTGTTCACATTTATTTGTACAGAAATTATCCTTAACTTCAGAGTCGGTAGTTCGCCATGGACTTGCCACAAAATCCATTCCCTCGAATTTACTTTCAACCATCGAATTAACCGCTCGAAATCCATTAGTCGGCTAATCTCGTTTCTTGCCCGGAATGCTTCGGTCCTGTTGAATTTCCGACGTTGCATCGTCCACAGAAAGCGAATACGCGATACATCGAAGTATACATACAGAGAAAGGGACAGGTAGAATGAGAGAGAAAGAGAGAGAGAGAGAGAGGTATTCGTAAATCGGCCATATCTACGGAATTTTGCCGAAAATACGCGACCGGTGACAGAATGAAAAGCACACGGAGGTATGCCCATTCCACCGATATATTGCTCCGTGGCGACATAGTAATAGCAAACGCCGCTGTGGAGAAGGCAAAGTAAACAGGTGATCGATATTGTTTGATTTATGCGCCACGGGAGGGTGTGCGAACGTAGCGAGATCACGGAGTGTTTTCGGTGCCTGCATTTACAAGCAATGGTCGAGGTTACGCGTCCACCTAGCCACGTCTATTCACGTGAGCCAACCCCTGTGTCACCGAGCAAAATGTCTACATACACACGTCTCGCCGTACAGATACATAGATACGCATGTGAGAGACCTGCTTCGAATTTCTAATTTTCGATATTGACAAGCGGACAACGCCAGCCCTTTTCACCTCCGCTCGTCCTTTGCCGATCTACCCCTTTGGCCTGCACCCTCTTTTTCAACCGAGGCGACTGTGATTCATGCCAGCTCGCACGTACCGTTTATTGGCCACTGGCTGGTGCACGCAATAGCCGAGCAGGATTTATGAAGCGCACCTTGGTACGAGCCGTGCCATGGACCGCGCGAGGCGAATTTTAAGGGAAACGAGCCGCGAACTTTCCGCGAAAGTTGTGATAAAGAACCTGCCCTTAGTGGCGAGCTTTTCTTAGAATCTATCGGCGAACTTTGAAGATCCTTTAATGAAGACATTGTACACGATCGGCGAGACCATTAGGAATAGCAATTTGAAGGGCGAAGTAATTCACGCCGGTGAAAATATCGTTAAAAAGCTCAGGATAGCAGACTGATGAAATTTACGAAAATTGCGATTGAAGGAGATTCATCCTGTGAAAAGAATTGTAAAAAATCGTTAAATAATTATATAACAAAATAGATAAATATATATATGTACATATATAATAAAATAGAGCAATGCTCGTAAGCATTTAGATTTAAGAAGACTCGTCGCTGTATAAAATGAATTGTAAAGAGAAACAGCGCAACGGAGTGGGATTACTTAGGAAAATTTCAATTCGGAAAAATTCACCCTTTGAAGAATTACAAAGCACTATAAAGGAATACGAAGGAAGATGGCAAAGATATCTAAACTTAAATTTAAAGAGTCCCTTGAAGACAGAAAGTAAATGATAAATACAAAGTGACAAACTAGCGTCGTTTGTATAATTTTCAATTTGTCGAGAGAATGCCTTCGATTAAATTCATGTCCGTTATGCCCATTGAAAACCCCCGAATTCCGTTTCTATATCGAAAACACGAAACGTGCGAAGTGCTCCTATGTATAATTTAAAAGTTTGGGAACGGTATTATTCCATCACGACGATTCCGTGGCGTGGTGCAACGAACGTCGAATACAGAGGATGGCGAATATTTGGCCGACTCTCAGAATAGTTGAATGATAAAGGTGAAAATGGTAGGGATGATCGAGTGCAACGAGGGTTGTAAAGGCGCGAGAGAATGCACCAGGCTGCAGGCTAGAACGAGATCTCTCCAGGATATATGGGCATGGAGGAAAAAGACGTCGTTACCAGGAGCTCATTAACGGGGAACTATCCCCAAGACAGCACCTAGTCGTACCTTCCAGTCGAGCTACTGGTGGAAGCTTTTGGAGGGTGTAGCCCGCGCGTTAGGCTGCGAGGAAACTGCGCAGCTCCGATACTAATTAGTCCATCGGTTCGATCGTTCACTGGTAAAAGCTTCTCTCGCGTTTACCTTCTCTTGTTTTTTTTTTCGCCTGACTTCTTTTCGTTACATCCTGTTCTCATTTTTCTTCGAGCTTCTCATTGGAACTTGGTCGCCGACGAAGGTGAAGTAAAATCGTGGCACGACGAATTTACACGAGAACGAGGGCAGAAGTTTGTTCGAAAGAGCTTCCAGTCTTTCGCTTCTTTCTCATTTTATTTTTGCTTCTGTCCTCTTTGTTTCTTTCCAAGTTCTTTATTTCTGTCTCCTTTTCTAACGTTTTCGTTCAGACTTTTGCACGAGAGTAGGCGAAATTTGGACTCTTGCCATGTCTAACTACCCGCCCCCCCCTTCCCGGCCTTTCTCGTGAACGTTTCAGGTTGGCGTTCCTGAAGTTCGCCCAATTACCAGGCATTAGTCTCGTTTCATCTCGTCGGGGGTGCGAACAGCGCAATTTCCTCAACGCTTCTGCATTCGCTATTATTTCATTAGGAACAGCCGATACTTCAAGATGTGAATTACATCTGTTTTTATCGGAGGAAATTCCAGTAACCTGATTGGGTAGTCAGAAATCTGATTTACTTGATGCAGTGAGCGAATCTGTGCTTTTTAACAATTTAAAGATTCGAAGATAACTTTCCGTTATTTCGACGATATCGCAGTTCCATTCTTCTTGCGAAGTAATAGGTATAATTTTGTTAGGTAAAGTAACGACACTCTTATCTTAGGAAATAGTTCATTGACAAAATCGTTTCTTGCGTCACTGTTCCAGCGAATCAACGATATTATCATCAAAATGAAAAGATACTTTGCAAACGGAAACTATTGTTTTAAATAATAATACATTTAATCACATTAACTCCAGCGTAATTATCGGATATTATCAATTAGCGAAGATGTATTTGAACTTTTTTGTTTATACTTGCGTCTGTCTTCGTTCAGCATTGGTTGTATTTGTACTTGGTTGTACTTTATTGACAAACAGCATACGAACATACGAGAAACGCGTTAAAAATTATAATTTCATTGTCTGAAAAGCTATCGAAAGCCACTCCTTGCACAATTATGTAATAAATCTTGCTTTAGTCGATATTTTACATCGCGAAACACGCGATAGTATGAGTAGAATAGGAAATTTATGATAAAATATAACTGGCGAATGAAAAGTATTCATCGTGAACGAAAAATATCTCATATTGTCTAAACGCGCTAGATATCCTGATACTTATGGCGGACAGTGTATATACATGGCGTTATAAATGCTAAGCCTCGATTTCGCCGTTAACAGCGTAGCGAGTACGGATGGACAGGTAATGAACGACCATGCGAGCGAGAAGATGAGCGGCACAGATACAGGACATATAATAGCCTGGATAGTGGAACAGAGAGAAGCTGCAATCGATGGGATATTCAAGTAATGACAACGATAACGACGGTGACGATAATCAACGAGCAACACCCACGTCGAACGCAGTTCGCTGCAACGACGATGACGAACGACAGCGAGGGTGGCCATTAAATTGATACCACCTGCTAATTGGTATCTCTAATTTCTATCGGGCTGTGTACCAACCAGCTTACGATAAAATGATCGGCCAGAACCCATACGATGATTGGCGTTTCCAGCGCGGAGGAATAATTTGTTACCAACGTTTCCATCGTTTGATCTTCTCACCACTTTGTTTCACAGGATTCGCGAAGTACGATTTTCATGTCATGATCCCCGTATCACCGCGTTCGAACGGATCAAAGGTTTCATTTAATGCTGTTACAGTTTCACTTCAAAGCATCGCTCGCAACAAACGACTTGCAACGTTCTCGCGCGACTAACACCTCAACATCGTTCCATTTCCCAGCGTCTCAGCGCCGTCGTACTTTTATCCCCGGCCGTCAGTCAATGTTTGTCGCGCATCTGCCTCGTAGAATGTACGAAATAAAATTGAGGCAAACCGATCTGCCTCCCTTAAACTGATTGACACGCTCGACTGCGCCCGTGGATCTTGCGAAAGCCTGCGAAAGAGGCGAAATAAGAAAAGCGCGAAAATAAGACGATGGCGCCTAGATAAGTACAAGTGGAAAACCCACATCGCAGGCGTTTGTAAATCGAGTTTACCAACGACGAACGGTTCCCATCATTTCCACCCCTTCCATTTCCACCGTTGCACTCTCCAACCCTCTATTTCGCCGCATCGTCTCAAATGTACATTGCGTGGTAGACCTTTTATCCCGAGAAATTACCTTGAATGGTTGAGAAAATCATCGTTCCACGGGGCGGATAGGAGGCTTCTCCATTTTCTTCGTCAACGGTTGGGACGCTTCGTCGCTCGCAACCCTCCGCACGGAATCGCGACACGACTTGCCTGCGTATCGAGGCCGCAACAGTCGTTTCCTCGACGCCGTTTAGAAAATGCCTGCACGTACGTTGCGGCACCCCCGCGAGGGGTTGAGACACGCTGCGCCACGAAAGGGAGACACGAACAGGAAATATTCCCTGCCTCGAAGAAATTCTTCGTATCCCCGGGAAAATTCGTTCGACTCCCAGCTGCGCTCTACATTTCTTCTTTTTCCGCGTCTCCTACCCTTACCTCCCACCATTTCGCCGTGTTAAACTGCTACGTGCCCTTTATCCGATGTTAAGGCGTTTCTGTTTTCCTTTTTTCCTATCCCTCCTCTCTTTCTTTCGAAAGCTTGTTTGATTCAAGAGCACCGGAATCTCCGGAGAATCTTGAAACGAATAACGTTGCCGGATTAATAGGAGATGAAGATCGCAGTTGGAGGTGCATGTAGCGATTCAAAGGGCCGCCTTTCCAGGCCACTTTCCAGGTCGCTTTCGGGTTGGCCTAAGCAGAAAATGGCAAGTCCTTCTGACTTTGAAAGGGCAAAGCCACTGAAAGTCTTACGCTGGTTACCACCCGGCAAATTGCGCTCCGAGATGTTTTACGTAGCGAGTATCACGAGCATCTGCTCCAAACAACCACTATCGCTTCTTTATCTGCTTTCTCTTAACCATAGATAGCGTACAAAAGGGAAGGAAACCTCGCGGGGAGCAGGTAACTCTCTTCTTGATCTTCTTTGGTAGTTCCTTCTTAAACAAGGCACGTTTATTGCCAAGCACTAACCTGCAGCTAGTATAGATGGCGCTCTTTGTTCGTCGGTAATTTCTCGTAGTCGAATCTCAGCAAAGAAACGCGGTTGTTTCAAGCTTGGTCCTTCAACAGAGACTTAAATCTTTGTCGGAACAATTTTTACGAGAGTATAGAGATTTATTATAAGAGAAAAAGAAAAATTAGTTTGAACTACTGTGAATAAGATTCAAGGAACGTTAAAGGGATCGTTGATTCGTGATCGGATGATCGTGCTAACCGAACTATGGCAAACTGTAATTCCAACTTGGGCAGCAAAGAAACTTCACGTGCAGTGGAATTTGCATTACATTTGCCCATAAAACTCGAACGATATTTATGTTTACCGGACACGAAGATTTTTGTATTCAGTCCGCCGTCTTCCCCGCTAGAAAAATATTCCTGTAATTAAAACGCTGCCACGTAAGCGGAATGCTTAAAGCGCAGCGCCGCCACCCAGAAAGCACGTTCCTTCTATTCGCAGATTTCTCGCCTCGTTGTACTTTAATAGGGATAAAATTCCGCGATAACACGTACAGCACGTAACATCCTTGTTCTCCACCGTGTAATCTCAGCGCCGAGAGGCGAGTTCGAAACTATAAGATGTCCGTGGCTGACTTACGAAGATATTCGACCCCGTGGGGCAATGGCTGGCGTAAGGGCTGGAATATATTTAATTTTCCCCGGTGGAGCTAGTTCGCTAGATATAAAAGGCGCGAGATGATAACTGACCTATTCCTCTTCTCTTTCGTAGAAAAGATTACGCGACGATAAAGAATGCTCGTGTACGAAATTTATATTTAAAAGGTCCTTCTTCGTCTCTGTCGTGCGTTTTCCCTTCTATATCTCTCTGCAGCACCCCTCGGTCCTCTCGTTTTCTATCTCTCCTGTGTGTTTCTCCGCCTCTTTCCATATCGCTCGTTACGGGTGCTCGAATTCGCAGAATAAATTCGCGGAACATCTCTGGCGTGAAACGCGGCCTCAATTCGTATCAAAATAACGCGAGTTCCACGGCGGAGAGGAATTTTCTGCATAGAGAAAAAAAATTTCACCCCGCAAATTCGAATCTCGCGGGAGAACGGATTATTTTCGCGGATTCGATCGGAAACGGAATTATTCCGAACGACGTGCTAACGTCGTTTAATTTCCGTATCGAATTTTAACGCGATTGTCTAGAAAATATTCGTCGTGGTTACGGCGCGTGATAAACATCGGCGATATCAAAATACGCGATATTCCGATTAATCTCGCGAAAGTGGTCGGTACTATGTGGGGGTTGGAAGGTCGTAAAGCGAAACGAGGAATCCTTATCGAACGTCTGATGTCGAAAACTTCTCGCGGGATCCAAACGTTTCGACGTCTTCGTTCTTGACAGAGAAGGATTGCGTCTTCAACCCTCTTCTCCTCTTCGACTCCCAGTGTGGGACTACCCTTCCGTTCCATTCACTGTGTCTCTCTGTATGTCGCAGAAGGATGCAGTGGAGAATAATTAACGAGGGTGAGAAGATCTTCTTCTCGGTGAACATACGTTTAACGAGTCCCGTCGTTGGGGTTAGAAGTACCGGCATCCATAAGCGCGCGACGCTTTCCAAAGAGGGATAACCCATAGAGGGGTGACTTTTGGCGCAGGAACGGCCGTCGTACGACCGTCACGTACTTGTGTAATTGTCGGACGGTCTACGGGAGACATTTAACGATCAGCCATAAATGTCGATAAGCGGATAAAGCTCGGGAAATTTCGGGTATTTTTCAACCGCGATCATACCCGGCTGAATTATCAGGACCACTTTATTAAATTTGTCGAACGTCTCTATCGATTCATTGCGGTCGTTAACGCAGCCAATTATTCGCCGATAACATGTTCAAATATGCCGCTGATAAAATCTTCAATTTCGATTACGATATAATCGCCGATGAATATTTTTGAATATTGCGAGTCATATATCAGATTACCCGTTTGATAGAGCGAGTTTGTATAATTTATCGGGTTTTATGTGCCTGAGTCAGCGCGATCATGATTTTTTAAATAATTTCGAATATATTTGAAATAACTCTTATTTAAAAAAAAAAAAAAAAAAACACGCGATAGAGGAAATTCAATATTCTTTTTAATTTAAATTTCAGATTTGTATTAAATATGCATTATTAAATATACTTATAGTGTCTCGTCTGTGGTTTGACTTGTACTAAAGAAAAATATATGTTACACCATAGTTGTATTATTATACTTTGTTAAAACGTCAGAGACTTAGATGAATAGAAATTTTATTATACAGCTGCTAGTAGATTTAACAAATGTATTATATAAATCTGTTAAATGTTACGTCCACTTCATCGACATTCTTGTTATTTCGACTTGTTATTTACTATTGTAAAATTAGTTACCTATCGATCGATCGTCAATAATGGACAATTTTATGAGAAATTAACATTCTTTTCCTTGGAACTACTTTCAATGGAACCAATCGCTAACGATAAAATTACGCAATTAGAAGAACCTCTGGATCCACTGATCTAGCTGAGGACAAATTACAGTGATTCGTGAAAACTAGGTCGATCGAATCGGATCAAGCGTGCAGCAAATCTTTTCGTGGAAACGAGAAGAAGCTTTCTCCGACCTGATGAGAGAGAATACCTTTGAAACGTCGAGACGAGGACGATGTTGGAAACGAGTAACGTCGACGATCCTAAAACTTTTCTTGAAATTTCAATGATGCTCAACCAACGCCATTTTGTTTTCAGGTGTCTTGGATACGTAAAAGAGATTTACACATACTCACGTCGTCCATCTATGCGTACACGGGGGACGAAAGATTCTCCGTGAAGCATCCCGAAACATCTGACGAATGGACGTTGAAGATCGATTACGTTCAACAACGTGACGCTGGGGTTTACGAATGCCAGGTTAACACCGAGCCCAAATTGAATTTAGCCTTCGTGTTGAGAGTCGAAGGTAAAACTGCAGTTATGTTAACATTATCTTTACGATTAATCCTTTCACGTGCTTGACACGTTTCAAGAAAATTTCAGTTCAATATTGAAGTGGTTACTGAGTAGAGATGGAATATCGACTATGTAGAATTAAAAAGAATTTTCTCTACAATTTTTACCATTAGAAATAATCTTCTCTTTTGCTCGTGTTTTCGTTCATGTCATATAAAATACTGATCTGGCAATAGATTTTCTTCCAATAGATCGGTAGAAAGTATTCGTAAAAAAGGTACGCGAAAGGATTGGTCATTCCATTGACGAAACAAAACCTCTATACCGTTGTAAATATTCGACTACTTCGTAATAGAGTCTAGATGAAACAGAGACAATTTCTTAATGTTTGCGTACGTGTCTACCACCTGGTCGATCAGGAAAGACACTTCCGGTACCTTGACTACGCACCAGCATGAGAAAAGGGACTGAGGCTTTCCGCTTGCATGCCTGTTACCGTGAAACGTTAATATTTTAAAGAGGTCGGCCCCCCCATTTCACATTTCTTTTTCTCACACGTTCGATCCAACCCTTTCGTTCGTATTTTGTATCTGACGGGATATTCTGATAAACGTGCCCTACTAGCCGTCGATTTCATCTCCTAGTACTTCTGTTATGCAATTAATTCGCCTAATTGATGGTGCTGTCAACGTCGAGCGCAGGTTGCAACCACGCCGCTACGACAACACTTTAGATTACAAACAGTGGTTGACGTTACGGCGTCAATTAAAAGTCCTCGTGAATTATCGAGCATCGTGCTTGTTCGCGTTATTAAGTATGTTCGAGTCACCGCTATAAGATCAATGGGGGTCAATATCAAACGATGTTAGCACGTTCGCGTAATTTATTTTTCGAGTATCTTTCCTCCGCATTTATTGTCTTCATGTTTGTCTCATAAAAGTATGCGTGACACGCGTTCTATGGATTTTCGTATCTTTAAATTTCTCACAAATGCATAAAATGCTGTAGTTTAATTAGTGTTTGTGGCCAAATAACCGTGATCGATGGAACATTACCAAGGAATGCTGACACGTTGTTCACATTTGCATAATTTATTTTTCGCGTATTTTTGTCCCTGTTTTCATCTGCGTGTTTGTTCCGTTTAATTATCGATTTTCGTTATCAATTAGCACTTGTATCGAAGTTCCACGTAATTACGTTACTTTATCGAGTTACAATTACTCGGCTCCTTTTTATGTTCCACGGGTTATCTGTGCAGTGCACTATTACGCGTTAACGAGCATCAATTATTTAGTACTTTACACGTTTACGGAAGTTAATCATCACGCTTTATCGCAATTAATCGCGCTACTGATGATTTGTGATGAATAACAATGTACAATGTTTATGCGTAAATTAAATGCAAATAATCCGATGAAAGAGCTATCCAGTTTATATGACGATAATTTAATATCGACTGACTTACTGATTACATTATTTTCATAAATATAATTGGACGATGTTTCGAACTTTTTCGCGAACCACTAACTCTCGATCGTCAGTGTGGATCGAGAATTTCCAGGTAACAGTTTAATTAGATAGCTTCTTTGAGTATTGCCACGTAAACTGTTTCCGCGATTCACGTGATTCCGAAGAGTGTGCGTGCACGAGCAACGCTGTTCATTAATTATGTTCGTGGCTTCTGCGTGTATCTGTCTCTATCACGAGACAGCATACGTGCGTGCATAACAGTAATTGCTCGTCAGTTGGCGAGCATCGATTTTTCCAATGAAAATCGACGATCGTGCAGTTAATTTACTAGAATTACATACTCCCTGGATATTCAAAATTTTATTCATATTATTTAAACCACTAGGGGCCTAGGTTGCTTTAACGCATCGTTTCATTCGCGATCGTTTTCAATGAATTTTTATTATCGAATTCTATTCTCTAATATCCTGAGTACGAATGGGAATTCCATTATGCGTTCGTTTAATATTTCTTTCGCCGTTTATTTCTTCCAACTAGATTTTCACGATTTTATGAAATGTAAAAGAGTTGACGAACTTATAATATTATGATAAATACGTGGTAATGGGTTAAACGGCCAGAAGGAAAAATATTTAAGATTCTCTTTTAATTAGTTCAACGTCAAATTATTCTTCGAGAAACAAACTTTACTCGCCGTGAAAACTAGTACAGGAAAGATAAATTCACATAGCCGGTAAAAGAGCTGCGAAGCTGTTATCACGATAGAAGAAAACGACAGGCCGTTACTGAGGACAAGAAAAGGGGCCACGAACGCCATGAATGAACAACGATGCGCTATGCATACGTACGTGTTGTATATACCTATATACATATACATATACCAGTTGAACAGCTAACGTAACCTATATCAGGATGGTTTCGGTGGCAATTCAATCCCCGGGCCACCCACGAAACGGTAGATCTCTCTCGACGAAATCGATTAACTCGATATCTTTTCTGTCCTCCCATTCCAGAAAGTGCCCCTGTCCCCGCCACCACCACACCGAACGCCATTCATCGGACGTTCAACTCAGGTTAGAGAATCACGCAAGAACAGAACTCCTTTTCCAAGCTGTTGAACTTGCTGCTATAGACGTTTTATTGCGACCAGTGTGTAGATCACCGGATGGCTGCCTCTGCATATCTATATATATATATACACATATATATAAAATCCGTTCACTGTGCATGTGGCCAGCATGTCTGTATATGCCGGCTCGTGCTCTATCAGTGCATGCACGTCCACCTTCCGTTTAATGTTAATTAATTCAACCCCCTCAGTACCGGATGGTTTTGTTTTACGAGGGCTGGTCGAGCTGACATTAACCAGTAAAAGGGGATCCGTTTCACTGATCGTCACACCTGCTGACCTGGAATCCAGCCACGTATATGCGACGACACGCGTTTTCTAATTGCCTCGGAATTATGTACCCGCGGAATAATCCAGTCTGATGAACTTTGTAATGCAACGAGATACGTTAAAGGGATAATAATCGCACGTGCTCGACCCGCCTTGGGGCGGATGCTTCAGGTTGCACTTCGTTATGCTTCTGCTTTGATGTTCGATAATTTGTTGCGTTTTGACTTTAATTGCCATAGATGCATATACGGAGTGTGCCAATAGTTAGAATATTAATAGGAAGAAGGTGATATTCTGCGAAGAATAAGTCGACTATATGGAATGATACGTTTTTCGTTGGACTATCTGTTTTCGAAAAAATTGACTTTCGATACTCGTAATATTCTATCCGATACAGTTTCTTGGTAACATTTTCGTGGTGCTGAGTTTCTTTGCTTAATTTGTATGGAACTAATAGGACGGTATAAGAGTAACGTAACGTTTTGGAAGACCGGTCAGTTGCTATAATTGTTCTAGCTTTTCTGGTGCCATTATTATTTCATTGTGAATGGAACTATATATCAACTTATATTTTGTCAAACTTGTATAATGGTTTGCATTGTTATATTATTGAGTTCATTGAGTTAAATGAAAAATCTATCTCGAAACAGCTCATGTGGGTTTCCAAAGAAATCTCAAATTCATTTTCGTAGTACAAAAGTAATTTAAAACACTGTCCATGGTGGATTTCCGAATGAAATTATTACACAGTCTCCAACTTAATTTGCATTTTTAATTCTTCAAGTGCCAGAGGAAGCCCCGGCATATAAATGCCGAACAAAGATATTAAAAATTGAATTTCCCGAAAACAAAGCTTCGTACGAAAAAATATTATTCTACATTTTCAACCTATTCTTCCACGTTAAACCACCCTTCTTCCCCCTTCTTCGATTGTATCATTATTGGGACATCCAAGGTATATATTTTTTTCTAGGGTAATTCTTTTTTATCTTTTGTACGAAGAATGTACCGTGGAGGTGAGTGATTTATTTTGACTTTATCGATCGGCCAAGGTAGTAGATTTTTTGTTTCGAGATAAACCGTGGCCCATTTCGAGGAATGCGATTGCATCGAGACAAAAAGCATATAAATGGGAAGGTTTTCTGGTGCATTTATCATGGCACGAAATGGTGTTTCGCGTGGCATTTGGCATGGTCCCGGTCCTTTTGTCAAGCTACGTAGAAACCATAACTGTAGTATTAATAAATAGTAAATTCTATTTTATGAACGCTTTTACGTGCACAACACACGAGGCCTAATTAGTCTGCTCTGATTATCTCTATCTCTCTACTTCCATAGCAATTAAAATATTCACGGCAACAACGTAAGTTTCGGCTGTGGTTTTTCCTTTCTGTTTTCACCGACCTCAACTTCGAAGTTCCATTAAAACTTTCGCGAAATTCGTTTCGAATGTTAGACACGAGCACAGCTACCAACTTGGTGAACACTCGCCCGCAAGCATTTGCATACGGTATTACACACGCCGAATTTAAGTTCATTCGCCCACAATTTGCTGATACCGGATCTTATGATTCACCCCCGATTACATACAATTTACAGAACGATTCGGGATAATCCCGTGAAATTCGAAATGCCGACTTTCCGTTTCCACAAATAGACGCACGGTTTACTCATTAACACTAGAACTATCTGGTGTATTAAACGTACCAAATATATTCTGCTAAGATTATACTGTAATAAACATATCAAATATACTACAGATAATTACAACGAAAATAGTAGCAGAAAAGTAAATAGATATACAGTGACAAACATATAAACAGATGCAAGAATTACCGACAATTTAATTCAAATTATTGTTCATTTGTATATTTCGAATATATTTTTACTTAAAATTCTTCAAACACTTATTACAGCTTCTGAATATTTCATTTCACAGAATAATGATACTATGAGTAATAGTATTTAGAAATGAATACTATCTATTTCACACGAGTTAGAAAAACAGAATTTTATATCCCCCATTTTATTATATCCTCGCTATCGTATAGTCACGTTTTTACTTGAATAAACGTTGATATTAATCATGCCAAATGAAACCTTCGTAATTTCGTCTATTACAAAAATACGAAACAAAATATACAGTTGATAGTTCTGGCGTTAACGTTTCGACGTTTTATTTCTAACTCTGTTACCGTCCGACAAATATCCGCAATTATAAAAACTTCTACACTCGACAGGCGAGAAATGAAACGCAGCGGCTGCACGTGCACCGTAAATTTTGAAATATGTAACCGCGTGTCGTGTTTTGACTTCGATGTCGCTTTGGGGAACACGCTTTAAAGGGAATCTGCAAGATTCATGAGACAGAGTAGACACCACGATGTATCCGCGAGTATCCCCGAGAAAAGAGAACGAATAAACGAAATTTAAGCGGGACCGAGGACGGAATGTTTAAGTGGCCGATTTCCGATGTGTGTTGCAGCCGCTCAGGCGAAAATCCTGGGTCCGGAAGAAGTCTACGTGAAGAAGGGTAGCACGATAAGCCTCACGTGCACCGTTAATGTGCAAAGTACACCGCCCAGCAGCGTTTCGTGGCATCACGGAGGAGCTGTGGTGGATTTCGACAGTCCCAGGTACAAGCCACGAGAATCAAGTTCTCGAGTTCTCTCCGTAATGCCTTTACTCCTCGTGCACCTCTCTCTATCTCTATCTATATCTCTCTTTCTCTTTCTCTCTTTCATCTGTCTATTTCGCCCCGCGACCCCCGCCAAAAAGGGATATGTAGAGGAGTGGTGCGAAAATCTACTTGCTTCCGTTCGATTACCTACGTTACGATTATTACCACGCACCCTGTAGCAGAGATGCATCGAAAACGTGCACCCTCTATCGCCCATATTCGATCACCATGAACATCTCTGTCGCTTTGGTGGATCGGTCGCATAACAGATTCAGCAAGAAAGCTGCACGAGACTCGATCTCACACAGAAAGAGATCTTAATTCGGGTAACTTTTGTTTTCAACGACTTTCTCGCTTCTGCAATGGTCTGGAAAATGGTCTTTTGTCTCGCGAGTCGGAACTTTTGGAAAATAGCGGAAGAGAACTGGTGAACAAGCACCGGCAATGGGGCAAACGGTTTCTCCTTTTGGAAACACGGGGACAAAACACGATAACGTGACAACCGTCGCGTCTCGGTGCATCTCGACGCTCGCGTTATACCAAGTTGGTGTAACGCGACCGTCACGACCCTTAGAAAATACACCAACATCCTCTAACAAACGTAAACGCGAACGTGTGCGCGGTGAATAGAAGCAAAGTATCTTTGATAATTCAGCGTTCACCGCAGGGGCGGGGTTTCCTTGGAGACCGAGAAGACGGAAAGCGGCACGACGAGCAGACTTCTGGTGACACAAGCCAGATTGACCGACAGCGGAAATTACACCTGCATTCCCAGCAACGCGAATCCAGCCAGCGTAATGGTCCACGTGCTGAATGGTAAGAGCCCTTTTTATTCCCTGAACTCTCATTCGACCCCCGTCGACCGGCCCACCAGTTCCCTTTCCCTTCGTCCCCTGCTCCGTCATGGCTTAACTTAATTTCTTCGGGACTCGAGAGCGACGATCAGTCTTGCGCCTAGACGTAGCTGCGCCGTGACACACAAGTTTCTTAATATTGATCCGCACTCTTCTTGTAACGCCGCTTATCCTGGCTAAAAGAACCTCGTCACGATTCTTTTTCACCCTCACCCTCCCCCCCGAAATATCGTTTCAACTTGTTAACGCGTCCGTCCTAACGGAATTTGACCGCGTTATTCGTATCAATTTTCAGAGTGGCCAGAAATTCATCGCTTTCGATGTTCCAGCACGACACAAGAGAGTTTATTAGCAATTTATCGGCAATTCGATTATAAGAATCCATCGGCTATTACAACGTACTTTCAATTGTTTCATTTAATTATTATCAAGCCAATTACATCAAAGGGATGATGAAACGTGATGGATGATTTAGAACATTGATTCGAAAATGAATGGATGTGAAAGGGTTTGGCGCGTTTCATCTAGGAAGCTTGAGCGTAGAATCGAAACCCATCCGTCTATATCTCTCCGTTTATTGATTCACGTTTTATCCGGATCCAGAGAAATTTTATCCCCGTCGATTTATTTTTATGCTATTTGCTTTGAATCTCTATAGCAGCTTCCTCAATACGCCGCGTCAATGCGCGACCGTGTTCATTTTTAGGCGCGTGTTTCTCTTATTTTTTGCCAGTGATATACGGGCATCATTTCAAACGTTCTGTTACGTCATGCACACGGCCTTCGATAAACGTCGCGAGCAAACGCATTTAAAAGATGGAATCGCGCGGAAAAATCGACAAGCATCCGCTGCCAGGTTAAATCGCGAGCATTTTAACGCTCGCGCGATTTCCTTCGCTTCTTGAATCGACACGCGTCTCGGAACGTCTTCTGACATCCTATCTCTGCCTTCGAGCAAGCATTAGCTCTCGTTAAAGGGAAATGAAATTTGGAAATCGTGATATGTTTGGAAAACTTGTGCTAAGTACAGCGAGAGAAATAAGAAATAAGGCTAAATTTCGGGAAAATCTATACACTTACATAAGAAAAATTGCAGGATCATGTTTCACGTCATCTGCTTTTTATGCTTGTGTGTAGTTTTTACATTCAATCTGTACTGTGATACGAATCGTTGTTATTAGACTGTGGCTGTTCATGCAAGTCCGGCTCTTTATAGCAACGCTTTGTTCACTAAATGTTACAACGAATAACATATACGTAAGTCACACAGTCAAGTTGTTATCATAAACCTGTAACGATCCTCTAATCGTTTTGAACGTGCATTTCAACGCAATTTCCGTTTACGCAAGCTGCAAATTTTACTTTATATACAATTTACCTCGTAACTTGTTCGCCGCATTGTCAAGAATAATATATTCCAATTGAAACATTTCCAAGTAATACATTTGGAATTTTTAGATGGAATATTAATTTTAGATTGTTGTGTAATGCCAAGACGAAATATTACGTCAATAACTTTACGTAGGAATAAAATATCAAACACTATTCTCTCGTTCTGTAAGGTTATAAAATTAATACTAGCTAATACGTGTTCGTAATTATGTCGCGAGTTTTTGATATAAAATTCCCTACATATTAATCCATTTGCCTCGGTAAAATGTTAATAAAATTTCCAAATATATCGTACAACGCACATAATACACACATTCATAATAGATATTTCTAAATATGCGCATGTATTCGCGAATCTGTGTATTCATATAATACAGATATTAAAGGAAATTCTTTATCAATGTAGGGTCCCCCAGCACCCATAGGAAAGCAGCTACACGCGTGTCCACAACAGAAAGCACGAACTCCCTATCAATTTTATTTCCCTAAAGTACGCGATGGAACCATCGAACTATTCGTCTGACACTTTGAGAATCATGGAACGTGGTCATGTTTGTCCACCCACCGGAGGGTTGGGCGTCGAAGATGTATCGCCGTCCCTTTACGCCGCGATTGTTCGACAAATTCGCCGACAATGGCTGTCCTCCAGTATCGTGAGATGCAACTTGAATGGCTCGCGCCAAGAGGAGAGCTCCTGGAAGCGCTAGGAGGAAAAGGGACGAGACATATTCATTCATCAAGCATCGAAATCCCTCGTCATAAAGTTTGACAGGCTCGTATATTGGGGGCCGCGGCAAGTACTCGGCCCCTCTCTCACGTGTACACTTGGTTTTGATCTATTGTCAGCCGGCAACATTCGCGATAACACATGCAATATCTTGCGCGGCAACTTCACCAATCCAGTCTGTCAATCATCAGGCGCGGCTCGCGCCAACCACGCATTCGTGTAGAAAGTACCGGGATTGAAACACGTCACGCCACGCAACTTGACGACTCACTCTCCGCGCCTGTTGTACGGCTCCTAAATTGCACACCATTTTAGCGAAATTACCAGCGGCGAAGTGTGTAAGGAGCAATTAAGCAGCGTTAAAATTAGGCTGCGAATGTTTTACGGAAATTCATACTTCCATCAATATGATTTGAAGAACGAAAGATAGATAAACATGTTTTTCGTCTACCGAACATTCTAACGTGCGCTTCGTTTTCTATACTTTTTATATCACACGGATTTTATGAGATTTTTGCTCACCGTAAGATTTTCCATAAATTCGTAAAAATACGAGGTCCAGTTATAGTCTGGACAGTGGGCACACCTTATTTTACAGTCGAACGACTCTTTATCAGTTTCTACTCCTCGTTTTTCTTTATTATTCTCTATTAAACCATTGCTGAGTGATATAAAATTATATATAAATAAAATTATTATATCGTTACTTTCACTACTAAAGAATGGTCCTACATTACACCGAGTAGAAAACCACATATAATTGATCGGCTCGCTCATTTGACAATGAGAAGCTAATCAATATGATCCGCATAATGACGTCAAGATTAGCCATACACGATCCTATTAACGTATTTCAACCGAGCATATTTTTGCAATCGACGCAGGCAGCACGAACAGAATCAATCTCCCTTTCAAATATCGTCGTAGAGACGTGGAATCCCGCGCGTATTCGCGGCCGAGTAAAACGTGAACACCTCGCGTCGGTATGCCAGATGAAAATTAATGCGGCGCAGTTCGTCTGCATAATTAATTTACAATCGTGCCGGTACGGGCGAGGGATATAGCATCGACGTTATTTCAAACGCAGCTGATTACTCGGCAAAATTGACCGCAAATTTCAATTATTTCGCGATAAACCGGCGCGCAGAGCCGCAAGGATTATCCGTAGAGGAGCGCACTATCCGCGCATTAACGCAATTACGGGGTCCAAGCCGAGAGCTGGACGACGAACGATGTCGTTTTTCGACGAAAACGCCAGCTTCGTTAGTACAGCGTGGCACAGGCGATGGTGGCCCTTCGAAATCGGTCGAATGAGATTTTCGATTCGCTCGTAAATCGCGACGATGTTAGGCCACGTTTGCTGGCAACACGAGAGGAACACGACTATTCGTAACAAGACCCGCGTGCACCGGTATCGTGCACCGGTCGTGATTATCTTTATTACCACCGGATGCTGCGTATACATCGGCAACGCTCACCCGGCCGATACACCGTTAACATTTGTCTGGATATATGAAATGTATATATGGAAATCGGGTAGCCGAACCGAGGGGATAGTTCGTGATTAACGTTGCCCCGTCGCTTCTGTTGGCCTCGTGCTTTCTGCTGCTTCCGTGGCTGGTTACATCTGGCATCATAATTATTCGATTCCATGGACGCACCTTGCCTGTTAAATAATTCGATCGCTCAGATAGGAATAGTTTTATTTGAAAAATAAAGCGATTTCAATCATTTCTCTTCGAAATATTCTCCGCTAATATTTACTCGTCGCTCTGCACGTGTTTTCCGCGCTTCGAAGCAGCGCTGCGGTTTGGAAAATCGAACATCGCTGCATATCAACGTGTTTCTCGCTTTTGATAAAAAATTAAAAGATAAATTTTACGTACTACCCACCAACGTGTATTTGATTTTTAGAGGAAGAGAAAATTACAAGTTGCTGAATTCGAAACGTACTAAATCGGGAATATTCGAGCTCTGGGATACGTTTATCAGTGAAAAACTCCTTAATTGAAATGGAACTGTGAGCCGATGCACGATTCCAGCAAAGTAATTTAATAACGTTTATTTGAAGCAGTCCGATCAGAATTCAACGACGAATCCACGGTTGCTCACGAAATTATTTGAGAAATACCTGTAGAAACCTTTTATGAATATATTATGTGTGTTATATGAAAGATTTTGAAATTTCATTGGTATTTTAAGAAATCATAATATTCTTGGAACTTCTTCCGGTAACCACGATATCAATTCACTGGCATTCAATAATGTGAATTGATCAAAGAGGAAAAAAATTACAAGCAAAACGTTGTCCCTCAATGAATTAATGAGATTATAATTTTCTTGCGGAGCACAATCCATGTGGAAAACGGGGAAAACGTTTTAAAACGCGATATCGTAGATTTCTATGATTTCTGCAAGAAACTTTCGCCTGCTTTGCTATTTGTCGTGTTTGAAAAATGTTTGACAATTAAATTGTGGATGTTTATGTATCTGTGAAAAAATTACAGGTATAAAACTACGCACAATGCACGTATTTTTTATTCACTGAAGCGCAAAAATATTACGAAATAAAGTACTCGTTAGGATAGTTAATAAGCGAAAGAAATCTTTGGTTAGCTTCCGTTTCTTTAATTATACCGACAATAATATAAATTTTCATAAACATCCGCAGTCTATTAAAAACATGTATAGAAAGACAATCGGAGAATAACGCGAGACGTTTTTCTGTTGCAGGCGAACATCCTGCGGCGATGCAACACGGCGGAAGTTGCGGCGTCACGCCTACCATTTTATTAGCGACCTTTACCCTGGTGATATCGAATCTGCTAAGGTGAGCAGTATCGTTGTGAATCGTGCGACCTCCAAGTCACACGGTCTGATCGAGCTCGTTTCGTGTACCGAGACAAACATGTATCACCGAGACCAGGAATCGTTGAAAAGGTAAAACGTGAACGAAGAAAACCGCGTTCTCCTTTAGGAAGCATACGGAGGTCATTGTGTACGAAAGAAAGAACGCGAGATTTCGTTTTAAATAGCAACGTGACTGGCGTTGTTAACGCGTGAGATCATCAGAGATTTTCCAACGAAAAAAAAAAAAAAAAGAACAAAAGAAAGGACCTAGGCGTGGACAAAGTGCAGTGGATCTGGCCATGTGTGATAAACACAGTGACACGGAAGTGGAGCTCGACTTGCACACGTACGTTTTTACCGTAAATTTATTCCACATAAACTATTCCTATGTCTATTTCTCTAGCAATTTTCCGTCGACGTTGACCTATTCACGCGTGGTTCACGTCGCCGCGTGATTTCTTCGCAAGTATCGTGTGTGAGAAAAGAAAAAAGAAGACAATCGTTCGCTTTGTGGTCTCTGTGAATCTGAACCGACACAACGACGGTACTCAAAGAATCTCGTGAGAATTGCGAGGCTGCAAAACCGATGCGATCGATGAACGAGTGTGTCCAGCGTACTTACTTAGCCATCTCGTTGACTCTAAACGATTGATACAGATTCGTCATATAGACTATTCGAACAGTCGAAAACAAGCGAAATCAATGATTTACAATCCAACGTTGGATAGTCGATTAATTACCATTAAATCGTATAGGTGGCGTGAGTCTCTCTGTATATAAAAGAAGAAGGTCGTTCAATAAGTAGGATTCGTCGCGACTTCGTTTGTACAGTACAACGTGATGATCGAGAATTTCGAAGAGACATCGTCGGACCTGGGCAACGTTTGTACATAATGGAACCACATATTTCGATTTTCTCTGGAACGTTTAACGTATATGGAACTTCTATCGTCGATCGTGGGATTAGATCGTTCAGAGTTTGCCCAGGTCTGATTCGTCCATCCAATGGACCCATCGAAATCACTGTAATTTAATCAAAACCGACGTTCGATTCTTGATCGACGAAGTGTGTTTTCCATCGACGCGTAAAACGTCATCGCTCTTTTTAGCAATGAATAAATACATTAATCACGCTCGATATGTTTCTGTTTGTTCGAGAAACTTCGGTAAACGAGGAGTAAGCGCGTCGATTCGTTGTTGCTCACGATATCTGCTCACTTTCTGTTTCTTAGGGAACGCGATTATTTCGTTGGTACCTTTTTTTTTCGAAGAAACGTTTCTTTTTCTTCATCGTTTTCACTTGCAATTCGTCGCGATCGATCGGATCGCTTAACGTCTAATCAAAAAGAAGATGCAATCACAACTCTCCCTGAGAATTACATTGTAAGAATTACGAATTCTACGAACGTGACTTAAATATAGGACTCGTGTATAGATAGGCATACGAAGGATAACGTATGTGTACGATTTAAGAGTATCGCTAATAGATATTCGTTACGCGAAAGAGAAGCATTCTGTTAAGACTTCGAAAAGAAAAGAAGCACACGCGTGTAAAAATTTGCTATCGAATAAGCATTGAATTCGAAGATGACACAAATACGAACTTTATCGAGACGATGGTAAGAGATAAATTTTCATTGTTTCGTAATAGTCTGGCGATTCAAGTTTTTCTACTCCTTTTTGTTCGTTCATCGTGTGTCAGCCTCTCTTTAGAATATTCGTGGCGAGAATAACGCGAAGTCTAAAGACACGACGATAGTAACTTTAATTAGTAGATTTACTACGGATAAAATAATGTAACGAGTAAAGGAAAAACGATATCATAAACGGCATAGCGAATTAAGATGCGACTTAACCATAGGTCTAAAATAGATTTTTTATAATGTTGTACCACGTGGACGAGAAACTGGGACGTACGGTGTAGAACAGACTGCTAGAACGCATTCACGGTGTTACGTTGCACGGATTTTACAATATGAAACAGAAGGTTCGCGATATAATATATTATTCCTTCTTGTATAGTTTATACGGTAATTTATGTCGTTGTGAGAGGACAATATTTTGCAGTTGACGCGTGAGGATAGCGTTAAAGTAAACAGTTAAATGCGGTTACTTAAAAAGAAAGATAAAAAGAAGAAAAAAGGAACAATTTAACGAGACGCGAGAAATAAAACGATCGGTCAGACGCTAGGTTTTTGAATGTTGTTCCGCGTGTGATATTATTATTCAAAGGGAATTAGTGTTATCAGGATGGACGTTAATCGATTTAAATAATGTTGGATCAGGAAAGAGAGAAGTGGAAATCGTCGTTATCGATAAAAAAAAAGAATGAATTTCCTTCGATTTTTCAATACTTTGTTCCGGACCACCTTCGAGTCTCGTTCCTTTGGAATGGTGTTCGGTTATAATGATCTAGGTTCGATGTTACATAGAGATTGTCAACACTCCACGTGGCATCGATAACGGTCTCACGCGTGAGATAAAGCGAAGAAAATAAAGATGAAACGATAAGTGTAGCTCGCTCGAAGCACGCGTTAATCGCTGATAATCAAAGAAAGAAACAGAAAAATATCGAGAAGAACGTTACACGTTAATTGTGTCACTAGATAATCGATATCCGCGACTCGCATAATTACGAAATGTTGCACAATTTATAGTTAAGCCTAGATCGCATTGTACATACTAACAAGAAAAAAAAAAAGAAAGAAAACAGAAAAAAAAATTCATAATCGATAATGTACCATGTTATAGAGGAACGTCAGCATAAATCAAAGTGGCAGAGGTAAAGTGCGGCAAACGAGTACAGACTATTATACTGTAAAGATATTCATCGACGTGAATACTGTTTCAATAAATGTAATGATGATATAAAACAGGCTGTCACAATTCGTTCCTCCCGTATTTCAATATCAGTTTCTCAACGTTCTTCCTCCTTTCTTCGTTCTTTCTGTTTCTTTTCTTGCATTTCATTTTTATCTTATCCCCGCGACTAACAATGAATTTCCATTATATTTCATATATTTTCTTTCCTTCTTTTTGTATATAGTACATTTCTTATCGACGTTATCCCGAGCCGAAGCGATACGCAAATTGCTCGAGCGTTTGCCTATCGTTCGACGCAATTTCTCGCTGCAACGATGGAAACGAGTTTGTTATTTGCACGAGTAGCACGCCGAACGGTTACCAAACAGCATCGACGATTTAAAAAAGAGCAGAAAAAAAGAATAGAAGAAAAAAAGAGAGAAAGAGAGAGCAGGGTGAAAAAAAGAGAAAGGTGATCGATGGTACTCAACCTAAAAATTCCGACGATACCGACCGTTCGAAAATTCGATCCCGATGATTTATCATCGTCAACGGCAACGCAACCGCAAGAAGTATCACTTAATCTCGCAAATGTCAAATTCTCCTCGGAACATTTTCAGATTCAATCTCTCAAGCCTGCCTGGTTTCGTGGAAAGAACGACAGGGAAAAAAAAGAAAAAATTACAGAAAAGAAGAGGACACCCGGATAATACGCTTACGACAAAGCGCCATTACGTCATATTTCCCCAGACACCGGAGTAATCAATTTCGCCCGTCGCCGAAAAACAATCGACCGAGTCCCGAAGTGTCTCTCGACATTATTCGCCGCGTGAATAACGGCGTACAGGTCTCAGGTAGCCCAGGACTCGATACAATCACTCGCCGCGATCCTGTCGAACCTACCCCTGAATCGACCAAGGGAAAAAGAAGGGATGAAATGGTGGAAACGTGTGCCATTCCGAGTTTCGTTCCCCTTACCGAAACTTACCATTCTCCATTTTACTCTTTTTATATCCCTTGATGTTCTCGCCCTTTCCATCGACAGGAATTTTTTTCTACCCTTGCAGTTACGTTTCTGTGAACTCTACTTCCTCTTGTTATAGATGCAAGCATTTGAAATTGTAATTTTACCAAGGAAGAATTTATCAGTGATTCGGATTAAACGTATTAAGATTTATTCGAAATTAGAAAATTACAAGTAATCTACAGTGACTGTAAAAAGCATTGGTTCGTACAGCAGCGGACGAAAGAAGCTTCAAAAGTGAACAGTTTCGGAATTAACGATTCTTCCTAATATGGTAAAAGGTTACCGGTAGCCATATGCTATATTTAGCAATTTAAACTTTATTTTATCGATATTGTACCGTTATTCATAATATAGTGAAACAGGGTCATTCGAGTTATCTGATCTCCCGTATTTCGTTCTACAATTTTTCTTTCTACTATTTTCCCTTGACTTCTTTACTGGTTTGAAATTCGTTGGAAAATATTCGGATCGTTAATCGCAATAGCAGTTGAAAACAATCGTGTTCGCGATGGCTCGAAGCCTTGTTCCGATATTCGTTTCCCATTGGCCTGGTGTGCGTGAAAGTTACATACGAGGTGATTTCCACGCGTGAAACTCGACATTCAGCGATTGGTAGAATTGAACGTGTACACGCACCAACTAAACAGCAAAACATACTATACAAGAGAGGAAAAAGAAGAATGGGAAAAATCGAGGGGAATTGTTGAATACGAACGCGAGAGGATTAATTTTACATATTCGCAAACTTTTCGAAGGTAGGGGAAATGTATTGCGAAAAATTGGACGCGACTCTTCATCTTTTAATAGTTCCATGATCGAATGATATTTTTCAAATGGTCGTTGAATCAATTTCGTGTCACATAATCTCTGTTGATTGCGTACGAATGTTCGATAGGCTATCACCGACTGATTCCATCTAATGAAAATCGTGTTTTCTTGCTATTCAAACGGGTGACGATGAATGTTTTCGAAATAGCGTCACATGTGAAATATTTCGATGTATTGCTTTTTCCGATCAATGTTCTATTCGTCAAAGAAAATTGAAGATATAGAATATGACAGTGAAATGAATCGTTAGATATTTCCTATAAGCCGGTGGGAAAAGTTGAGAGAAACGGCTGCAAGCTACGACTGATAAAATATCAGCCGTCCATCGAGTCCTGTTTGCCGATATTTTACGGGTTTAATTGTTTTTCGATAGTCGAGAGCAATTCCGGCTTTTCGCGTGCGATTCGGGAGACACATAAGGGGTGGCAGAGGTGCAAGCGTTTCGGATCTGGCTATTCGTTACAGTGAAACTGAATCGCAGGTTAACGGCCCAAGATGGCGTATAGCTTTTATTGGTCACGTAATTCTCGTTTCCTTTTCGTCCCTGACTGGAAAACACTGGAATCTTCAACGATGTATCGATCGTTATAAACCATTAAATCTCGTTATTCTATGAAAGAAAATGTTTAATCGGAATCGAAAATTCTCAATTTTAAATTCGAGATGTTTTTTTATTTTTGAAAACTTTTTACGCAATAACTGACAAATTGTTCGGTTTATGCTTGTTCCAAGACAGACCATTTTTCCGCCGATTTTTGATGGAAATATTGATATCCATAGCACGGTAGATTACTTTGGTAAATTGAATTTTTAGCGAAATCGCGTCACTTAACGAAATTCGGGACTGCACCCATGCTATGGTGGCTTTAAATCGGCCCAGTTTTTCGTAACCATTCACTCGGATCTGTATCGAATTGGAGTGAACGCGGCCGAGAGTCGCCCGATGGAAATGGAACATTCGTTTGCCGCTGTTTATTCGTTACAGCGGAATTGAATCGCGCGTCAACAAAGCAAGATTACAAACATTTTTTATGGGAAATGCAATCCTTACGCGCCCGTTTGCTGGTTAACGAGGCAAATGACACTGAAAATTGATTGTCATTTCCTCCGATCGTGCAACGTTTCATGATTGAAACGCAACAATTTTTCGCTCCAGCGAAAGGAATTAATTACACGCGTGATTGGTTTCTCATAATTCCCGTGTCTATTGAATAACAATCGTACCATTTTCTACTATCATTTCCATTAATTTACGTTTAATTTCACATAGTAGAACAATAATGCTATCCAAACACCTATTATAGAAAATTTGTATGAACATATTGTGTGATTTTTACAAAACATTTTGAAATTTTATTATAATCTATTATTATATAGAATTTCTAAGACATTTATCGTAAACATACACATAGTAAACAAATAGTACAACTAATTATACAAAGTAATAATAATATAGTAATTTTGTAATGTTACATATTAATATCACAATACATTAATATTATACATTATAATAGTACAATAACATAATGTATGACGGTCCAAGTACTTTGGTGATCTTTGTGAACTATACTTTCTTTTTATCAATTTTTTTCCTGATTTTTACCAATATAATCTCAATGGCAATGTCTCATTATATAATCCATGTTCAAACTATTTTATATAATAACCTAATATATTCATAAAATACTTTCGTCAACTACCGTGTTTCCTATTATCCGATTGGTTAATCAACCGATACGTTTTTCACACATATATACAGAAGCCTCTGTTGTTGTTGTTATTATTGCTGCATTTGCTGAATCGAGTTGATCTTTAATTTGAGCAAGGATGAAAGACGGGAATGTAGAAGATACACGAAATTTATTGCCGGTGGACGATGCTGCTAACGAATGTGTCCCACGGGAACAGAGCGGCTGGACAATGCAGTTTTCCAATTTTCACCCTGCTACCCTCTCCACCCTTTCGAACTGTGCGAGCTCTTCGTTCGACCTCTATGGTCTACCTACTTCTTCGCTCTCTCGCCCTTTATCATCCGCAACCCGAACAATCATAAAGCATGTTGATTCACGGCCGGTCGTAAATTTAGCGTTATTTTATCCTTATTCTACGTGTCGTTTTAAAGGGATACTTTAAACGACGGTCCTGAGGTTCGCGAATTCCAATCCGCACCGTGGTTACACTCAGTGACACGATTTGTCGATTTGTCGTCTCGAAGTTTCTCTGTGTTTGATCCGATATTTTCGATGTAAGATCAATTTCCCTTGGAGAAATATATTTTTTATATTTCGTGGATAATTCACAAACAAATTTCGCCTGTATCGCCAATACAATCCGATTTATTTACTAGAAATACTACCCTTGGTAAAAAGTTTCCGATCAAAAAAACTCGAAGTTTTTTCTAATAATAAAAACCAGGATATTTCGTGAATGAGATCATGGTGCAACGAATTTTATTTGGACATTTATATCGTTATACCAGAACATGGATGAACGGTAGAGTTGAACGCACCACTCGATCTACGAGGGTTAAATCGAACCGTGACTTAAGTGATTATTATCGGCCATTATTTAACTTCCCTGGAAAGTTAAATCCGAAAGAATTCCACTTCGGCGCACTGATTAATTTAGAAGACCTACCTAGCTTCAACCGCTTTCCATCCATCCACGAACAGTGGCTCCGAAGCCTCAAGCAATTTTATGTGAGATCCGACTCGAAGTTCTCAGAATTTATAAATGAAAATTCACCGGAAGCCCGATCCGCCCTTTCCGCCTCGAAATTGCCTGATTCCTCGGGAATTTTATATTCAGGACATTACTGCGTGCTGAATTATTTTTCAAGTTCGGACAGGGTCGGTTAGTGGCTGTAGTTGAAGTTGCCATGCTGGTGGTGGTGTTGCCGGTGGTAACTGTTTCCGGTTGAGAGCCTTGTCATCCAGGTTCAACTCCAACCAGTCGGTCCCACCCCCTTACTCGCCGAATACCGTTTCACCCTTCCCTCGGTGTCACTGGCCTGTGCAAGACGACCAGCAAACTTTTTGCCAGACCTCAACAAATTTAGTCTCTAACGTTTCCCAAGCAGACTGATTTTATTGTTACATTTCATACGACTAGACTGAGATGAACTTACCTCGCGTGGTTGATTGAAGATACGATCTGCGTTCAAGAAATTTTGGAAAATTCTCGTCAAAAATATTCTATTCGCTGTCGAGACACGACTGCGTGTGTGTTTTCAAATTGTAGTTAGAATAATCGTAAATTAACCCATAATTAGGATTCCATGAAGATCTGTATTTTTATTTTCGTGGTAATTTAGAAACTACACGATGTGACGTGTTTCACCGCATAATTTAGTAACTACCGACATGATTATGATTTATAATTTAATTACTATCAATGTAATATGTATAACTTACAATATTACTTTCTGTAAATCCTTTAATCTAATCATCAGACTTGTATCTTGATAAATTCCTTCTTTATCAGAAATTAACAGATCTCCAGTAAATTATATGCAAAATTATAAATTCTTCGAGAGAATTTTCAAAATTCTAATCCACAGAATCCATCATTTTCTTGCCAATTATAAATTTCCTACTAAATTTCAGTGCAACGTTTTAAAGAAGGATATCACGTGTCACTTATGCACACTAATTCGACCAATTATTCTCTTATTACGTTCTGTTCAGGTCATTTATTCCGAGTGTTTAGCTTCTGGCACGGACGATCTATAATACCGAGGGATGTCGTCACGGTTTTATTAGTAGTCGGATGTATAGTAGCGTGTCGAAGAATGCGTTGAAACGTTACAGGATATTGTTAAGTTGGCGAGGTGTCGACCGTGTAAAAAGGACGTGGTGAAGTGTAAAACCAGGCCGGCAAGAGTTATGTAACGGGTCTGACCCGCGCGTATCGGAGGGTCTGACCGGAGGTAAAAAACAGAGGGTGTAGCACATTCCCTTCCCCAAGTTACGTTCTCGTAACACGACACGCAATTCACCGGGACGATCAAATATTTAATCTGTTCGTCACCCTGGCATCCGACCGCGCAGAAACCCCCGTCCCGGGTTATTTGTAATTCATAACACATCAAAGTGTTGGAGAACGAGGAAAATCCGCGATCCGTGAAACGATTTTTCAAGCTTTGAATTGGCGTAGATTTGAACCTCGAGACATTCCCTTCGTCTTGGGTCACGGGCTTACTGATTTCCTGAATTTCGTTTCGAAGTTCCCTTCTATCTCTTTTCCTTGCCTCCCTCTGAAATTCATCTCAATCAGCCGGTGTTAAAGGTTTTAGCATGTTAAAGTGAAACGTAGTATGGTGAAATGGCTCGGAAGGTTTTATCTTAGAAACATCGCGCACAGCGTGTTTAAATATTCAAGTGTTTACGAATGCGTCAGGTAATAGACATTAAAATAAAATACAGTATGGTGATGTCGTTCCGGAAATTTTAGTTTCGAAATATCTTGCAAGACACGTTTATAAATACATATATTCGCGTGTTTAGAGATATGTTGAGTATTAAAATGAAATACAGTACGACGATATGGTTTGCAATGGACTTTATAGTTTGGGAACATAGCACAGAGTATATTTAAATATTATATGTGTTCAAGGATTGTGTTTGGTATATGTTAAAATAAAATACGGTATAGTGATACAGGTAATGAAATACAGTATGCGATTCGAGAGGTTTTATTTTAGAAATATCGTACAAAGCGTGTTTAAATATTTTAGAGGTACGATTAAATACCTTTGTGCCGTTATAAACCTATTGTTTCTAATATACAGACAAATTCGTTTCAATAATGATCAAAGGTCTACTTAAGGTATCGTAATAATAAATACTATCTTAATCGTGGCGTTAATTGTGCGTGTTTAAGACCATTTAAGACCGTTAAGGTACGCTCATAAATAAACCTGAAACTAGCGAGGATAACTGCGAATTGTACGTTTAACAAGCCATATCGAGACTAAATTGACCAATTTTCTAAAGAGAAACCATCGTTTTCTGAGAATTAAATTAATCATATTATGTATATAACGTGATAAAGAAAATTTGTAAGATACACAGTAAGAAAGAAAGCACATCATAATTCTACGAATTGAATTATGTTTGTGTTGTTCATCGATCTTCTAATTGCTTTCAGTGTAGACTTGAATTTGTAATGAAATTCAAATTCCCTTCGAAATTTGGGAAGATCCCATTTCTTAAAATAAAAATAGACGATTATTATTAATACGATAAAGGACGTCTAGCATAAAAGTTACTAATTCATACTTTCAATTTTAAACATTCTTTTATCCACTTCTGTAACAATAAAACAGAGAAACGTCGGAAAGAGAAATAAAAGAAAATTGGTTTGTTTGCCACATCTGAGTGGCAAAATAATTGAAAGCCACGCGACGTTCATGTGTAAAATTATCGCAAACGGCTGTTATTTTTCTCATGTTCCACGAATCGAATTACGAACGAAGAAAAAAATTTCATTAATGCTGTTCCCTGGTTGCAAAGAGGCATCGGCGGAGTTAAGATACAGGATATCAAATTACTTGCACATCCTTTGACGTTACTCGGCCACTTTAATCCCATTGACTTGAAGAGGGACGCTCAAAGAAGCGTCGTGAATTGCAAGGGCGTAGTGAAAAAGACGTTCCGACACCGTTCTCAGATCGCCGCTGCGGCTCACTTACTGAATTATTTACGTAAAAAATAAATTTACCAAAGGTTCCTTCAACGACTCTCGTTTCTACCACTTTTTCCGACGAATTGCCCCGGATTGCTCGATCTTCTTAATAATTCTTAAAGAGAATATCCACGTCGTGCGGATATTCAACATTGAAGAAGGAAGAGTAACGTGGAAGTACTGTGAACCGACTAAACGACTCGTTATTTCCACACCGTCGTTTTATAATTTCAAATATTTGAAATTTGCTTCCGATTAAAAAACAAGCGATCGCGATGCGTCGGTTTTTAAAGTAATCTCGGAGATACAGAGTGGTTCGCGAAGCGCGGATGTTCTCTAGTGTTTCGATAATTGTCGATTGCTGTTAAACTATCCTAATCGATTCCACTCAACTATCCACCACCACCGCTACGTATTCTATGCATCGTTTTGTTAGTTATTGCCAGACACGCAATACGATAGAAGTAACTCCATAGCCGAAAAGGACGAAGAACACACGTTAAAACTATGACAATAATCGTCATTCCTTTATAAAGACTCGTGATTAGAATAGACTTTGCACAGAATACGCGTACTGCGCAAAAGCGTATAAAATATCCAAAATATAGTACCAATTATAACATATAGCAGGAAAAACAAATTTCTCGCTAGCTTCCATCTTTTTAATCGTATTCATAAAAATACAAATTTGCATAAATATACACAATCTACTTATCATGTTTTCCACCTGTGCTCTTCAAACCGGAATCAATTCTCTTTTCAATCAAATCAATCTCGAAATGAATTTCAGAATTATTTCATCAAGCTCGCCGTGTAAGCTGCGAATAATCTCTGTAAATCGAGTTGGCTGTGAAATTCAAATGGCAACACTATGGCGGTGTTTCTGTTACGTGTAATGGCTCCTCGTTACCCTCTTATCAATAATTCCTACGTATCTAACTTACGATCTATTCGCTGTTTGGTCGAATTTCTAGGTACTTTCTCTCCCGTCGACGGGAAGAACGAGAGAATAGGGACAGGACGAGAGAAACGCGCGTGAAATACTGTCGTAGTGTGCGCTATTGCAGGAAAGTTTGGCTGTTTCGTGCGAGTATTAGAAACCACGAGAACGGAAGTAGAAGCCCGGCCCAGTGCCTGACGTCACATCCGCCAGAGACGTATCCGGCGTCACGTTGCATGGCTTCCGTACGTTCTCCTGAAACAGAAATAAAACACTATTTCTCAGTTTAAATCCGGTTTTGCCGTGGATTCCTAAGGTGACGCACAATCATAGATTTATGATTATAATTCGGAGATGCGACTTTTCGTGATAGACAGGGCGGGGATACGAAGGGAGAAAGGTATCGATAGCGTTAGCCAGAACGAAAGAGTAATGAAACTGGCCACTCGTAAATCAATGTCTCGCGTAGACTATCGGATTATTGGTTTTTTCTACGTCACCGGGCTGCACTAGTGAGCTAACGTCTTTATTAATTACCACGCTCTTTAGCCACCAATCGGACACTTTTTACTCTTAAGTAGGATCATAACATATAATTATTCGAACGTAATCGTGATTTTCTCAAGCAATTGTGTGCATCCAACGTCCGATTAGATGGTTACATTGCGAGCTTTTATCACGATTACTCTCGTTCGCGATTTTCATATATTCATTAATCCTATGCGAAATATTTGTAGTGTATTGAAATATTATTTGAGTGAACTATATGAATTTTGGCTCTTGAGAATTATAAGCAGAAAATAGATGGCTAAATGAACGATGGGAATCTTAATTTATAATATAAAGTAACAGCGATATCTTGAAAGATGATAAATTCTAACATCAATTATTCTTAACGCGTCAACAGGAGGACTGAACACGTTTGCCAGGATGAGGTTGAATTTTGAGAAGCAGTAGGGGTTCCAGGAGCTGTAATACGTAATAAAGATATTACACGTCCCATACGTGAATGCAAAGAACATGCCACGAGCAGATGGCGTCGGGCACGTGTACGCGTACTCAGCTGTGCTTACAAGAACATCGCTTGACGTTGCCAAAATCTATTACATAAGGCGTCGAGCTCCACGTGCGTGCAAGATTCTCGTGGTTTAATGCCCTAATATTAAATTGTCGTGAAAGGATAACCGACCCTTCAAACCTCATCCCCCGACGTAAGATTTAACCAGAAAATCGAAGAAGAAACTGTCAAGCTGAAAAATTAATAAATGAAGTAGAACGTTTATCAAACGAAGCTCTCACGGATAAGAAACATATACTTGATCCCAAAATTAAATAGAGATAATTATTTAATTGATTGACCGGCTAATAAAATTCGAAAATTTATTTTCTCTGAAAGATGGAAATTTGATTTATACGCTTCGAGTGAAGCGAAGCACAACGCTAACATTTTCGGTCAAAGGCTGTAGTTGAACGAGTATGAAAGATGTTCGAAATTGGGAATTTTTTAAATTGTTGAAAATTTCATGATGGAATTTAGTCGAGCTACTAGAGTTCGCTAAGGAAGTTAGAGCCGTTTGTACGACGTAAAGGTTTCGATTATGGCTGTTGGCTTCTTGAGACTTGCATTGTTGGCGCGCTTTCGACTTGATGGTTCTTTGCGACTACCAATATCGACCAAGATCATGATCTTGATCTTTTTTATTTCTTTTTTTTTTGAGGAATCGCCAACAGGTACTCTGTTTAATGTTTCTTTCTACAATTGCACAAGTCTGATGCTCCAGTGGCAAAAATAGATAGAAGCACTTTATGAGCTTACATTCGACCGTGTACATTCGAAACTAATAAATTTTCCTTCCACTTTTCCTTTTCCGAAATTGGTTTTTTGGCTTCCTACCACTGATTCGTTCGTGGCGAAAATTCATCGGTTTCTGTGGCGATTGCTCTCATATTTTCTGGCGATTAAATACTTGTAGAAACTTCTATTTTTCCAGAATGTTATTTTTGGAATTTTGAAGTTAATTATTAGCTTTTAGAGTTATTCAAACGGAACGTTATCGAAGGAATGTCTCGATCAATCTGTCAGGTGATTTTCAGTACTGTAATTGTTAGATTATTGGAGAGACAGCAATTCCTTCGCCAAGATCGATCGCGATTGATCGCATACTATCGGTATTAATTCCTAAAGTCGCATAACATGCCTGTATATACAACATGAGGCCATTTACTATTAGATAACCGCATGAAATTCATATCACTGATGGGATGGTTGATTCTGTCTACAGACGAGCGCTTCTGATACCGAATAACATGATTTTAAAATATTTGACAGTCCTATCAAAATATGCAGTTCTTCAGATATTGTTTCACAATGGAATTTATATTCTATGATTCCATGCTAATTTCTCTATTAATTTTCATTCTTCTTTTATAATATGACATTTATCATAAATATGCATCTAATTTCTAATTTACTAACTGTATGAAAACACGGCATAAGAAAACAATCGATTAAATAACTGCATAATCTTTTATAGGAAATAACGGGTTGCTCATTAAATTATGTTAATATATTGCATTTGAAAAAGCGTTTTTAACCCTCATTGGATTTCTGCCAAATAATTGCATAAATAATTAAATAATAATTAAGTGTAAGCCATTCAATTCTCCTCTGAACATTTGCACATATATCGGGTTATTTACAAATAATTTTATAGTCATAAATTATTATTGTACATCCTGTATAGGTATCTAGTATATTGAATTATTATAAAATTCCTGTTTATTTCGTAAGTACGTATAAGACATTATAAGCTTACCAATCTGAAGACAGCTGATATTAAAAAAAATTAAGCTAATAATAGAAAATTTCTAACGCAATTTACTTAATTCACCATTTTATTCGACGACCCCTTTTTCCAGAAGGCTTTTCAATCGACTACGATACACGAGCTGTTGGAAATTACGATGACCCAGGGTCAGTAAATCTTAGACAATAGTAGTAATTGAAATTCCTTGATCAATGCAAATAAGAGACGGTTCAGAGATAAAGAGGGAAGATATAAATCTTTGTCAACGCGATTTGGTTCACGGTCGATGGAACGTCCGGCGTACTACAGCCTACAGCCTGCGGTTTACACAATTTCCTCGGCATTCGAGTAGTCTGCTCTACTCGGCGCTTCGTGGCCAGAAGATCACGACGGATTCCGGACATCAGCGGACGATCCGTTCTCGTCCTTTGTCGAGGATGGGTATCAAGGATAGTTAATTGGCTACCCGAATAGGGCACGGCCAATTAAGCGTTTAATTAGAGTGGCAGGCTATCGATGGATTTTCGGTTGCTTGGCATTAATCGATGATCTCTGGTCTGACAGGGCTTCGAATATTCGCCGTTGAAATTCGTGGCAGTGGGTTTATGTTTTGTTCAAATTTCAAAATACTGTTCGAATATTACAATCAATCTCTTGGATAATCTGTTGTTGAACGAATAAGAACATTTGTATCAAACACGTTGAAAGAAACATAAACTGTGAAAATGGAGCACTTATGATCGAATACCTTTATATGTATATCATGTGCATTATATGAAGCATTCTGAAATTTCATTGGCAGTGTAATGAGACACGACTGTCGTGATTCAGTTGGAAAAATTTGCAAGCTGAAGATGAATGTAGAAGTCACAGAACATTTATTAGAAGCATATACCCATTGAATATTTAGAAGTATTAATACAATGGATGATACGTTTAAGTACTTGATTATTTAACATAATTCAGTATTTAATTGCTTATTTATAATACTTTTATGACGTCTGTGCAAGATACATTTGCTTTAAATATCCTGTGTACATTTTTGGATTTGTTTCAAGCTTTTCCATAATAGTCGAGTAGTTTATCATCTTAATTTACTTATCTTAATATTCTATGGTATAATCATGATAGGGGAGTCGCATTACAATGCTAATGAAATTTCAATATGTATCATATACATACGATAGACATAACGTAAGTATTCAAATATCTTCATCATCTACTATGTATTTCATTTGAGGCTACGAGTCCTCTTCTGATAGTAAAAGCAATATGGTCAAAATTGCGAGTGACTTATGAAGTAAGACACAAAGTCACACCTATAATAAGTTCTAACATTATTCTCTGCCCGTAGAGATCCCGGTGCACCAATATGTCGTCTCTAGCCGAAAATTCACGAGCGCTTTCGAGATTTTTAAATATATAGATATATCTATATATATACATATATATATGTATGTACCTGGTGCACATAGGCAACATGGCGCTAAAGTTAGTAGGAAGTTTAATACCTAACGACTCCCTGAGCTACCGTTTATACGGCTCCAAATTTCATCCCTTGCCTTTTCTTTTTCTCGTCGTCCCTCACTCGGTCCCAAGCTCGTCTTCCTGCGATATTATTAAATTTTCTGGGGGAATTGAAGCAAGAGAATCCATTCTTGTCCTTGTGTTATTGAAAAAGAGCGTACAACATGGTTGACTGCACGAAGGGCGGCTGCAAAATCATTTCAAATTTTCGATTTGGCTGGAAGATTTTATTCGGTCTATCAACGTTTTTATATGTTGGAAATGTCGAAATTACCGCGAACCAACGAAACGAATTTAATTCACCGAATTGGACGAAATATCTGAACGCGACAATTAACGTGCTCGAGATTTTTTCATGACTGCCATAATGAAATACTATTCTTTTGTAATTCCATTCGCGATTAAAAACGATACAGTCAAGCGAAGCAAGCGCTTTTCGAACGATACGTGGCGAGAAAATGTTAGGTTACAACCACAGCTGGTTTCTGTATACTTTTTCGCTCATACATACCATCATGAAGATGTACGTGAATGTTCGAATATCGATCGGTTTAATGACTGCCGAAACATTTCCAAAGTACGACGAGTAGCACTCGAAGAAGGATCGACTTTTGAAACGCGTAGGATACAGGACAATTTTCAAGAGTTCCTTCAGGAAAGCTATGCCAGTTGGAGAGGCACTTTTGTAACTTTTCGTGCTTATAGATCATTCCATGGTAGTCGTAACGCCAACTTCTCTTTTTCTCTCTCTCCTTTTCTATCTCCATGACAACAGATAGACTTTCACATTAACGAATCGATTTCGTCGAGTAAAAGTTGAAGCTACAATCGGCTCTTAGAGCCACTCAGACATGCAACACCGGCAAACCGTGATGATTGAGAGAAAAAAGTTTCGATTTCGTCAGGAAAAAGAATATTACCGACGATTGTTGCATCCAGTGTTATTATCGTTTGAAAAAGAATGGTAATTAATATCGTTGATACACGTCGATAACGAAACGATGAAACGACACGGTTTAGCTTGGTGTACATCCGGCAAAACAATGAGTAAAATCGCGGACCAATTAACGGCGTAATGGTTGCACGATAATTCGCAACGATAAAGCTTTCCTCTCTCTGGGGATCGTTCGAACACCACAAATTGCCCCAGCTGGCCTTAATAATTTTCTTTAATCACTGCATTCTATATTTAATTCGTAGCGTCTGATAGATACGTCCCGGTGATCTACAGTTCTTTGGTAAGCTCAGTAGGCTAGCTTAGCGGAGCACTTATGGCTGATTTATACGAACCATTACCACTAGCAGTGACCCAATAAGGTTATCCGCCAACCTCGGTGAACCAGATCAGTGGCGCTCTTAAAGGTTGATTCACAAGGCCCACCGTTAGCCTTAAACCGTCCTCGACTGTGAATCTTATTAAGGTCAATGATGATACTCTTGTACTTGGTGACTTGGAGATTAATAGCGAACTACTGCAGTGTTATTGTCCCTGCTATTGAATACGAATATGATTGTCTATGAATATTTTGATTGCGTTTAATAATGTGGGTAGTTTTATTGTTCCATCTCCGGATAAGACGAAGAGGTTTGCTTACTACGAGACAGTTTCAGTGGCAGATAAAAATGTGACTGAGTATAGTATGAATGATTTTGAAATATGAAGTGCAGAAAGAAGGCCACTCGACTCGAAGACGAACTGAAGAACATAACTCAACGACTATAGATACGCATCATCCACATATTTTAACAAACGTTCTATTGTATTTTGTAACTTTCTTCACTTCAGACCGCTTGAAGCAAGGAAAGCACTTAACTCCGTGCAAATTAAACTCAAGAATAGAATTGGATAATTGTATTCAGAAATTGTACCGGTTAACTCGATAGTATTAGCATAGTATTAGTAATTATGATTGTGCGCTATTGCGCTATTGTATTCTTAAACATTCGAGACTCGTTCTATGCGTCTCTTTCATATGCACTTTGGTCGCTTTAAATACTAATCTAAGACGAAAGAAGTTTCCCATTTGCCATTACGGCAGCAAGAAAGAGAATTCTTAGACGACACGTCGTTAAAGCGTGGGCGTAGCTTTTAACTACAGTTTCCGTGTTATTAGCGCCGGCTAGTCGTTAGCCAAATTTTTCCTGGGCAAACTATTCAACTCGTAATCCGAACACAACAGTGCTAAAAGCTCATCGTCGTCCTTAATAGTGCGCTCTGAATACGAGCCAAATATTAAAATCTCTTCTCGCGGAAGGCAAAACTTCAAAGACGCGGCGGAGCGGTTCAGAACGAAGATTCCAGAAGATTAGCCGGGAAGAAACGCGGAAATTCGGTGGCTCCTAGACATCGAAAATCCGCTGCAAAACAAGGATAGAAGCGAGATAGTTCGAGTGAAAGGTACTGAAAAGGTGGAATAAGTCGTCGAATTGGAAGATAACGAAAGGAAGGGGGACAGGGGAAGAAACTGAGCAGAACTGAAAGTGGAAAGACGGTGAAAACTTTAGGTTGAAACGGTTAGAGTGCCCTTCGGAGCGAGACGGTATGAAGATATCGAGGATAGGGTCTCGAGACGAGTGGCAGAGTGAGAGGACTCATGGTGATGTGCAATTAGGAAAATTGAATTCCGCCGTAATTAACTTTCTTAATTAATAGAATCGCGGGATTGTATCTTTAATCTGGCCGTTGGAAGTGCTTCTGGCAGCTTCTGTCACCGAACGGAAGAGAATGTGGCTTGGCTCCGACTCGGGATGAAACCAGGAACAGATGAAGACGACTGCAAGGAACGAGGATAGAGAAAACGATAGGAAGAGCGGGATGCAAGATTGACGAACGTGCAGAGAACGTGGAAGAACAGGGAGAAGAAAGGGAGAAGAAAGGGATAAGACAGGATTGTTGCAAGATGCAGAAGCGGTGGCGACGATTGCGAGCTACTTGGGATGGGTAGTCGCTGTAAGTTTTGATATATGCGCCAGGTTATTTACGATCGCATAAGAATTAGCCCAGACAGTAAGCCAGTCTTTCTCTAGCAAAAAGCCAACTTTGCGCCGCGGACTGGCACTGTAGTCCACCGGTTTTTGCTCGTTCGCTTTCGGAAAAGTCGTTAAATCTCGCGCCGCATTCGACGAATCAGCCAAATGACGTTTCTTGCGTCCTGTGGTTGTATCGATGGAACTTCGGACGACGATAATTCCACTCGCGTGTTTCAACTTCTTCGACACGGTGCAATGGTGTCATTCAAATCTGTAGGATATTTCGACGAAGCTAAACAATGCAACGAGTTAATTGATTCTCGAAAGTGTAGCTGTTCGTGTAGTATCATTTCGCTATATCTCTTCTGTTATACGTTGAAACAATAGCCTTATCATGGAATTATTCAACTCATCCTCTCGTTTTTTGATATCTTTTCTGGCTGATCTTAAGGTGCACGATATTTTCTCATTCTTTCGTTATTATATTAACGACTAATAGTCTTTATCCAAGATATAATAATATGCAACAAACTTGAGTATTCTATGCGAAATTGAAGTATAAATTTGAACATGCGGAAGCTCGGATGATTCAAATAACCCCATCTTCGATAGAACAAACCGGACAAGTGGCGATAGATTCGCGAGACCAACTGTTTGCATCGGCTCGTGGATACTATTTGAAAATTCGTCGGATCCCCGGGCGAGATTGTCACAACGAATTATGCTGGTCGCGTGAAAAATTAACGGAGCTGGTTTTCGACGATCGACGTACGTTAGAAAGCCAAGCGGAAAGTCATTTTTCTCTTCGTTCCTTTAACGGCCACTGGCAGATTAATTAATCACGCCGTGCCGATTTCGTTCGACCACGCGGCTCGATTAATAAAATCGAACCCCGACTCTCGTTCCTTGTTTAAGTTAACTTGCTCGCCGTGCAGTTAATTACGCCGATCGATGAGCGCCGCATATTTTTGACGTTCATGGAATACGAGAACATACCGTGTGTACTCGTAAAACTGGTTTTGACGAGCGCCTTTAATCCCGGCCAGCGAATGGAAACGACTCTGAATTCACGATGAAACGCGTAAATTCGCAATCTGCAAAATGTACAACAACTCGCCGAACTTCTGATTTATGATCCTGGACAACGCTTTCACAGGATTTTCCACGTTATGCCGTGTTATCTGACACATCTAAAATATTATGAGGAAAGTTGTACCTGCGTACATTGTACTTTTCGACCGATGTGCAGCAATTATGTGGAGAATCTCTACTGTTGTTATTCGACCGCTTACGCACCAGTGAAACCTTGTCAGTCTGTCATCAAACTTATCGAAGTTCGAACGTGGCGCCATGAAGAATAATAAGACGAGTCATTGGTGCTCTGATTGGAGTATCACAAGGAATTGTGCTTCGTGTTGTTTCAAAGGTAAGTCAATTGCGATTATATCAATGAATTGATCTTTAACGGCTATCGTGAGTGAATTTTTTGGTCATTTTGTTCGAACATTATCGTCCTGCAATAACATCACCGTGGTGTTATTTGCGATCATTGCAAATGGTAACTGGTTTTTTTTTAAATAATATCGAATGATCATGAAACACTTGGTCAGATTTGTGTAACTTCATTGATTTTCAAATTAAAACAGGGTACATGGGCATGAAATTTCATCCATGATAGCTAGACCGTAGATATTTATACAAATTTATATTTTTATGAACATAACTAAAAATGTGGAATCTACGTGAGACATGCTTCACGCATCAAATATCATAACGAGTATTGCACTTTTGATATTTTATACATTTCATATATATCTTCTGTACATTTTTACATCTTTCAATTTTTGGTAAATGCATTAAATGATAAACAGCTTAACGATAGGGCAAACTGATTTTCTTTCATGATACCTTTTGACAGTTAGATGATCTTTTAATTGGCAACGATCATTTTCTTCTCACTCTGCGTAAATTGTTTACAATTTCACTACGCTTCGATCTCGAATGCTGTTTCATCGAGATGCACAATTTACGCGGCATTCATGGCGATATTTATGAGAATATTTTTGCGTCGGAGTAAGCTCGTAAAAATCATCTCCAAAGCGCAGTGACGCTAGCGTTTAATTCCAGTCGGGCGGTAATTCTTCTCGAAAGCAGCTACTCGAACCCATAAACTGGTGTGAATTCGCAATTGGGAAAACCGTGCGGCGAATCACTGAAACTCTGATTTATCAACGCGATCGATATCTCTACAACATCGATTATAAAAGCACGAAACGTTGCACGGGCTGTGGTAATGAACGACGCTTCTCGTTCGTTTTTCATTCAGTAGCGAAACAAGTATTTTATATGGAAACTGATCGATCAATTTGGGACTTTTTCATATTGCGTTCATACATTTTTTAACCAATCTTGCTGCATATTTCGACCATTTCCTACCTAATTGTGCTTTTCTGCTGTTAAGAGCTTTTTGAAGTTCGAGAAGATGTAAAAGAATTATTGTTAACCTATTTACGATTAGAGGTAGATTAAAGTAGAAAATTAAACATTTCTGTTTCTGAAGCACAATATGGATCGAAATAAAACATAATATAAAATGAATTTCAGGAGTCTGCTTTTATATACGAATAACTCAAGAGCCAGACTAGATAACTGTACTTTTTGGCAATTATTTCATTTTTGTTACTCAGATGTGCGATTCATCTTCAACTCTTAAAAGACAAATGATCTTTCTATAAATTTATTTTTGTAGTGAAACTCTATACATAATAAGAAATTCCAAGATAAATGTGAAAGGGATACATCTTTTTGACATCTTTCCTCTACTTTTCAATTTATAGTATACGTTTCTTTTTAATTCAAACGGTTTAATTCGAATAGCTGTAAGAAATTTTGCACGCCTTCAAATTATCGATAATTGTTTCGCCCCGGCATATTTCACAGAAAAGCGTAGAACTTGTGAAGCAATTCGAGTTACGAACGAAGCACAAACAAAAGCCTAACACCGAGGACACTGTCTCGCAGCTTCGTGAAATCGGTACAATCCGCGACGAGGAAGATGGAGGGGAACGTCTGCTGGAACGTTGCCTATAAACCGCGTAAATTCGCAATCTGTGAAACTACGAAACGAGTCGGCGAAGTTGTGATTTACGGCGCGTCTCGTCGCCCCGTTTACGGGACAGAAGAAAAGGAATAGTTGGTCTGCTGCTATATACGTATGTATATGTACGCGTACGACGAGGGTGAGTGGGCGGTGGGCGTCGGTTGTTCGGGAAAAATGCGACGTAGCGCGGCCCGCCGTTTTCTCGCAATAACTTCCGAAGGAAAATTCACGATAATAGAGACTACTGCCTGTGAATTCCGTATGCAAGTGTGCTTACGCCACTCCTCTGCTCTCTTCCAGTTCTCCTTTTCACCAAACCTCTCCACCTATATCCTCTCCTTCCTATCCCCTTTTCTCTTTTCCTTTTCCTCTTTCCAGTAAGATCTCGACCGCTCGTGCCACCCTTTCCTTCTCTATTTCTCACCAACGCGACGCGGGTACATGCACGTTTTACCCCGGGATTTTCCCTCTTTCTTTGCGGAGCCGAAACGACGTCCGTGGCGAACCAAGGGAGGCTGAGCTAGACAAATAGTCGCCCCGTGAAATACCGCCGCCTCCTTAAAACTTTAAAGTGTTTCGAGTAATCCTAAGGCACGACTTTAGATCATGAGGATACCTAGTCTTGTCCTTCAACCCTTTCCACCTCTTCTTTCTCACTTCCATTGATACCATTTCCTTGTTCTATCTTTTCCTTTCTTTGCATGGTGTGTTTTCTCTATGGTCGCGTAGATGTGGCGTGTACGAAGACGTTACGGCGAATCGAATACAAATAGCCGCGTCCGCTGCTCGTAACGCTCCGGCCGATGAGCTTCATGGAGGAAGGCTCTTGTTCCGCGGTTTGATCGCGGTGGAACGACAATTTAGAGTTTGCTTTTATGGCGGTAATTTGCACTGAACGTCCACCATTACGCGGAGACGTTTGTACGATACTTTGATCGTATTTTTCCGCCAGCCACAAAGCGATACGGGTTGCGTCATTAAACTGTGTTTTAGTCGGTGTCGTATTCAAAATAAAAGATGTTAAATGATTGGAATACAGAGACGAAGGATTTCAGGCAGCAAAAGGAAAAGAGAAATACGTGGAAAAGTATCGTTCGGTGTGTAGTATAAAATTCGAGGCTTTTAAGAGGAAACTCAATGCTAACCTGGTTCGACGATCAGCATTACAGTGTCGGTTCGTCCCTCTGTTGGTCTGCACGAATATTTTCCGACGTCGTGCGGCGTGACCGCTGCCAGAGTCAATTCCGAGACTGTTCGAGCCGCGCCTCTTTCAGTCTCCACGTTTATTCCCCCTCGCGCAGCCTGCAAACACAGGAAATGCAACGTGAAATTCGGTGCACGACGCGCTAGGAAAATCGCGCGCGACGTATCTTTCTTTACTTTCCTTCTCTCTCTTTTTATTTTATCGTGGCATCTGATGGAACAACGGTTACTTGATTACACCAATGAATTTGCGAATTACCACCTACATATTTACGATTAATAGCGATTTATCTCGAAAGCACACATTATCCCACGAACGGTGTTCGCCGGTTGTTGACCGTGCGAATATTACGATCGAAATATATCGCGAGTGCGGAAAATTAAATAAATCTCCGGCCAGCCCCTCGTTCTCTCGCCCTCTCGCCCCTCTCGCCAAACGTTCACAGTTTGTAATTTCGTAATAAATCTGCCGAGATGAATTGCGCATAGCTTCCACGGATAAATTTTCAGCAGTTCGCCTATCGCGGTCTCGATCGCATTTTTCATTCCGCTATGAACCGATTTAAACGTTCGTTGTAATTACTTCGATCCGACGCGATTCCACAAACAACAAACACTCACGAATTTCATTGTAAAAAAAACTGCGTTTCAGCTGCTGTGATTCGCTGTAAAAATTCAGTATGTTTTTCCAATCGTGTTTTTAATCTCCTTCCGATTCTTCCCCATTCAATTTCTCTGGAGAAGAAAATTCGACGCGTGTAAACAAAAATCTCGTAAGCCGAGGAAGGGCTTGAAGTTCGTAGCCGTTCAAGTCGCGTCCGCCGTCACCCAGATGATTTACGATCGTATTTCTTTCGTTCGAGACGAGAGATTCTCGTGAGAGAGGGTGTGCAAGGGGTCGATGTCGAAAGAGGATCCGGTGTAAAAAATTTCATTAGAGTCTGTCTCACGAGAAGACACGAGGCTGTATTACCTGGAATGTTAGGAGTTTGTTATCCCGGAGCCATTGCACGCCCCTGATGGGCCGCGTCTGATACGGGGACAATATGACGCATCTCAAGGTGATCGTCGACCCCGATGGCACCCTCTGCTCCCGTGGACCCATTATGGCAGCCACTGGTGCCGTGCTCTCGTAACCTGTAAACCATGTATGGACAAATATCGTACAGCAGGCAACATCTCCCAGTAAAAATTTAGTATGTTCTAGATATAGTTGTGTGGACTTTGAGCACACGGTATTTACACGTTTCTTTCCTCGATTGTTGTAATTATATGAAATTAAATTCTCTAATATAATATAATTTTAGGCAATATATAGTTAACGAATATTGATGAAAACAATAGTTTGTATTGAAAGAATAATATCCCGATATAATTAATTCGTGTGTGTATTTAGTCTCGTTCTAAAAATGTATATAGATGTTATACGTCATAGATGAAGAATTACGTTTGATCTCAGTTATGAATTTATAGTAGAAGAACTTCTTATATCATGAATAAGTATACGATTATACGAAGAACACAATAATGCAAAAATGTGAAGCTTTTTATCAAATTATGCCAGGCGTGCAAATACCAAAGAACGACAGTGTATTTATTTATCGTATTAACAAATTTACTTATTATAGCTATAATGTAGTTATAATAGAAACCAATATGACCAACTTCGTTAAGAACGATCGTTTAATTTCTGATCGTATATTGTAGTAACAAAATTGAGAAATTGATGATCACGTTGGCATCTAAATGACTCATTTATAAATATATACAATTTTCTAGTGAATGGAATAATTTTTCGGGTCGTTCATTCTTTTCAGGGTTTTATTACGGAGACTTGACCAGTTTCGTATATTCCGATTAATGTGCCGTGTATTTAAAAATGCCGTGCTAGGTATGCACGTTCGTTTGAATAAAGATAGCCGCGCGCCATGCGTTTAAAACAATGTTAAACAGCTTATGGGCTGGAGATCCGAGAAGAAAGTAATTACACCGAGGGAGAAACTTGCGGCAAAAAGAACGGAACGTGTTTTATGCCTTCCCGGCTGAAAAAGTAGATTCATTAAAAACCGTGCAGCACGACGAAGTCAAGATTTACGGAACGATGTCACCAAATGAAAAATAGAAAACTAAGAACTACTACTGCTAATAATTTCTCGCTTTTATTTATCGAAGCCAGGCTCATTAGACTTTAATTAATCTTCGATTAATTGTCGCTTATCGATCTATAGGCAACATTATTTATTAACAGCATCGGATTAAATCGATTTATTTATTATTATATTAATTGGTATAATCCTACTTTAATATTTATTATCCCATCGAATGGAGCATAGTGTACGTATTAAAAGATTTTCCCGCTAATGGACCGCTTTAATACGCGCCATTGAGGTTAACCGACGAGTGTTGCGCGATAATTTTAATTAATGAGAACGTTAGCTTTGCCCCTTGAGCCGTGCATACAAGACGGTGCGCAGCTTTACAAAGCAAAGCGTTCCAGCGGCGAGAAAGACCGGCAGCGTAACACGGTTTTTCTTTCCTGCAGGACGTATGTACTGTCAAGTTTGTACATTTTAATTTAGAGGGTCGGCACAAGTGGTCGTTTAATATGCGTGCCACCGTGAAACAGCGTGTTCTTCTCTAGCCCGTGCGACGGCGTGTTCCGTTCGCCCCAATTCCCGCATTAAATCGAACCACGCCAACCTCGTGAAAAGATCGATTTGAAAACTCCGTCAACCAGCAGAAGAAAAAATCCAGTTGAATTTATAAACTGCGAAGATTTCTTGGACCCTTGAGAAAGAACACGCTCAAGGACAGTCTAAGAGGCAAAAGAATCACCACGGGGTAACCTGAAAATCCCTTTGAATGCACCAAGTCGGTGGCAAAGAGATCACAATTACAATTCGAGACTTAAGGCTCGCTATATTAAAACGCGACCTATTTCTACTCTGCCAGTGGGAAAATAAGAAGACAACGAAGAAGAAGAGCGTGGATGGATAGATAAGATGGAGAAGAGAAGGGCTCCGTTCGTCGTTCGCTTCGGGTAGCCGGATCTTCAGCCCGGAAATTGGACTTTGAAGTGCGAAGAAACAAGAGAACCGTCTCACGTAAGGGCAACGACGCGGCCTAATAATTCATTACGAGACGAAAGGGAAAAACAATGGGAGCGGTAGCGCGTGTCTCGCAAGGGATACCTTTCCCATGGTGTATGTATGATAATGTCGGGACAAGCATACATTATTCAGCGCGAAAGTGATGGCAGAGAGCCGATGACTAAGACTCGTTTAACGCCACGTTCCTATCCTCCAGTAGCCGTGCAAGCACGGTTACGGTCACGGCAGGTGACGAGGAAAAAGACTGGCGAGAACCGGAGGAGGTTTTCCACGACTACTGGGATTAAGGATAATCCTATTAGACTTGAATTAATCCTCGGGGAACTGCATTTCTCCTCGGCGAAATATTCCGTTACGGCGTTATTACACGGCCGCGGCAGCCTGTTTTTCCATCGCCTATCCTGCTTTCTTCAATTCTCGTTCGCTGTTAACTTCGATGATAATTGTCCTCCTATCTTGATGTTTAATTATTATTCGACGTCCTTGGTTGCCATCCTTCATGGACATAGATAGACAACTTGGCGTTCTTTAGAATGTAATCTCTCTTTGCTTTTGCGCTAACGTCTTCCGTTTTTAAGAATTTCAGATGAAGTCTATATGCGCCTCTGATTTTTACTTCGTTTTATTTCGCGAAAAAAGGTCCGTAGTTTTATCGCTCAATTTTAATAAATCCTGGACACAACAGGCGTTCCATTTTGAATTCGAGGATTATTATCTGGAGTAGAATTCATAGTTTCTGGAAAATTGTCGGTCTACTTATTTCGACATAAAGTGGAGACGCGATATCTTCTAAATGCGTTTCTACCATTTTATTGTACTCTTTCGGAAATATTTTCAATCTTTGAACATCTGCCGCTTAGTTCCATCAACGTATCGAAGAATATCGTTCATCTAAATCAATTGCCGATTATTCCCGCAGACTTAATCAAAATATTGAAAAATTTTGGTAGCGTTATATCGCTGAAGTATATTGTAAAGTAAATTTCACAATTTTTTACAAACTATAAAATTCCACTAGTTTTTAGTTCAAACACACTTCAATTACGCTTCTTCTATCTAGGTACGCATTAAGTTCTGCTATCTTTAAAAGTTTCAATTTACCAATCATCAATGTACATCCGTTGATTCGCTGTTATCTCTCTCGTCGCTGTAATACTTGGCGTGCAATCTTGTTTAAAAGCACTTTAATCGATTTTCACGGAGATATCTCACAATCAGTTGAGAAAGGGATGCTTGTTTTTCCGCTGCTCTTAAATTTTAACCATCGCATCGATTCGAAGTCGATGCGACGGGGATGAATTTCAGTCGAGAGTTGGAAGCAATAAAGAAAAAGATCGAGAAATCTCGCGTCTCGGGCATGAAATGATGGAACTTGGAAAGAATTATGAAGCGTCTAGAAAGACGCTGCAAGAAGAATCGACGACAGATCCCGGCCGTCAAAGCCAGCGAAGAAGCGCACTTATCTTTAAGTGATTGATGTCGACTGGATCTTGTTGAAGGAATAAGAAGCGTCTATCGGATGATTTTTTAACGGGCCAGCAGTGTATAAAGGTGGCACGACATCCCTCTTCGCATCAGGAAAATACATCAAACTCCATTAATACCGTCGCATAGTTAAGGGTGGAAAATAGACCAACATTTGGAAAATTTATCAAGCTATTACTATGTATCTATACTGCCCAGGGATCCAATTTTTTATAGTAAATTTTATTACATTATTTCATAGATTTAGATAAGAGGAAATATAAATCGTGCGATGCTTTATTAAAAAATTATTTGAAAAGTACGAAAAAAGGTAACGAGTATTGTTTTATAATTAATATAATCAATAGGTATAAATATAGATATAAATGTTCTATTTCAAAACGTTCACCATTTCGAAAATTGGCAGTAAAATGTTGAATTTATTATTCTATAAAATTCCCTTTTTTTTTCATTTCAATAAATGCATCAATTTTTCGTGTCAGTTCGACACAAATATTTCTTCGAAGTAATCCACGTATTATTATAAAAGTCTAATAATAGCGCGAAATTGATCAACTTGATATTATTTTCTTCGTATTTCCTATTTTTATTATAACTTTTTAACGAAGCTTCGAACTATATATAACCTAAATTTCACGTTATACTCGTGGAACATGCCGACAAAATTTACTGAAAAAAATCTGCCCTATATGCGTTTAACAATTACGAAAATTTAAATTTATATAGTTGAGTATTACAATTAGAAATGCAGGAATTGGATTTGGCGCATTGTACAATATGTTTCGCGAAAGCGAAATGTGCGAATTGTAGCGGCAAAGTTTCGCTCAATATTACGAGGACCGACTGAAATATCTACTAATTTGCTCGTTCAAAAGTTTGTAAATACGTACAAACATGCCGCGATACACCGTATTGCTTTTGAGAGTCGCGCATAATTTGCACGTGGAAAAATTCATTTTCGCAACTTGGGAATTGCGTCGGGCAGAATGCGATTTAAATGTAACGCGTGAATCAAAAGTCGAACGCGTCCCGTTGAAACAAACACAACGAAGGATAATTGTACTTGTAAAGAGTTGGGCAAATCCTCTTTGGAAAGTTCTCGCGGAATGAAGATCACACGAAGCGTGAATATTGTATTTTTAAATCCAGTGAAAAGTGGATCGATCAGGGCGTCTTGGAGATTTAATTTGCGAATCCGTATATGAAAAAAACTTTCGTCCTGGGGTAGCAGTTGCAGGATAATATTACAGTTATCGAGTTACCACAAAATGGATGCAGAATATAGAAACTCTGCGCGGTACACAGATTTGGATAAAGAACGAAATAAAAGAACTAAAAAAATGTGGAGATTAATTTTGTACGAATATCTGACATGAAAAAGCTTCCAATGAAGTTTTGATTGCATCGTTGACGTTTGCATATCTGCATAGTGTCAGTATGCAGTATGCAATAAAATGTCAGACTTGCGGGCGACGATTTATCGTTGGGTTTTGATTGAAAATATTGTTTAATCTTGCCCCACGTGTATGAAAATATCGCGTTGTCATAGTTATCCAGCTTCCTGTCCGCGACGTTGTTCCATGCAACCGATAGACTTAAATTTAGTTTGACAAACGCGTCGCTGGTGAAATTAGACGGCGGGGATCTTTAAATTTATCTCCGTGTCTATTAAAATCTCCGACACAATGGCGAGGATACTGTTGGAAACGGAACTAATGGAACTCGTTCGCGGCGGTGTACTATTGGACGGAAATAAACCTTCGTTTTCACGATGCTCACTTACTTATTCGCGTCTGCTGAGAGTGTGGCTCGTCGTAACCCTCCGGTTTGTCAGGATCTGAAAAGGAACAGTGAAAACAGTTAGTCATCGAAGTACCATTTGTCACGCAATTTAGAAGATTTAGGATTAAGAACAACAGAGATAATTCACGATAAGACTTAAATGGGATAAGACTTAAAAAATTGGATTAAATTGAAAATATTTAGAGTCTCGTCGAATCACCTGTTCGCTGTACCACCCCCTTTGAACGTAAAAATTAAAATACTTAAAAACATTTGGCAAATTGCTAGGACTCAAAGTGTATGATAGTACGAAGCACACATAAAATATCTTTCAGTAATTAATAAACGTTGCCATAAAAAAAGAATCTTGATTCGCGTCTCTAACTTTATCTTTTTTACCAGAAGACTGAAAAATATTGAAATTCGTGGGTGCTGATTCAATGATCGAGTGTTACAAATAATTCTGCAAAACTACCAGATCGATCATTCCCTTTCATGGAAATATTACATTCAAATATTTCCAAGTATTACCATATAATTAAAAATCGCTGGGCGAATACTGTGAAAAATATTCAACCGGGTTAGGAGTCGGCAAACCTATTAAACGAAGACCGGCTTAAGGACAATTCAATTTAGTGGGCGGATTTAAATAAAGAGGCGAACTAGGAGAGTAACTGCAATTACCTCGCACGGACAGCTGAACAGCATACATCATTTTGGGCTCGGTGTTCACCTGGCATTCGTACTTGCCGGTGTCTGTCTTCCTGGCGTTGTCCAGCCTGAGCGTCCACGCGTCGCTACCCGGTGTATGCTGAGGCCCGAATCTCGTATCCGAGCTGAACAGAGTGTTTCCTGACGTGAGAATGTGGAGGTCCTTGCTTCTCATCCAGGACACCTGAAACAAGACCGCGCAGGACGTTGAAAATACATCGTAATGGAATTACCATCGTGTTAAACACGAAGTTGCCATCAGGACATGCAAATGCTTCTTAAAAATATTTTTCTAGTTTAAGAGGATCAACTTTGAGTTACTTTCAGCCTCTGGAAATTAACCTAGGAGTATCCACTAAAATTTACTGTCGTCAATTTTTTCCAGAATCTCGACACGCTTGGTCGATAATCGCTTAAAATTTTTCTCAGTAATTTTACGAAATGTCTTTGGATAAAGACTTGCTTGCATCTTTCAGAAAACCTACGTTTTGATTTCTACGGTAAATTTGATGCCTCGATCGTCCATATGAGTATTTTACTATGTTTCCGAATAATTTTATAAATTGCAATGATTTTTGGTAAGATATATGGATAAAGGTTTATTTTTTTAAGATATAGATTTGCAACAATGTATTTTCTGGAGGCTTGAACGATCTTCTGCAATGTTCATGGATGAAGTCTTGTTTGTTTCAAAAACAACTGATTTTTATCTCTTTGATTTTCACGCTTTAGTCGTCGACAGTTCCAGTGTTAAAAATCGCAATTTGTCGAAACGAGAAACAAACAGATCGATCGACAAATGCAGGTATATTTATTGGAGCGAATAAGTAAAAGCTCGCGCAGCAAATGAAGAGTATTAGTCTAGCCGACATAGATTCGTCTGATATGTACGACTACAAATGCGGTTTCCTCCCTTAAAACTGGAGCCATAGGAATGCACACTTGCGCCCCGTAAATCAGCGCTCTGTTACGACTTATTTCCTTTCCGCCTCGCTACTTTACACCCGTGTTACGAGCAACGTAATACATAACATAGTAACATGTTACGACGTCGTTACCTTATGGCCGAGATAAAGGATAGAGACTGTTAAAAAGAAAGTTCGGCCGCGAAGAGAAAAACAAGAGGAAAAGGGTGGAAGGGAGATACGTATAGGTGAAATTTAATGGAGCGACGCGTGAAAATCTCTATCGTTTGGAGGGAAAGGAACGAAGAGAAGAGAAAAGAGAACGAAAGGGAACCGAGTGGAAAGTTCGTATTTCCTTCACCTCGTGTTTCCTTGTTCTCGAGCGAAATTTTATTTATCAAGACGAAACGGCGGGTCGAGACGAGGCGTCATATTATTTATGCTGGTATAATTTTATTATCCAACAGCGTAAACCGGAGAGACTGGTTCAACTATTTTTATCGTTTGCAACAATAACGCCGAGTAATTTAAACGCCAGTCCGAGTTAATATACGGTGCAATTACTCTTTCTTGCCGTGGAAAATAAAATCGCTATTTTCTTATGTCACTGGCAAGCACCATTAATAAAACGCAGCAATGAACCGGTCCAGCAGCTCCACGTTCCATAGTTAGAGCCACCTTTGACATATCTTATTGCTTCGGGCTAAATAATTAATCCTCCCCATCCTACTTTTCCACTTTCACTCCGCAGTTCTGCTTAGGGGCGAGGGGAGGGGCCGAGCAAATGGGAGTTTACTGATTACTCAGTTAAATTCACGAGTTTCTCAACTCGCGGACTATTTCTTACGAGTTTCCCCGTAACTCGGTTCATCAATTCTTATGAGTTTTCTTCCTGAACACCGGCTACGTTCACGTGAAGAATTCGATCCTTAATTCGACTTGTTCGATCTAAAGCGGTCCAAAGGTACTTACCCTTGGCAAATATATCTTCGTCAAGATCACCATCCACGTTTCTTCCAATTCGACGCTTCGAACGCGATGGCGTTTTCAGCTTCATGAGAAGCTCTTTGGGTAGATGTTGTTGAATATTCGTAGTTCGCTGAAAAACGACTTAATTCGACAAATAACAACGCCTCAATGATGCACGGTACTCGGGCGAGTTGATGTACCGAAAAGACGCGAAGATTACGATGGAAGGGTGCAAAGTAGCCTCTATATAATTCCTTCTGATTATCCATTCCCTTTCGTATTTTCGTTCGTCTTGTTATGAGCAAAAGTTTCTGCGACCCTTGACTACGAGTAGTACACCTCTAGTACCGAGGATGCTTCAGAAAGCTGCGCCAGCCTTTCCTCTCGGCGCGATTAATATTTCGCGCGATTTTGACGGCACGAAGTTTAAAGGGCCAAAGGGAGAGGGTGAAATGTCAACGTTCGTGGCAGCTGTCGAATACGCTGCTTACAATTAATATTTCTCACGACCTTATAGACACGATCTTCAGCTCAAAGTCTTTGAAAGTTGAATATGATCAGTGAATATTGCCCAAACACTCGATAATGCTTCGTTGAATAGACTTAATATTGTAATTACGACTAAGAAGTATGCTCATTATACTTAATGTTTTTCACAATTTTCAAGCAACTAAGCTTAAAGACATCGTGGTAACGGTCGAGTATGATCAGAAAATATTAAGTTTATCCGATCACTCGACGATAGTTCGTAATAACGATCAAGTACGTTCGTTACAAGTAATATCTTTCACGATCTTGATGAGAAAAAGGTATAAAGCTTCATAGGGCCAGGAGAAGAAGGATGAAGCGGTAACGATTCGATAACGTGGCAACGATCGAACATATTCGTTGCAATTAATATTTTTCACGATCTTGAAGACAAGTAGCCCGAGCCTTAAAGGACGAAAAGAAGAGAATGAAACGACGTCGAAGACGGAACGACAGTGGCTCGTGGTAACGACCGAGTATGGTCAGTGAACACTGCTTATCCGATCGCTCGTATTTCTCAACGTTGGACGGGGCAAACGGTGGGATATTAGATATCCGGTTATCGGGCTGCAGTCATTTCCGATCTGCATCCAGTTGCCATTTTCCCATTGGTCGTTTCGCGAGAATGTGAGAGGATAAACGATCGATCTGAATGATTTGTTTTGCGACAAGGGAAAGAGAAGAATGTGAGAAGGGAACGAGGAGTAAAGAACGGTCGAAATGGCACGGAAGACGAAGAATCTAAATTGCGATCGTTCTGCGCGCGGCCTGGCGATTTTTAATAATGTCGTAATATCCAGGCAACGGAATCGAACCCGGTCCGCGACGTTTCGTCGCGAGACGGTGGGACGCAATAATCCACCGATGACAAAAAGAGGTACTAGTCCCTGCCTCGGATACATTCAGCCAGCCGTAGATTTATCGGCGTTATTAAAACAACCGTGGCGATACGAGCAGCAACCATGCTCGCCGGACGAGCGTAGATATTATTCAGCGAGAAGAACAAAAGAAGCTAGGATTAATCGGTAATTAAATCGACGCTGGGAAAACCGTAACGCTTCCGATATGCTTTTTATGCACCTTCTTCCACGGTATCCTACTATGGGAATCTTTTTTCAAACAATAACGTGGTGATAAGATACACATGCAATCTGGTGAATCGGTAACACGTATATTCATCGAATTTTATTTCCAAGTCAGATACTACAATGTTGTTAGGAACGGAGTATATGCCTCTAGGATGCTTGAATTCTCGAAGGACGCAAAGTCTGATGGACACACGTTTTCAACGCTGTAAGATCTGTTTTCAATGGTTCATGGCTGTGAAATTGCAGTAAAGCACGAATGATTATATTTCCAATTAATATCATGTAATTCCTATATACATTTTCCAAATTGTTTTCAGTATCCATCGATACGATGATGATAGTCGAGTAAGTAGTATTAGGTTGTCCGGAAAGTGTCTTTCTTTATCAGACACTTCTTTTACAACAACACATCTTTATAGAAACATGAAACCTAATCTGTCGAACGTTGTGATCTTTAGTTTGATAGAACAAAATGGATCATACGTAATTCGATGAAATAATATAAAACGGAAAATGTTGTGCATCCATTTTTTCCTTCTAAAACGAAAGAAACTTTTCGGTCGACCTAATAGTAACAAAGCTAACGTAACTTCAAAATGTTTCATGTATATCTTCGCAAGCCTGTAATATCTTCGCGTGTGCTATTTAATTTCAATCTTCTCTCCATAACGACAAACCGAAGAAAACAACGATTTCAGAAATCCATGCCCAAAAGTGTTCAGGCAGACGTCGAAGGTAAATCGATGCAGGCCGCGCAGGTCTGCTGGAAATCGGCTTTGTACATAACGAGAAGAAAATTCAGCGCCGCGTGCGGCTGATTTATACAATAATAACGTAAGCAGCACACGGCAGAGCGTAATGGTCCACGATGTGGGGTGGGAAGGCGGAATGTGAGCGGTGGGTCATAACGTTAGGGGGTGAGAAGAATGTACGGCGTGGCAGGGGCTCGGTGTATCACGGCATTTGGTCGTATGCCAGTTTACTCGAGTATACGAGTCGGATGGCACCAGAAATAGAACTGGCTTTGAGGTCGCGGCACGAAGAGAGCAAAAGATGGAAAAACCGTGGCTGGCGAAGGGGGTTGGTGTTTGCTCGCGCGGCTGGCGGGGAGACAAAAGGACGAGGCAATATACGGAGCCGGCATAACCGCTTTCATCTGCTACGTCGACACAGACCAGGGCCGGATAAAAATGCAACTCCTACCAAGCCGTTTCATCGCAACCTTACGAGCCTCTCTGCTCGTTCCTGGCGCTTCTCCTCGAGGAAAGAGCTACCTTATGGCCACCATTCAGGCAGCACCGAGCGACCCTACGTTTGGCTCGGCAGATCGACCGTGCCACCGACACGATTCCCTCTGCTTGAATGTTTCTTAAATTAGACCACGTTTCCGCGTCGCCGCGAGATCGACCTGGAAATTTTCAGCACTGCTTGCAACAATTTCAAGCGTCGCTTCAACTGTGTAACGTCCGTTCTCTTTGCGTCAAAATGAACCTTCCTCCGGGATAAGAATTCCGCCGCGGTATGATTACGAAATTGAGTTTCATTTGCTGGAAGCTACGTCGGGAAAGTTTCATCGAATAAGCGATGTTTAAGTTTTTAGTGTTTTTATTTATTATGTTTTATTTATTATAACGCGATCTTGTGCTCCGACAACTGTGTCAAAATGAGTCCTTGGATCTGAGATTGTATCTTGCGAGAACCTGAGGGTTCATCGAATCTGAAATCTGATAAGAATCTGTTTAAATGTTCGGGATCTTGTTAAAGTTTAGTTCAATTCTGATCAGTCGATAGTGATATGCTACAGATGATTATTTAGATACCCTATCGATTATATTTTTGATGGAGCGTGTCAATGAATTTAAAGAAGTGTAACTGTCGCGGTGAAGCTAAGAGAGAAGAAACTATGCATCTATGTTTTACAACTATCAGGTTTCCAGTTTCCTTCTCTTGATTAACAAACTCAGCGACCAGAGTTCGATTGAAATTTATTACTCTGTGATTTATAGCTCTCGTCACATTTTCTTTATTCGGAAGATTCAGAAGATTCGGAGATTAATACAAAGTTGAAGAAGCATAGTAAAATAGTTCACAGGAGCTTGAATTGATCAAACTTCGGACTTTGAAAGTGGTTTTCGAAAATTCGTGTCCGCTGGAGATGAATGAAATCGCGGATCCGGAAAGCTCGATAGATTTTGCTTGTATGGCTTGTAAGCCTGTATTGTAACAGGTGGTAGAAAATCCGAGGAAGTGATCGTACTGTGAATAGAATTTGTTGGAAGACTACGTTTTCAAGAAAGTTAGGTTTATAGTTAGTACAGCGTGAATGTAGTTAACCGAGTCCCTGTGACTTCAGAGATTGTTGACTCTGAAGTAATAATCTCCGGGTTTAATCTGCGTGAAGACTCGATGCCGGCAATTCTAGAACAAACGTTGTTCGTGCGCGAACTATTTCGATTTACTTTCTTCCTTTAATTTACCTCTGTGTTAAGGTTCTGTATTCGTTTACGAGACGAGATTGAAAAAGTAACGAGGTGTCGTTAAATGCAATTCATTGGCGTTCATGCTTTCGCACGCGTCCCAACACCGGAACACCTCGATCTTCCTGTTAGAAACAGACAAGGAAGTGGCTCGATGAATAAAGTGTAACTTCCTTTCGGCTCCAATTGCCAAAGTCGAAACTGAAAGTTGAGGAAAAGAGCCGAAGTAGCAAAAACGTTCGATGAGCTTTGCCGCTTCACGATGAACCATCGAATCGTACAATCGAATCGCTGTTCTTTGGTTAAATTATTTACTCTCTTTTTGTCGGTCTTAAGAAACGATAAGAATTGTGCTCGTCGACTTCCTTTTGGGCCATGCCAGCCATTATCCACACTTTTGAATCGAACCGAGTCGATTCTGCTTTGGTTTTACGCTTCGCTGAAACTTTTCGATGAATAAAACCCAGCCAGATAATTTCGCGAAACGCGTCTTTCTTCCTATAAAAATAGTTACCAAGTGTAAGTTTTAGTTTCTTAATTGTTTTACCAAAGAATTATATACAATGGAGGAGAACATCTCGTTTGTGGAAAATTGAAATACAATTAAAAAGACATATACTGATTCGAATGGACAAAGAATAATTTATATTTATCGGTAGCGTTTATCTGGAAGCAACATTTATTACGAAATATCGTGATATAATTGCAAAGAAATATGTATCGATTCAGGTGGTCCTACTTGATTAAAAATTTCCATATGAAAATAATTTACGTCATAAATTTTCATTTAAAAATAATTCAACTATCGACATCGTTTATCTGGAAGCCATTCGATCACTGGACGAATAACAATTTTCAATTTTAACAAAGTGAAAGAGGCATTCTGTTTCGCGTGTGTATCGATGTGAATTCTGTTTTTAAAAATAATCTTCTATAAAATGAAATCAATGAAATTTATCATAAGTCGAATAAAATAATGCCTGCCACTGTGTTTAAACATAGCGGCAGCACAGAGAAAGAAGTGCATAATTTTTTGCGTCGACCGATACGAAAATGCTTGCCGTCCGTTTTTTAATCCGATTTCGTTTATCGAGAAAAGTCGAATATCGTCCGTGAAAAAAATTGCATCGCCGACGCGAAAAACGACATACACAGCCCGTCTATCCGTCAAAGCGGATTACGCGAACCGGCTAGCGCTGCTCGTCCGTGATTTTTTCCAGCTTTCGACAACCACGACGCTTTTGAAATCGTCGAAGGTCGAATAATTAACTCGTCGTATCGATTATAACTCGACCGTTCACGGAGAAAAGAGAATTCGTTCGCTTTACGTAGTTTTACGTGATTTGCATAAATCAAACTCCTTCGTCTATTAATTTCTCGTGAAAATTTTGTCTTTATGAATATATCGTTGCAATTTTTCACTTGGGAAATTAACGATCGATTAAAAAGGAAAAAGGAAAGATTTGATTAACGCGAATCGAGTGGTATGAGAAGTTGATTAAAACGTCGACTGGGTGGAACGAAGAAGATTGTTGTTATCTGGTTAGTTTCAATTTTTTAACGAACACATCGAAACCATTGATGAGAAAGGTGGGCGCGGCATATACCTGACTCCGACTAACCTAAACTAATCGGTGACCAACAAGGTTCCCGGGTCACTGAGCTTTTATCGATTACCTTTCTTGCGTTACACGTTGCTTTGGCCTAGACGATAATGCCCTTCGATTAACCATGCGCTTCTGATATCCTGCTCAACTCGAAACCGCTCGAGGAGATTTCAAAGATTATCAAGAAACGCTATACATTAATTTCTCTGATTGAAGCAAGTCCAACTTACTTGTCTAAGTTTAAAAATCCTGTAAAAATCATTCAACAACTTTCTGAGGAAATAATGATGTTTTTAGTCCTCGACAAAGATTTTTCTTCTAATTAAACAAAATCAAAACCACGTATCTATGTACATTGAAAAATAGAATAAAAATCATTCGACGAATTTCTGAGGAATCAAGACGATTTCAACTCGTGGATGAAGATTTTCTTAATTGCAATAGAACAATATATTTAAATACAATAAAACAAAATATTGTATCTACAATAGGTTTCAAGAAAGATCAAACTGACAGGTGAGTTTCTATCTTCGAAAAAGATTTCTCCATTTTCTGATCTCGAGAAGATTATCGACCAGTTGCTTCAAATTGATCATGAAATCAAAGGTAGAAATACAAACACGCGTCCACGTGATCGAAGATAATTAAAATACACGAGGATCATAGAACTGGCAGACCATTTGCATACACGCAACCAGTCATAACATTTAATGATAGGATTGTTCTAATCATCGAATCCAGTCACATTATTTAGCAAACGCGATGTAAAATATATGATAAGCTATAAATAGTAATAAGTTCAAAATAGAAATGTTGTACTGTTCCCAGTAATAGTAATGGATACGTATGGTCATTATTTTACTAAAAGCTCTCAAAATCCAAAAATTACTAGCTTAATCGTAAAATTAAAACGTTCTTTAATCTTTAAATGTATCAGTATATGATCGATACCTTTTTACTTGAAACATTTACAATTCCAAACCTATATGCAGGAAAATTTACTTTTCCTAGCTACGTCAATATTCTGACAAACCTAGGATACATTCTCGTCTTTCGTTGTGTGCAATCAATTGGATTTCGCTGTGTAAGTTACCAGCGGATTATCGTCTCGTGAAGTTCACGTTTGAAATTCCAGAAAAATAAACGGGGAATTCCGTGTTTGGAAAGTTCGGAGTTATTCAGAGCGTGCGGAGAAGACGTTACGAGGAAAAAAGAAGAATTCACGATAAATTACGTTTTCATCCGAGTCACGGCTGAAGTTTGAAAGCGGCTCGAATTATCGTCATCGTCATCGCTGACATTCCGTTTCCTTCTTCAGAAAGCGCGCCATTTCGTGAGAATTATCCTAGCCGCGGAGTAACGCTCGCATCTAGGCCATGAATTTATCATCCGCGCGGCGCAATCTCGCCGCAGTACTCCTCCTTAAGGCGTGTATTAATTTTTCAAGCGGCCGGCACGCTCGCGATTTCATAATTCACGAGTCTAAACAGAGGCTAATGCGTCTGCAACAAACGAGGCTACATAATTATACCAACGCAGATCTATTTCTTCGTCTTCCCGCCTTTCCTTTATTCATTTTTTCCACCTTTTACCTCGCGGCTAGAATATAAAAGGTGTATCGTGCAGTACTTGATAAATAAAAGGGCCACGCGCTCGTCAGTGCGATTCAGTTGCGAAAGAAACCTCTGTGAACGCGATGAAGAAAAGAACGCATCTTTCTCACCTTGCTCGTAAAGAGAGTGCAGATTCGGTAAACGCAACGAAAGGGAGGAAAAAGAGAAGGCAACCTAACTGTCGACGTAGTTAGAGAACTAACTTCATTAGGACATCAAAGACGCTTTGCCAACGCGTCAGAGGGATCGCGTCGATACGCGATGATAGAAGGAAAAGGGAAAGACGCTACAAATGAAGAAAAGAAGGGAAGGAAATAGAAAAAAGAAGTGTCGTAACCGTAATTTGCCCGAAGCTCGCAACATGAAAGTAGCAGTAAAACGAAGTGCGTGCAGTAGAAGTGGATTGTAATTGTCAGACATATGTTTCGACGAACCATGAAGGAAAGTGTTATGCGAAATGTTCTTGGAAATGTATGTTTTCTTTGTATTTGTTTTACGCAGAAGTCGAACATCACCCATTTCGCTTTCTTATACTATATATGATATCTTCTATATAGTCGCTCATGAATAAATTTGATGCATGTATATGATACATACTATAGAAAATTTTTCTGTATAATTTAAAATATTTTAAAATTTCATTGATTCTCTAATAAAACACGATTGTCATGATTACGTTGGTAAAATTTCAGACCAGTCTGAAAATGTATATAAAAGTTACGAGATATTTGTTACAAACATTATACGATTATATATTTACAAAAGGTTTCTACAGGCGCGTAAATATTTTCACGAGCTACAGTAATTTGTTATATTGGAGGAGAAAAAATAGCGTGAAAATTCAATTCTAAATGCAATTACGTATTCACCGCGCAATCAATGCACGGAAAAGGCGTGAAATGAAAGGAAACTGTGTGAGCTCGGCAGGAGAACAGGTTAGCTGTGTAGCAACCATGGTTTCCGAGGAGTTTAGGTGGTTGAACAGCGAACTAGTATGGCTGCCTGTCGGGTAAATGGAGGGCACAAGGGGCTATGCGTGCACCCTCGCGACTCTTGCATTTTGCATACTGATGAGCCCACTTTCAAGCCACTTCGCCTCCCATTTCCTTTTTTCAACGTTTCCTTGTCACTTTTCGAGTTTCTGCTCCCTTCTGTCTTGTCAACATTACGCCACCCCTTGACAATCGCCACGAGGATAGCAAACAAAATATTCTCTCTTCTTTTTTTCGTTGAAAAATCCCTGCAATTTTTATCATCGTGTTTCATTCTATTCTGTTTAACTGTTTTACAAACTATCTGTCTTTGAACAAATGAAATTGCATCAGAATGAAGGGAGGTGGAAAAATGTTTCGAATTCAATTGCATACGAGAATTTGGAATAGTCACCCTTTCGCACGGCTTTTGTAACGCATGGCTCTTTCATAACAATGATATTTTGTTGTTTGACATTGCCATGGGAACACGCGAGATTGTTATGCGGTGCATTTATGCGAATAATACGATTGTCAAAAGCCGAATCTCGCAGCTTTTACAACCGTCTCTTGCTGTTCTACGTTATTACTATTTCGTCAGTTGTATTCCGCGCGAATATGCTGACACAGTAACTATGGTCCACGACGAAACCGACGACCAGCCGCAGTAGTAGTGGAACGTCCTAGTCAGCCATCGTAGCCACTGGTTTCTCCTTCTGTTGTTTCGTGCAATATTTCCCAAAATTATCATCCCCTTGATAAGGATGTTTTAAATAACCAACGAGGATACTCTTAACTCACTTTTACGTAGTATATTCCCTACATATACTTGAGTATATTTCATATGCCTTTACAGTTTCGTGAAAGTTTAAGTGGTTTAATATCTTGCTCGAATTTCTAAATTACTTATCAACATTCAGGACAATTAATTATTAAAATTAATCGCGTTTTAAAATCTTCATAGTCTGCTATTCAATTATAATAGATTTAATCCAAGATTACACACAAGTACATGTTAAACTTCTATTCTCTTGTCACGCGGAGGTACTTGTAAGTTGAAACCGATTTTAGTAGAAACAGATGATGTTAGTCGGCTGCTACTTATTCATTTCCCCTCGTTTCTATTGAGACCGCGAAAATACCTGGAAAAAGAGCCACATTTTCTTCCTGGGACTCATTATTTCGGCTAACCGATAATTTCCCCTTTTCTCTTCGCCGGATAATGACCCCTGACAAATAGGAATTCTCGCGTAACAGTCCGCGATCGATTGGAAAGCAACTAGGAAACTTATGCAGCGATTTCTACGCGTGTTTATTTTCTCGGTCATTTATAATGACGACCCACTTTGACATTTTTAGAATTGTCTCCTCACTCAATAGTTAAGTTATCGGAAGATGATATTTTCTTTTTCAATGACGATCAAGTATCGAGTAAGCTCTTCGCAAATTTAATTTTAATTTTAACCACTAAATTACATACAGAACAAAAAATGTAACTTATCACGTTCCTTACATAAATTCTTCTGTTATACTGGTTCGCTTCGATCAAGTGAATAGAAGCAAAAAGATCCTACATTTATATCATTAAAAAGTTCATAGTCACAAGAAATGGTTATAGCAGTTAAAGTGATACAAGAAAAGCAATCCTCTAATTGTCTTGAGTAATCTAATTCTCATTTTCATTTTCCACAAAAGGAATAATTTCTTTGTTTTTTCCTGTCGTGTATCAAACAGGTATCGATTATTGATTCAAAGTCGTTCGAGGTAAAGAGAAATATAAAACCACGCGTATTTAGTGAAATGAAAAATAGGGAAAGAAACGATGAAAAGAGTTCACGCGGCAGAACGTCATTCGAGCGGGGTGTAACGTGTCCGGGCTTATTTTCCCGCGTTGCAAATTGTACGATCTGGGGAAAAGAATGACGGTTGTCGCCTGATTGCTCCGCTGAGCAAATCCACGAATGCGTGGATGTCGAGTTTCGACCAACTCTGGCCAACAGCTGGATGCAACGCAGTTGTCGTAAATTCGAAGAGTCATCTCTCTGGATTCTCTACTCTATTTTTTTTTCCATCCTGTTTTACGTAAAAATTTGGGGCAAACAGAGGATCGACGTTAAGAGCGCCAGTTATCCAGGTTTTTCGTTAACAACGAAACAAAATTCGAACCAGCAACTGGTCGATACAATTGCGGAAAAATCTCCGTTGTCATTAATCAGCGAAACGAAGTGGTCAAACGTTGATACGAGCCGGGTTTCGCTAGTATTTTTTGAGTAATGAGGGTAATATTTACGTTCGGTTCTGCGGTGAGAGACGCTTTTCACAATGGGAACACAATCGACACGCTAGAGGATGAAAATTGCGTGTCGACCAGAGAGATGGAATATCCGCCCGTCCGCCTATGAATTTTTATTTTATACGCTTTCAACGTTTTCGCTGGAAATGGGCTACAATTTTTCTGTCCCGGTCGGTAGGTGGACATCCGGTCTATCGATGACGTTTTCCACAATACCAAAAAGCTGATGATTCCATCCTGTGACGTTGAAAGAGCCGAATATTCTAGCTTCGAAATAACAAGCCTCATCTTTTCCTTTCTTTCCCTTTGCTCTATGATTCGTTATCCTTTCTTTTTCTTTCCACTCCTTTCTCTCTCTTTCTCTATTTCTCTCCGTTTACGTCTTCGACCTTTTTCACGGTGCTACCTACGTCCAGCATTACGTCATCCAGCAATAATATAAATAATGAATGTCTTCCATTTCATAACCCACGGACACTATATTCAATCAAAAATGATCACGTAATATCGGATGTCAGTATCAATTACGATCAATCATCGGCATCCAAACAGGTGCATTAACAACGTTGTAAACAGCAGCCGCTGTTTTATCACCGGTAACTTGTTGATTATTAATTTCGATGGCTCGCTGCTGCACGTAAAATGAAATAAAACTCGGAATATTGATTCTGTCGCAAGCGTATCTTTTTCATTAGGCATCCCAATTTCCCGCGTAATTGTCGCGTTTCACATAAACCAGCGTGTAGTTAATTTAGTAGTGGAACGAGCAACGAAAAATAAAATTCATCAGAGAGAAATGATTGTAGTTTCGAGAAGGAATTATCGATAGGGTGGAAAAGTCGACCAGGTAACGTACACCCGTTTGCAAAAAGGTTGTCATTTGCTATTCACTTGCATCTTCGTAGTTGAGGATCTCTTCTAAGATCCAGCATTAATTATCACTGACGAAATTCCCTCGGCTAAGTCCACTAAACCTGACTTAGGACAAACTCCGTTCCACTTTCGTTTCAAATTTAAGCGGGGCTTCGAACTCGGCTTAGTATACTATCCTATTCGGTACGTGTAATTCAGCACTTGTGCTGAAGCTACTTTGACGCTGAACGTGGTATCGAGTTCCATCGAAAATCGGTCGCGATTCAGGAAGATGATCACGTTGGTCTATTATTATTTGTTTCGCTTTCGAGGAGCAGTGTTGCGAACTTTTATACACGTTCAGTCATCTACCCTCCACCCATTCACCTATCCTCTGTTTCTCTGGATGCGTTCGAAAGCACAACTTTAATCTGCAACTTCTGAATTTTCAATTAAAAACTTTTTCCTCCGGCAAAAGGGTGATTGCTGAACGAAAGGATTTAAAGTTTCCTTTCGAGGGTTAAATTAATTCAGAGAATATAATGTTCTGCGAGAGAATGTTTCGCGGTTAAATCGATCTCTCGCGATTGATTTTTGCGAAAAAAATTTCAATAAAAGGAGAAGATATTATGTTTCATTATTAGGTTGTTCGAAATGTTCGTAACTTTTTCAATAGTGGATATATTGTGCGTTACGCTTTAACAAATGTGATGATTAAGAAATGTGTCCAGTTACTTCGATTTTACAATTATTATTGCACTTCTGGTTGGCTAGTATGACGGAAGTTCATAAATCAGAGAAGGATGAAGAAAACTGGTGGAAGTTATGAAATATATCTGGGTTTCATCGTTTGTACCATATTATTATGGTGAAAGAGGATTATCCAATAATTTTCCGCAGGCTGAATACCAGGATCATCTGCAAGCAGAATCCGTTGACTCAGGGTATTCGTTTCTGGCTATTCCACCTCCATTCTCATCCCCGTTTTCTGTCTCCTTAATTCCTTGCTGTCGCGATCTTATTTCGTTCGACGTTATGCACTTAACAGTCGCAGCTAAGAATTTCCTCAAAGTCTCTCAAGTATTACTCGATAACCGATGACACTTTAAGTTCGCGTCGCAATTTAACAGGATATAAATGAACATGGAAGAGTTCTCAAGTAGCCGGAACATTTTTTAAAACAACAAATTTTCCATTATGATAAAAACAATTCGTATATGCCACAACTCAGAATAATTCAATGTTGTGCAATATGTTGTCAATGAATTTCATAAATACTCGTCAACGCCAAATACATTAAAATCCTCAGTTCCAGCTGTCAAATAGCGTTGCAGTTGAAAAATCAGCAAAAATAGATTCGTCACGTTTTTTCTGTGTAATGTTCACAAAAATAACTTTTTCAGAAAACATCCAAATAGTTGGTTGTTTTCCCTGGAAACCTAGTTTGATTTGTTGCGACTTTTGGAATACGTACGTGCGCAAATTCACATGGGAACTCGTAAAATTCCCAAACTCAGCGAGTATATGGAACAAGTTCGCGGAGAGGAAACGGTTGCCTTCTATCTATCGAGGTTTTCCCCCCGGTTTTCCTCATCAAGCGCAAATCGTGAGTGAAGTTTCAATTTTGCATTCGACCCGTTCGACCTGACTTTTCCTACAGACACGCGTAGATCGGGGATAAAGTGTCGGTCGATGTACTTTCACGCTGACGGGAGAGCGGGAGTTAAATTTCAAAGGAAACTCATTTGAAACTTCGATGCCGGCCAAACGGGCCTTGGAAAAACTACTTTTGTACCGAATACCCAGTCCGCATACCTGGGGCTTGGCCTCTACTCTCTGCAAGTGGTAAACTCGTCGGCACTGCTGTTGGACCGTGTATTGAAAAGAGAGATCTCGCCACTACATTGGATATTTCAAAACCAGCTGCTTCCGACGCGGCCCGAAGAAAGGATCCGATGAAGAGCCAACAAAGGCAAAAGCCAGAAGCACCTCCGCGGTATGCCGTCCTGATACCAACCGCGTGAAAGATCGATGAACCACCGACTTCCTTTTCATATGGCGCAGCGACACTTGCTTCGAATTACGCAATTTTTACCGTTAAATTTTTTTCATCGCGTTATTGTTCGCCATCACTCGAACGAGATGACACTTGGACAAATTCATAGTGAAATTGTGCTATTGATTTTTTGAAACGTTAGAATACGGATTAAATTATTGATCCTTTCTGTGTGAAGAATTAACGTGTACGTATTAGGCTGCCCGAAAAGTTTCTTTCGTTTCATAAGGTGATAATAAATGAACAACAATTTTTGTTTTATAGTATTTTATTGAATTAGGTATGATCCATTTCGTTATATTTCTATTATTATGTTCGTGCATAATTCAATAAACTAATCTATTATTTTCTAATAAAACGAAAGAAACTTCTCGGACAACCTAATATATTGTCAGATATGAATATTGAGGTACTTTCTGATGTTTAATATGATACCAATACTTTCCATTGCTTTAATCCTTTTGTTATTTCATTAGAACGCAGTTACTTAATTTAATTACACGTACCTTATGAAATAAAATAGCGAATCAAGCAAAATTCGTTAGAAATTTTCAATAAATATATCGACAACTGTTATTTTATTATATGTGTTCTATTATAAACTATTATGGATAGTATTCAAAAAGTTCGAGTGCATATTCTTTTTCAGATGACAAAATTCTCTTGGACTTGGACTCGTAGTTATGAATATACCTTAGAGAGAATATCTAAAAATTGTTAGGGTTAATGGTGGATGAATTCATAAATATACGTCACTTGGAATGGAAGAAAATTCCATTTTCACAAATTGACATCGGCGCAGGGGAACCGCAACACCCTCAAAAGCCGCGATTCCGATGGTAAAAGCTAAACGAGAATCGATCGACGTCGATAAGCACGGCGTTTCAGTGGAAATTCGTGCCGTTACCGGGAAAAAATTCCCAAATTCTCCACCTCTAGTTCGCTAACTGCCTAGTTCGAGCAAATAGAAGAAGTATTCGTAGCGTGATGTGGGGAGCGAAGAAATGAAAGGTCCTCAAGCAGGACTATCAAATCTCGTTTCCCTTTAACAAATTTCCTCCTTACCTATTCGTTCGGTAAGAGCATCGGTGGTGGCATCCAGTCTGTCCAAAGAAGGGAAATCCATGGAACGAAGGGAGCGGTCAAAGCACTTTGAAGCTCTGCCTTCCTGATAGCCAACCACCGAGAAAGATCGATCATCATCCACGACCACGATCCGCATTGAAATTCTCATTCCCTTGGGATTTTTCCTCCTCTGCTTACCACCCCTTCCACAACGGGCTTGAATCTTCCTTCTTCTCTTTCTTATGCTTCGTTCGATCTCGTCGTATAAAATTCAACCGCTAAAGCATCCTTCTTGGAAACAACGAAAACAGAGAAAGACTGCACAAACATAATGAAGAAAGGGAAAGAAAGGAAAAGAAAAGAAGAAAAAACGATGGTTGGCCACGAGAAATTCATTTCACTTTCCGGTGGACAGTCTTCCTTTTTTTATTCACCCTTGGAAATCCAGGATCATTTGAAATCAACCCACGGTCGTGTCTAACCTTCCTCTCCCAATAGGTCCTCATCTGTTCGAAAGCTACGATATCCACGACGACGTCTGGATGTAGTATGACCGTCTAGGGGAGAAGAAATCGCGTTGCTGGACACCCTTCGTCCATCGAACGACTTTCATCCCCCTCAGCCCCTCTGTAACACTGTAACACGCCAAACCCATGGCGACGTTGATCGAGTTTTCATCCAGGGTTTCCACCGCGGGGACCTCGTAACCACCTACGACCCTTGATTTTTATTCGAGCCACACCGGCTTCGTTTATAACTTCGTTTCTTCGCCGAATCGTCTACTCGATGTCCTAAGTTCACCTGCTTGTCCGCGATCAACTGCTGCGAGGTGTCGAGAAGATTTTTTACTCCTACTTTTTCATTTAAGCTTAATTGGACAATTAAGAGCGAGATCGTATTTTTCGTTACTTGGCGTTATCATGGTTGGTATGAAGTTCTTAAATGAGAAATACGATAAGTTAGATCTGCCGTGTTTTGGAGAGCAGCAATTTTGAAGTTCAGTATATTGTAACATAGCTTCACATCAAGATTGTGTATCTGTCGTTTGATTTTAGAATGAAATATGCGTTTTCGTTGAACTTTTGGATATTAATAAAAAAACATTAATAGCGTTAGTTATGTAGAGTAAGATTAATTAGATTGAAACACAACAACTAGGCTAATATTATTTGTTTGTTATAAAAAATTTGGGATTTATCAGCTATTTCCAGAGTCATTTTTTTCAGTTACTTATTTCACATCAAAATACTTCTTCTCGAATGTAAACAGTTTGTTACGAGTAATTATAGAGAAAAAAATACGACTTGCTAGAAAATGATGTGAAAACGTAATAGAGTTCATAAAATGATCTCATAGAAGACAAATACCGAAATTATAACCTTTTTCGTTTCTCTCAATAAATATTATTAGCGGATCGCACTTTCAAGCCACATGACGATTTCTATTATTATTATCCGGAAGTATCCGGGTATGTTTTTATTCTCATAAAAACCAACGCCGAAGATAAAATCTGCGAAGAGGTGAGGACCTTCGCATTGTGCTATGTCTCCCTGAAAATTCGACTCACACTCGGACACCATGGAAGATCAGAATTACCATAACGACATGCATGTATGTAGGAGAATCGTCGGAATCAGGGCGAGATCCTTTTGTTGGCCGGAATTGCGAATTTTCGTTGACCTTGGCTACGGGGTAGCTTACCCGTTTTCAACGTTGCATACTCACGGGGGATGCTGGCAGTTTATAAATCATGCAAATCGTCTTCCTTTGCACGGCGAAAGAAGACAGTTCTCTGGGTAAACTACCTGGTAATTCTCGTTATCCTAGAGCGGCTTTAAACCAGCGAAAATTCGTTCTCTCCCCCGTTATAACGCGATTTTTAATTTACATATTGCTCGTAGCGAGGAATTAATACGCGACGGTAAAAAGAGCATGGTTTTTCCATGATACACGCCGTTATGCTGGGCTGTAAAAATGCGCACCGCAGGCTCAAATTTCTTCCTCTCAGATATGTATTTTTGTAGAATTTTTTACCACGTTGTTGAGAAAGGGTTTAATATTTGTTGACGTTGAAAATCTCGCGTCTTAATAGTACTTGGCCCGCCGGGAACTTGCACTTCTTCTCACTGTGTATATTTCCAAACTTTTTAGAACATGCATTATCCGAAGGGTATATGAAGAGAGAAATGCACTGCAAACTCGTGCGTGTATTACTACACACGAGTGTTGGATAAAATGTGACACAGAATTTAGAACAGAGATCGAATATTTACGTTATAGTATCAATAACTAATAAGAAGAAATTCGTAGATGCATGATATCACGAGTTGAAATTGATTGGGCGTGCGTTGTATATACGAAGTACTTTATCATACAGAAAATTAACATATATACCTAAGGATTCTTTACAATCCAAAGTATAAGATCAGATAATAATTCTTAAAGACTTTGCTCAATAACTTTTCAGATTTATCTCATACTCCATAAATATCCTAATATCATAAAGTGGGCATCATAGGGACATCCCCTATACCATAAATTCATTCTTATCTTCATCCGCATTTGTTACACGATAATTAATTATGCAAAACAGATAATTGCATGTATTTTTACCATACAAAAGGACTTTGTTTAAATCCAAAAATATTTTTAAAGCTACCGTAGATAAAAAGAATTAAGTATGTTCTGTTGATTTTAATCCAAGTGTTACGATCGTTCGCGGAGAGACGCGATCGCGAGGAAAACGCGTCAGCGAGAGGCGTAAATTCTCGCTACGATTCTACTATTCGACGCCACGAATTAGTCGTTCCCCTGTTTCGATTAAGATAACAGAGGTGGTTCAAATGAGTTTAACACTGAATTAACAGGGTTAATATAAAACTTGTATATTTAACAATATTTCAAATTATAATGAACACGTCACAAATTATTTAATGATAAATACAATTAGTTTGTTAGTAATTCGATCCGACTTTATGATATTTCTCGATATATTCGTTAGACTAAGCGACCTGGATTTTATTCGTCTGAAGCTCTCGATGCATTCCGTTTGAATCGCCAAATGATACTGATTGCCCTGCGATCTTTTTTTTGTCTTTTCTGGGAGACGACCCCCATTACGCTCGGGTCACGCCACCGTTCGCGCCTATGATCGTGTATGCTACTTTCTTTGTGTAGATGAAATAACGGATCGAAGGCGTATCAACGTATCTAGAACTCGCTGCTTGATGACAACTATGCGCTTGTCGCTACATTGTATATATTTCGGCGGTCCTATAAGACGATCCGTCTGCGACACTGTAGTATCACGAACGACGGTTAAGGACACGGCCTATGGTAAGCCTCTTGGCGTAAGACCATGAATCTTATAGAAACACCGTATTATCTGTCGTGCTGTAATACCATGTCGTTCAGTATTCTTGGTGCTGAAGGATGTCACCCCAAGGAACAAATTAATTCGTGGAACGTTCTCCAGTCGAACAACCTAATGGCCAGTTTCTGGAACGGGCGAGAAAGCTCGAAGGGTGGAATTACCAACGTGCATACATATATGGAACAGCAGCGGTTGGAATCCCGCTATGTCCCTTTGGCCGATTCTGATCGGGAATTTCTTGCGACCTTCAGAGGGCCAGGGGATAGTACGCGTCGGGATTACATCAGTATGGATTGCGCGTAATACCCTGTAAACCGAGTGAAGCTTTCTTTTGTTTTTGCGTCGGCTTTCATCTCTCTGGAAAAGCGAGAACGATCTCCGATAGGGAAGCATCAAAGCGTTCCGTTTTATCCGGTACACGTGATCAGGAAACAGTTTCGTTCGTCATTTCAGTCAGATTCCATCACATCCAGATGTTATCAAACAGATATCATTCGTACAAAAATACAGGGTCCGTGCAAATAACATAAAAACGGAAATGGTGTGATTCAAAAGTAAGACAAAGATATGGAATCAAACTTTTTTATCTTCGACTTAGTTTTCCAGAAAATCGAATTTGAAAATGGATCAGATATACGTGAGCATGGCTAATTTTCGTACTACGTGTGAAAATAAGTGGACAATGCGGAATAAAATTTTTCACAGAACGCTTTGTTTCTGAGAAAAAAGTACTAAGTTGAGTCCTAAGTAAACATGTTCACGTTCTATTCTTTCCTTTAAACGAAACTTTAAAACTTTTATTAATCCGAGAATAAAATTCGGATTTTATTCTACATTTTCAACTTATCTTCACACGTAGAATGACCTGCTGTCGATTATTTAGTCGCTTCCAGTGTGGAATTAAACATTTTCGAGTATACTTGATAAATTTCCAAACTCGATTTTCTCAGCAATTGAGCCGAGAATGCAAACATTGTATTTTTATGTCTTTTTTAATTTTTCCTCAAGAACGAATTTTTTGACATTAATACAATCGACGATATTTAAATAACAAATATATGTAGCGATATACGTAGTAAATATTAAGGTATATTATTGTTATATGGTTCAGTAGATAGTTTAGCACTGTAATCTTTATGACTATAAATCAGACGTAAATTGTCTGGATATCTATGAAGGATAGTGCACTTGGTGCGTGCGTGTATATCGATCGAATAAATTAGTTTATCGGTAGAGTATGAAATTTCCCGGGAAATTTTTTAATAACACGTATGGAACGACAGAAGAAAGGAGACTCGACTTTATTATGTTTCGCGGGTTTCGGGAGCAAGCTTAATTACGCGAATGATAGACACGCAACAAAAAGTCCGGTGAGGAATTCTTTGGAACCGCAAACAATTCTCCGGCTAATTAGCCTGAATCTGGGCGTAAATTGCCGATGAAATGGCTGTTAAAATCCATCGTTGAGCCGAAACGCAGAAGGAAGAGCAGAGAGTAAGCTAAAAAGAGATGGAGATGAAACGAAAAGAAAAAGAGGAAAAACAAAAAGATAGTACAAAAGGTACCGCCCTTGAGGTCATTACTGTACCGTGGTTTGGATCGTGGCAGCCTAGAAAGTTTCTTGGTCGCTTGCCAGACACTCACGCGAGCGACCACCTTCAAAAAATACCCGTGAAAGAGCCGAGAATACCGATCGTCGCGCGGCGAATGAAAGGGGACACGGGGAGTTTGCGAAGAGGGAGCGAAATTTCACGGGCCACTTAGAAACGATACTCGTGACGATTCTTTTCACCAACGTCGTCCTTCTCGTGAGTTATGAAATATAGCTGCCCGATCGGGCGTAGCTTTCATATTTCCTTGGAACCAGGCAACGTGCGAGCGCTTCGCTTCTCGTTGTTTTCGCCGTGGAAACGTCCACGGTGATGTACTTTCCGTCGGAAATACGAGTCCAATCGTTCATAAAGCTCCTGGGGTATTGCTTGTATGGCGCTCGACGATAGGTGAATCTACGCCCATGCAGCGACTTCTCCTTTTTCACTGTGTTCCTCCGCGATTCCCTTCGCTGCTCTATTGTCTCCTCTCCGAGGCCGGATGCATGACGTGATCCTCCGTCATACAGAGCAGCGTCTGATGAAAATGGTATTTGGAAATCTGATAAAGCGAACTACCATCGTAAATCGACCGTTTCGACAACCGTTCTCTTTATCTCATGCTGCAAGAATCATGGTAGTCTGGCATTAACCTCGATGCAATTAAATGAAGAATCTGAGATTAAGCGTTCTGGGGCATGACATTTTCTATGCGTCTCGTGTTCGTATGTGTGTATTCTTTCGAATGTCTTGTGGCTTTCTACGTGCTTTATACACGGTGAGCCAAATTTTTGTGGAAGGTACGGCAGTGGCTGATTCAGCACTCTAAAATAAGGAGTTCGTATAAACATACGTCGATATGACGTTGTTTTGGAGTTACAGCTTCTTTTACGATGCCAGACATTACTTAGATCAACGATTTCCTGGCAAATAGACAGGTCGCGTTGGCCTTATTTCCTGACCAGCTCCATCCATGGATGGACCTGAATCCACGCGATTATTAGTTATGGGGACGTTTAAAATCTCTTGTTTCTATTACGTCAGTTGACTGTGTTAATACTCCTCGACGTCGTGACGATCAAAGTTAAAGATAAATTCGTACAAGTTCGACGATCCATACGATGCGATGCATTTACGCTCCTGTTGAAGCTGGACCTGCTCATTTCGAGGAATTTTTCCGAAGGTAGGTAAGCAACTATTACGACACGAAACGAACTATTTGTCGAAAAAAATGACATATCAAAAAGGTCGTATGTGAACGTTTCTTCCTACTTTAGTGTGTTGAATCGATTTCTGTCGTATTTCTCGCGCGTTCTGACTCACCCTGTATGTCGATTGATCGACACGTGAAACCGATACAAAGTACCGTGCAGATTCGTTCGAATATCTCCGGACGATTTGAAATTCAAGAGTCGGAATAAATTCCCCGAACCTCGGTCGTCCTTTTGTCAGTTTTATTAGGTTCTCGAAGATACCACAGGGCTTAAGTATAATTCGAGAGCACAATAACGTCTGGTAAAGTGCCATTCCAGAGTACCACCACTGCAGATTATGGACATTCCACGTGAACGCTAAACATTGTCACTCATCCTACTCGATCTTCGATACTTCGACGTAAAAGCACTAGAGCAACCAAACAGTATAAATCTTGGTTGCAAGGCAACCCGTTATCGTAAAAAGTCTCATCGAATATTTCCATGAAGCAATCTATTTTGGCTGATAAAAATTTGTATCCTTCGACCATGAGAAGATTCGTCAGAAATAAAAAATCATGTCTTCGACGAATATAATAGAAGAAAAAATTTCCATAAACCAATCTATTTTGGGTGATAACAATTTGTATCCTTCGGTCATGAGAAGATTCGTCAGAAATAAAAAAACTATTTCTTCGACGAATACAATAGGAGAAAAAATATACATAAAAACGTCATATAAAACATCTTGAGATGTTATTAGTATCGTGACGAGACACAACTGTTGTTTCTATAAGTTTTTAGATACCTTTACGAGTCGAACCATATATTTTTCATAGTCTTACTCGTATAGTTCTTTTTTATAGGTGCCTCCTTCAAAATGCTCCTCAGTTGTATATTATCGTTATCGTTATCAAACGAGCTCGATGCTTTGTAGCTCACTTTCTTTTCTAAAAATCTTATTGTTTATTATAGTTTATTATAGAATTATTTTTCCTAATCTTCCTCGTTAATTTTACATCTACGATCAAAGCAACAAAATCAGAAACACAGCAGAGAGATAAGATCTTGTAACTTCCACTCTTTGGAACTTGTTTCAAGTTTTACTAATACAACGAACATAGTCGTCTCTCGTAGCATACACAATGTGTCCGTAAAGAATTTCTACAAGCGTTCGTACATTTTCGTGAGCTATCGGCCATCGTAGACTCGCGGATAACAAGAAAACGAACAGTTTGAGAACACTGTGAGAACAGGAGGTTGCGAACGTTGTATTCAGGTTGGGATCGACTGCTCGTTCAAATAATCTCTCGGAGGCACGTCAACGGGAACGGTGTCATCAATTTGACCCTGTTTTCACTTCGGTTCGATATTGCGATCCGCGACCTCGCGGCGTCGAATATTCGCTGATCGTGGTATCTGACAGTAGCAATAACGGAACACAGTCGATTAGACTCCCTTACACTCGATTTTATCTTATATTCCTCCTTCTTTTCCTTCTGCTCTCCTCGTATTTTCTGACAACTGTCTCAGACCGGCAAAGTATGGTTTTACTTCGCATTCGCATGTGACTATCGATAACCAGTCGACAAGTTGGCGTTTCGTTCTTTCCACATATATAACATTAATCGCGTGGTAGGAAATGCAAACAAGCTGCATAGACTGGTAGCGACAAACAAGGTGAAAAATGTTACGGCCAGGAAATAGTCAAAGAGACAAAGCGTTTTTGAGCGATTAAATTACGGTCACGAAAGCAGCAGCCATCTTGCATAATAATTTACCAAGCAATGTTATTAGTAAATTAACAAGTGAAAAAGTTACTTAAATATCAGTGATGTGATATTTTATAGTGTTACAATTTCACTGACTCGTAAATTGTAAAATTTGCCGGAAGAGCTTCGTTTACTTTATTACCAAACTTAGTACTGCCACGCAAGAGGATTTATTAGTATTATAACTTGTAAAATTTCACTGATAATATTAGTTCAATTGTGCAAGAGGGCTGCTTACAGTTGCACGTTTTCCGAACCAGAGCTTTCGATCTCTCGGCGAAATCCTCGTGGGAAACGTTGCAGCCAGTTCGATTTTTTCATGCCGTAGAAATTCGCAAAGAACAGGGTCGTCCTTCGATATCTCCTTGCTACCTCCATGCACCTTGTCATTTGCAACAGAGATACGAGTTCACGAGTTAGATATATCCGGATTTTAGAATATTCTATATCATAGAAAATATTCTGTATGATCTCCATAGAAATTTCCAATAAACTTCGATTGTCGATAATTTAGAGAATTTAATGTCAAGAACGCGGATGGAAAGTGGATTAAGAGCACTGTGATTCGTAATATAGAGGACTTCCAGGTATCCCGGAAGTTCGAGGTAGTTTCTAGGTTACGATTCTCCGGGAACGACGATCGACAGAGTTTCCACGGTGTTTATTAACCGCGAGACAAGGCGAATCGTAGACTCGAATGCGACGCCTGGGGCGTTCGACGAATACTCAACTGTCCAGAATTATATCCACGAAGATTAGAAGCGAACCTTACCCGCATAGACGCCTGAAATTCGTGGATCGAGAATCGCTAGATCCGAGTGTTCAATATCATAACGCCTAACGTCGAGTCCCTCTGTAACTCTACCAGCTGAATTCCAGTCGTATTGTCATGGTGATCGCAGTGATAATGGATGGCGGATTTGCAGGAATATCGATGGATTGGTCGATGGATTTCTTGGAAACATTGCAATACCAAGCCTAGATGATGGAAAACGAGCATTTGCCATTACTGAGCAGCGTTAGTTAAATGAAGGTGGAATGGTGAGTATTCTCTTCTCGATTATTTACTGAGGGTCGCAAGTATTATTATAGTGGCGGCTACTATTAAATCACTATTTTACGTAAATGTTGGTTGTTCCTAATTATGTATATTAATCTTTACATTTATCGGAAAACTTAATTTAACATATTTAAACAAATTGTATTTTATTCGGTATTTTCTTGATATTTTTAGGCGAAATGCATTTTTAACGTCGCACACGATATGTTTTCATATATCAAAGGAAAAAGGCTTTCTCTTGTACAATTAAATTAATTACTGTTAGTTAGAAACTATGCATTATCAGTATTTTTCTTTCATAATACCTAGAAATCTGAGTAATGCAACAAGCAAGACTTTTGCAAGTAAATTTTATTAATTGTATAAATTATTTGATTATTCTATATGATGTTGAATTTTATGCAAGAATTTGCACCTGTAGAATGATAAAATTGAAGTTTATGATGTATAACTCGTGTCTTGTCAGTTTATTAATGTTCTATTTTATTAATGTTTTATCAATTGATGAATTATCGTGCAAGCCGGTCTTTGTTAAAAATGATATTCAACTTTACATTTATCATCCGATATCTCATATTTAACAGTTTATGACGGCCATAACTTTTGTTACGTAATGAAATAACTTTCATCATTTTTTCATAATTTCATGACCCTGTATCTTTTATTAAATATTCTCCACATATTCTCTATAATTTTATATCTTTCGCGTACATTTAGAATAAAAATTCGCGATAAGAACGAAGTAAAATTTTGCTTTATTTAACATGGAAATTACGCGAAAAAAAATAAAGCTATACATGTATCCAATAAAATAATTACACAACCGTGGTTTAAAAGATAAAAAATAACCCACTCCTCGTTCACAGACCACCGTTCGATAGTTTTAACATAGAAATCTTACGTATTTTGTCGCTTATTCCTGATAACAATAACATAATATTTTCGTCATTATTTTACGCGTAACCGGATATCGTCAATTATATATACTGCACGAATGAGAGCTAGCGTATAATAACGTACAAAAGTACGTATATCAAACAAAAAAAAAAAGAGGAAACTCCGACGGGTTAAAAAATAGCCCGGCGGATGAACATCATCACAGTGGCCCGATTTCACGAGCATTGTTATGGTGATAGAGTTCGAGAATAAAAAAAAAAAAAAAGAAAAAATAGGAGTGGAAGGGAAGAAAGAAAAGGGGTGAAAAAGAGTGGGATGAAACACGAGCGAATAGCAATACGCCTGCACGAACGAATTTGTTACCAGGCGAGTTTTGATACCATTTAATTCGTTGTTTCGACTGTGACGAATTCATCATGAACGGCGGGAGGCGGGAAAACCTTCGATTTCCATTTAACCCATTCAAACTCGTTTTCACGTGTTTCTTTAACCATCGAAATAGGAAACGGCCGCGCCGGATTGTTCAATATTTAACTGCAAGTTTTTGTAGAGTTTGGTTTTTATCCAGGCCAGCCAAATGCTGGAAATGCCGATTGGAGACAACAATCGATGAAAAGCACGCGCGGTTTTCCACGTCGCGTTGCGAACATAATAAATCTTAAATTCCCTAGCTATTCGAAATTTTTGTATTCGCGAGACATGGTCGAGGGGTCACGGGTTGGGGATCCAAGCAGGCACGCGATAGATTTGTAATCAAAAACATTCGTCTTTAGTCCTTCGACGCAACGTCGCTGTCAACCTTAGCGTATTATTTTTGTAAGCGCGTGTGTGGAATATTGTGCGTAGTGATGCACTGTAAAGCCTAATCTCAATCTCTTATCTCCGGTAAAGTGTATGAAAGAATAATTCTTAAACTCTGTAAGAAAATTCTGTTCGAAAAATTTCCGTGTTCCTGTGAGCTTATCCGTAAGAGGAAACTTATGGAGTGGGGATAGAAGCACGTAAGCCTTCATCGACGTTATATGTCTTCGATCCTTCGACAGGTGAATGTCAACACAACATCAAGTGCATTTTACGAACTATACCGTGGATGCATAACATCGCGAGTTTGGAATTTAACATCGTAAGACAGTAAAGTGAAAAGATACTAAATTATGAATTCTGTAAAAAGATTTCTGTGCTCGTGTGACTAACTTTGTCCATAGGAGATATTTCTGGGACGAATATATCAGAAACAGGTAAGCGTTCATCGGCACCTTTTAATTTTTCTTAATTCTTCAACGAGTCGAATATAAACACGAAAGCATTTCCATTGTTCGTCGAGTAAATTTTGCTTAATGTAATTGTCTATATAACATAGCAAATAATCCTAAAATGTATTTTCTATCTCGGGAATGTACGGTGAAGGTACAGAATCTTAAATTCCGTAGAAAAATTTCGTGCTAGAAATTTCTGTATTCGTACGACTTTGTCCATAGGAGAAACTTATGGAGTGGAGTTAAGAGATACAACGTTCGTCGACGCCATGTGTCTTTGACTCTTTGACGAGTCAATGTCAACACGACGACGAGTGGACTTCTCGTGCTATGCTTCGGCGTGGAATCTCGTGTAGAGTGTAGAAGCACATGACGACAACTTTTGATGGAATTCGTGAACTGGATACGAAGCGGACTGCTTCAAAGAACCTGAATCGAGTAAGTACTACTCTCTCATTTACATTCTTGCGTTTTACCCGAGTGCAAATTTACAAGTTGGATGTTTTCGTGGTTATTCCATGGCGTTAGTTGTTGTAAGGCAATCCTGTGATCTTATTGAAAATAAGAATAATTATTTCTTAGTTTTTCTATTTCTAAATATATTAAAGCAAAGACGAAGAATATACAATGCTAATTGTAAGTATTAGTTAGGGCACTTACCGTGTCCGACTAGAATGTTTGCACGATATTTAGAATAATTTAAACTCGTAATTTCTTGTTATTTTATTATAAATCTCTTCTTTCATTCACATCCTATCAAATGTCTAGTAATATAAAATACTACAAAAAGTATAATTTGCCAGAGTATTTCAATAAATGTAGAAATCATACAGGAACAACATGATAGATTATGGTTATATTACGTTACGTTAACTGTACACTGAATCGCATCAATCTTATAACATTTCGGTTCGAATATCGCATTATCATCATCAACAAAGCAGAAAGGAACAAAAAGATAAAACAGAAATGCATGAAAATCTTGCAGCAACGTCGATCAGATTACGCTCTCGACCAGCATCTCGAAGTTTGTGTTGTTCACAAACATACTCTCTATTTGCTCTTCTCTCGTTCGCTTTAATCCGAAAGTCAAGTAGTGTTTTCATCGATTAAACTTCGTTTTCCAAAAAACTACAAAGTAATGGAAACCGAACGGGGGAAGGTGGGAGGGGAGGCAAAAGAAAAGAGAGGAAAATGATTAAGAGGAACGGGATGAAAAATATTAAAAGTACTTTACGTAGGTACTTGAAAATAAAAATCGTTGTGATGTTCGTCCCGTTTGAAACAGTATCTGCCCGTATTTTTTACGCGATGCGTGCGTACATAGGGGAAAAGGGACAGGGACAGGAGAAAAAAGAACGAAGGATAAAAATACAGCAAATAGAATTATATCTGGAATAGCGGGCGTTACGCGCGTCGGATTTCGCGCTGTAAATGCCATCGTATAAAAGTGAGACGAATAATGAAAATGGTTTTGCACGGCATGCCGCGTGTTCGGTGTTTCGAATTTGCCACCGGCCGTGCATCGGGATTATGAAAAATCCGTGCTCGACGTTAGAGAAATTTAATGAAAATTTTTTATCCTCCTATTTTTTCAAACTCCTTTCTCCCGCTTTCCTTTTTTTTTTTTTTCTTGTTTTCTTTTAATCATCTGCCCGATCAAGAATGGCGCGTTCAAACCACAGCAGGCCAAACTGTTCGAAATTAAATTGCTTGAAATGATGCTTGTCTAGTGGTTAAATTACATTCTGGCCATTCAACTTTCGAATTATCCTACGAATCGGAGTACGTTTACGGAAAACGTATTGTTAAGCACAATGAACAAAAAATTAATTAGACGAGGCAGCGTAGTACGTTCGAATAGCAAATATATTACTAAACGAGGAAATTGGGATGCTATTTCGTGGATGAAACGAGAGCACGACCGATGTAGATTACGTTTTGCTCCATAAATACCGGAAGTATGGAAAGTGTAACGAGATAACTGTCGGTATACTTGATTTGTGGCTAGATGGAATATGTGGGATTTGATGTTATTGCCAGTGTTTGCGCGAAAGGGTCTCGCGAATATCCGCGGAACCACTTTGGCCAATGATGTGAAACAGTGATGGTGCGACTTTGAAAAACTGGATCAATTCCCTTCTATTACATGATATTAATCGACTAAGAGAGAAAGTGGCACGAGTGACAAAATTTTTGATTGCAAAAGTTATAAATAAAATGAAATTATAATTGAAGAGTCTGTGTTTTCAAACATTAGAAGAAATCTACTGTAGATACTCGTAAAGGCTTGTAAATTGATTAAACAAAATTGTCTAGAGAAATAAAATTATATCCTAAATAGAATTCTAGGAAATTATGTGTCCTTTTCTCAACTTGTCTCTTGGAGGGGGATAGATGCATTTCTACCTCTTTTCTCGTTATTTTATAGCGTATTTTAATTTTCATTTTTATTGCGTTATTAACATATTAACGGCCACTGTGGAGTTTTTTTCCTTGACTAAAGAATTACTACGTAAACGTAAGGAATAATTCTAAAGGAAAGAAACTCCAAGTATTTATTTCAATTAATCTTGAAATACTATATCTACGCGATATACTGCACATTCTAATTACGAAAACAATTATAACTAGAGTACGTTTAAATAATTCGCAGAATATAATTTTATTAACCGACGTCTGCTTCAAATAAATTGAGACAAAAATGAGAATATCCAATGAATATCGAACCATAGTATTTCGCTATACGCGGCACAAACACGTGCAAACAAAAACAAAATTTTTCAAATCCCTGTCTTTAAAAATTATAGAAGCTTTCAATTTTCACTATAAAAATCTCCATAAAATTATATTAAAATCTCCTCCCTTTTAATCGGGTAGCTGTCATGGTGAACGTGTGGAAACGGCTGTTAGTTATGTCTATTAAATTGAAACAAGACGTCAGAATGTGAACAAGAGGACGAGATGTAATTTCAAGAACTCGTAATACGGGAGCCGAGGCAGCGGGGAATTCGATAACCATCGAGCACGGAAGTTAATTAAGACGATCATGCAATAAACATATCGAGCGTATCGTGAATAACCAGGCTTCCATGCAGTCGATCGAACTCGACCGCCGATCGGAGAAGCTTTACAATTAGCGGCTACATCGATTTCGTGTGTTTCGCCCCGAAGCGAATGCTTCAAGTTAGAGCATCGGCTTCCCAGGCATATTCTCTTTACGCGTGAAGTTGGGAGCGTCGTTGCTCGTCCATATTATGGCTAGTTGCCATTACGAAGCCACCGTAACACCGTCTCGATGAAATAGCTCTACTGTAACCCCTTTCCTCTTGCCCGTTTTGGCGTCATGAATATTCCACTCATATCGGGGAAACAATTCGTACTTTCCTTGGTAGTTGGAAAATTTAAAATTAAAATTATATCGTTGATATAACCAGGTATGCTTGTAACCGTATAATATTCATAGACTGGCAGCCAAGTATTTCGGAAAATAACGGCGCAACTATTTGAATTCATCGTATACGATAATTTCGCAACAATGGTGTGCGTAATGATGTGCCATTATTTATTTCATCGTCTCGTTATCCCAGTTATTTCGTTCACGTCAGGAAACAATAACGAAGTTCTCTTCGGCCCGTTATTGCGCCAATCGAGTTTCGAACTGCTTCGCAGACCGTGTTGTATCGCCGGTACGTACAAAGCAGCGTAATTACCGGTTTGATAACGGTATTACGGGTCCAGACGAAGGAAAAATTCCAAGCTTTTGCCGGCGATGGGAAACACGCACGAGAGAGATGGAAGGGTATAGTATACTGGATGCTTTAAATCCTCGACGAACGGAGCTCGTTCTCAACGCATCATTTTCAATTTCCAGGGTTATTCAGCACGATGAATCAACGCTCATCGATCGTTGCTAGCCGCGAAGCAATCAGTTTTTGCATCGTTCTCCGGTAAGGAATGGCGTTCATGACGTTCAAAAGATTTCTCTCTCTGTCTCTCTTTCTCTCTCTCTTGCTGTAGCGAGGGAAGAGAAGAAGGATGATATCGATAGGAAACGGTATCTGAGGAAAACGTCTTCGCGTGAGGGCGACCTCCGAAAGTATCGTTTTTGCGACGACACCCAGCCATGGCTTATCATCTAGAGGATAAACGAACGTCATACAGTCGGATCATCCGGATTTGGATGGTTCGCGAATCGATCCTTCAATCGAACCCATGCCACCCTTCCTCTCCTTACACTTTGATACATTTCTTTCTCTCTCCATTTCTTCTTTTCTCTCTCTCTCTCTCTTATTTCTTTTCCTTTTTTAAATAAATGGCAAGATTTTTCGAATCGAGGATATTTATTCCTCTCGACGATATACAGAATCTCTGCAATCATGGTAGAATCGGGTAAGGGATAATTTTTCGTGAAAAAATAAATCGAAAATACAGAAATTTACGAATGCATAAATTTTGCTTTCGACAAATCCGATTTTGGAAGCCTAGCCGTGTTTGCATTTATGGACATGGGTAATGGTTTTATGTAGTTCTTGCCTTTATTACTATCACATTTTCTTTCTATCCGTACTGTTCGCCTGCTTTGGTGCTTTTTATTCGAATGACTTCATAAATAAGGAGAAGACTTTTTAAAATTAATTTTCTCAATGCTGAAACTGTTGGACGTATGATATTGCATACGATCGTACTGTTCAAAAGAAATTTTTATAAAGTCCTTGGATACATTTACTAATTCTTTAAGAACAGTAATTGTTTTCTATTACTCAATGGCAGCTGTTATTTTTTAAATACATTGGATTTAACAAAAACCTCATAGAGAGAAGCCCACCAAGCCGAAACTTACTTATTTTCAAGATATTTTTTCTTCTTAAAACCAGTCTCTGCATTTAAAAACTTTATTATACGCTTACGACTGACTTTTTACGAAGGGTCGTTCCTTAGGCGTTCTACCGCGATTGCAGTCACACCGTATATATTCGAAACATTTACGACCGTAGGATCAATCTGATCTTCTCGCGGAAGTGGCGATTGTTTCCTGAAATCCAAGGATGTAATTGGTTCTTAAGGGGTTGTAAAACCGTTGACAGGGCTGTAAAACGTTTTCATGGTGTGAGACACATAAAACCCAGAGAAATCCGTGCGATTGTGGAATTATTAGCTTGGTAGATATTTCGTCGAATAGCTTTTTCAAGCCAAAAGAATCCGTTATAAAATTACCGACAGAAGGCGTGTTCTTTCATTCTCTTCCCGTCTATTCTCGTCCATTGAAGCTCCACTTGACTCTATATCGATTGTCATTTCACCGGTAGTACGACGTCGATCAAACGTTCTATAACCCATTACCGTTCAAGTTGTCCCATCCAAAAACAAAATAGACGATCGAGGAGATTCGAAACTTTGCGTCATCGAGATTCCCCAAGACGATTGAAAATCGAGAGAATACACGGAGGTTCCTTTTAACAGAAAACTCTCTGTCTCTCTTTTTCCCTTTCTCTCTGTCTGCCTCTGTAGTTCCTTTTTAAAGCTCCGGTTGATAGCGTATAGATGGTAATAACGTGAAGTTAAAGATTTTCGAACCGGTCATACTGTCGATACGGTCGCCACGGTTCGTCAATTACCGAAAGTTGAGAGTATCGTCGGACCTTAGGGAGGCGGAAATACGATATAACTTTATCCCTGGTGCTTTCGACAATCTCGCCGGAAATAGCGTAGTCGAAGGTCGTGGGGAGGATTTCGAGGGAGAATCGAGACTCTGATCGCAGAATGCACCTTCTGAACATATATTCCGATGGAACAATACGATACTAAAGGGCTTGGAGGGGTTGAAGCGGGTTGGAGTTGAAGCATCGACCAGTTTTCTCTGTTCTATAAACCGGGGCCTCTGTTTGCCATTCGGTTCGTGTACCCGCAATCCCATGCGTGCTGCTCCAGCCAGAAAGAACAGACATGTTCAATACCTTGTGGCTTCCGGCTCACTATGCGGTTTTAATTTAATTACACGTGGCTGTGACGATGCAACAGGAATGCCGATGCTCGAAAGGAATGCACCGAAACAAAGAAAATTCGAGTCCCTTTTTGATTGATTTCTGAAATTTGATTGTTCGCTTTTTTAAAACAAAGAAAATTCTATGGGGCATATCCTGAACGTATTCCACGGGGATAATACAGCGGCTTGCTGGCGCGAATAAATGCTACAACGTTCTGGTTTTATCAATAAAACGATGGCGATTCATTCCTTTCATGGGTGCCAGATGATCTATGCTTTTTTGTAACACTGAAAATAACAAACTAGTGAAAAGAATCGGAGGCTTTTTTTACAGAAACTTTATGGAGTTACCGGCGTTTTGAATGTTTTTTTTTTTTTTATTTATAAAATGTATGAATAGAAGATATATCTTTTCATATATCTCTCATTTTAATTCTTTTCATACAAGTTTTATACTTTACTGGTTGATATTCTAATATTCTAATAATTCTAATATTAAGAAAAATTCGTTTATAGCTTCATCTATACGGGATTCGTTATAGTTAATTAATTTAACTCAATGTTATCTTTATTACTTCTTATATCATTTTTATTGGTGGGCGGTGAGTTTATTTTAGACTTGTTGCGTAGAATCAGACAATTTTCATATTACGTTTTACCTTTTTGGAGAGCCGGATAATTCTTCCTGGGTAGATTTTTCGTAGAATTGCAAATTTAATTTTGCACAGCGGCGTTAAAATAGAGAAAAAAGAACAATGAATGGAATTCGTAATTATTTTAAATATTCGCGGTGTAGTACGAGAATTAGAAATATCCATCAAATATATCGGTAATATTAACAATGCTATTCAAATTTGTTAACGTTAAACAACTTTATCTGAATTATATAAATAAATGCGGAATATAAATTCGAAACCGTGGCGAGAACACGTCCCATTGATCGAACTCAGACGTTTGCATGTTGAAAAATCGTGGCCACAATCAAAATTCTATGTTTCATCGTGGCAGTATGCGAAATAAACGAAGCTTGTTTATCCGTGACCCACTTTCGATTCGATTTGTACTCTGGAACCAAACGAGAAGATCAGGACAGAGAAAAGAAAGATATCGACGGGACCGTCTATCGATATCATCGCGATGTACTCCCTTTTGCTGGATTTCCACGGAGCATAGAGCATCGTATCAAAACTAAATTTCGTCAAATCTCGTCATTCTCGATTGCACAGTCTATCCGTCTAGGGAAGATCGATAGTTGATCGAGGCTAGAAAAATTGTTTGGCAGGAAATGTACATAAAATGGACTAGCTAAGAGAAATCACCTGGCGGTTAAAAGAATCGATTAGTGTCCTCTCGCATAATTAAAATTTATATTATGTGTGAAATTTCCAAGTTACAGGTTATTAACATCCAAATTATAAATATTAATAAATGTAATACGTTCTATGATAGTACTTCCACAATAGCAATTATTAAATCAGAGGTTTCATATAATATTAAACATCTACGTACATGTTTCACGCGAAACGTACGGATCCAATGTCTAACTGAAATAAAGTATACGATAACAGACTTCTTCTTAGTTTGACACAGTAGCAATCTGGCATCATTTCATGAAGTGATGTAATAAAGGAAATAAACGAAATGCATTCGCACTCATCTTCCTTGGCGGATGACGTGAAAATGTGAATTAAGATGAATCGCTCGAGTGTCGTGGTAAGCGTAACGAAACGCCAGAGAAATATACCAACTGCATTTGCCCAACTGAAACGTATTTTTATCTCTTACAAAGATAGTAGAATATTTTTCCACCTTTTTATCCTACGTCTCTAAACAACAGAAAGATCCAACATGTAACTCTATCGAGGAAAGCTGATATTTATTGGTCTAGAAAAAGAAGTAATAAAATCTTTAAGTCGATTCAACTTATCCTTCCAGTAACTTATTCAATCTGTCTCCTTGGGAAATAGCTGGAACCGATCCTGGCTTTCGAAATCTCCGATATGCAGCTCGATGCGTAAACGACAGAGACTATACAGAACGACACGTAAAAAGCTTACTGTGTCTCGAGAATTTTAATCCGTTGGCGAGAATATTCAAGCTGGTCCAAGCCGTTTATTGTAACTAGGATCAGCCTCGTTTCTAATATAATTACATTCGATTGGGAGAGCCGAGATGGCGAGCGGTCCCGAAACACTTTGGATATCGCGGCAACTTCCAGTCGGGGAAGTTTCACGTCGTTCCGTCCTCGATTCCCTCGTTAAGCTTTCAGTCTAATGTCGAAATCTCGCTGGCCGCGGCTGCGCTCGCTCGTAGACATGGCTGCAGATGTTGGAAAACTCGAAACGTTCGCGCGGCTGCCGACTGACGGTCGGATAGCTCCTCATCGAAGTTCTTCGATCATCGTAATTACAGTCCACCTAACCGAATCGTTACCGCTATATCAACGCCACGAATTACTATGTTAAAGTTCGTGGTCCGTTCTCGTCAACTTTCTCTCGTGACAACGATAACGAGGTCATTTTGAGATTGGCCAGCACGAATTTCGCGTTTTCGGGGATTTCAGGCTCGTTGATTGCGTGAATTATATTTTTCACGTGATGCATGTGATATGTTTAGGAACAAAAGTGGGCAATTCCCGGCTTTTTATGTTTCAGAATTTTTAAACTTCGGGAGATAGTAGATTGCAGCTTTTTATGCGGTACATATTTTTCACCTAAATTATATTTTTATCTGATATATTTAGATATTTTTAGAAGGGAAAATGATTAATTTCAAGTTTTTTATGCTCATAAATTTCAAAGCGTGGAGAGATAATTAGTAGATCGCGGATTTTTATGCAGTATAATTTTTCGGATATAAGTGAAAGAATAAAGGCTGTGCAGAGATTTCTGTGACCTATCATATTTCATATTATATCATATTTCGAGTATTTTACATATTAACGTTTTAAGTTCTCTAAAAACAAATCATTTACCATTATAAATTTAGATGCGCGACAGCAAATTTCATTGCAAACTTTCAAAATATTCTTTACGATACCACTCTATTTATATAGTTAATCAAGATGATTTTGAGGCAAATTTGAACAATTGAAACAGGAAGTTTCGGGTTGACCTTTTTAATTTTATTCAGCCTGCAGGATATGGATTTGAAGCATGTGCATAATACTCGACAGCGTGAAATTAAATTGCAACTAAAGTAATGTACATTCAACATACATACTTCCGACAGCAGTATATTATTTTCACGCGGCCGCCACATCCAAAATTCCATCCTGGAGGTGAAACAATTTTTGGCTGAGATTTAATATGCTGTTCCCCGTGAGAGTTGTATATCTTTTCTGAAACGATGCTAGGACCAAGGGAGAGAAACAGTAAAACGAAGAAATTTTGCTAAGGAAAAAAGAAGTTTAGGAGGAACTGGCTTGGTGATTCGTCATGCAGTCGTGATATTGAATACGCACCACGTACACGTGACGTCTAATATCGCAAAATTGCAAGTAAATCATCACGTGAAAGTTTCTTATTGCCAATGTTAAAATAATCTCTTGCACAATGATAACAAGTTACATAATAAAATAAGTAAAATCCTGCCACTAAATTTTATTCATTACAAAGGAGCTGATTATCTTATTCATTATATTATTTATAAATTGTAAAATGTAAAATTGTTGTAAAATGTGTATGTAAAATCTATTTATCAGTGTAATTCTATAATTTACATTCAATGATTTTTATGTATTCGCTAATATTATATTACATTATTCTTACAGATTGTATTGTTGTTACAGTTAAAAAATTCTTGTTTAAACAACTCTAGAAAATAAATATCAAGTACGTAGAAAAATTTGATTGACATTCGTAAAGATTTCAATCGTATCCCGGACATAAAATGGTAAAGATCGTTCTCAAGTAGAACGAGATCGATGCTTAAAATTCTGCCCGATCGTTTCACCGCGTAATTGCAGTCGTTAAGCCGGAATTTATGCCGCGACGGTGTCACAGCGTCGACCGGACATAATTCCGCGTCTCAGCAGGCGAAACTGCCTGCTTTATGGCTGTGTATACTCGACTGATTCGACCATTATTTTTACAATACTTTTCCACCCAATTCCTCGCCGTGACTTCCATTCGCGCGAAATTACTCAGAACAAAGTGGCTGAAGGGAAAAATCGTCGGCGGGCGTGCTGAAAGGCGTATTAATTCGAGATAAGTGACGCGGGATGAGTAAAGTAATTCCTGAAGGTAAAAAGTACTCGTGCATGCATCAGAGACGCCGAACAGAAGAGAAAAAGGGAATTGAAAATAAAGATCGTGTAGCAATGTTGAATTCCAGCCAGATTTTTGTTCATTACTTGCAAAACGATGTAGTAGAAGCTATACTTAATAATCAAATAAAGACAACAATTTCTAAATCGAGTAAAATAATCTTCTTATAGATTCGCATAAAATCTCTGATATCTTTAAATTCGGGAGTAATTTCTCTTGTTAATCATTAACGATTGGAACACATTTTTGATGAGCTAATAAAGAACGTATGATGCATTGAAGTTAAAAATCAGTTCTAAAAAAACCAAATATGTTTATAGTTTAATTAGTTAATGAAATTCTGAAGTATAATCTTGCTTATCGAATTTAAAAGAGCATAACAAATATTTTTGTTACGTGCAAACTCCAATATAAATCAGTGCTCGCTCTCTATCATAAACGTTTACTTGGTTCTCAAATACTCATCATCCAACAATTTTCGCAAATCTGTATTCGCTATAATAAAGATAGCGCGTAAAGTTTCCTTATCAGTCCAAATAAAGCGTTCTCTTTATCACTCGACTACTGAAAATATCTGTTACGATCTTGTTCAATATCGGTGATACTGAACCAAATAACGATCTGCATTCATTTAAAGTCAGCGACTTACCTGAGAAAATGATCGATCGCGTTTTCTCTTACGTCTAGATTAGGGGCTGAAATCTCTCACAGAGTGGAAGAAGGGTGCCATTTAACTTGTTAAAACTCCGTTCCGTGGTGGAACGGAGTTTTACTGTGCCTCGCGTGGGAATTTTCACCGGACGAGAAGAAGGCAAAGAGAGTTTTGAAGAAAACAGGCGAGGCAGAGAGAGAGAAAGAGAGAGAGAGAGGGAGAGGGAACTGTCTCCGTTGAACTTACGAGAATAACGACGTTCGTTGCACAGAGAAATTTTACTTCCACCAGGAGTAAAATCGAGATGACGGGCCCTTATGCGCGACAACGACAAGCGAACCTGACATGGGTACAAGGTACAAGCTAGACGCGACACACGACAGAGGAAATACGGCGAGAAGTCGATGGGTGGTGGGAAAATTGCAGAGAGAAAACGCCGGAACAGAGAATGTAAAAAACTAAGTAGGAAGAAGAGTAGGAATTACCAGGTCAGCTGGTAAATTGTCTCAGAGATAAGATTGAAGAAAACGTATAGAAAGAGAGAGAAAGAGAGAGAAAGGAAAGAGAAATATTTATACGAATATGAACGAGATGATTAAATTTGATGAAACGCAACCTGGTTAATGATAGAACTAATGTGCGAGATGGTAAAAATCCGATGGGAGGTGTTTTAAGAAATTTAATTTAATTTAATATCAATGAGGATAAGGTAGAAATAATTGAAATATTTGTACACATTTGAACACGAGAGATAATGGAATTTAATAAAGCGAAAGTTAATTAGAGTATTAAACTAATATACGGATCACCAGCTATACGATGAAAGATATTTTAGAATCACTAAATTAACGCGTTAAATTTAATAAATTTAGCGAGTCTACTATGATCTATATTAATATATTATTTTCAAATATGAAATATAAATGATTTAATGAGTCTACTATGATCTCTATTAATATATTATTTTCGAATATGAAATATAAATGAAACATGTGCGAAACATATATGAAACATGTGTAAAGTGGGCACTAAAATTTATAAGCGCTATATGTGACATCTGTGTGAGCACCGTTTAATAACACCAATGTTTTCCTAATACGCACGCAATGCATTATCGAATGTATTGCGTGTATAATCCACGGGGAAAGCGCAGAAAAAGAAGGATGGCAAGCGAAAAGAAAGAAGAGAGAGAAAATTTAAGGAGAAGAAAGACGTGAGATTTATTTCGTGACGGTTCTAGTTTGATAAAAAGACGGTAAAACACGATTGGATTAGAGTTAGTCGCAATTGGTCCTTTGAATCCCCTGTAAGGGAAACTTGATGAAATACAATATAAAGTCCCTAATCAGAGACTGCTGTAAGAAAGGGAGATTTTAAAGAGGGATGATGAACCAAAGAAAAGGAAAAAAGAAGAAAAGGTAAGCGAGAGAAAAATGGATATGGATGAAACGAAGATTCTAAGAAGATTTAGTATGAAATATACTAAATAGCTTAGCAAATGAGGAACCCTTGTTTCGAAACATTTAGACGTTACTACGGACATTATTAAAGACGAAGAGGAAGAAATATTGTATGCTGGAACGTTTATTTCAATGCACCGGCGAAATTTATAGAAATCGCTTGAACGGAAGCATGGTACGATCCCCCAGAGAATTTCCATAAAATTTGTATGCTAGAACGTTCGACATTTACCCGAGGAATCTCTCTTCAAACTAATAAATATTCCCTTACGGACAGTTTTAAAGTCGATCGAACACGGGAGGCGACGCCGATATCCGAACCGAAAAATTCTTCCGCGAGAAATTATTTTTCCTTCGGTGGAAACGCTTTCTCGCCTCTTCCCGCAGATAATTAGATTTATTAAGTCAGCCTTGTTTACACGTCGTTGGAGCACGTGATTTATCGAGGAGAGCGCTTCGCCAGAGAGACCGATGGTAAAAGGGGAACGAAGAGGACGCTTGGCTACGAAGATTATGAGGTGAATTCTGTCCAACCTTTTTCGTCCTCTCCTTTCGCCATCGCCGCTCTCGTCTTCTGTGTTCTATTCGAGCACTCTTTTAATCAACCTCGATAAAGCTGATTCCTTTAAACGAACTAATTAGCCCGGAGAATAGTCGAGGCTGGGACTGTTGTAAAATATTCTCGGCTTTTGGAGAGTTCGACAGAGCACTGAAAACCTCACTACCGCAAACGAAAGAGCGCTATCCAATGAGAATACCGCGACAACCAGAAACTTTCTACACAATGATTAATCTTCAAAGCAGTTTTTCGATCGATAACGATATTCCATGGGTAGAAAGAGTGGAGAAAGACCGTACAGCTGGATCAATTATAAAACATGGAAAAGAAGCTAATCCAAACCGTCGATCGCAGAGATTCGTACATGTCTAAAAAATATAGAAACGGCTGCCTCTGCTTTCCGCGACCAGGAAACGCCCGGCAGAAAAACAAACGTCCACGCGGTTCAATTCGAAATATCAATTACCGAAATATTCGGAAACGTAGAGCCGCGGGGGTGGCTCGATTTGGACGCAGTTCATTTTCGTTCCTCTGATACTTTCGTCGGGTCGACGAGTGGCGAAAGAAAAAAAAAAAAATTTAAAAAAAAGACAAAAACAGAAATATAGAGGGGAGAAAGGATAGAAGCTGAGTGGATCGTTATTTTTCGCGGCACGTGTAGCGCTTTCATTACGTACACGTTAGTCCTGAAGCGGTAACCGATGCCGTTCGATGAAATTTTTATACATTCGCCGCCGGTGTGGCGTTAAAGTTAATCGGGGATGAGAACTGCTCGATAGCGGCAGTCGCGTATAGGCGTTTTTAGCCCGGACAGGAATGCCAGACCTGGCCCACATTCGACCGTTGATACGCTTAGATAAAACTAGCTCCCAACCTCTCTGGCCATCCCCTAAAACCAGCCTCTCCTAAAAAAAACGAGCCTCGTTTCGCCACACTACCGCCATTCGATTCGATATATACGAAAAAACCGATATTGTATCATCGTCTAAAATGGTATCGGCGTGCAGATGAATATATACCATTAAAGTGCTAATTGTAGATATTCTTTGCTTCTTTTTTATCGTCGCTACAATCAATATGTGTCTACTTTCTCGGACGAATTTTCTTTCGTTCGTTTTATTATATCCAATGATTTTTCTTGTTTTCGTGCCTTTCTCTTCTCTCAAGCTGATTCATTCGAACTGATGTTACGTATTTATAGTTTATAGTATATAGTTTACAAACGAAATGATTCGGTGTTCGGAAGAGCTATAAAACTGCATAGAAAGCGTGTGTCACGATTGATATAAAATTGAAAGTTGTAAAAGGTAGAATATTTAGAGTAGAAGGGAAGGACAATTTTTTACGATCATTTGCTGAACTATGAATATTTAATAAACACATACGACAGCGAAGTCACGTCCCCTCACGAAGTCATAAAAATATAAAAGCGCGAAAGTACGTGTATTGCGATCGATACACAGTTAAAAGTTACAATGACCAGTGTAGATGATTCCAAGTAGTAAGAACTAACTATCTTTCTTAACTTCCTGCGATTCGACTAGGATATCAGTCAAACAGAAAAAGATACAACCGTTCTAATAGATAGAGACCATTGTGACAGTTTCATTGAAAAATATCCGGCTTAATAGGCGCTATATATTCGACGTTATCACTGACACGGGTCACATAAAGCAACGCAGGGTGGTGGCTACGATTAAAGAGCGGCATTATAGGACGAGTTATGACGCTCGTCAGGTTTAGAAATTCGCGTCAGCAGATTCTGCCCGGTCGAAAATTACCGGCTGTCTGGCGAGTAGAAAGGGATGCACGATTTTCCATGGAATTTCCATATCCTCGTTTTGAGCAGGGTAAAAATAGAGAAGAAATCATGGCTCGTAAACAGTCCAGGTTGAAACCCGAAATGGGTCGTTATAGTTGATCCCGAAATCACTTGATTCCGAAAGAGGGGAAGAGTACTGGGTCGGCCACGAACGAATAGGGGTTGAAACTGTGTGGCGAGAAAGGGTTAGAGGCGGCCGATTAAGCGACGAGCGTAGCAAAGTTATCTACCCGGCCAAGCTCGAAATCTCTCTCATAAAAGTGGTAACAACCTCTGTTTGGGAAACAATGGTGGCGCTACCAGACTCTCGAGGGTTCGTAAAAGTTTCGGGCGCTTTTGTGGAAAGGGTGAAAGGTGCAGGTGTAACGAGGGAAAGGGAGCCACTGACGAGGTTTAGAATCGGATAGAGAAGAACGCTGGAAGGTAGAACAGCGCACGGATTTCGACTTTAACTCTGCTAAAGCTGTCCAATAAATATCGGACGTTGGTTATTAGCGTTTTAATTCGACCAGCCCAAAGTAATTTAATCTCTGCTGCTTGCAGTGGAAAAAGTGACCGTGGTAGAGGTACCTACCTTCGTAAATAACGGAATAATACTAGTTTCTCATGTACTCGCAGATGTAAAGGAAATGGATTGATGAATTATTGATTGGTTGAGAATTGCGTTCTTGCGGCGTTTGTAACCTTTTTAAAATACCAACCTTTTAGAAATCGCTCAATTTCACTGTCTAAGTATTAATTAACATTGAACTTTTCTAAGAACTTTTTAACTTATGAAGTTAATCAATGTAGTTCCTGAGCAACTCATATATAGTGACCGAAAACGAAAATTTGAATAGGTAATAGATATGAAACAACACCGTAATTTTACGAAGCAAGATTACATTTTATATGATCAGGTAGAAATTCGTTTATATGAAATTCATTTATTTCATCCAAATGTCCGATTCAACGAATCTGCGTTGATTGAATCCAATTATTTGAACGTGCATTATTATATGAATGAAAAATCATAGGTAGTGGGCAGAATCAATGGATTTCAATTATATCAATCTGTAGTTCTCTGCTGTGATATAATACACTGTACTATATTGTGTAATAATATAGTTCAGAGTATAACCGTTAACTATATAATCGAAAAATTTCTAACATTCACATAGGCAAGAACTAATTAAAAACTTCCTGTTATCCGCCACACAATGCTATTTAGTCTAAAAATCTAATATAACATAATTATAATTGTACCGTTTGCACTAAAATTACGATGAAAATTTTTCCGTTGATCAAACCAAGAAGTTGATAAAACAAGAGGAAAAGAGGATATTTCTCTTACGTTTCTGTTCTTTCGTTTTTGTTTTTGAAACTCGAATTCTCGCAGCTGAAAGTTTGAAATTTTTAATTCTAATTCTCCTGTCTTAATTGTTCTGTCTCCGTTCCATTCTGTTTTCAAAAACTTTCTAATTGCAAGCTCTTCTCTTGAAACTACGTTTCCCTCAGCAGCCATTGAAAATAAAGAATGCTCTCACTTCGAATTTTACGATGCTGCCTAACTGTCTGAAAATAAAAAGTTTCTTCTCTGAAACAAAAAAAGAAAAACGGAGAAGAACGAAACAAAGGTTACTTTTCTCTGCTCACGATCAACGTTGTTTTTTGCCGTAGAAATATCCGACTGGATGATAGAGAGGAACGTCGTTTGTCACGACAAAATACCCTTTCTGGAAGTTGCCGAGGAAAACAATTAGATGACCTATCGCATGATTCTATCGACATCCTTCAGGCAGCAACCTGCCAGATGGAAGTAAAGTATGAAGCCAGATGGCGTCGACGTTTTGCCAGACACACATCGCGTTCCAGAATTTAATTGGTAAGTTCACAATTTTCCTCCATTTCGGTAATTTCTCTCTCTCGAAGTCACGTCTTTCCGTTTTCGTTGATCAAACTTTGATCAATTCTTATTTGATCGTCAACCGAGTGAAACGATGGAGCCAGATTCTGCTCGAATTTTCGAACATTGAAAATTGACCACGTAGGTTTCAGGAGAATCTATTGCGAACCTGATCGGATATTTTACGGGGCTACCACTTTTTTAACGTAGAAATCAAAATTTCAAAAAATCAGATGATTGTTCACGGGGTGAAATAAGCAACGTGAATTTTAAATCGGCTCTAAATGAAGGAAAATTGGGAAATGCCGTGAACATGACCGAAAAGGGTCATTTCGTCAGTGGGAAAATTTCGGTCCGCTAATAAACGCAAACCAAATAACTGAGCTGCATCTCTGGAAATCGAAAGGTTAACTTGCTTTGCATATTTACACTACGTTGTAATTTGGAATTTCGTGAAATTTGTCGACAAGTTATCGACAACTTTTTAACATAATACACCCATATTTATTCAGTTCTGACACAAAAAGCCGAGGGAAATTATTAAATACGTTTGATTAATTTTCCGGTTATGACGAAAAACCGTCTTCCTTTAAAGGATAATTTGATAAATCGATGTCCAACCAGAACGTCACTCGTTTTGCGAAAGAGACCTCAGCAAAGAGGAACGCCGACCGCTTAATTAAACCGAGAAAATGTTGTCTCTCATACGGATCGACTTATGGACGGTGGTTGTAATTAAAATGGTATCCACCTCGAAAATGTACGACTAGCTCAGCTTCCACTAATACTATTTCTCTCGTTCCTCCAATTCGTTTCATTTCACCGCACTGCTGCTACAGCTATTCCGCCATTCTACTAATATTCTATCAGCATAGCTTTTCCGCTGGTTCCATCCGATCTCGTTATTCTTTCTTTCTCCTTTTTTCTTTCCTTTACGCGCATCCCTTTAAGAGACATTAATATCAGTCGCCTTTCTATTTCGAACGTTCGAAGGGTAGCCATGCAACATCCTGTGTATTCGTCCACGATTTTTCGATGAAAAAAAATCGGCTGTCAAGGGAAAAAGGTAACCAAAGAATTTATCTGACCAGGCAAGTAAAATGGGTCTCGCTCGAAACATATTCGATTTGATATTTTTGTTATCTGTTCTCCTTCCTTTTTTTCTTTTTTTTGTATTCGTTCGCTCTATTTTTGCTCGATTCCTTCCAGTTCAGGATATAACCATCGGTCCTGACAATTGACTAAGGCTTTGTTTTATAGCTTGCTCATCGATGCCCGCTCGCCTGGACGCGTTTATCTTTCATTCGTTTTTCGATTGTCGAATGGAATTTTATGGTCACTTCGACGTGCACATTGCAATAATTCCGTGTATTGTTTCTGTATCACAATTTTGCTTAGCCTTCGCAGTATTCAATTAATTTAAAAATGTTCTTAATTCATAGTTTTAATTAAAATATATAATAACATATAATAACATATAATGTATGAGAAGTATTTAACGGAATTGAATATGAAGAGAATAAGATATATCATCTTATTTGTGTTGTTTTGTTTTCTCTCTTTTTTTAATTAATCGAAGATCGCTAGTGCGCTGGTGATTTGACGTTAAATCCTTTTCATAAACGTTGATCATTGTGGAAAAGCACACTGTTTTGCTCCGGATTGTTATAGCTTGTGCGTATTTTGCATCTTTAATGCTACTTGATTATTAAAAAGACTGTTATCAAGAGGTTAAAAAGCTTTGAAATACTCCAACGCTTAAAGAGGTACCAAACAAAAGCAGCATGGAACGCTTCTTCGTTTCAACCATTGTTCACGTTATTTTCAGTAACTACAGCTTCCTAACAAGTTTTCCCTTCTGCGTCTTGACTAAATAGCAAGAAGACGGTATTTTAAAATGATAAGTTAAAAGTTCAAATTCAAATTTTCGAAATAAAATTAGCATTTGCAGATTCAGATTCAAATTCAGATTCAAATTTCCAAAATAAAATTAACATTTACATATTTCAACTGAAATTTCTTCAACTTCAAGCTCAAGCTCAAGTTGAAATTTCCTAGTTTACATTTAATTTCAAATCTTCCAATATAAATTCAAACCTTCAAGTCTCACTTCCTACCTTTAAATTCAACTTTTCATATTCAAGTCGAAGATCAAATTTTTAGGTTCAAATTCAAATTCGAAATGTGAAGATACTCTTATCTGATCTAATTCTTATATCCAAAGCACGTCGATATTTCATTTCTTCAGGTCTAGTCTGACGAGTAAGCGACTCAATCTACTGTTTCGTCCAGTAACTTCGTCGCAAAAGTTCTCCCCTTCTCTTATATCTTTCTTACTATATAGACCGTGAAACAATCGTTCGAATTCGAATGATTCGACGCAATCATTTTACGCAAAAAGTACGTCAGTCTCGAGTGGTGACCGTGTGTCTTTTCAAAAAAAGGACGTCAAATTTCTTCGACCAGTGTAGGAAAAGCACTCGAAAGGAAAGAAAGTCGAAATCTTAGTTTCAAAGCCTGAAATCTCATCTTCCAACAGTTGCGAGCAGCGTGAAACAGTCTCTCTAGTGCTTTTCAGCTTTTCCAACCAGTCGAGTTTATCTCTTCCCACTGTGACACGTCGGAGAAAAGAGCTCGTAGGACTAACTTGTTCCTTGAACGTCGCGCCTCTCACAGAAATGGCATGTGTCGTGAAGACCAACCATACGGAGTTCTTTTCGAAATACACTTCCTACGACAATAATAATTTGTCTTCGACCATTACTCTAAAATCGAATAGCTTTTCCCCTCGCCAATTTTGTCCTTATTTTTATATCAAATTTTAAGTTTGAAAATTAATTTCGTCTTAGCGAGCTCGAAGTCTCGAAAGTATTCAAGTTTTATAATAGACGAGTTTCTTAGAAGTCAATCTAATTTCGGAAATTTTGCAAATTTCGCAATTTTATTACCTGAGTACGAGATTAATGGACTTTAAATTCTTAAGAGTATAATTTGAAAACTGAAACTTTGGTAGGGAATTATTTTACCTACTGAATATGTTATGTACGCTCTATGAATATTTCCCATTCAATTCAAACTTTTCAAAGCAATAATTCACCAAATAAATTTATTATACCATATAAAATCGATAATTATGAATATAGAAATAAACTGTAAGAAATATATCATCAATTTATAGAGTTCATTCATCAATATGGTTTCTGAGCAATACATATTTCCTGAGAGCAATCCATCGTCGACAACATTGTCAATTACTCCGATCCGGACGATATAGATCGACCATAAACTGTCCGATACGAACGGTCCTTTAAACAATTTTAACTTACCGCCACGTTCTATTTTTCCAGTGGTTCGCCAGCTCGCGAGCTATCGCCGACCCATTTTGGAATGTTAATTATCGAATTATATGAGGCGGCTCTAATTTAATTACGCAATTTCGCGGTCAAACGGCCCACACGAGCGCCACGCTGTCCCCATAAATCCAATGGGCGGGTAAAGTGTTGAATCGTTGCTGCTTTCGGCCAGTGGAGAACCATTTCTGTCGTATTTCCTCGCCTTTTCTATTCCAAACCATTCTTCCTTATTTTTCCCCATTCATTCGGCTCTTCTATTTTCCCTCCTTCTTGCCCCGGAAGCCTGTTCTTCCTTCGAGCACACCTTCGCACATTTACTAAGCTGTGAAAGTAAAGCAGTTCCTTCTAAGCGCAAAGTGGTCTCTCATCTTTGAAATGCCAAGCTACTTTCCCTCTGTTTTTTTACGCGCACATTCTCTGCCACCTTTCTTCACTCGAGGCTGCTGTGCCTTCCTTTCTCTTCTTTTCCTCTTCGTTCATTGCCTGCTTCGTTCACTTTCTTACTCTCTGTATTTCGTCTCGCTCTCTTTCTCTCTCGTGTTAAGAACATAACAGGAAAACGAACATTTTGTTTAGGGAGCACGAGTACCCGGTTGAGTGTAATCTTAATGAAAAAAGGCTTTTTACTTGGCAACTTTTTTCGTACATAATTAAAATTCCGTAGCTCTCTCTCTTCCTTTTCTCTCTCTCTTTTCCTCTCGTGTACTTGTCTGTTTTCTCTGATCCGTGCCAACTACATTATCATGTTACGGGTTTCTTCTCTTCGATAAACACACGACGAATATTTTTCTGGGAAAGTAAACGTTACGATAATACTTGATGAGCCTCCGAGAGTTCTTCTTGTTCCTTTCGGTCTAATGCGAATTATTTTCACCGTAGTAGAGGAGAAAGATTGACAAATGTATAGTATATCTAGTAAATTAAGTAAGCAACGAGATTAGGAAATGATTAGAAAATCGAGAAATTGATCTGCGTTCGCTAAAAATCGCGCGGAAGCAGGCAGTTGTGAAGACACATACCGTCTCAATCAGTTGACACATAGAATGCACGTTTTATAATATGGTTGTGTAATTTTTCTGGGCTTCAGTTTTTGTATGTACAATAATTTACTAACTAGTAATATTAGTAAATTGGCAATTTATAAGTTACAAGTTAGTATAGATTTTTCTTCTTGAAATACCCCTCTGATAGAATAATCAGTTAATTGACAATTTGTGAAATTTACTTGCAAAATTCGCTAATATCGATAATCCATAACTTGTAATTTGCAACTTGTGAAATTTCACTAATAAACTACGGTCCTGTTATAATTGCGATTCTTCGAGGTCGTATGGAATAACTCTCGGAAATTTCAACAAAAACTTGAAGATCGCAAAGAAAAGGATTTCATGCATATTTGTGACATTTCGTATTCCGTGAAGATAAGCTTGCGAATTTCCGCTAAGCAGGAATTATTCGGAAATTCGAAGATCCGAAAATTCTCAAGCCAGGAAACACCGGATTCCACGGGATCGCGTTACGAACACGTTCGACTACGTGTTCCTCAAGAAAGCTACTCACAGGCTCCAACAGCTTTTCGCGTAATTTTCGAGTTTGAAACGTGACAAATGATTCACTGCCTTCGTACAGCTGCGAAGATTCCCAGCTTCGATGCTATGCTACCTTTAAACGCAGTACAGAGAAACCGTGTGAATCCTGATTTCATGTATATAACTTCTTTCCAAAATCTTTTCCTATTCCTTTTATTCGCCGCCAAGTAGTTTTCTACGCTGGTACATCGTGTACAATTGAACGGTTTGAAACCTTTTCGATACAGGCTGGGAAAAATTTGAAAATTGCACTCGATTCGTCGCTTCAAAGCCATTTAAGCCAGCGTGACGTCAAGCTGCGGCCGTATTACCTCGCCTCGAAACGAAATTGCGGAAATAACGCACGGGAAACGCTCGACCTCCAAATATCTTGCTAACCAATCGCGTGGCTATGCTTCTGTTATCACTCTAACATAAAATGAAACTGTGTCGATCGAGGTTCTGACGTTCACCGTCGTTCAATGTTTTATATCCTAAGATTTCAACATATTTTTATGGTATATATATATATTTATATGATATTTGAAATTGAATCGAATATTCTATGCTTTTACAAAAAGGAAATTAGATGAAAACGGAATTATATCTGAAAAAAGATTGCTAACGAACTATATTTTATAATATGTGATTTATTGATATTGATTGTTATAATAATAATCTCTACTACTTATCGGATAGCAGATTCCTTTTGAACAATTTCTGTCGAAATTATTATAATTTTTTATCACGCTATATGAAATAATATTCGCGTATTTTCGTGGTCCGCCGATCAGCAAACCATCCGATTTAAATGCTATTGGAATTATTTGAGGTCTAGTCGATTATCCTGTGTATTCATCGCCGATCATTAAATTGCTGAATTGAAGAGCGAAATCCAGAATATTTAGCATAATAACGAAGGCATAAAGTTTATATATAATACAGTAATGCGTATGGTACACATTGGAAAAAATGTAACATATAATGAATGCAAAAGAGGGAAATTAAATTTGTCAACGCGTATATGTAACAACGCGTACCGACTCATAAATATTGTTATTAATAATTCACTCACACTTCTCAACTTTAGTACTAATGGAGTGTAGAAGTTTGATGTTAATGGAATAAAAGTGTTTTCACTGGAATTAAGATAGATTAAAGAGACTATGGTTTTGACAGTTTAATATTTTGTAAAAGAAAAAGAATTGATACTATGTTTTGTCACATATCACATAAATTTCTCTTTCTAGCATTCTTTTTTTTTTTTAATTAAATTTGCAAATGGTTAATGGACAATTCGCTGTCCATGGACAGTTAAACGCAATAAATACGAGTTTATGTAAAGATTGTGTAGACGGCAAGTCGGAACAAGATTATTGTTGAAAATTTTTGTAAATATATTCCGCAGTGTTTATCGTTTATTTACTGTCGTCGACACGAATTAATGTTCACTCGTGAAAAATTCAAAGGTATTCGGTTTTCGAGGGCTTGGCATTTTATTCCGCTCGTGTAACAATATATATGGATCCGTTTGGAGGAAAAATAGAGCGCCGAGAACGTCAAAAATATAGGCAATTTTCAAGTTTTCAATTCCCCGCCCCGACCAGTTTCGACACGAAACTTTACCGTGTCCAATTTCATTTGGAAAACTGGAAATTCGACCGGACAATAGCCTCTTTTCTCCGTTGTCGGGCGCTCTAACGAAAACGTGCTTTTATCAAAAACTAGTTAATTTGAGGAAATAACACCTAAAACAAAAAGGAGGGAAAAAATAAAATAAAATAATTCTGCGAACGATATCATAAATTTCTCCAAAAAAAAAAATACCCTGTCCAAAAAAATATCTCCCATGTCCAACATCCACTTCCAAAACATTCAATTTTCTCACCTCAAATTATCCCCAGGGCGAAATGAAAAATATACAACGCGATTACACAAGGTAGCGTGCTGAGTTCGTTGAAAAACACAGGAAGGGAAGGAAAATTCGTGAAATCTGCTGTGGTGGAACGACGACGTCGATAACGGCCGTTCGTGACGAGCATTCGATTGCTCCAAACATATTTCGAGCGGGGAAAAATAGGCAGGAACGCGGTGTATATTCGCCTGCTGATTATCTCCCACGGTGCAGCTGGTTTTTCGGACGAGAAACGAAAATTAATCATATTTACGGCCGGCCCTCTCCCGTTCTCTTCCTCCCTTTCCATAAATAATGCGCGCCTGGAATTCGCGTAGATCAATTTATGCGGCAGCAGCTAACAGCCACGGAGAGAGAAAGAGAGAAACAGGGAGAGAGAGAAGGATCGATTTCGAGTTCTTGTAGTACGCGCAATCGATCTGACCCGACCGATAAGACTCTCTTTTTCACAACGATCCATCATGAGACCGTTGTTTGGCCTGTCTACCAGGTCAACAAATCACGAGTCACTTTCGGATCAGAGTAGGCGCGTGTTCAACCGTGTCCGATTCGTTTCTCTCCCTTTCGTCTTCTTCTTGTCCTCGTTTCGAGTACATTAGCGTGACGAAGGGGTGAGATTCCAGTGCAGTGGAGGGGATGAAGACAGTGACAGATCAGGGATGAGAAGCGATATACTGGTCTGTTGTTGGAAACGTATTGATTGGGCCGCGTTAATCCCTCGCTCGATGGAACGATGAGCGCCAGCAAGGGAATTTATGATCGATCGATCGTAAGGTGACAAAAATGATTCATCGATCGCCAGTCAAGTTTACGAGCTTTGTCCTACCGTCATCCATTGTTCCATCAGCCCGTGAAACCGTTTGAATTTCCGCGTAGAATGGATTTTTAAAATTGCCAGAGTATCCAAAGTTTGCTAGATAGATTCGTGTCTGGCTATTGACGGGTTCATTCTACTGCCATCAATCTAACCGCTCTTTCTTCGATTGTTGACTGATATTCGCGTTTCGTAGCGTGGCCGATGTAGTCGTGAAATCAAAAACACGCGGTCGTGGAATGAATTACATAGGAAATATCGAACTACATTACTGTAATTTCCAATGCTCGTTGTTTGCCTCGCTGTTTGCTCGTTATTTGCCCGATATTTGCCCGATATTTCAATATGGGACAATCGAAATTGCAAGTTACGTCTGTGAAACCGGGTCTCTGCTCTTAAATTCCTGGCGAATATGCGACATCGGAAATGATAGGCGGTGCACGACACCGACTCCTCGAGTTTTGCATAAACAGCGAAACAGGCTGCATCCGGTCATCCATCAAAACCGCGAGTAGACACAGGCAAAGTCAACAAATCACGTACCACTTTGCGCTATTTACATCCAACATTTCGTGTCAAATAAAGTATTGGTAAATATTGATCGAAAATAACCTGCGTTGGAATAAAATAAATACGGCTACTTTGCAAATCACGAGCACCAGTCGTGGTTAATATTAATTTTCGTAGAGTACTGTAAAATGAGATAGAGTTACTTGATTCATAATAATTAATTTGCCCTATAATTCGACTATGAATAATTTTTAAGTCTCGATATTTTCGTTTATCACCGTAACAACTTCAAATCGTCATTCAATTAAAAATAAATCAATTGAAAAGAAAATGAATGAAGACAAATTCAATGAAGGAAGAAAACAGAGTAAGATTCAAATAGGGAAAATTGGATCGAAAGCATGTCGCGAAAACGGTTTCAATCTACACGGAAACGAGCTAAAAAGGACGTAGCCACGATATTCGAATCGGTGAAATATTCATGGACGGACGCAGGTGCAGTACAATAGCGTTAACGAAAAAATTGTTTGAAATGAATGTACAATGACGACTTTATTTCAACATTAATATAATACCGTCAAATCTATGGGAGATCAAACACCAGTGTTTTGTAACCTAAGATAAATGTGTTTTGTCCGTGTGATTGATATTCTGTTAACAAAAATTGCAGGCTTTTATTAATCCCCCTAGCGGCAGATTAAATACTGTTAACTGAACCGTGGAAGTTTATGTACAAACGTACTTTTATATACACAAATAAAAGTCAAACATAAATAGAGATCTGTTTCACCTTTTAAAAATGGCAGCCGCTCTTTTTTCTCAAAAAAATCTTTCACCTCAACGCGTTATACTATTCTACATATTTTTGCATATTATATGCGTATTACAACGTTGAAGTTTTTCGCAAATGCATAAAATTTGCAATAAGACCGCGAGCTTTTACCGAACGAGGTAAAAATCAGTCAAAATCAGAGTGCAGCGTTTGATCGATAAAACTCCTCGATTAAATTTCATTTAGCTTCCATATTAATCGGTCGGGAATCGAATATGACTTGTCCATTATGCCACGTTACGGCCGATCTTTGATCAAACAACTGATCGTTCGGTTAAAAATAGACGAAAAAAAGAACCGAAGGAATATATATTGGAAAAAATCGGACAGGGCCCGATCGATTGGAAAATATTGGTGGGAAAGTTGATAGCCGGAAAGTGGCTTTTTCACTTTGACGCCGGCACCGAGAATCGGATTCAGAAATAATACAACGTCGACGTCCGACGAGCGGTAAAACGAAATGATATCCAGCGAACACGGCGTCAAGCGACCCTTAACCTAACGATTGTCTATGAGCAAAACGAATCAACCAGACAAGGTTATTGCTGGCGTGCGACGATCCGTGATTCCCCGTGAAATGATTATGATCATCGATTAGCATAAATTCCTCGCTTTTCTTTCATACTTTGCTACCGCCCTTTACCATCCAACCCCTAGAAAGGTAATGTCTTCTCTCTAATAGTTGGCGATCGATTTTCAAAACTTTTATAACCACCGCCTGGTCCGCGTTTGCTTCCGGGACACAGAGAAAGATTTTAGCAAGAAGATTTTATCGCTGGTGGAAATGCTGACTATAGGGAATCGTTGATTACCGCTTTCAGCAACATTTCGCGATTTCCCGCACGGTAATCGACCGATGAAATAGAAAAATGCGCAAGATCCACGGAAACGGGAATTAAATAGCCAGAGTGTTCACTGGAGAAAAAGAAGGAGAAACTTTGGAGACTCGCTAGGAATTCTTTGTCCGTGGCAACAGGAATTGTTCGCTTTAATTAATCGTGGTTGTTTGGTAAGCAAAATGGAAAGTTAGGATAACAATTGGCTTTCTCGCCTGATAGAGAAAATTTACAGGCATTTAAAAATCTATATCGATCCTACTATTAATACATAATGAAATTCGAATGTTTGTAGTAGTTATTATAAAGTACAAAATATTTTTATTTTCGATTGTGAAAGTTAATTTATGTCTGTGATTTGTATGGTAATCCATCCTCTGTAATGTATATATTATTACATAATCTAGATCTTATAATTTTATGACAATTGAAATTCAAGTATTTATGGCATCATAATATAGACTATTTTTATTTTAAATTACAAACATTATTTTGCGTCTTTGATTTTTGTAAAATGTTTGATTTCGTATTTTTGTAAAACAGCTGTTTTTAAAGCATCCGTGCCCTACAATTTTATAACATATGACGAGGAATTCAAGTATTTATAGCAGCATAAAGAAATTATGAAAATTATTTTGTGTCCCTGAGTTATATAGCGAACTATAAAGCTTGATTCTCGGTGGGCTAAATATCTCTGCCAGTCTCTTCTCTCGTGTGGTCTCTATTCGTGCTTCTTAGGAACATTATCTAAGACCAATAAATTCCGCCTATCTCCTTGAAACTAGAGGTATCTGAAAACGACCCAAGATCATAATTACCCCTTAAAGATTTCTCCAAAACGTAGCAAATGGCCGCACACGATCAAATCATTTCACTTGTAAGTTCGCTTAAATTATGAAATACACTAAAGGGACTAGTAAGTCAACGAGGCCGGAGAATTTCGATTAGAGACAGCCTCGTATTCCGGCACTGCGCGTACTTTGCAACAGCCCTGTAACAATTAATTTTCGGAAGTTGCGCTCGAGTCTCCGGTTCCCATTTCGTAGGCCAATTTCTATTCAAACAGGTTGTCTCGCGTCTCTGACGACAACGACGACGTCGTAGCCCTTTGCCTCCGTTATCTCTGCACCCCGCCTGGTGTAATTAATACCAGCCCATGACAAATCGCCGTTTCCGTAATAACGGCCGACCAATAAATACAGCGGTCGCGATTAGAAACCAGCCAGCACGAAAACCGTAGACACTGACTGCTTCTAAAAGCCTATACGGCTGGCGTGTTCGTGACAATCGATCAAAACGAGGCACATAGAGGAAGGAACACAGAGACATCAACGTGTTTCCTTTGAGGTTAATATCTACGCTATCGCCTATCGGTGATACCTTACGAGGCGCGCTGTTGTACATCTAAACATTTGGCCAAATATATAAAACATGCTTCTCAAATGAAATTCTTTAAGTTGATTTTTTCGATCACTTCTAGATTAAAAGATCGCGACGGTTGTAATTTTTACGAATACTTGCATCGTTCTTTTAAATGATTGTGAAATTTCAATTATTATATGTTACGTGGAAAGCACAGAGTGATAAGTCACGTTTCTTGTTTTTTTCAATTTTTTAATTCAATACCATGTCAACTGATCGTATATTTGCAAAATTATCTTTCTATTAAATGTAGTAATTAATGGAAGATGTTTATATCAGAAATATCGATTTCGACATTCTTGAAAAATATTATTTTCACAGGATAACTTGAAATAAAAATAGTTCATGTCATACTGCTATAGATACTTCGATTTCGTTCAACTTCATAAAACTGTAGAATCCAAGTGGAGGAGGGAACAGTGAAGAAGAAATTATGAATTAATTCTTTGAAAGTAGCATAAGTGCAATATCAAAAAAACGACGTTCGATAACGTAAATTGACTGGAAGAAATTACAACATTGACCCCTAATTGGTCTGAACATTCCAAATAAAATACGATATAACAATAATAATGTCTGATATTCTCTGCAAGGGCAATTAACCAGCAAGTTATTCTAAAGTTGCAGGTCGCTACATTCACGAACAAAAAATTCTCTCCTGGTAGTACGGAACAAGATAAGAAGGCCTGTAGTCTAGCATTTTGAAAAGTGGTAGGAATCTTTACTGCCTCTGGTTAACGAAACGCTAGCCGGAGGGACAGTTTCAGCCTTGGTATTTTTACGTGGCACCTTTACGGTGCAACTTTTCATATCGGTTATAAAACTCACGCTGCTTTTATAAAATACGATCTACGAGGCTAAACATTTTTTTCTTCCTCTGAGTTCTGTTTAGTCAAATAAAAAGAGAAAATATAGAACACACATAATTTCTCGTCGTTTCTTCGTGCTGTCTTTAGGAATAACACGGTTCGATGGGTAACTAGCGTTCCATTTGGCAAGAAAATTACTGCGGCTTACCACTTTATCTCCCAAATTTCGCACGCGGCATGGCAGGTACACGGTCTGTCCGACGAATGCGCTGACGTTCGCCGCTGTCGGTTCAAAAACGGGCAAATCCCCTTCGGCTGAGTCATTATTGGCATCGTTTGGACGCCGCTGCGAGCCCTCCTTCGATATTTCACGAAGTTGCACAGGCGCTACAAGCAAAACAATTGGGTTTGTGAAATTATATTTCGTGAAAGGTATATTGTTGTTGTAATAGTCTGAAGTAGAAACTTCGTTAGTGGTTCGTTCGTTCGTTTAGTCGTGGTTCGTTTCTATTGATCTTTATAACAAAAATACGAAAAATACAGCGAGAACCTCGCGAAGACGATACGACAAGTTCATTTTTATTGATTTCCTAACTTTTGTATTACTTGGTTAAAAAAAAAAAGTGGATATTTTAACGCGGAATAGTTGAAGAGTGGAATATAACTCGATAAATTCCTCAGTACGTGGCTTTTGAATATAGGTGATAAATGTACAACGTTTTTTTTTTTAGAAACAAGTAATAGTAGTTTACTTGTAATGTTAATCTAACATAATTAATATGAATCTTCATAATTAATGTCACTGATATTTTCAAATATCCAGGAGGGCGACAAAACGCATATTTAGGCGTTTTATTAATACGTTCTACAATTCATTTTCATTGTATCGGATTTTTGTAGCCGTATAAAAGAAATACTAAATGATACGAAATTTAATATGCTTGGACCCCGTTGATTAATACGCAAACGCTGTAATAAATACGATAATATGGCAGTATTTTTTGCAGCCACTGTAAGCAGCATTTTTAATGGAATCCATTAGTCTCGTAACTCTTACACGGTAGCTCATACATTTTTCCGCCAACGAAGGAATTACCCCAAAAGAAACTTAACTTCTTTGAAATATTTTCTTTCTTCTTAAAAAGAAAGGAAGGCTCGAGAAATTCCAACAGACTCGTAAAATTCTCCTCGATATTCCAGCGGAGGATAAAAGAAAAATCACATGGATCTTGTTTGCTCATTAAACGCCTCGCTTTCCGTGGATTAATCCGTGTTAATCTCGAGGAACGAGATCGGGATATCCGTTTTCTTTCATCTCCCGTGAGTTTCTTTCTCGTTTTTCGACTTCTTCCCTTCTGCGTGTACGACTGCACACGTGTTACCCGTAATCTGTTGGAGTTTCCCCGAATGAACTCGTCCGTCGGAATGGTCGCGAGCTCTATTCGAACGGTTGCCTCGTTAGTATACCTAGGAACAGTCTCTCCATCATCATCCATCATCATCAGAACGACATGGAACGATACCTATTCGCGATTGACAGGGATTGATCCGAAAGGAAAGTTGGGAATAAAAGCATGGTTCATCACGACTTTACTAACACAACGTGGCGAGCCATAGAAAAGGAGCAGTTTCCCTTCATCTCCAAATCTTTCGAAATACGAAAGAAACCCGTAAAAGACCCATTCCCTTCGAATTCTTGATCATTCCTTCGTATCTATAAATCTTCATAAATTTCAAGATACGTACGAAAATAATTCGTAAATGATTCGCAAGACTCGACTTCCCTGGAATATTCAACTCTCCTTGATGACCCTTGACGAGTACATCTGTTCTTAATTATTGTTTTTAGAAGGACGAAAAGACTGTGGAGAGGAAAAACGCGGCAGCTTTTATCATTTGCGCGAAATGAAACGGGGAATTTCAGCTGCTTTTCGTTGTAGACTCGTAATAATGACTCATGTTCGATATGAACGAATCACAGCAGCTTTCGAAATTCATAAAAAAGAAGAAGGAAATAACGAGAAAGGGAAAAGGATGTAACAACTGTATTTTCTTGTCCTCGTCTCTTCTACGCTTTCTACTACCCTTTTACAGTCACTGGATCGCGGACACGCTTTTTTCTCGAGGTCGAAAACACAGTCGGATAAATTTAATTGGACCGTAACCGAGCGCGTGTAGCTTGAAACGCGGAAAGAAAAAAGAAGAGAGACGAGAATCGCTATGCTCGAGGTGCAAAAGTGCTATCGAATTATCAAACGAAGCCAACCAGAACGAGCCGCTGACATCGTAACTCGCTGTGCTGACTGTTTCGCATAAACAACGTTCTACCCAAACATAGAGACCAGGTATCCTCTTTCCATCGTGTGCAACCAACAACTTTCCCCTTCGTCCCTCTCTCGTTTCGTGGTCTCACGTTAACGTGTCACAGGCCGTTCTTCCCCAGAGGGGCGAAGCTCGGTGTACAGATAACGCCCGTATATACAGCAGCACGCTGGCGTCATACAAATGACCAACTTCCCCTCGGCTGGTTTCCCAACGTCGCACGAATTCATCCTATCCCGACCTACTGATAACTGCAGATTAATTGACAAAAAGCAGAGCTCGCGAATACGGATGATGTACACGGGTTGAAAATCGTCGTGCAGCGGAGGGATTTAGTTACACGTCGACCTTTACCTCTTTATTTAGCGTTGCCCCGGGAAATGGGGTTGGGATATCGAGCCGCGTGACGAATTTATAGGCAACCGAGAGGGCTCACTGTTGACAGAGTAGAGTCAAAGGGGAGGATAGAAAAAGCTTAACACTTTCGCGCTGCTAGACGGGAATTTATGTTTTTGCCTAGTAAATGAACGCTGCACTATGAATTAAAAAGGAAACGTTTCCTTTTTATATTTTTGCATAATTTACCGCTATGCTTTGAATGTAAGAAAAGAACGCTTTTTTTATATTTTTGCATAATTGGATACTGCACTATGAATTTAAATAAAATGCTTTTTATGTTTCTGTATAATTGAACACTGCAGTAAGAGTTAAATGTAATGTTCTTTAAGTTAGAAATTATGATATATATATATGGTAAGTTATTAATAGTAGATATATTGATAAAAATGATGGTTTTGGGCAATACTTTTATCACTCTAGTTATAATTGTCTACGTATAACATATTTTCAGGTACACATTAAACGTTAATAATTCTAGTGTTAACTACTTGTACACATTTTTGTTTTGTGAGCAAGTTCCACGACGAATATATCAGAACTTTTTGCACTATAATTTTTCCTCCGAGAATATAAAGTTGTTTATGCACTCCATCGCCTTTATTGTTGCACTTTATATCCTTGCATTGCATATCTGAACTTTTATGTGCACGTGCATATACGTTTCATATTTCCAGCATAATTTCAAGATATTATTTTATTTCGGCCCTTTATTCCTCTTCTCGTTTGCATACGTACCCATTTATATTAGACCGTATGTTAAATAAATATGAGTGTTTTGAACATTTCCCTACAAAACTGGAAGTATTTAAATGGCTGAAGTTAACGTATAATTTATCTATCTACTAAACCAACATATCTAACAAACGTCTTTAAAATATGCATATTTAACCTTACGTTATTATAGTAAAAAATTACCACAAGTATAAAGAACAAACATTATCTCTCAGAAATGTCAGAAACAAAAATAACTGCTGAATATTCCCGGTGTCCCACTATGGTATCGCAAAGTTAAGAAAACCATCGAAATGAAGAATAAAGAAATCCGCTACTTCGGATTTTATTCTTCGTTTTAAGAAAACAGCAAAATCTCTCCAATGGTAGAAACTATAATCGAAATAAGATTAAATATCCGAACACGTGCCTCTAATCCTAATCAATACCCCTAAAAGAATCAGTAGAACGTGCTCGAACGTGTCAGCCGCCTTATCTCAGCCACACCGTCGCGTTACTTCGTCTGACCAAACACCGTCTGTTTCTATTTTTTCGCCGCTATGGGCTCGCTCACAGGAAAATGTCCGCAGATGATTCATTCCTTCGCCACTTTCTTTACCCCTCAAGCTATTCCCCTTCCATCGACGTAGCTTTATAATATTATAAACCGTATACAGGATCCCGTAAACCGAAAGTGTTTTCTTTCTGTCTCTAGCTGAGCCGCGGGCTATTTTCCTTTGGCCGATCATCGAGACATTTTATTTTTTTCTGCTTTTTTTTCTTTTACCTTCCCCCTTGGGTTTTCCCTTTTTAAAGAATTATGCCTCAAGCGGAACGCCACCAACCCTCTCCATCGCACGCCAGTTTCATTTCCATTGGCGTTGAAGATCGACTAGAATAATTGTACAGCGACGCCTCAGGCTCTCTTAGTCGGTAATTAAAGAAAAACAATAGCTATGTTTGGGATGTGACAGACACGTTCCAAAAGATGGGGATAAAATTTCGAAAGATTCGTTAAAACTTTAGAAGTTCGTAGATTAAAACGTCGTGACAAAATTTGAAAATATTTGCCGAAATTTGGGAATTTCGTGGATCAAAATATCGTGATAAAATTCTGCAACACTTATCGAAATATCAAAGCCCAGTAGATCGAAGGATCATTATACAGTTTTGAAACATATCTGTATTATAATTCTCTACTGGAGTTCTCTCGTTGGCTTAGCAATTGCATATTTCATTCTGCACCCATTAAAGCAAAACTAAAGTGGATTTATCCGAGTCTATTACATAGTAAAGTTACTGTGAAACGCCACAGTGGATTAATTGGTTTATCGATCAATTAAGTATTAAGAACGCGATAGGTAGATGGTGCTTAAACGACAAGCTACTTTACTCGCTAACTTTTTCATGGAAATTTTAACTTTCGATCCCCTATCGCTGGCCTTATAAAATGATACGAAAGTATATCTAACTCAAACTTAAAGCTTATTTCAAACATTCATTATAGAAAATTCAGCAAGGTATATAGGTTCTAAATAGATTCTTCAAACGTCAAGAACTTTTTACTCCAGCTACATAGTATTACTTCTATTTCTTTTTCCATTTCATCCTTTTCCTTCTTACGACATTTTATTCATATTAAATACATAAAATTGCATAAACATTCGTAGTCCTATTATAAAGCACAGAGTTAAAAATATAACTATACATCGTTTACAAAAAAGAAAATACGCGACGAGTAATTAAGCCCAATTCGTATAGTCTACAATGTGTTGATATCGGCGTTGTACCCGATAAAAGTAACCGCAGCAAAAAGTAGTCATTCGTTCTGTTTGCAGTGTAAGGCGACGCGATAAAAGAGAAACGCGCTCTGGTGAATCTCCTTGGGTGTGTTCACGATAAGAAGGCAGAGGCGGCACGTCCCACGAAATACAAATATCGCTTTCGAATGGAGCACCGACGAGGACGCGTATGTACGTCGGCATTAAGGCGAATTACTACGTGCTAAATCTCACGGCGTTACGCTATCTTTCGTAGGCACTCGACTCACCTCCTCGAAATCTCTCTCGCCCTGCTATTACTACCGAAGCTTTTTTCACCAGCAAACGACACTTTTATTTCCCGAAAGTATTATCCCGATTTTTGCCCCTTTTTGCACCCGTCTACGTAACGCGCGATCCCTCTCAGGGAGGAGGAGGACGCGTGTCGTTTGCGTAAAACGATGACGAACGATGTTTAAATCCGCATTCGAAGGAAACGAAGGGGGGATTATGGGAACCATTACGTACGAAAGTAAAGAACGCCTTATCGTAGACGCAATAAAGATTGGAAGTTTTTGAAGAGCCTCTTTCGTTACAAATAATAGCTGAAATGCCATATATTTAATGCGATTTTTCTGGGAATCTGCTACTTCTACGTAATGCTTGCAGGTTTTACAATGTAAGAGAGAAATCGAAAATTTGATTGCAACGCAACAGACTGTTGTGAATTTCAAAGAAAAGCTTCAAGTGGCGGTATCTTTAATTTAAAAAAAAAATTGTGGCTGAAGTTAAACTCTCCTATTAAATTCCAGCTATTAAATCTAAATGGAAATATCAGATCGTCTTATAAAGCTATAAGTAATACGATTTTCCTGTAAGTTGAGTTTGGAACGATGAAATACTTCCACGATTTTAAAACAAAATTCCCGGCGTAAACTCTGTACTTAATTTCTTTTTCGAGAAGGATGTGCTTGTCCCACTTTTTTACTGAGGTTTTTAATTTTAGAAATGGGAGAAGCTCTCCAGTTCATTTGATATATTCTTATTCTTAATTCTGTGATATATTATGTACCGAAAGTAAACCGTGAATGTTTATACAATATTTATGATATCAAAAATATGAAAATATCCAGACAATATAGAATTAAATATTTCAAAGAAAATACTCTCTCTCTCTCTCTCTCTCTTTCTCTCTTTCTCTTTTCCTCAATGCAAAATTTACTAAGAGAAACACGTCTATATTTAAGTTCCATTTCTCCAATCGTACCAATAAATGTATACATTCACACAGTTAGCCTATACTTTCTAAGGAAATTTTTACATCTTCATCACTGCAATGCCGACACTTTCGCTATTTGCAAGCAGAGAATCCAGCGATGCGATTATTTAAATTCTTCTCGTTTCGTTTAACTCCACCTACGACCATCCACTTTGCTAGATGGCATTGGGTACACGATTTCTCGCATCATAAATCTCCATTTAGAAGAAATAGTCATCGAGAAGGCAGGATATCGGATAGGCGAAACGTCGAAGCCACGAAGAAAGAGTGGGATGGGGATAACAGTTGGTGACTATAAAACTACAAAGCAAACCAGCCGTTAATCTTACGTCTGTCTCGAATCCTGCGGCGGTCTACCGCTCTTAAACCAGACCAAACCCCATCCCCTCCCCTCAACCGTCTCAACCCCAAACCCTTAGCGTTCCGTCGCTCGAAACAATGAGGACGAAAGTTTACGGTCGCGCTAGGCCACCGAGAGAATCATATATTTTCGCCGCAATGCTCGTAAAGTGCGGTCGCTCTTGCCAGTCGGCACATCGCTGTGCGAGACCAACCCCCCGGTTACGTAGCCGTTGTACATGCGAGTACACCGCCGTGTCAGCGTGTCACTGGCCACTGCCTCCACGTAATTTCCGCGAAAGTGGACATTTCCTTGTCGACCGTATACTTTTTCCACTTTTCTGCGTGCCTTCATGGAACGCTTTGCCACGACGAGCGGACAGAATCAATGGGTTTACTCGTTTCTGACTTTTGCTTTATTGCTCTTTGCTGGGTCGGCCGCTGAAACGTGCGGGAACGCTCGAATGGGACTACGGGTCTGTCTGTTACGCTCGCAGTTATTGATGAGACGACGAAGCAGATTGCAAATTAGTTCGAGTCCAAGCGTAAGACTTGAGACAAAGTATGCGTTTAAATATTTGTTATAGCATTTCCATAGTAATTAATCGATATAGTTAGACCATTGATATATTAAATCTCGTATGATTTAGTAAGATTTTTATATCGCTGCAAAAATCGAATATTATGAAAATCGAGTGTAAACTCTGATAAAAAGACCCGATAAAAGATAAGAAGAATTTCGTTGAAAGATAAGGGTACGTGTCGATACTTGTTGTAGCCACTATACATCAAGCAAATTGCAAGTTGAGTGTGATGTTTGAAACAGAAACAAACTATGCTTTTAAGTTGATTGGAACTTAGGTAAGAAAAGTTCAGTTTCTTTATAAGCAGTTGAACGAATGTATAGATGGTAATTTCTTAAGTATATATAATTGATTCTTAATTAAATAGATTGCAGTCGTTTTAACCAGAAGATTAGACTGTGCTACCTTTGTTTTGCTATTTGTAAGGGTAACAATAACTCTCATTCAAGGTGACACAATTCGCCGAAATTCCGTCTCTCTAAATTCTGACTCTCGTTCTCATAGTCGCCGTAACTCTTCCATAATCCTCACAATTCTTTCCCTAAGTTCTCACTTGCACATTCTTTATGAAGAAATATGTAGCATGCGATGCTCTGCTTCACTTGTTCAAAAATTCTCTAGCAGCGAATGTTAATTTTCTACGTAGAAGTTTTTCTTCTCGAGACGAGAATCTATCTTTCCATACAATGATAAGATCGCTATATTAACACTTGGTTTCAAATGACTTTTGAGATTTGGAACAATAGGCGTGAAGAGAATTGCTCTTTATTAGGGGATAAATGAAATCAGCGAAATAAAACGGAAATGGTTTTGAAAATAAAATCCACTCCGTGCAGAGAGGCTTTATCTACGAATATAGCAGAGATTCGAATCTTCTCTCTAATGAGAAAAGAGGTTCGTTCTTGATTTCATTGGCAAAGAGTTGCTCGAGCGAGGCTTGAATCGTTATAGAGTTGCTCCCGAACGAAATTTACTTTGCCGATGCTTCAAGAAATGGAACTTACACTTTCATTCCCAGCTGGCAACGTTACACAGAATGAGTTTCCCAAATGGTCGAGTATAAGTCCGAAGTAATTCCAGAGCATTGTATGTTATAAGCATTGTATATCATTGCAGACTTAATATCCAGTTTCCAATGTTGCGATCGTCCATCCACTCTAAATTCATCCATCTTCTAATTACATTCATATCAATTATTAATTACGTAATAAACACTGTTGCGCTATAATTTCACGTGTCGTATAACGAACTCGTTCGATCCATCTTTTCGCAACGTAAATTATGCTGCGTTGCAATTCTAATTGTCGCTGCGTGTGAAAGCTTACAACGGTAGTTGTTCCATTGTTTAACAAACTGGGCCACCGCCATCGACGTAGCAATGGAAACCTGAATATCCTATTACAATGTCAAGTAATTCCAAGACAGGACATGTGTCCTGTAGTATAATAATAGTTTCTGATGACAATGGCTACGACATCTCGATTGTTAAAACATTCACGATTTCGCATAGCAAGACGCAGGTCGAGGCTCGACTGGCTCTAAGTTATCGTAAAGCACGAACAATCCTAGCAATTTGAGAACATTTATGGCGCGCGATGTAATACGACTGGGTGCAATCGTCTTCATCTTCGAAATTTCTATCGTGTTCTCGCATAAACTTGCCGGTCCACGACCTCGCCCCCTTGCTTTATTTGCATATGATGCATTCACACGGCCGTGTCATACACGTACACGACACTTCCGTGTGTTCATGTGACATGCATACCTGCAGTTAGACAGTTGAAACGACGCACAGGGGTAATGGATGTACTTTGCGATGTAGTTCGCTGTCAGCTACTATTTCGCTGTAATTGTAATATAATAAATGTAACGGCGCTCGAGCCAAATTTCGTACAGCGCTTCGAACGAAATTAGAAATCGACATGTGGTTGCTTGGAGTTCGCAAAAGGTCGTGCAAGCGTTTCTTCGCGTTGTACTTTTAGCGGTGGATATATAAATGAAGGAAGTTCTTGTAACAAATTTATAGTTTAGATCGTAATTATTACGCGAAATAAGAATTGGAAAGCTAATTTTATATTTATAATGGTCCTGAGTATACGAAACGTCGAAAAATAATTTTCAGTCAAGTACTTGGCCTCGCTCTCAAATTACATGTGATAATTCCTTGGTAAACAGAAACAGGCTGAACTCTATACTATCTAATTATCAGCACTGTATGCAATTGGACATTTCAAGGGTTAGCTTATCAATATAACATCAAACCAACCACACGTTCTATTGCAAAGCCCTATGGAAAACCTATTGAAATTTCTCAAACTTTACACCGCAATAGCTCAGAATATAATAACGCGTTATCAACGGCACGAAGCACGTTAAAAGCGGCAATTCTTCTCCTTTAAAATGCTTTTTACCTCGTCCCGATACGACGCCCTGTTCCCGAGATATCGTCGTGTAAAGAGGAAGGGAATTTTTAATAATTTACTCGCTCTGTCCTTGTCGCACACTCGGACCTCTCTCTCTCCCTCTCTCTCTTTCTGTAGCTCGCGCTCACTGACCTACCCCGCACTGGCGATACGTGCGCTGGTCAGTGACAGACGCTGAGTCAGCGTTTTTTTACCATTGCTATTGCGGCGTACGCATTTCCAAGAAAAAATGTAGGTCACGCTGCATTCAGGAATTCGGTATTCCCTGTAACCTAATGAGCAACTTAGAACAGCCATATCTCCGAAACCAGCTGGAATATCGGGATGAAACAAAAAACATAGTAATGAGCATGCTCTCTCCCCTATCCATGGACGTGAACATTTAAACGAATGCTTTAACTCGAAGTGAACATTATATTAACATCGTTGCATTGATTTTAATTAATTACATCACGAAACTAACGTAATTATACATTCATATGGTGTAGCATTATCCCATTGTACGGTAAATTAATTTGCCAACGTTATAACCGGGCATCACTGCGACTACACTGTACGATGAATTACTTAATTGGGAAAAAATTCAATTGTTTATAATTCATTTCGTAATAACACGCCAAGCATATTGAATTAAATAGCAGCAGGCTGGAGTACGATTGAAAAATTCAAATTAACGAGAAACCAGTTTATTAAGCCGGACTCATTTGCTTCAACGTAATTACATCGCAACACGGGTTTTTTCACCGTTTCTCGCGATTATTCCAAGTTGTAGTTTGGTTGCGAATTGTCGGTCTCAGATTAATCGACCGCGTGCACCTGCGATAATTACAGCTGTGCCTAATTTACGCTCGATCAACGGGCTCGTTCTCAACGGCGTGCTGCACGCCACGCCGTATATTACGTCCATAGTTCGCGGAGGAAATATAGAGACCGCGAGCAACTTCGACGAGGAATTACTAATCGTGGAACAACTCGGCTACGGTTAAAGGGAAAGTGAAATTTCCCGAGACGAGGGGATGGAACACGGTGTAAACAGCGTAGAGCTCTCGTCACGGCTAGGCTGAAGAACTACCACGTGCTCGACACGTGTGTTCGCGCGCGTGCTTGTCGTGCACGCATCGCGGGGTACATCCCATTGCATCGGCTCGGGTTACGGATTATAAACGTCGCGTAATTCGCGCAGAAACAGCGAGCTGAAGTGAAATTTGCCAGTCACGCCACATCATGCCGCGTAAATACGACCCTGCCGTGGGAGTACAGGGGAGAATGTTGGTCTTTTTTACTTGCCAGTGGCAACTCGTACAGTTCCATGCACATTTTTCTCTCGTCCTTTCTGCGTCTGTTCGTGTTACTATTTTCAAGCGAACTACTAGATTCGAAAAAACGAACGTGTCTTGTTAAACGTGCGCGACATATTAACTCCAAATAATGTAAAGTCTCGCGTCCCTTCTCTTTAAACATTTATCGTTTCATTAACGTTGGGGACCGTTTTATTTTGTCACGTGGGCTACTGTTCATATTGTTTCAATTAATTAACTGTTGGCAAGATTAAAGAAGGATCGAGAGAAAAGGGGGTTTGCAAAGGCAAAAAGAGATTAAATTGATGTAGCATCCGGGAAATGTACGGGAAATGAAGACGTATTAGAAAGACGGAGAGCAGCGAGACAAAGAAAAGGCAGCGTGCCGCTAATAAAACTAGACTAAACGGACTTCTTCAACTTTACAGGGGAGACAAAAGGCTAAAAGGGGGCGAGGAGGAAGAGGGACGATGAAAGACGAAGAGAAAGGACAAAAATGTTAGAACTCCCTTACTGGTGACTGGAACAAATACTTTCGTCTGTTTTATTTCTTTGCCGTTCGAGGAACTGTGTCATGCGTCGTCAATGTTTCAGACAAGTACCTTTAGAGCTTTTTCCTCCTCGGAGAACAGTTCGTCTTTTTTCCACAATTTATCAGTAAGCTAATAAACCTTTAAATGAGCTGAATCTACAAAAGATTGGGGGAACAGATAATCACAATTAATTTTTATTTTTCTCCGTTCGCTTTCTCATTATGGCAAAAACTCTGTCACGTGAAGATACTTGTAGAGAAAAGATTCAAAGGTTCTGTTCGTTATTCGCTTTGCGGACGAAAAAAGAGAGAAAGAGGAGGAGGAGGACTTCTTTCCGTACTTGAAACAACCGCTGTGTTTCAAGTAATAAAATTAAACGACTCGACCTCGGTATAAATATGTGTGTAACTCGAGACACGAGAATGGTTACCTAGGAATTATGATAACGTTTGTCTTGACGTTGAAAAAAAAGCAAAGGGTGAAAGAATAGTAAGGGTACGAAAATTACGAAGGGGAATAAAAGCGTAAAAGACAGAGGGATGCAGATAAAGGGAGAGAAGGGTTGGAGGCGGACCAAGGGCTAGAAAGGGGCGAAAAAAGGTATGGAACAAGGGTGGCGAGAAACTTGAAAAATGCGAGGAGAGGCGAGAAAGCTTTCTGGGTTTCATGGGTGGAAAATAGGTGGCAGGTAGCCGCACTTCTAAAGAGAAGAAATCACTCGACCGGATCCGGTCGTCTATTTTTTGCTTTTCTTTCCTTTCCTTTTTTTTCTATTTACCTAACGATCCGTTGAACGGGCCGTTTCTGTCCGTCAGAATGACGGAACACGATATCTCAACGTCGAAACGGAAGCTGTCCGCTCGCTCGCCGCTGAATTTTCTCGCGCGACGAAATTAATGCACGGCGATCAATCCACCCTGTTGATGTGCACTTCGCGAAACGCTTATCGCGTAACGACTGCTCAAATTAAAACTTAGAGACGCAAGAACCGAGCACAGAGGGAAACGTTTCTACTGGCGTACCGATAAAACTTCATCGACTTGCAGTTAGGAATGAAATAATATTAAACGTGTAATTAAACAATGTATCTTGTGTGTACGATTGCAAAGAATTGCTGTAATTTCGCTTAAAAAGGATTCTATCAATCTGAAACTGAAAATTTTAACTTTCCCACTAGCTAACTAAGTTTGTTACTTTAGAAGATTTCAATTTTGTAATTCTTAAATTTCAATTTAAGGACAGGAGAATTCCAATTCTTGATATAATAACTCAGCAATGGTCCGTCAATCTGGCCATAAAAAATGACCCACTTTCTACTGGCGGGGTATTAACTTCTCGGAGCGACGTCTACCTCTTTTGAGTACGAATCGCTTTTAAAATCGCCAGCAAGCCGAACCTGTTGGCGAACTTTCGTAATTGGCCGAACTACTTTGGACAACTTAATTTTTCGCTCGGGTCAGGTTGATTCAGCCACTAAAACGCAAATAAAACCACGGATAGCTCGGTTGGTGAAATTCAACTTGCTACGCTTCGACTATATGAAACAGGCAGCGTTTTACATATCCGGGATCATAACTGACAAGTTAACTGGCTTCAGAAAATTACGTTGAAACGATTCGAGCCACGATACAGTCACGTCATAAAGATCGAATAATGCCTGAAGAAACTATCGTGAATTACCTCCCCCTCCCCCCTCTCTCTCTCTTTCTCTTTCTCTCTCGATTTTCTCTTCCTCTTGCCCGCGGACAGGGGGCAATTTTCTCTCCTCTCGCGTTTCCACGGTTTATTGAAAAAGCTGAACAGAAGAGGAGAGCATGAAAGTTCGCAATTTGCACCAAGTGCGAGGCTGTCTCGTTGAAGCGGCGCGGAGATCAGGTCGAAAGTTCAATCTCGTCTCCGCTCGCATTTCGACCGATATTTTGTTCCGCGAAGCGCTTCCTCTCTATCCCTTTCTCTCTTTCACAGTGTCTCTCTAATTCTCTTCTCCCTTTGCGCCTCGCCGCTCGCGGATTGATTTTTACGATCCAACTTTTATATTGCCCGCGGCCGCAGCGAGGCTTCGTTCGATTTCAATAAAATTAATTACAAACTACCGACTGAGACGTCCAGATCGTCGGACGGGCGCCGCTTTTAATTAGTGTTCCGGAGAAATCGAATAAATGACTAGCTGGACTCCTCGGCTTTCGTCATCGATTCTGGTAATTTCGATAATGAAACGTCTCTCGTCGGGAAGGATATTTTCTCCCATCTGGCGTCTCGTGATAATTGCAGCGCCTTTCGAACATGATTACTCGGCTCTGCTTGCAGTCACGGAATGCACGGTAAATTTAATCAGAGCGCAATTGTCTGTTACGTGTACGAAATGATTTCGCATCGACTTTCTCCGTGGACGAAGACTTTAAGAAAATAGGGCCGAGGCGATTATCGGTTTCGTTTAAAGCTAGATTAAGATGGATGCACGTAATAGGGAGTAAATTGAGGATAAATTACAGACGGGGGTACGAAGGAGCACTCTTGTTTCTCTTTCGTTCGGAGGATTACTTGCTCGCAATACAGCGAGACATTAACGACAATTGTCCCCTCCGTGTTTAATGTAGATTTCAAGGCCGTAGAATGCGATCGACAAGTGACATTGCAGACACTGTTGTACAGGAATCAAACGAAGAACGTGGTGTAGAATTACGTTTTATCGAACTAAGACTCTGTATACGTACCGTATATAGTATGTTCTACTATTTTTCCAAGCAAACTTTGTCTGGCTATGTTAGGATATAACATAAATTTGTCGTGTTTTTATATTCATTATGCGCCATTTATTATACACTTTAGAGTAGAGAAAAAGTCAAAAAGTTTCTCTACTTTTTGACATATTAAAGTTTCGTTTTTACAGGCCAGTAAAATTTCATAAAAAAACGCTAGAACTCGCGGATCGCAATAAATTTCGAGCGAACTGACGGCTCAAATATAACTTTTAACTTTTATAAGAAAAGAATAGACTCGCACACAATGTAGTTAAAAAGAAACTGGTATAAAAATATAGGATAGTAAAAAATTAGATTTATTATGCTACTCTGTTCATTTTGGTTTTATTTCGTTTCAATCAATCAATCAACTCCGATACCAATGTTTGTTTGATACCTCTAGCTTTAATTAAAGTTATTCGCACAAAAAATTCTATTGCTGTAAAATAGAAAAGATATATGTATATTCGTTTTTGTTATAACTTTATAACAAAGCTTCGAACATTGTTTCGCATAGTTATATGTACCAAATAATCTGATAAAACGTTTGCTATATAAAATGTTAGGAAAAAGTTTGTATACCAGATGCAAACAGATAGGCGAAAAACAAAATCACTTCCAAAAATTCCATATCAATTCTACCATAAAATTCTACTTCTAATCAAATATCAAGTCTGTTTGTCGCAAAAATCGCTGCACAAACAGGAAGAATACAATAGTTTTTCGAAAATTTCAGTGTACTCTATTCTACCATTTAACACTAGTCAAACATCGCGTTTATTTTTCGTGAGCGACGAAGGATTAGCCAAACAGACACAGTGCGATATGTAAAATTAATCACCGTGAACACACGAAGAGAGATAGAGAGTGGCCAAAGGAAAAAGAGCAAACGTCGAGTGGGTCGTTTATTTGTAAACCTTTGTGAGATTAGTTTCTGAAGCCCAGAAAGCGGAAGTGGCAAAACGAAGAAGAGAATAAAAAAAAAAGGTACACGGAGAATGAAAGAGAAGGATGCATGCACGGCGCCAAGTGCAAGTTGCTCGTGAAAGCCATATGACGTAGGCGCATACCAAATAATTTATTTCTGGCTGTGTGGATGTGCACGTGGATGCATGAAACGTACGAGGGAATGTTCTAAAAGGAAACGGTTCGTGCAAGGATAATACCGTCCTGGCCAAAGTGCGAAGCTCGTCCCTCCAATTAGTTGCACAATGCAATTACCGTGGGTATTATTCCATTACGATGCCTGTTGTTCGAGTAATTTAATCATTGCGAGGCTCCTTATCTAATGTATTATTCTGAAAACTCGGAGAGGCAGAGGAAAGAAAACCGGCGCGGATGAGTTTTCGTTATCTTCTACCATTCGACGCAAGGAAATATGTAAAATAAATAAATATGAAAGATACTTGGTTAAGAGAAAATTATATTGCGGTTACTTCTATAATATTTGTCGAAGAAACTCATAAATTAAAGTGCAGCGAGTAAAATGAAAATACTTTCAGGAGCAATATATTTTATTATTCAACCCCAGGAAATATGATAAATATTCGTGAAAGATGTTTGATTCTGAGATATTTTCTGAAGAGATTAATAAATTACGATGCAATGAATACATCATAGATGTGCATATAAATTATTACTTTTACGAATATAGTTAATGAAATTCTATCTAATGAGAGATTTATTTCGCTTGGTAGAGATTATAGCGTGTACTATAATTTAGATATTTTGTGTGCTTTTGTATATTATACGCATTCGGAGCATATTGTAATATCTTTAAATTTCCATAAATGTATAAACATCCGCCGTCTGAACATGAATTTACTCGTTGTTTAAACGAAGCAGGTAAATTCGCTTACTATCTATGTATTTCTTAAATTATTTAATTTTCTTTATTCATCGAACAATAAACTTAAATCCATAAAAGAAGAAAGATACTTCTACTTACAACGGATAAATATTTACTTAATATTAATTTATCGACGAACCCATAATCCTGATTATAAATGCAAATCCTCTTAAAAGATAGTCAGGATGAAAACAGCGGAGAAGCAGCTGTAATCGAAAGGTGCACCAGTTAACAGGTTGATAAAGCGGCCGAACAACTTTACCCTACCTCGGCGAAACTTTTAAATGAACAAATTCACGGCACGCTCGCAAGGCGTATGTTTTATCGCGAGCCGATGAAACTCTTTAAGCTGCATCGACGAAGATCGAACTAACTGCTGGCTCTTTGAGCACCGGCTTTAAACGAGCGAGAAAATGGATCCGGGGCAGCAACGTGGCGGCAGGAAGAAGCTGTCCCGATCGAACGGGCATTAGAAGCGGGATCGTTTGAGCGTATAAATATCGGTGAGCAGCGGGCCACGGATATTCCACGGGTCCGTGAATGTGACACGAAGGCGGCGACACGGGCAAAACAGCGCGGCGGGGAACCGAGAAACCGAAAATGCTGTCTGTCGCCCGGTCATTTTTCACTTTTATACTGGTTGCCAGGATAGCCCGGGTGCGGCGAATGCATAAAAGTAGAACAAAAAGGCTGGAAGTGGAATGGGAGAGAGAGGTTAACGTGCACGCTCGACTCACCGTATCCTGTACCAGTCGTAAGATGGAAGAAGAAACCGTAGCAAATGCTTTCCGGAAACCCATTGGACCGTCAGCACGAGCGTATCGAGGCGAAATTGCGAAAGAACGAAAATAAAGATGGGTCGCAGGGATAGAAGGAGAAAGGACAGGGAAAGGAGGAAGGACAGGAAAAGGACACTGGTGGATACGTGGAAAGTGGTTCGTAGTAAGGAGGTTCATGGACGATAAGAAAGCCAAGGATTCTGTGTGCTAGTCTAACGGAAGGAAGAAACGAGGGGAAGAAGAAAGGCGAAAGGAAATGCAATAAGAACGGGTCACCGAAGGCAGTGAGAGAAGAACGACAGATCGCGGGAAAAAAAGATGGAAGAATGGAGATAAATAAGAAAGCTGGGAGGGAAAAAAAATTGCGTGGCCGGAATCACGCCCTCGTTCTCGCCAGATGCAATTCTCTAAGAACGTATCGGCGACTAATTTTAGATAATGGCAGTTCGTACATTCTTCTCGGCTCCAACGATTCAGAGGAACGTTGAAAATAGGTAACAGCCGTGCACTTGCACGCGCCATTGCGTTAATCTTTGCATTTCGGAAACTGCAATGAATCAGATTCCACGAGGTAAATCGACCCAAGGGGAATGAAGAAGAAGCAATCGAGCGTTTCATCTTGGAATGAGACGATGGTATTTGTATGCTGGAATCGTCGTTAATTCGCTCGTCGTCAGCAAAGTAAAATGTGTGTAAAAAGTGTCAGTGGTAGTCGATGACGGCAATGGTTCATCGGGCCAATCTGACTGCCAGCAGCATAAACAGGAAAACATTCGTTTGTTCGCGGCATCCCAGAATACATAAGGCGCAGCCACGCATGTCTACTATACGTTGGAACATCCACCCACGCGCACACACAACACACACATTGTGTGTACACGCGGGACGACTCTAAATCACGGCGTCAGAGTCGAATTAACAGTCCACAGCCTCTGGTACAGCCCGTGACGTTTGCAAACCCCCAGCCCTTTCGTTACACGCCGGACACCTCCCCCTACGAGCTGTTGGTTCGTCTAATCGATTTAACATTTTTGCTCCATTCTTGTTCACGAGTGTTTGAAAACTTTCCAATTGCTTTCTAAAATATGTGACATTTCAAAGAGATCAATCCGTGAGAAAATATATTTGGATTTTCATATTGAAATTAGTCAATAAGAAATAATAGTAATACACGTAGTTCAGATTTTTGGAAACTTAATAATTTATTAATGTAATTCTAAATAATAACGATCTATTAAAGTTATGAAAATTCTATACGTGAATTAATAAAACTCTTATCTACAGAATTTCGAAGTACGTTTTTACGTATTAAAATCAATTTATCAAAAATCGTGATAGAATAACTCCAATATCATATCGAGATTAATGCAAAACTCTGCACAAATGAATGGGGGCATGTCGCTTGTTTCATGAAAAATTGGTTTATTAATGCAATACTAAATTGGCGTGTTTTATCCCAGTACTTATTGAAGAGCTATTAAAGTTATCGAAACTCCACGTCGTCGCACTTTCGAAAATAATAACGGATAAAGTAGTCGGAAAAATAAATAATCGAGATTCCAAAGAAAATCAATTCGTCGAAAATCACGAATGAAATATCTCCAATTTCATATTGAAATTAATTGGATTCTTCTGCAGATTAATTCGTTAACGATAATAACGAGAATACCTGGCTACAGATGTAGCTGTGATGTAATGGTGAATGTGATTTTCATGGTAAAATCGGCACATTTATAGACGGATCATCAACGACATTAGATCGACACCAACGTGCCTGACGTACCTGACCCGAATTCGATTTGCTCGGATGTTGTGCAATGCGGCTGGATTACCGGATGTGTCGAATATCGTACCATAATTTCGTCGCTCCTGTTTGTCAGATGATTCTATGGCGCTAGCACGGCACCTGTTTGAAGGGCGGAACAAACGGCTGATGGGGGATGTTATGAGGGATTAACCGGTCAGCCCGTGAAATGTGTCTTGGCCATTGATATTAATCCAAACGAAATTAAATCAATGGAATTAAATAGAAAGAGACGAGATATTTGATATTTATTTTATTTTGTTCAGTAACATTTACCGCGACTTTACGCAGGACTGAATATCCCATTGAATCGTCAAAATAATCACGTTCCATGTTTCAATAGGGGAGTATTTTATTTGACGTATATGTGTTGCGTGCTTGTATTTAGAATCATTTATAATAGACGGAGAAAAATTCATTACGCGCGTCACGCAAACATACTAGAAGATAAACAATATTTTTAAATACTTTATAAATATATAATATCAGTGTTTCGTACTGTTATGAAAATTCTGAAGCGGCAAATCACAAATTTTTATAACGTAAATAACGACAAGGATTTAAAGGAATTTATTTCAACTGCGTATCGTGTTTGCGTCACTTCCTATCGCTAATTGAAATAGACAAAAGGAATCCTCGTTTTCCTAGAATCATTAATAATAATTGATCTAAGTCGCCATATTTTAGTAATGAAAAAGTGTAATATTACGAAACCAACCGTATCAGTAATTAATAATTGCAATTGTTCCGTCATTACTCCATCGAATATATAATTTTCCAACTATTTTTAACAAAATAATAAATATTACGTTTCAATTGTCAATTTGTCCCCATCAGCATCATATGGCTCGATCCTCTTCAGTAACATTTTGTGAGACATATCACGTATGTATACGTGTTCTGAATAATTTTTCTTTATAGCATAAAATTCTTCCAGGTACAGAATGATCAAAATCTCCAAAAAATAAATATCTTTTTCTGAACTCAGTAAATTTATCCTTAGAAAAATAAACGTTACGAGATTTCACGAGGATATGGACGAATTTTCTATATAATCCCACAATACGGTTGGTCCAACCTATCGCGATGCAATTTTCCCAGGCACTTTGCGTGGAGGACATGGTGGAATTCCGCGTATCGGTGGAACGCCACGGATCGTTATTACGGCCGCGAGAATTCGTTTTAATTGCGCGAACGATCGTGAAAGTCGATAACGCGGCAGATAGGCATACGTGTTCCGCTTTACTCGCGTAATCCGTGGCCGGGACACGTGTAGAAAGAATTGATCGAACTCGAAAATGAAGGCGAACCGTGGCTATGCTTCATCTGCCGGATAGAGTGTTTCCTGGCTAAGCTAAAAATATTTTTTTCCCCCGATAACGAAAATTATATCATCCTATGATTCGTATTTGTCAGGCACAACACGAGACTGTTCATAAATGCCTTAAGTATCTTTGGTACTTGAATTTGAAAAAAAGTGTACAATTTAATGATAAATTAATTAAAAGTAACAGTAAAGAGCTGGTGAAATGAAATATTTCTACAATATTTTTATAAGCTTTCACGATTAAGAATGTCAATTTTATTGTTGGGTCACAAAGATCAATTTAATCTTTCATAATCTTTTGAGAATATTCTGGCATGCTATGATAATTATAAACATAATAATCATTGCAGTTGGATTTTTCCATAATTTTGTAATTAAAATATATCGTATTAGAAGCAAGTATTTGGATAATAATGAATAATAACATAAATCACACTATACACCTTGTATACGTATTTTTATCTGTCGCGAATAAATAAATTAAGTATGCAAATGAAAGCGCGACGACGAAATCCCGACTAAATAATACTTTGTCATCGCGACTTGTAGCGTGTTTACAATTTCTCCGGTGGAAATGCGACCTAAAATATTACATATTATCGATCGAGCCACTGAACAAACAAAACCGGCCCGTGTTAAAACCAAGTTATTATACGACGGTATAAAATCACTGGATGAAGGGGTAGTTTTTCTCTGCACGTACCCTTATAATATTTCTTCTAGTGGCACATTAATATTACACCGTAGCCACGATATTGTAACTTCATTTCTCTGCGGACGTGTATTCGTTGTAAATAATGTCATTTATTGAGTTTTTAAACGCCCCGTCTTTACAGAATTATTAATTACCAAGCATCGTTATGGGGATTTCTCGGCTATTTTAATTATCCTGCCATTAAGAACGATCGTTAAGTGAAATTTTCCGTGCAATATTAATCATAAGTCCCGACGGCTTTACTCTACTCTCTGGTCAACCTACCACTTTTTTTTCTCGCCCTTTTAATTTCGAGAAACTGTAGCTGCGGCAAGCAACACTCTCGTGTCGTGTGTTTTTATCGTCCCTTGTTAAAAGGCTGATAATCTATATAATGAATCGATTTTAACGAATGTATACCGTTGTACTGTTCATTTTTTTCACGTTTTCCTTCTTTTCTTTCCTCCCTCTCTTACACGACTGTGGAAAAAGAGCCATTTATCTTGAGGGTCGTTAACGTGAGAAAAATTTGGTGAGTTGGGCGGCAAGAAGGCGTGTCTTGCTTAGAACGGTTGTAAAAAAAAATCAACGGATCGTTGTGGATCTTTCGGTTTGGAAAGCTCGACCGAAATTGGCTGGGAATCGACGTTTAGGGGTTGTGTAAATCCGCGAAACCATAACGGGCCGGAAAACGGGAACTCCGCTCAAGTTTCGTTGGCACTTGAAACTCTGTCGAACGGTTTCTAACTACCTGAACGAGAAATCCTGGTTGTACATTCGCCTCGAAGGAGGAAGCTGAGAGCAGAAACGCTTCTCTGAAATTACTTCGCCGAAAATTTCAATCCTTTAAATCGTCTTAAACAACAGGCTTCGACTGTCAGTTTCAGCAAGTCTTGTAATAATCATTAGAAAGTAGGAGGGTAAATGTTTACAAATAGGATGTAGATGAATTTTCCATGAAAAATCACAATTTTCCACAGGTATGAATTTTCTATTTAACGAAAGGAAAAGACGTAGATTCAAAGATTACATTGGTAAAATTGTGAAGAGGAATAGACACGGACTTCCAAGAACTTAACGACCAAAATAATTATCTTAAAAAGAAAGAAGTAAATATTTGCAAACATTAGAAATGAAGTTTCCACGAAAAGTCACGACTTAGATGCGAGTTTCCCGTTATCTATGTGACGATATCTGGTAATTAAAAGGAGAGGATCGTGAATATCGATTCAAAGATTTCACTGATGAAATTGTGAAAGGAGATGAACATGAAACTCAAAGCGGAACGACCAAACAAACCACGAAGACGGATTGCGATACAAGAATTTAATACGAATACCTCACGGACAGGTGATTTTAATATCGCGCGTGTGGTGGATAGGATAGTTTCACGTTTGCAGTTACACGTGTACCGATGCGAACGCATCGCGGCTACATGACTTCGTTAATGAAACTCTGTTAGAGAAATTCGTGGTCGTGTCTGGTTCCCTTTTGCTGGATTGAATCAATCCGCTGACAGATTGCATCGAGATAAAATAACAATGGAACGGATGAAGTTTCGTTTGCAACGGCTTAATTCCACGTGTAAATCTCAGACACGCGAGGAACATCAACTCCATTTCCTCCCTCTGTTTTCTTTGAATTCTCGCTGTTGCAGAATTTTCCTTGGCCAAATTATTCCTATTTTTTCGAATCTTTGAACTTAAGAGATTAAAATATCATATTTCTTCGTAGAAATAAATTTCGTAAATTGTAAGCATATTTTCAATTCGATCATTGGAAGAATTTAATGGCGAATTATAGAGATTATCCTGTCCATGGTATCGAATATACGGTAGATTTTAGTTTAGAAGAAAATCTATTTTAGAAGAAAGAAGTTTATACATTTTGCAACAAGTAATCCAATTAAAAGTTGAAGTTGTCATGTCAATTGTCCATTTATCGTGATGTTGTTGCGGCATTACCGTACCTTTTAATGACCAGAGGATCCCATTTCCACAACTGCAGACGAGCAAACTATTAAAAGTTTGGTCTGAAATCACCGAATTTATAACTTCGCAACGACATTTTTAAAAGGAATTTTCAGACGTTGAAAATGTTTACAATCTCATCATTATACATTTCAAGATAGTTTCAAATTAAAGCGAAGTTTTCAAAATTACAAATATTTAAAATCACATATTTCGAGATAATTTCAAGCCAAAACCAAAGTGAACTTTTAGTAAATACGAATTTCCAAAGTTCAGTTCGAAAAAGTTACAAGTCTTTGATTTCGCGGAAATTTTTAATAAATCCAAACTCTGACAAACTTCTTATCAAAATCTTATCATTTCGAGGTGATTCCGGTCGAAAATCAAAATAGCTTTCTCCTTCGGAGCGTTAGATTCATGATTCCAATAAACCATGCCGATCGTCATCAATTTCACAAGAGGAACTCGGCGTCTAGATGATTGGATACCGCGCGAAAACGCGGCGGAAATTAACACGCATCGAAACGAGCAACAAGTAAACCCTCCCCTTTCCGTAACGACCATTCTTACCCTTCTCCTATCTCACTCTCTCTTTCTTTCCTTTCCTCTTTCCTCCTCTTTCCCCGACGTATTTTATACCGAGACAATCGAGCCGAGTCGTTTAAACACTCGCGCCGCGGAGAAGATTGCGAAATGGGGCGCGGCCGGTCACCCGGATTCTCCAATGCAATCCGAAACGTTCCGGACGACTTCTAATTAGAGCGGCTCGCCTATCTGTCTCCGGAGATCTCGCGCACCGAAAATTTCGTTTCTCTCCGTTTCGTGAAACGCGAACCGTAAGAGAAGCAAAAGAAAAGGAAAAGCATACATAAGAGATAGAAGCCATAAGGAAAGAGACGAGAAAGAGCAGTGAATCATTCTATGAGCATAAATTAGCGAGCCGTCGCAACGCCGCTTAATTAATTAAGGTAAATTGTCCTAAGCGTAAGTAACTGGCTGGCGCCTGGGTCACTCCTCTCAGGCTCGGTTCTCTCTTCTCTTCCTGGATAACCAGGACTTTCTTCGAGCTGTCTGGCTGGCTAGATGAGTTTCCGGAAGACCTGTCCTCCTTCTCCGCGGTTTCTTCTCACCGTTTGACACCACCCTTTTTGGGTCATTGTCTTTTCTCTCTTCCCTCGGGGACCGAGGGTGAAAATGTATCTTTTGGGGAAAGAGCTCTATCCTCGAGATTTATCGGCTGAAGTATCTCGTTGTCCCAAAGAAGAGGTTTATTCGCCGCGTTTATTTCACCACGACGTGATCGAACAAGCGACGGGTCTCTTTTTTTGTTTGCCTCGGAGCACATGTAGTAAAGCCGATACTTAAGTTTGAATCTAGAATGTTACATTTCGTATACAAGCGTCAGATTCGTTTTGGGATGCCTGGAAGTTTGAAATATAAGGACTCCAACTGTTGCGTGGGAGATGGAATCAATTTTAGGTTTCTGAATGTTTCATCTGCTTCTCTACGGTCCGTGTCAGCTTTGTTTTTATTATACCTGCGTGGAAAGTTAGATATTTCTGTGTATTCTTATAATGTAGGTTACATTTTGGGGTTCGGAGGAGAAGCGATCAAATTTTTGATTCGAAGAAACTATGGACGATATTAAACTCCGACACAGTTACATTTGTAGATACATTTTATGAATATATTGTGTTATACGAAACATTTTGAAATTTCATTAGCAATATAATGAGAAATGACTATTATGATTATATTAGTAAAATTTGAAACCAATTCGAAAATTGTACATCGAAACTACAATTATCCATTATATTAATAAGCTTCGATATCCAGTGGGACCATCTTTAATCTTATTACATGTTTAAATGGCTATTAATGCTGTATACTAATATTTTACTAAATGTAATTTCTATATGCACTTTCGGATTGGTTTCACGAACGTAATTATAACAATCGTGTTTCATTAGAATGCTAATGGCATTTAAAATGTTTCATATAACACGCATAATATAAACATTAAAAGTTTCCTACGGTAGTTGTTCAAAAACTTTCATGAGCCATTCTGTATGCTTAAACGTCAAAATATATTATTCTGTGCACTCGTATAGATTTGCAAATTCGTTATAAAATCCTCTTTAGCGAAATAAATTCGCTTGGAACTCACTATATACATCAACGCATTTGATACCAGTCCCACCTCAAACAACACATTGTAGCATTGATTTTTCAGCTGTTACCTCGTTACGTCTAATTACCTAAACTGTGTAAGTGCAAACCATATGCAGAATGCGGCATACGGCGGATAAACATAGAAATAATTATTGTTGCGATCGTTTGAACGTTTCGTGCGAACGTGCCCTGTAAACGTGTAAACGTGGCCCGCGAAACTACAAACGTAGCAAACGAACATGCGAACGTGCGAATCTGATCTGTGAACATCGACCGCGATCGTGTGAACGTTGCATTGCAAATCAACGAACGTGATGAGCGAATTTTGATTTTCAGCCCGAATCCTCATTCAAATGCCACGTTATGCGACCATACTAAGGTTCAGCTCAAACCAAGCGTGGCTTTTGCAGCTTTTGTACTCTGAAGCTTGCGATTGGTAGTCTCTCTGAAGACGATTCTGGGGGAACGCGCTGATCGAGCGTATCTCAATCCCGCGCCCATGAGGGCCGTGTCTGTAAGAGTCTCATAATGCAGACACGCAAATGAACATATGACGAAAAATGAAAAAATGTACGACGATTCGAAATTATCCTTCAAACGTTCATTCGGTGAACGAACACCCGTGTCGCGACAAAGGGTAAACATAATAATTAAGCAACGTCGAATTATTTGTTTGTCAGATTAATTTGCACTACGATCACGAGCTTGACGTTCTGCACGCCAAGAAAGAAAGAAGAAAGGGCAAAAAATGCAAAATAAAAAGAAAGAAGAGAGAAAAGTGAGAAAGCGTTTTGCGAATGCAAACAACGCAAAGCATGCGTGAGTACGATTAAGAGGGGACAGGTTCGAGGGTTGGAGACCTCGAGGTCAGACCAGTCAGCAACGTTAATTGCTTTTCTACTCGCAGTAACTTGATATTACTGACATTCTGCGAAACGTTTATGTACACAAGCAAATAAAAATTTCCTTCTTGACTCTTCGTATAATATTGAAACGAAATAAGAAATTTAGCTGGAAGGAAGAGTGGCAAAGCTGATGGGATGTTACTAAAACATAGGATAGTCGATGAAACTCGGTTGTTAAAATTCTCGTATGCGGTTTGGTACTCCGGGGGTTATGTATTAAATTTATTACTACGGCGAAGTTTTCGCAAACAACCACAGAAAAATTAAATATGTAACGGCCAAGGAACTTTTCACCGAACTAATTTCCCTAAACTGACACGGATAAGAGCTGGCTAACGTTTTCGACGCGCGCTGTTACATTATTTACGTATAAATAGTTGTGTCGCTGTTAGGAGAGACAACTCGGTTTTTCTGAATTTCAAGCAACCTCCACGGGGTGTCCTGCTCCTCCGCCGAGTAGCGCCGAACCTGCCGCAGGAATTATTTAACTTTTAAATTTATTAATTTACATTTTTTCTCATCGCTTATGTCCGCGATTCTAAGTGAAACCGTGTTTTTAAACGGAACTGTTATTTCAAGGCAAATTAAAATAACCTTCCTCCTTTTTCACCTCTTTGCCCCCGCCCCCCAAATCGATGCGAATTTTTAAACTATAAAAATTCAGAAGAAACTAGATCTTTGCAGAAACGTGTTGATTTGATAATTAAAGAAATCTCGCCTCAAAAGACCCACAATCGTATGATTATTTACGCAACCATTGGGGAGCGCTGCTTTAGCTCAGTGTTCTCGCTTGAAAACGACGAAACCAGGCTCAGACGCAACTGTTTATGCTACTGAAACCAGATGTTTGGTTCGCAGACCAGCTCGAATGTGTTACTTCATTCGAAAAAGCAACTAATATCTCATGCTGTGTCCATTTCGTGCGGGTAAATACTACTTACTATCCGCTAGAACCCACAACTAACGCAAAATATTTTGTAAAACTACGCCCTTCTTAATCGCTTCACTTATAACATCGAGTCACACTCGTGGCACAAACTGTAGCCCTTATTCGCTAATGCTAGCTTGTATTCTTGTGACAAAGTTCACTTTAAACTCCAACTTTGGTTCGCAGATTAAGGATTATTAAATGCAAATTATATAGAACTATTGAGATATGTATAATTTTGTGTGCTAGACTAGATTAGCCGCGTAGTAGTGACACGCGTATGTGAATATGAATGTATGGAAGTATGTGTGTGCACAGCTTCTCGAAAAACAGATGAATGCAACAGCTCCATTGGAGGTGTGATATGGAAGATGGTGAGACAAAGAGAGTGCTGAGACGCGTGCAAATGTATATCGACGAAGATCCTGCAAATCGTTTATTAAATAAATCCAAAACTATTTTGATATGAATTCTAAGCGTAATCTTAGTGTTCCTTTACTTTTATTTCGGCAATTAAGATCCGCAATTCTCAACAAGAACAGCTGGACATTACGTCACTCGTAGACTGTGAACGTTTGTTCATTCCTGGCAAGTTTATGCAAAAGTGAACGTAATGCACGTGTAATAATTTATATATATAATAAAATAAGATATTTAAGATAAGACAACATGTAAGATATTTAAGATACGATACTTGTAGTATTCATGGATGAAATTCCATTTCATTATAAATGCTCATAAGTATATGAAAAATTATACAACCAAGTCTCTACTTTAGATACCTAAGTTTTTTAATACACCTCTCGGAATCATCGAATTACACCAGACTTTAATTTAAGAAAGAAACTCTTACTTTTGCCAAAATAGAAATGTTATCTTTTTCTAAAAGTCTTATCTGTTTCTAGTTCAACTGGATCGAACGACCAAGGATTAAAGAGAAAAAGGAAGAGGAAGCAAAAGACAGTTTTCGGTCAGCCAAAGTTCTAGTTTAATTAAAACCTACCGGTACGATTACTGGTCTCATTCTGCGAACGATTTCATCCGATTTTATCTTTTAATTATGCTCGACGATACAAAGCACCGTTCTAGTTGGATCGCTCGAACGTGTAGAACGCGAGAAACGAACGAAAGGAAGGGGGATAAGAAGAAATCGTCGGGCGTGTTTTCTCTGACACAGATTTAACGGAAGTACTTATGCAGCCCGGCACATTTGGAATTGGCTTCGCTGCGGTCGCGAGCCTGGGCGGACGTTTATGGCAACACGTGCGTGTCATAAAGAGGGTGTTTCCTCGAAAAAAACATGGAAACGTAGACGGACACGCAGGCGAGCCTATTTCGAAAATATATTCATCCACGATACGCGTCACTCGTATTTCTTAAACATTTTTCCAACGGAGGGACAAAAATTTCACTCGAGGTGAAATAAAAATCATTGGGAATATTCAAACTCTTGGACATTAAGACGATCTTTTATTATTCCTCAAAATTAAATTGAGTTGAATTGAATTCGTTTCTGATTCTTTCTCAAGTTTTCTTATCTAACAAGAGAAACGATTTATTTTGGAGAAATCAAAGTCTTTAATAAAACATCAATTTAATTCCACTCTGAAGTCGTTTAATAATTTCAAAAACTACGATTTCACTGTACATTGTTCTCCAAAATCAATTCTCAGTGTTTAATTTGCCGTCTATAAGATCTATTATACATAGAAAAATTCAAGAAACAGGAAAAATATACTAGTTTTTTTATCAGAGTTACCAGGGCCAAGAAAAATATTTTTCATTGATAATAATTTGTTGCAGAAAGAATGATAGAAGACGATAGAATTCCGTGCAAGCGAAGGCGAGACAGTTCGAGACAATGGACTTTTTAAGCAAACATTCAATTTCACAGTCGACCGCATGACGGAATTATCAAAATTGTAATAATGCAGCGGGAGAGGCACAATGACGAAGAATCACGCGACAGTGGAAGATGGGGTAACAGAATGACGTCCACGTAATAGAATATAGCAGCAGAAATTTAATTTTGCTTTACAAATCCTTGGTCCGCGGTTTGTGTAGACAATTACGAGGTAATTGTTAATACGACTTGCCATTTGCGCTAGGGGCAACGCATTTAAATTCTCGCATTCGCTTCATTCGTTTTCCCTTCGCTTGACAAAACGTTGGGTCTCAATAATCGCGATCGATTTAAACACTTCGGCAAAATTTATTGAGCATATAGATACATTCAGGGCTAAAGCTATTTTTAAAGAAACCATCCATCGTATTGTTTTACAGTTTGGGAATGGTTCAATTTAAATTCCCAAACTTTGGAATTTTCGTGTGAATTTATAAACGTATATTTTTTTCATCTTCAAGTGGAAAACTAAAATCAGTCGTTCCACAGTCTGGAAATAGAGCAATTTGAATTTCCAGACTTAATTTTCAAACGTGAAACTACAATTCATCATATTGTTTTTCCATTAAAAAAAAAAAATAGTCGAGTGAAAACTGTCAAATTCTGCTAGTATGTTTATCTCTAAAGTAAACTTTTTCAATTATCAAACTTCACTCTTCTAAACGTGGGCTATCAAAAATTTCGCCATTGAAATTTAATTTCAATTAATTTCAGTATCGCGCGTGGAATAATTCTGGTAACTGGATCGGTATCTATTTTTAGAAGAAAGGCCTGCTGCATTGTTCTACAGTTGGAAAACGGATCAGCGGAGCAAGGAGAAAATTTTCGATTGATCGGCAAACGGTTCCCATTGGTCGAAGGGGCAACCAGTTTTCGGACGGTCGTGTGTAGAGCTCGTTAACGCGTTCGCGTTCAATCGAATTGAACGGATCGGGCACAACGTCGATTAAAATTCTCTACATTAATTATCGGGCGTTAGATTGGAACGTGAAACGTAGTTAATTGACGGAGAATGAAATTTCGATGATTGCGACGCGGATTGCCGTCGCCTGGTGACAAAATCGATCCCGACAGAAAAATATGGAAACGACGTTCCATCCTGTCATTTGAATATCGTCGATCTAAATTTACGGAGCATGAGGTCACTTGCAATTTGGTGACTATCTTCCTCGCTTAACAGCCTTGCAATTTCATCACAGAAGAAAAACAAGATAACGTGATTTACGTTGATCTTCTGACTTTAATGCTACAATACTTCACGATTAAATAGGAGGATTTTAATGTGTCACCGCATTTCAGAATAAAGATAGTCTCTTAAGTTAAAAAATATTAATCTTTTAAAAATATTTGGCAAGTTGATAGATTTTTATAGATGCCATGGTATAATTATTAAAAACAAGAAATATTTTAATATCTTCGATATTTTACTATTATTACGAACAATATTTTCCAAGTTTTGAAGCGTACAGAAATACACGTTAGCTTCAAAATTAAGTGAAAAAATAATTTTGATACTAAAAAGTTTGACCTATCGTCCTCTTCCCTTTTATTCTTTAATTGGCACGATTAATAAATAATGATAAGTTTATAAAATGTTAGAGAGCCTCGTGTATTCGCTTGAAAATAAGTTCAAATCGTTTAAGTTCTAGTAACTCGACTAATTTGAAGACTTCAGAATTAATAGACGCTTGTTCGTGATTCAAATTCCTATCGTACAAATATTTTCATACGTGATAGATTATTAGATGATACAGCTCGATTATTCTCAAAACACAATTATTGCCCGAATATTTTCTTCCCTTTGTTATTGTTACGTAAACAGATACTGTCATCGCGATGGTAAAAAAGAAAAAAACATTTTTGTCGTTCTATAATTGACTCGTCGCCGAAAAGATGCTCAGAGTTAAAAGAATTCTTAAAAAGATGGAGATGGCGACGCCTAGGCGGCGCAGAGGAGATTTGCGGGGAAAGTTTGGCAAAATTGAGACGACGCGAACGCTTGATAAACGTATCGTGATTTATGCGGTTCATTTCTCAGGTGGGATTGTCAGAGTTCATATCGTGGAACGAACGCTGGGAACTTTCCACTATTTCCGTGTCGACAATTCGCATCTCGCCGCTCCATTCTTCTTTTCGTTTTTCTTCCTTCTCTTCGAGCAGAAAACGCGACGTTGCTACCATTCTTCGAATACATTCCTCTTTCTGTTACATTACTATTAATTTATACGTCCATTTGAAAAAAAAAGTGAATATGAAAGAAAAAAGGAGAGACAGAGTTCAATGGAGTAAAATAATGAAGTGAAATGGAAAGATATCAAATAATACTCATTTTAAACTTCAATGATATAGAGGTATGAAAACGTTGATACTAATAAAACCAATGAGGCTGATAAAAACGTGTATCAAATTTCTTATAACATAATAATTCACTCAGAGAAATATCAAAAATCACGAAGCTGAAACGCGTATGATTCAGGATCGGGATCACGATCACGTTAGCCGGCCAATTATTTCAAACGATTTTAAGAGGCTTTTTTTATCAAATACGAAGCTCCCTTTAACTCGTAACTGTCAGAGTAGCGAGTGAAATTTCAACCAGCCACCAATGTATCGACAAGATATAGACCGCGAACGCGAATTCCGAAACGGTGTACAGTTTCTTTTCTCTCTCTCTCTCTCTCTCTCTCTCTCACGCTGTTGCCTTCTTTCTATTCTTTTAATTTTCTTTCTTGTTTTTCTTTGAAAGGAAACAGCTTCTCGGTGAGAATATGATAAAGAGAAAGATAGGAAAAGGGTCGGGTAACGAAGCGAAAAAGAGAGTAAGGTGACGATCGAATACCAACCGGAGAGAATCGTGACAGGCAGCAAGGCGCAGATGCCCAAATACACCAGCAACACTGTCCAAGTGTGACGCGGCTCCTGGCAGAAGTCCAGCTTTTTCCCGCTCGGTAGGCCACCGATTCTTGGCCCCTTCATCGTGCCTCGTGCCGCATAGTTTTCGCCTCGGCCACGTAAACGCGAGCAACACGACCGGATTACGGGCCGGCCGATTTAATAATGCCTCCTCCACCAGCGTCGACTTCCTTCCTTCCTTTCTTCCTTCTCGTCTTCCTTCCCTGTTGTCGCGTGACGAGGGATTTCGCAACCAACTGAAAACGGACCAACTTTCCGCCACTAACATTCCACCGTGTACTGTCTCGAACACACGTACACGCTCGAAGTGACTCGTTTTCTTGGTTCACCCTCACATCGTGGACACTTGATGCTCGAACGAACACTTTGCACGAACACTATATGTAGTACACTATATATAGATTGTACACGGCCGAGCTTTGTCGCACGAAGGAACGCTATTTACCTTTTTCTTTATTTATGAAAGGCAAAAAAAAAGTTTGTTCGCATGTCGCTGTGAAGAAGATGAACGGGAATAACAGATAAAATCTCGAAGCAGATTCAATGGATTTGTGTATCTGCATGTGCGAGAGAGTATGAGAAAGTATGAGTGTACACTTGGCACGTGACGTTTTTGCGATGGCTCCGTGCAAAACTCGAGATAAGAGCTCATTTACCTAAGGATGTGCTCCGAGACTAAAAGTTCCTGAATATAGCTTGGCCGAGAATCCAGAAGCTTCCTTCGAGACTCCTTTACAAGAACGACGCGTGGCTTCTACCGAAGTGATAGTTTTTAACTGCATTTTTATCTCTTAATAACGTGCCTGGCGTAGTGCTGCCTGTTACCACGGTATCTCGACGAGATAGAGGCCCGGTACGAGACTTTCGATTAGATTGCAGCTTCTGGAAAATGAAAATCATCGGCGAAATTAATGGGACACCACGTTTTTCGTTGAAATACTGGGCGAGAGGATTTTTTATTCTTAGGTTCTTGGTGGTTGTAAAAACGACACACAGCAGCAGGATGTTTGAATATAAAATACGAGCTGTTTGAGTTTAATACGCGGCGAGTAGCGTAAGGTTAATTGAATCTAAACGTCTGTAGCGAAAATTGAATGATAATACCGCAAGAATAATCCGGGGACAGAGTTTGATGTAATAGTGCCACGGAGATTTGCTGACACGAATCATTCAGATTAATTTTCTAAGTATAGAAAAATTAAAACAGTTCGTCCTTATTGTATCGAATAAAAATATACGACTATAAAATAATCCTTAAATAAAAGATAAAATAATTCGGTCTAAAATTTTACTCGCTGCTATCGAACGATATAACGAGTACAATTTTACGTCCTCAACTTGTCACAAACAAAAGTAGCTGTTATACGCACATTCTGAATGTAAAAAAGCTAAAACACTTTGTCTGTACTTTCAGTTTCCAATAAAAGCACTTAACTGTGAAGTAACTTCAAACGATAGGAAAATTCAAGAATCCAATAAGTCTCTTTCTCACAACAACTCAACAAACTAACAACTAGATTTCTATCTCTGATTTATCAGAAACGCAAATGACTACTTTCCACGTGCGATCATTACTCACCCTCCCCTCCCTAAAACATAATCCACCAATGAAAAACCAATATCCTAAACATATGTAGAAATCGTTCCGTGTTTTCTCTCTTCAATAAAAACATTCGATTATAAAATAAATTTTCTCAAAAACAAATAGAAGAATCTAATCCGAGACCCTCGCCCACAATTCAACGAGCCAACGATACAAAGTTTCATCCCCAATTTGGTACGGACAAAAGCAACTACAACCTACGTGTACGCATGAACCTACAACCCTTTAAAACTAATCAAGCAATGAGAATAACCGAAGGAGGGTTTCGTCTCGTCAATAGAACGGAACCAAGTCGACCTGGCCTTTGAGACAGCAAGATAAACCTGCTTAGAGTAGCATTATCGCCTTGGAAAGCGGCGTAACCTATTTCCTCGATATCCATAAATTAATCCGATCGTCGGGATCCTTATGCATTTATTGCCGTCACGTTAAGTGGCAGAGTACGCCGTGAAAACACAGTTTACCGGCGGCGGATCAACTCGTCCGGATTCGAGCTAAAGCGAATCCAAGTAGGTAATTACATCGTCTTAATTAATTCTTCAGACTGTCGGCGGACGGCAGTCGGTCCTTTCCCCCTCGTGTTGGTGGCACGAACACGATCATGGGGCGACGACGACTTGTCACGTCGTGAGGACGAGGTAGAGTTATTCGCCGGAGAATAGAACGTTTCTTCGGGGCGAGGAACGTTAAATTGCACGTGCAGCACGATTGCACGAGGGTACGGCAAGACACGCTACGATTTTGTGCGTGACTACTAGGGGATGAAAGCAGAAAAACAGAGACCTTGTGATAAATCTTAATGATCGAACGTTTTCCGTTGCTTTTTTGGTTCTGTTATCCGTTTGACGTGATTTCTTTCTCCTTCTTTCGACAGAAAATCATTCATTTATTAAGGAATGGATTATAACTTCTTCTGTTTCTAATTTTTGTTCGGTTTGCAGTATTGAAACCGATTTTTCTTTTTTTTTACCTTCGAGATTACGGGGATATATTGCCATTATTTCTTCTTCTTTCTATAATTAACGAAGTTTATTTTATAATAAACGAAGTTTAATGGAATTTAAGTGTTTCAGGTAGGAGAGATATATTATTTTCTTTTTTTAATCGTGAATTTCTTCTTCAGTCTCTGATTTATATAAAATACTTTTTTTGAGTACATTTTTTTAATTTTGTCAAAATAATAAGTTTATTTACATTTTTCAATAATGGTACGTTTGCTGAATATTTACTCGGTTTTTAATGGATGAAAAAGGCAATGAAAATTATTTTTCTGATCATTGATCCGTTTATGGAAGGGGGAGTGGAACGAAACTATTAATTAAAGGGAACTTTAATCATTACTGGTAAATATAATTTATCGTTCAGTCGTAAAAGGAATCAAACGACGTTTCACGAGGCGAAAACTCGTGATTTTAAGTAGAACGCGTCGAATAGTAAAAATTGCCCTGAAAATTGGGTGGGAAGTGGAAAACTCTGTAACACGCCACGATGGCGCAATTTTTCCATCAAGTTGCTATAAATACAGTCATTTGTCGTTCATCAAGTACGTGTAGCCATGCTCTGGTCTCCGATAAATCATCATTGATTTAAAATGTTCCGGCGAAAAAGTACGATGTACTCTGCGATAAAATTTGATTTATTGCATCAAAGAATGTGATGTCTCCCTGTGGCTTATCGTGTGTCTTATATTTATTTCAGAACGTCGTCAGGAAAATTACTCGTAGCTAGTTGGATCTCGACACTGTCTGGGGACATCGGTGGATCAATTTTTGAAGCGCGCCATGAAACCGACGGGGAGGGTCGTTACTAAGAACAATGACGATGCTGATGCGAGACATTCAGTCGTAAATTATCCCTGCAAGGTATTATTAATTAATAGCCTTGTTAAGTCACGTCACGCCGTGTCAAGAGGTGTCATAAGTTGGACACCCCAATAAGGGGCCGTATCTATTTTATAGATAATTATAATTATATATGTAATAATACATTTTCTGTATTATTTAATTCCATTAAAAAATTATAAGAAGATACAGTAAAATAAGACCTTGGACATAGAACTTCAGCAATTCTTCGATCTCCAGTATTTCTTTTCTGAGAATAGAAATATAATTGGAGATGTACAGTGGCTGCAAAGTATGTTTGCACATACGTTATATTACAAATGTATATTATATCACAAATGTTCGCAGATATTTTCCAATGAAGTATCATTTTATCAGTTTCTGCATTTTATTTTCACAGTGTGAAATTTTTGTATTCGCAAAATGAATTAACGCTGAGTGAAATTAATATGTAAATGCTATAATAAACGCACTTTATTTTTGTGGAAATATTCTTCGTTGCCGCTGTACATCGAATTATGTTTTCCAACAATAACGTCTTACTGTACATCACTGCACAATTTTTTATAAATGTAATACAGCACCAACTATGTTAGAACGAAACTTTTAAGAGATAGCAGGGGAATTTCACAGCATGGTTAATGCAATTCAGGAAGAAAAATTCGCGTAGATCTACGTCCCTGGAAGATCGCGTTTAAAACCGACGAACCGGTAGTTGAAGATATCCGAAGACAAAAAGGAGGATGGGAATTACGCGTCGCACAGGTGTGCACTGTGGAACATAAAGCTCGGAAACACGTAAATCGCGCGGTAGTGTGCGGAACTTGCATCCTGGATGTCGTCTGCGCGTATTCTCGCGTAGACGTATGAACGCGCGAACTACGACCACGCTGGGAGTAACGAAATTTTCAAGAATGACCAAATTAAAATGCAAAGGCTTGTACGCTGCGCTGGCTAGTTTCTCACCCCTGGGATAGAGAGAAAAAATTCGAACTGGAAACTAATGTCTTGGCATAAATTCGGCAAAAATTGACAAAAGTTAAGGAACACGGTCAACTTGCAGAGTGTCTGTTGAGTTTTGTTTAAATTAATCAATTCGTATACGTTCAACTTCAAAACATTTTATCAATGTGAATTTGTTATCTCGTCTGATTTAATATATTCCATTGAATTTTCTGCCATGTTATATTCCTCAAATTGACAAACAAAATAAATAATAGAATGAAAAGTGACAGAAATCTGGAACGAGGAACAAAGATCGGCTCATCTTAAAAATCAAAAGAATTTTAACAATCCGTTCGCCAGATAATTTAAATTCAAATAATTTCCAACCAACTAAACTTGTGTGAAACTTTATCAGCTAAAACAACTTCACTAACAAACTAAACAAGACTTTAAAAACTAGTACCATTAAGAAAAAAAAAAAAAAAAACGAAACGATTCAAATTTCAGCGTGCGGATATACGATCGACTGGCAAACAGACACCAAGCAAGGGCCCTTCTGAAATCAGAATAAACGTGGTTCAACGGAAAAAAAGCGTCGAGGGTCGAGTGAACCGTCGTTTTCGCGGAACGGCATATCCATTCGAACGACTGTTCGTCAGGAGCTGTCAAATCTCACGAAATCTCCTTTCGGCCGCTATTTATAGTGAGTTCTGGTTGATGGTAGGAGCTCCGTTCCACTGGCGGTTCGCGCGTGCATCGTTTTGCATTAGCCCTCTCGTTTCTTCCAGAGCCTCCTCTTTACTCCTTCCGTGTGTCGCGTCTTTCGAGTAACGGAGCGAGTGCAAAGCCCTTCTTTCTGTCCGGGCGTACACATAATTACCAAAGTTAATTAGGGCTTTGGAGATGAAAGAGAGTGAGAACGAAGAGCTTGGATGGTGACGCGACCAGGATGTATTAGCGAGCGGAAAGAAGGCAAGGGTAGCATCAAAACGTTGTGAAACGACCGAAACCGAGCGAGGAAGAATCAAAAAGAGTTTCCCTCGATTTGTGGTTCGTATAATTTTTACGGAAGGGAAACTGCGCTTCCTGGAATCAGGGAACCCTTAAGGGAACACGAAAAATACAGAATAATCCTTCAAGTCTGCTCATCCAATCGTTCTCCTGAGGTGGCCCGTGTTGAATGTTATATTTTAATAAATGTTATTGAAACATAGCTTTTAACTGTTTAGTTTTGATATTCGATATAATTTTACCAGCTGCCGTTTACTGCACGAGATATTCGAGGAAATACAGACGCGAAGAAAAAGTGAAAACGAACAATAGGTCGCAAATTCGAATAAAAAAGTTCCACGATTTGATTTTCATTTAAGGATGATCTTAGGAAAAAAGATGTACGCTCGCTATCAAGACACCATCAAGTTAGAATCTGAAGAAAACGCGCTAAGACGTCGGGAATCTGTATATTGCGAAGAATAAAGAACATCATCCTACACTGCAGGAAATGTATATTAGAAAGAAAAGTTCGATATAAGTACAATTTAATGGTCAATGAATGAATAATAAATAAAAAATAATAAGATTATAACAAAGTGTGATTTCTGCCTCTTATGTTGCACACTTTTAATAAAATTGACACGAGCGGTTGGCGCGACGTCAAATGATAAAAATAAAAGAACAGTTCAATTTATTTTCCTCTTTCTTTTATTTTCCTTTTCTATAGAATGCCGGTCGGTCGAAGCACATGGAAAGCGCGGTAAAATTGCGCGAACGGAAACGAAATACCATTGAAAGTTGCTGCACTTGGCGTCATTCTATTTCCCAGACGGAAAAATGGAAAGGGCGCGTAGGGGGTGGCCTCGCTGTCCGTCCAACCGTGTAAATTTCACTTTTATTCGCGAATGGCAATTTTTTATTTCGACCTGACTGTTTTTCCAGCGAATGCATTTCGACGCCGGCGTGTTTGCACAAAGAACCACCGTTGCACCGCGTTGCTTCAGCTACACCTATCCATACCGCCAATTTTCCCCCTAACTCGCATCCCCTATCTCGCCCGTCAGCGCACCGGGTCGTCACCCCTCTGTACCGTGTCCCCGGTCAGCACTTGAGTACTCGTGCAATTGGTTTTTCGTGTTCGAGCCACTCTCGGTGTCCTCGGAATCCTAATTTCGCGTTTTTCATTCGCCCTCCCGTGCCTCGTCCATCGTCCCATGGAAAGCAGTCTCGTCATCCGACAGAAACGAAACCACCGGCCTCTCTTCCCCCAATATCTGACGACTATCGCGATTCTTTCTTTCTTTCTTTCTTTTTTCTTCTTTCTTTTTTTTTTTTTTTCTTTTGCGGTCGAAGTGAACAGAGAAATGAAATAAAAACGTCCTGCCGCTGGCATCGTAATCGGTGAATCGACGATATCGTTCTATCGCAATCGTATTGTTTCCGCGAACGGAAAAAAGGAAAACCGATAAAGCTTCCACGTGACTTTACCTCGGCGTCTGTTTATGCTCGTAAATTCCAGGAGAATTTTCGACATTACGAGGAAACTTTTCTGTCGCTGTATAGCATTCCTCGAATCACTGGCACCGTTGTCTATTATAAAAGGAACACAGAAACACTGGTAACGAAAATTCCCCGCATTCTTCAATCACCGTACCGAACGATCACCGCCGTGGAACGAATTGTAAATCGAAAAATCACGTTGTACATCTGAGAAGGTACGCTAGTTCATCAGGTGAAACGTTGGATTTCGCGATGGTATCGATTGAAGAACAATCGAAGGGAGCGTGTATAAGAAGCGTGGTACCGGCATGGGCGTGTAAGAAGCACTAAATCCTGATGCCCCGCGTCCGTAGCTAGCCGGCCCCTCTAACAATAAACTTAGGTGAGAGACGAGAGACGAGCACGAGCACACGCAGACAGAGCGGAGAAACCGCACGCGTGACAAAGCGGCGCTCGTACGCGCGGTGTGCGTGCGTCAGCCACACTAGCTGGATCGTGGATCAACCACTCGAGACCCCGAGATCTATGGTGTGGGAGTGTCTCTGCGGGTACTACGGTGTGGAGGAAGCCGTATGCTGATCATCTGGACTCGTTTATTGGGCATTAAGCGTGTCGGTATCGTTCGTGAAAGCAATCCGCTCCTTTCGACGCGGTTTTTTGCTCGCTCTTTTAGTGCTGCCCCAGGGAAACGATCTCTTCAATGGAGGAAGTTGACGAAACCTTTCGACTTTGGATACAGGAGATTAATCCATAAAAAGTATCATTGAGTTATAGATAATTACAATAATTTATGTTGAATTATTGAAATTTAGAGTATAATTTCAATTTGTATTTTATATTGTCAGTGTGAGAGATTGGCAATTAAATTATATTAAATGAAAGATTTAAAAATTAAGTGATCTAACCCTAAATTGTTATAGTTCGCAATGGATCCATTGATACCAATTAAGAGTTGAATTGGAAAGAAAAAATTGTATGGAAATACTGACAGGGAAACTGAATAGATTAAAAGTATGGAAATGTTGGTGTTCATGGTGCAAACATTAAATTAAGCTCCGGATTGACATAGAACCCATTTATAGAACGCCCACGCAGCTGCCAGTCGCGCGCGGACTGCACAAAACCTCCCGAAATACAGTCGTGAGCCGGAGCAATGTTTGTTCCTCCGGTACGACATAAAACAAGCCGCGTGCTTTCAATTTGGGATTCCTAACGAATTACCTGTCTCTTGTACGCGAGTACGGAAGAAGATGTTAGCGAGAATACTCTTGGGAAGTTGAAAGTGGTCCAGAAAGTGTTTTACAAGTAGGTGACATCGAACCTCCACTTTAAACATCTTACTTTGAGTGAAAACCTAAATGCAACCTATTCCAATATTTATGGATTTGTATTAAAACACCAGAATCAACCACACGACGTCGAGATCAAGATAGAAGCTCAGGAATTTATTTTGGGGCTCGTCAGCTTAGTTTATAGATCAACGGTATGAAACCTAATTCAGGGAATATACATAAATTTTATTGGCTCCATTTTAATGTATATTCTATGCAGTTATTTATGGCAGCTATTAATTACAGACTAATGCAAATTTGAGGTTTCTTTTATCTAAAAAATAATTTTTATGAACTTGGTCAATTATGTAAAGTGATTCATATACTTTGCATATTATACATGTTCTACAAAGTTCTATATTTAAATTACCCATAAATACACGAGTATCCGTAGTCTACTTATGAATTATTAAACACATTCTAACAATTAGTTTCTAAAAAGAATCAAGCACAATTAACCACAATAGGCTATATGTATTCCCAGATTCTTTAGAAAGAAAAGCAAACGAATCCCATCGGACAACAGAATTCGAACCCCGTGCGAAAATCAGGAACGCGTAGCCGAAAGCGCGATCGATTTCGCGGTGATCGGAACGTCATCTTCCATTCTTTGCTACGTTCTTTCCAAGCGTTGTTCGTTTGAAAATTACACGCGACGAGATCCTATGCCCCGTTCCCGGCGAGAGCTCTGCTCGCTGGCGTGTACACCACCTTGAATCCCTGTGTTCTATTCACATTTCACATCCGTTTGCATTCCACACGTGCGATCAGAACCGCAGACAGACTGATCCACGTTGGGCACCACGGTCCGGACACGATACCAGGCAAGTTCCACGCTGCCTGGATGCCTGGATGGTCGAAGAAAGAACGTGCAGGCGGAGAACGAAGACGGAACACGTGTGCCGGCGTACGTGTGAACGTGCGGGGTGGAGCGTGGCGAGATATTATGCAGATAAAATATTCATGGTTATCGGGGCTCGCGATCGGGCACGCCTTTATTTTTCGAGATGAATAGAAATGGTGCCATCCCTCCACGACCCGTGGGACACAAATTCTTTGCCCACCGATGACAATGAGGGTGAAAAAGGAGGTAGAAGAGAGAAAAAGGAGAATGGGATCGATGGACAGTATCGTAGAGACAGTGTGATTGCAAAATAATATCGACAACGTGTATTTATCGCTTTGGATCGTCGAAGAAAGATAACAGCGATAGAAACGATTCAACACTGCTTTTTTCACGATTTCTTGGTTTTAACCCGACTATCTGGTACTGGGTGACATAATGATAATACAGAAGATAATTCAAAGTTTGTGTCAGACACGTGATAAACACGTATATGGAGAATACGGCCGAGTAACATGTACAAGCATGAGGTGATTCGTTATGAAGAAATAGGATTGTAATTCATGAAGCTATATAAGGACAAGGTTTTATCTTAATGCAGTTGCTTTAGAAAAACTTTAAATTATACGCGCTTTATAGTATAAATTTGAATACTCTTACACGTTAAGTGCCTCCTATATAATGTATCAAGTTAGACGATATTTCTTCGTATCTCTTAACAATTACTTAACTTTTTCCAGTTTTAGAGCAGATATAATAACTAGACTGTAGATGTTTATACGTTCATGAGAAATTTAAGTATACTCTACTTAAATGTCATTTGTTTCATTGTGTTCATAAAAGTATCGATTTGCATAGACATTCGCAATTTCATAACAACTGCCCTGACACTTCTTTGGGTAGAAGACCGAAAACTACCGTTGTATAAAAACACACCGACTTCAAACGTTTCTTTAATTTCGTTTCGAATTGCCCGAACAACCTAATAAAAATAGATCAACGAAGGTGATAGATACGTTATCGAAAATCGTTACCATCGTTTCTAAAACCGTGAACCGCGTTACTCTCTATTATACGGAGCAACATCGTTTTCTAATATCCGATTGTTGTACGTACAGCATCGACGAAGGCAATTTAATCTTGAAAAGGAAACAGCCTTTACCCGTGCTCGTTCGAATATTTTCCTGAACGATCCGGAAACGGACTTCGCAGAACGTAACGAGCAAGCTTGCCAGGAATTCGAGTCTGAAAGTGGCATCGTTAAATCGTAACCAGCGCATTCACCGCGCAATTTTCATTCGTTCGATTCTTTTGCGTGACACCATTAACCGACACGCGTTTCCCAAGCGAATTCGTACCTCAGTGCCTGCCCATCCATCTGTCCATTCGGTACGATTTCGATGTCGGATTATTTTCCAATGATGAGAGTCAGTTGATGAATATTTCATCATTGATGAAATCACGCATTTATTAAGTATAACGTACGGAAAATAACCTAAGCTGTATCTTTATAATATATGTGCTATGCATAGTTTTTATCGTTCATTATACTGTACATTATACGGTCACAATATAATTGTTATGGCATTTACGATAATACAATTATTACAACTATAATAGATGGATTTTTTTATCATGAACATGGCAATATATGATCATGCTGGATATAAACGACGTAGAAGTTTTACAGCAATGACGCTATGTGATTCGGCAATTCTATGTTTCCAATAGCGAAATTGCACTCTTATGTCCATTGGGTCAACAGAAATATAGAGCTAAGGAATAATGGCGAATCATAGAGCTGTGCGCAACGATATAGAGCTTCAATGATACAGTAATGTTCCATTGATTCGTCTGCATCGACCCTTATATATTTTAATACTATATACTCTTAATACATTAAGAATATAATTTTACCAAATTATTTTCCGCCGGCCAAATGAAACTAACGACTAATACAGAGTATTGAAATTCTCTTAAGAAAAGAGTTTTCCTCAGTCTTCTATTAATTATAGAATAATATCGGAAACGACGGTTGGTCAGATCTGGTCGGCGAGTTAAGCACAAGTTTCAGCGCGGAAAAACAACGACTGATTTCAGTAGACTGCCCTAACAGGAAGTTTCGTTGGTTACGACGACATTAACGAGCGACAAAGATTACCGGTGGTACCGTTTGGTACGCACAATATCGAAGGAGGAAACTTTTCCTTTCTTAGATCAGATCGAATGCTTGGCCAGCTCATCAGAAAATTCGGCGAACTATCGACGCCTGCAACGAAAAAAATAAGCTTTTGCAATCGACCTGATACTCTAAACCTCAAACGTATGCTCTTTAAGAATCGAGAGAAGATACCGTATAGATAACCAAAATAGTGAAATATAAAATTGAAGATACTGGAATGGAAGAACGTAGAGACGTGTAATCGAAGTTTATAATCGGAGTCGGGAAGTTGAAATTGTAAAATTCGTAGGATGAAGTAGCGTAATTGGCGAAGCAAATGAGCGGTCGTAAAAGAATGTTTGAAACTGTGGGCTCCGGCGGGAGATGATTAGCTGGATTTAACGATATTCCGTTGAATTTAATTGGCATTTTTGTACGTTAGACCGGCTCCCATCGAAACGATCCCCCAAGATTTGATTAAAGTCCTAATTTGCGTGGCCGGATATTAACTCGGCCGTGAAATATAAGTTTGCCGGATTAATTATCAACGGCTCGGAACTCATTATGGAACTATTGAAATTTTCATCAGAGTACAACTTCTATATTTTCCGGGGCGCAATAATCCTTCGCACTCGAAATTGAATTAAATGCACTTTTCACCGGGCAGCCGATGGATTACGGTTGCAAACGAACACGGGCGACACCGAATCGACGCCGCACACATAAAATGTACAGTGACCGGCGGGAACACAGGCGCGTGTCGATCTGAAATTTATCTCGTTGCAGAAGTAATCCATGGATATTGGCAGAAGCCGGTACACGACGCGTTTTGAATTCTCCTATCTTTTTTTTTTTTTTATCCTTTTTTATTTCCAAACCCGGAAAAAATTGTGTTCTTGTCAAAGTTACGAACGGGGGTAGCTACGAAAGACAAAGAAACCAGATAAGAATTCAATCAGCTTCGATGTTGTCCGCGTGTTCGACGTGCGTCAAATTAAATTCAATTAATTCCGTCCAAGTTAGTTACGCAGCCAACCTAAAAATTGCAGCCGCCACGGACCCTGTAATTAAGTCTGCTGTCTGGAAATAATTGGCTGTATAATTAGGTGACCGACAGACAGGGTGTGTAAATAATGAGGTACCTCACAGAATTTGGTATAGGAGAAGGTAAATAATTCTCATCGCCGCCGTTGTCTGAAAGAGCACAAAGAACCATTTGAGCAATTAAAACGCAACGTACGATCATGTTGTCGCGTTAATAGCTCCGTTTATAATTTAATAAGCGTTTACAGGCTATTTTGTGGTGTAAATTGTTCTCTGTCGCTGCCTTTGTATGTCCGTCTTTCTTAATTTCTCTTTCGATTAAATTAAGTCACAATTAATCGAACTAAATCAGGGTGACAAGATCCTCGGCGATGTCGGGAAAATTTCACGAACATAGAAAATAGCCGATGGTAAATGGAGAGGGTTGAACCCGCAGGTCGATTCGTGTCCCGATAAGACGAAAATGAAAGACGAGACACGGAACAGAGGGACTATTATGTCTACCATGTGGAACACTCGTCTTGACGAATTCTATTCGCGAGCCTTCACGCAGATAATATCACGTATGCCAGTCCGTGCGTTAATCACGTAATGGTGGGAGACACTTGAAAGCTTCTACAATTTGCAGGTCGTCGGTATAATAATGGAGAAGAGATGTAGAACGCGAGGAGAACTTCAACTGCTCTCCCTGCGGTTCCTAGTTTATCCCTCTTTCTCTCTGTCTCTTTCCTCTTGGCGTCTCCTCTGCTTCTATTTATAATCCTATTCTCTTTATAAGCGCACAAGTGCGAAACGGTCTCGCGTGGCTCCAAATTAGACTCGTTATCACGATATAATTAGTACGGGTGCACGGTACCGGCACGAAATTTGGCGAATCTCGATACAACAATATTCCACCGACCATGTAGCCATATATATTTTTCGTCCATCGTTATGGAAACTGCAATTTGTCATAATTTCCGGTATCCAAAAAATTGTACGAGCTGATAATCTTTCGACGAACGGGATTATCTCTGCGGTTAGATGATTCATCTTCATGATAGTTCTTTCGTTTCGATAGACTCTCAACGAAGATGTTCTCCAAGGTGATAAGATATAATTGTTGCTGTTTTAAGAAATTCGTATTTTCTATGGAATATGTAGTAACTCCAATGTTTCAAAGATAACAGGATACAAATGTGACTTTCTTTTAAAATTCATGGCTTCTATGAAATACGTAGCGTATTTCAATGTTTCCAAAGAAATTCCATTTCTAAGACGACGGTTTCTTTCAAAATCGCGCATTCCATACGACAGATAGTGATTTCAAACTTTTCTCCAACAATGTATATCCGTCTATCTTCTCGCCTATTCGTCCCTTCAACGTCTACGAAGTCGTCTACAAAGCTTCGCATGACTCCGGTCATCGGCGACTGGTAGCGTGGCAATGACAGCGTACGCGACACGGTTGAAATTCGACATTTCCTCAGGAAATCCAGGAACAACTGGGCCGAAAATCGCTGGGTTAAAGGGTTAATGGGCTTAACCGGAGGACCCAGTGGTCCTAGGTGTGAGCCCACGAGAAATGCGCGATGCTGATTACAACGTGCAGGGTGGTCGTGTTAAACAGAGGCTGACTTAGAGACACAACGACGCCGGTGCCCGCCGGTGTAATCCTTTGATTACAGCGTGTTTCGAGAGTCGGCTGAATCACGAGGAAGCGCGTAAGGTGATATTCCTGAATGGCACGGCCGGAAGCCGAAACCGGGCCGCATAAAGGAGGATATACAACGGGGGCGAGTCGCTGGTGGTTCACAAGCGTGCGGGCGCGCGCCCGCACGCACATACACATAGTCGCCTGACGAACTGATGCAGGATACACGGGAACGAACCAGCATAGCGCATCCGGTGTACTCTGGTAATGAAATACAGTAACATTATATCCGCGATATTCATCCGCGACGTGGTGTGCGGTTTGTTATTACATAGGCGAACGTGTGTGTTTGGCACACCACTGTCGACGGAGGAATACGTGTTCAAGGGTATCGCGTGGCATCTGGATTAATCTGAAGAAGCCTTGAAGTGATTATCGTTAAAAGGAGAACTCACAGGAAATTTTGAAAGCTGTATGCATTTCGCGAGTATATCCGGGACCACCCACGGGTTAGCCATTTTATAGCGGTATCGTTGATTGAGTGAAACATATGGTGGAAATCGTTGATTTGGTGAATCATGGTACGGTAGTGCTGTCATGGTCATGGGTTATAATTTTATGTGAACTGTCGTAGAGAAAGGTACAATGGCTCGCGAAAGTATTTAGAGTTTTACTTCTACTTACCGTAGGAAACTTTTGTATGTACATCTGGATGTGGAATGTTTTGGAACTTCAAATTCCAATGTTCCAATTCACGATGTTTTGTAAGGAACTGGTAGTATTACTTTATTTCTGTAGATTTAACACAAATATATAAGTTATAAATCGTCTGATTATTTTAATCTTACTGTTGTTTCATCAAGCAAAGAGACACTTGACGTTTCAAGGGTAACTTTTCCCCGAACGTAAATAATTGCTCGATGATGAAAAAGCATAATTGGTTCGATAATGATCCAAAGAATGCTGGAGAATTAACATAAAATTGTAAAATCTATATTGTCTATATAATCATGTTGTCTGTGCAACCTACAACTTGTAATTTGTCAATTCCAGTAAATTATGGTGTTGTGTTATACAAGAGGGAGCGGAGATTCGTTCCACGAAAGTAATTCCAAGAACCGATAGTCAACATGTCACTATTGTAATTGATGTTTCACGTTTAAGTCGAATATATGAGTTTCCTCTAGGGACTCGAAAGGTAGATCGTATTCTGAAATTTCGTGATAGGTGGTCCGGACGTAACTAGGATGAGGTATCGTTACAGGTAGTAGTCGTTAGAATTTCTTCGTGAAATCTCCGTTTCGTAATTGCGCAGCAGCGCTATATCGAAGCAACTTTTACGACGTCCATTACATTTTCCTTCCTTTTCTTTATTCGATAGATACAAGAGAAAAAGAATGAATAGGTTTAGCCGAATGCATCGTCGTACAACTTTCGAACAATATCCACTTGCACGCAAGCGGCGGGCCATACGGAAGCGCCATAAAGCTAATGATCCCTAAGTGATCCGTACCACGACGACATGATGACTGTTGTGTTAGGGAGGATGGGATTACAACCGAATAGAACGGAACGAGATGGAACATCCCATCATTATCCAATGATCTACGTCTCTTTAGTGACATGCATGCCACACCTCTTTGCATGTAGCTGTCAGAAACTATACGATTTCTCCCCGATCGACCGAATACGATGAAACGAATCCAAGTTAATCTAATGCTAATCTTGTTTCGAATTATATTTTTCCACAGCAAAATCCCCGATAAGTTCATCGATTTTTCCAATATGCAAAGTGTGCAACATGGACAATATCACGTATGGTCTATTTTTTCTTTCGCCATAAGAAAATTGTTTGAGAATGCAGTTATAATTTAACCGTAATATCGAATATCCACCTTTCGCATTTCATCACACGGTTTTACGTTATCGTCCACCACTTGTCTCAAAGGAATTTCATGTTTCTTGAATATAACGATCCAAAGACGAATCCAAACTGGAAGCTCGCTTTGCCAAGCGGTTCCAATGCCGTATCAGTATGTTTGCCGTCTAAGCCACTGTACACCGCAAGATTGTGCTTGGCTATTCATCAGGCTCTATATCCGGTGTATAGGATAGCCACCTGTATCTCGCTAAACGGGATTTACACTGTTATAGATCATCAAGTGCGTGATCGAATGACCCTTACACGCCTGCATTCTACGAAAGAAACAATTAGCATCGGCACGATGATTGGACGGCTTAGGTATGTGGTCAGAGAGAGATAAATCATGTGGAAATTGTTTGGAATAAATTAGAAATTATATTTTAGGCTTCGCAGTTGGTTTGGCTAGTGTTCGTGGTGATTGTACACGTTAACGCTGGAACCATCGATTTATCTTATTCGACAAAAAAATGTTGAAACTATGAAATCGACGTGTGTTACCTGTAATTCATAACTTGTCGCTTTATTAATAGATAAATTATTAAATAAAAAAGATCGGTTTGTAAAAGTCGTTTAATATAAATTCACCTTAACTAATACAGAGGAAATGAGAAATTAAACAGCCGTATTTACGAAATGTGGAAATTTTCACAACGGAAGTGCAGTTTCCGCATTGTTATTTATCCGCGTTTCCGCCGGAAACGAAATATTATCAATACGTACAAAACATAATAAATTATTACGCCGTATTTCGTTGCCTGGTTGGACATCCATACAAATTTCGACGCCGCAATCGCGGATGCTCTTTGTCGCGCGAATCGGCAAATTACATAGATTGGATTGTTATCGAGCATCGACAAACTTCATCACGATGATCGTTGCGTCGTTTTAAGCGTAATACCGCATTTACGGCCGGCGTTAATCTCGCGAGGATCGTTCGATTGGAAAAAGCCGCCTCCCAATCGCTATTATTCCCTTCTCTCCCCTCTCTTGTTCATCGAATCACCGGATAAGAACATAACGATCCTCCCACTCGGAGGTTACATTCAAACACGGGATCCTCTCGACGTATACGTCCGGAAGGGAGACAGAAACTATAAGAGAAGAAGGAAAGATGAGGTCTCGAGAGAAAAGGATCGAACGTTGAAACTCTCCCTTTCTCTTGTCTCCTTAACAATGAAACACCGTTTTCAATTGCGTCGTCGAGGACGAACAAAGAATTGCTCATTACGTAACGAGGTATCGATCCGTTTAACGATCACCCTCCTCTGTTAGGATGTTCAGTTTGAAATCTCGGCTCGTGGTTATATATCTCTCCCGCGATGTCAGAAATATAAATGTCAAGGAAACGCCGCGAGATAGAAGGCCGGTCGGCTTAAAAGCGATGTCACAAAGCGAACGCCGATCAACAACGTGTTGCAGAGTCACTGTACAGCCATAACTCATGATCCCAGGCGACTTTGGTTGCCCGGAGTCATCGGCCTCGCGAGAAGAATCGCTCGACCCCCTGCGGATAATTTATGGGGTGCAACCCTGCTTCGATAGCTGGCTTGTTCAATTTTTAAACGACCGCCACACCGACATTATATACGGTTTCAGCGAGCACCTATCGGCCTAGATTTTTCAGCTGACGCGAAACATCGCGAATAGAGGATTCGTTGGAGGGCGAAAGAGATAAGAGATCTGTCTTACGGCCATGAATTGTGGACATCATTTTTTTACGATCGTTTCACTTAGACAGGGGCAAGATATATGAGCGGAGACAGAATTTCGTAATTAGATCTATTATGGAAGTTATAGCGATAGTTTATTCGAGATTGTAAAAGGTACACGACGTTAAATTCTGGAAAAAGGCAATAACCGTAAAATAGTATAAAACTGGTAAATTACTCTTTTTTCCTTTTATCTGAAAAATAATATTGCATTTGAATTTCATACAGTATTCTCTGTAACACTTATTCTGCACGATTTTATTTCCAACCGATTGGACATTGATTTTAACAGATACTATATCTTAAATTTAGCTTAAAATCTATTTTATTTATGGTTATATATCTTCTTGCGGTGAATGAACTCATTGAAGTAATTGTATACCTATGCAATGAAATTAAGAAATGTACAAAAAGTGGAGTAGATCGCGTCGAATCATATGACGCGTGCAATATATTACCATTTGTAACATTTTCTCGTTCTAATTCAACAGAGAAATATATAACTGCTGAAAAAAGTGAATAACATTTTCCTGTCTTTAAATAAAACATAGAGAACGTAGTGAGCAATAAAAGCAATTTTCTACAAATTGATTGCCACAAATTGATTGCTCAACAGCCATCTCCACTTACTATCTCTCACCAGAGTAATATCCCGGTCCATTTGAAAAGTGTTCGAAAATTGACAGGCTAATTGACAGACGACTGTCGTAAAAATTCTGAAGAAAGGAAGGAGAATCGATAGATGCATTAATAACGAAAGACAGCCAATTGAATTATTATACCAGGCGACAAATGTACAACAGGGAGTTCAGAGGGATCTCTTTAAGAGGGTTTCAGTCTGAAATATATCGCGCCGAGTCTTGGGCGGGAAATTTAGAAGGGAGCAGTTTAATATACTGTGTCGTCTGCGTGCTCAAAATGGAAATTTATTCTCATTCTAACGATGCCGCGTAGCAGGAAATATTGTTCATCGTTTCGAAGCATTATGTACCGTTAAAGGTGAACGTCTATTTTTCATACCAGCGGCTAGAATCTACGTTCAGCGTGACAGGGACAAAGCAAGATGGATGAAAATGAAGTTCTCCTACTGAATTTACATCTTCCACGGATAACGATATACATACGTTACGTGGTCATCGCGTGTCCTTCTTTCCCATAACGAAGATATGATCGCGTTTAGCATACCTTTTTCATAAACCTTCGTTATAAGTCTCTCCACCATGATTGTCTTCGATGTGTATAGTCTCCTCTATGAATCTCTCCTGTTAATAGCTCATCAAAATTTGATTGCGAGAGGCATAGTTCTTCGCTGGAAGAAACACCAAATAAGGATGCCCCTGTGTATAAATATTTCATCGACTCGTATTAAGTCGCTTTGAACGCGAACATACGAAGGTTAGTGGCTTGTTTGAACCACGCATAAATCAACCTCTCCTCTCCTGGGTGAATGTTGCGCTAACAACGGTTTGCTCTCGTAAATTGAGAAATGGTTAAGAGGGGAAAGAAACGAGCATTCCTCGCGTGGAGCAAAATCAACCGGGATAATATCATTGTTACGAAATCAAATAATGATTTATGAACCGACCCGGCTATCTTTCTTCGAAAATACCGGCCTATGGTTTCTGGGGAGTTGTCCTAAATTCTAAATGAAAGTCGAACGTAGAGAACAACTTTTAGAGCTTTCTATCATGAGGAATTTTCTATCGTACGGTTAATGATTTCGATATTTGATATTAGATTCTGTTAGGAGAAAAGAGGCTGGAAATAAATAGTTCAAAATTGGGATTTATTTGAGAAAATGAGAGAAACAATGTATTGGATATGATGTTGTATTTGTTCAAGCATTATTCGTAACCATCGCTAATGGCATCTGCCAAGCGCTTTCGAACCCAGCTACGACGTCAGCCTATAAAACGCTGTCTTATATCTTTATTACCCCGTCTAAAGAACCCCTGCTATGCTGTGGCTCACGTTCGACAGCTCGTGTAGATATTTCGGCAATTTATGTAGAAACTGGGGAGGTCTGGAAGAAGGGAAGTCCACACGATCGAGTAGTTCGTTCATGGCTATACTTAATACCTTTATTTATAGCCATTATGATAAACTAGAACGACTCATGTAACTTACCACCCTCTTTGCGAACAGTTCATTATGTCAGACGTAAAAGAATTAGGTAATGATACTTGAAACGCCACAAAAAATGACGTAATTTTTCGCAAACGCTATACATCACCGATAATAAATGAATAGACACTAGAGTTACGAAGATTCTTTGCTTTTTCAATTACTAAAAACATGCATAAACTTTGGCAAAATTATTATTGACATTCATTCAGGTAGAAACATGATTAAGCATCGTATAATCTCGATTGTCATAATATCAATTAACGAAACGATCTATTTTTGGATGATCAATTAATGAACAATTCGAGGATGAAATCTCATAAGAAAAACTGGTAAAAACAAGAATAGAAACTTTCCTATTTAAAATTAACACTAGTAATGAATTAGTCAGGCAATTAAACAACAACAAAATTTTAAAAATTATTTGTACCCTTGCAATTTCAATTAGTTTGCTAACATTCTTAGTTTCTTTATTTTCATTTCCATGTATCTACAGTACAATAGTATAAAAGTTAAATGCTCATGGAGGACTAGATTCCCGAATAGCTACATAAAACTAAAAAAAGCAACATGAAATGACGCGATGACCCTCTCCAGTGTATGTACTATAACAAACGACTCGGTCGAGCCGGTAAAAAGATCTCGTTAAAAGGATTGTAACGAGAGTTCCGGAACGGTGGTGAACACCTTGTACATGGAAGTCCATTACAGCCTGGAAACCACCCCTCCGCAATTGCTAGTTCGCCAGTTCGGCCAGTCGGTGCCGATAAAAAGCGCGCCTCCGCTCCGGAAGGAAGATCGCCCGTGAACGCTTTCATTGGACGAAATCGTGGTCATTGTCGTGGACATTAACCCGATTTCGTTGGCCGTCACTCGGCTAGACAAGGGTGGTTCGAAAGAGAAAGAAAAAGGAACCAGAAGGAACGACCAGGACCGTCAATACGATCTCTGACTAATAAAAAACAAAAAGGAAGAGAGAACGATCTTTCCACCGAGTGACTTCGACGATCCAACTAGCTAGATCAACGCTATCGATACGATGTATGAAGCTCGTGTATTACCTAGGGCAAAAGGCGTTAATAGTGAAAAACGAACGAAGGCAGAGAGAGAAAGAGAGAAAAGGAAGAAGAGGATAAAAAAGGAGAGGTTGAAAAATCAAAAGTGGTGTGGGAGGGCCTTTATACCAATGTGAAGGAATCCTGCGAATTGGGGCTATTGAGTACGGTGGCACTGGACGAACGTAATGCACAGCCAACTAGTATATGCCTTTCACGAGCGGTCACACCAAAAGACTCGTTCAGGACTACCCAAGCCTTTATCGTTATTGCACGTCCACCAGCAAGGGGTGATTATAGCAGAGCGCTGAAGGGGCTGGCTGGTGAGTTAGCCGCGTGTTTCCTGGCCGTTCGTCATTTTTAGTGGTCGGCACTCGTTCGCTCAGGTATTAAATTATATTTCACGAGGGTGATTAACGGTCCTGGGATGTATTATTAAACCGTAGGACCTCATACGACGTGGAATCCTTGCTGGACAAGATGGCACCAACCCCTCTCAGCTTCTCTTCGACGTTCTCTTTTTCTCGGATGTTGTCTCTTAGACGATCCCCTTTCTTGCCTCCTCTTACGCTCTTCTCGGAAAATGCTTTTTACCCTTCGATAGCGTGCTCACGAAATTACTAAAAAAAAAAGCTAGATGAACCAGCGGATTAGAAAATGAAGAAAAAATTGCGATTAAACGTATATGATGTTTATAAACGATTTGGAATATTTGATTTGTCCTTTCCTCGTTAGAGAAATATAATTATATTGCACTCGGACATTAGCCGCTGCTGCTCAAACACCTTTGAAAATGATTCTTCATCTACGTTATGCGTCCTTTACCGATTTAACGGATGGCCTGTCGCGAATGAAACGGTGACTCTTGAATAAATTAAATGAAATTTTACTGATTAAAGATCAGGCTCGACGAGGAACGTGCTTCGTCTCTAAACCATTCCCCGCGACGCAAAACGTGCTGTACCGTTTATTTCTGAAGTTATGCACACAATTATGAATTCACATGTCCCGGCTGGTTCGAATTTCAGAGGTTTTTGAATAATTAGCAACTCATTCGGCGTACGTTCATTGCGTTTAAATAGTAAAACGTACTTGTTAAAGGGGCGACAGAAATTCCATAAAGCGCACGATACTCGCAGCTTCACTCTAACTACTGCATCCTGTAAAATCATAAACATTGCGTGTCAATGTACAAAACCGTTCTCCACTTTACTCGCTGAAACGTATTTCTTTTTTTTTTAAGTACCTCGATCGTAATTCGCATTTTATCACGATATACGTGCCCCATTCATATCTATTAAGACATTTGCTGGAAATGAAATAAACCTGAAAAATTATTAGAAAACTATTAAAGATCTTTAAAAGTTATTATCTCGTTCGAAACTTTAAAGAAACTCATATAGATTCAATGTAATAAAAGCGTTATCAATTATGTATAATAAAATATAATGCTTCTATTTAATATATGCAATATTTTGATCAGTTTTATCATTCGCATTATTAAAATTTTAATTCAATCGAAATTAATTTAATTTAATTTAATATAATGTAATTTAATGCTTATATCCGAGGATTTTATTTTGCATGAATACAAAACTCTGAACGACTAATCATTTCAATGGTAGTTTCCATTAATTATAGCATTTTATATAGACCAGTAAATATCGTAACATTTAGAAATCGGAGTGTATGTGCATATCGTGATTGTTACTTATGGAAAAATTAAAGTACACCGATATGACGAGTTTCAGTAGCATGTTCCTGTCGCCACTACCAAACACACAACTTGCAGTAATTTCACCTGGAAACCTTCCACGGTTGCCTGCCGGTGACAACTTACATAGAATCGCACCCGCAGGAAATGCGGTGTACACACACGATCCTGTCGTCCACAATTTACACTTGTCCGAAATATTGACAAGGGAAATTTTACGTTTCGCAATATTTTCACCGGAAAAATTCGCAACTCTAACCAGACCGTACGCATCTAGGAAGAAATATTAATTCTAGTTTATTAAGAAACATGTGGAAAAATGGAATTTGGTGACGTCGTTTATAGCGAAGAATTGAGTTTCGAATTTTAGAAATTAGAATGTGCGAAAGGGAAGTGCATAGCCAATCTAAGTCTTTGATGCTGGGATATCTAGTTGCGTAGATCGCAACTCAATCAATTTTTCATGCAAACCAAAAACCAAATCCCGTTTGATCAAAATTCAAACAGTGCAAGACCGCTTCTTGAGAATAATCCTCAACGTTCCCAGAGGATATCCTATCTCGAAACTTCGCCTAGAACTTGACACCTCTGACATCCACACATACATAAGAAAACTGACACGCAGCACGTTCAAACGGAATGACAGCCCTTTAATCAAATGACATTAGGAATTACAATCTGCGTGAAATCCTTCAAAAGACGAACATAGCGTATCTCGTTTCCTTAAAACAACCACTAGATTAAAATTATTTTCAACGTATCTTATTTATTTTAATTTTAATGTCGAAATATTTTTGTAATCCCCATCTCTTCAATCTTCAAAACACGGTATAATAAAAATTCCGAGATATATTTTTTAAATAGTATCAATCATCCAACAAACGGTAAGTTTGAAACGCGTGAGTACAGGCGAATATTCAACTATAGCAAGGGATAATTCGAAGATTCGCGGAGAGTTATTCTATTTCCAGACGAGGCAAATTTTGATCGTGCGCCGGTTAATTATACGCAGCAACGTGTACAAACGTATACGTGTTACGCATACGGCTACTCTAATTGCATCGATTACTATCCTCGGCGACTGAATTCAACGAGTAATTTATAACTTAGAAAGAGGTCGTAAAGAGAGTAGTTACTAATGATATCGATATCAGACGTTATGTGCTTTATCTACGCTCTACTATTTGAAATATGGACGAACGATCTCCGTTTCAGATAAAACAGCTCGTGTTTAGAGGACGGACTTCCATGATTAAATTTACAATTCTCCTCAAAGTTAAATAAAATCTCTAGAGAATGTGATTCGTAAATTTCAACAAGGAATAAAGAACGGTTCAAAGTTGTTTTAAAAAGGAAATGAAAATTGTGTACGTTCTTTCTTGATACGATAAAAAAGAAAGGACACCTTTTACTTCCATAGGAATATATTTTACTTACAAGATTATACTTCTGTTTTAAACGCGCGATTAATGGAACGTCGAGGGTTTCCCGATGAAAGGTAGACACCGAAAAGGTTTTCACTGTTGCGGGACAAGTTTTACCGCAGGGTTCCGCGCGAAACCACAGGAACAGAATTACGAGATGGGTAGGAAGACGCGAAAATCGATTAATGGTTGAACTGCCATTGCGGTTTTACGACAAGAAATCGATATGGCTCCTTTATTAAATTGGCGCAAAGGATGAAGGAATTCAATGAACATAAAATTTTAGACGTTAGAATCACGGCTTTCGTAATTTTCGTAATTTCCAAAACAATTCAAGCTTCGTATACTGTATCTCACAAAACAGGATGGATATTGTTCTTATTTAATCTCCATCAAAAATATAAATTATCGTTAGTACTATTTTACACTTAAATGATCAGAAAAAATATGGCACAAGGGACAAAATCTTTAATTTGAGGAAATTTTGAATAAAGTTAAATTCCAATAGAAAATTCTATACACTTCTAAACATTAAATTTCTTATACTATATTAGAAAAAATATAATCTAAGAAAGTGCTACGAATGATAAAACCTTTGATTTAAGGAAATTGTAGATAAAATTGAAGTTTAATAAAGAATTTTGTCTGCTTCGAAACGTTAAGACATATTCATATACTTGTTAGGAATTGAAAATTCATAACAAAATCTTGTATTTGTAGAGGATGGTTGGTCGTGTGGTAGTTTAATGACGAGATTACTTGATATTAAAACCGTCAAATATATTTTAAAATAATTATAAATACAGAGAAACGACCGTAGATTGCTCGATACTGGTCGTTAAAAAAATGTTCGCTAGACGCTTGGTATTAACTGATTCGCTAAAGACTGTGTGTTGATCGCTAATAAAATCGCTCGAGATAGAGATTGAAAAAAACTGGTCACCTTACGATCGTGGTCCTTTATTTATACTGGTCGCGGGGGTACCGGTAAATTTCCATTCGCCTTTGTTAGACGATTAGCGGCAATATTGTTTTGCCTGGAGTTGGTTTATTATTACATTATTAACGATATTGGTACTCCGAGGCAAAACAACAGCGTGGCTCGAATAGTTCTCTAGCTCATGTGTCGCTATATATTTAAAAAGGAATATATTTGTAACACCTTTTCACTGAAGATTTTATTTTATTTAATTAAATGAATAGTATTATTAAGAGAAAATAATTGATTACATTAGTATTTACTATGCTATAGTAGTATGGAGACGATATACATTAAAAACAGAATAAAAGCACGTGTTGAGTGGAGAACACGTGACAAGCAGCTTCGGCGGGAAGTCAGTAGCGCAGTAAAAGCACGTGTGACATGATGTTTCTAACCTCAACTTCTATATTACACAAATAAAAGTTTAAAATGTTAGAAGAGTATTTATTGAAACATCACCTAGTGGAACTTCAAGAGATTTTAGATAACGCAGATCCTAGCTGCTACTACTCTATCTACATAAAGTGGGTATTTTACAATTGTATTTACTCTTCGTATAATACGAAGGATACTTTCCTTACAGCTTCGTATCGCTATTCGAGGATAATGCGGATGTAGCACAGAAAATTTTACGATATCCTAGATATTACTTACCATTCTGTGACGAATCAGCCGTGACGGTACAAGAAGAAATAGCAAAACCAGAACAAATTGTTAAAAAAAAGGTAATAATGGCCACTATATTAATTTTATTAAAATTTTAGTATTTTTAATCTATTATTTTAAGAATATATTTGACAATAGGTTCGTATCAGAGTCACTGCTGTGCCAGTCACACTGGACCAAGGACAAATTGGCCAATTAGTTTCAACAAGTGGCATCATTGTCAGGATCTCCCAACCAACAATATTAAAATCTGTTCAAAGAATGAATTGCAAAAAATGCAAACATGTTACTTTTATTAAAGTTAGTTGAATGTACTATATACATTTTGTAACATTTGTCAGCTGGTAACATAAATGCTATCTACTTCTAGTATGAATGGGAGAGACAGGCTTTTGAAGATATTACAGACTGTGAAGCATGTCATGCGCCAAAGCTCATAGCTCTGCCTGGTTCTGAGCTAGAGGATTCCTCAGATTACCAGGAAATAGGAGTCCAAGTATATTATCACTTTAATTTTATAGTTATCTCTTGCCGTGTTAATATCATTAACTTTCAATTCTCTTGATTAGGAAAAGGGTAAAATAGACTCGAATAGATCTTTGACGGAGGAACTGAGAATTATCTTGCTGGATGATTTAGTTGATAGATGTAGGCCAGGAGATCATGTTGAGATTAGGTGGATAAATTGGATACCATTTATATATGTTATACATAAAAACTACTCCTTTTAATTATAATATGTCATACACTTCATCTCTAGTGGTGTTGTGATAAGAATATGGGGTCCCTTAGAGGTCGGTGAACGTTTAGAAGCAACAACTATGATGCTAGCGAATAGCATTGTAGTACGACGCAAGATATCCGAGAGCTCTTCTTCACAAGAGATGAGAGACATTTTTAAGCGTTATTGGGAAAAGTATAGCGATAATCCTTTGCTTGGTAGAGACAATATTATCACATCTATTTGTCCACAGGTACCAATTTATTTACAATGTAAATGAACAAAAAAAAAGAATAATAGAATAGAAAATAGATATATATGGCACCATTTATACAAAAATTATTTCAAGCTCTATGGCATGTATACTGCAAAATTGGCGCTAGCTGTAGTTTTAGCTGGTGGCGTGCCAAAGTGTAACGAAAGCGGTAATTATGCATCACTTTTGTTTTTATTATCTCCTTAACATAAAATACAACCACATTAAACGAAACAAGGAACACGTGTACGAGGAGAACCTCATCTTCTTTTGGTTGGTGACCCTGGGACTGGCAAATCCCAGTTGCTTCGTGCAGCATCTCGTTTGGCTATAAGATCGGTTCTTACGACTGGTGTTGGATCGACTGCAGCTGGTCTCACAGCAACTGCTGTCAGAGTTAGTTAATATACACTATATCTTCTATTTTTTTTTAACAATTAATATCCATATCATTTTCTTCATACACGCATACATGTTACAGGATTCAGAGGGTTGGCATCTAGAAGCTGGAGCCCTAGTGTTAGCCGATGGAGGAGTCTGCTGCGTAGATGAGTTCACAACCATGAGTTCAGAAGACAGGACATCCGTTCACGAGGCTATGGAACAGCAAACGGTATCAATCGCCAAAGCTGGGTTAGTTAGTACGTTAAACTCAAGATGTTCAGTGATTGCAGCCATTAATCCAGTTGGGGGTCAGTTTACCAATGATGAAGAATGGGAAACGAATTTAGGTGATCCTCTTTTATCTCGTTTCGACTTAATCTTGCTTTTGAAAGACAATAGGAATGCAGGATGGGATCGGTTGACGTCCGACCACATTCTGAAGGCTGCTTACGAAAAGAAAGAGAACACTATTCAAACGTAATAAAAATTTATGCAGTCGATTGTTTTGTTATATACTAAATCATTAATTCAAGTGAATGTTTTACAGAGACTCGAAAAATCACATAGAACTTTTAAATACCGAAGACTTATGGAAAGAGGATACATTGCGAGAATACTTGGCTTACGTGCATTCTTTACAACCAAAATTAACAAAAGAAGCGGAAATGGTACTTCGAGCGACTTATCTTTATCACAGATCTCATCCAGATAGGAGGGAAGAAAGAACAACAGTTCGACTTTTGGACAGTCTTATTAGGTAACAAGAGACAAGACATTTAAAGCATTTTTTGTTTTAGACATTCAGCGTAACAATTTTCTCCAGATTAGCCGAAGGACACGCTAGATTGATGTACAGATCGAATATAGAAATTATGGATGCTATATTCGTAGCGAAATTAATCGGAACAGGATCTACGTACGAGATCAATCCTAGTTGTTCATTTCCAATAGATCCAATTGCAACGTATCGATCTGAAGGTGCGTTTGTATTTTTATAATGTATACTTTGTTTGTCAAATTGAAAGATAAGCTTATCTAATCATGGATCAAAATCGATGATTTATAATTCTGGAATTTTAGGTAAAATATTGTTGAGAACTATTGGTTTACAGAATCTGGAAAATTTATTATAAATATTTATTATATTAAATGGACAAATTTTTGTGCTAATCATTGGTGTGAAAGAGATCTCCTTTTTTATGAGCAAACTAAATTTTTATTTGTCACTTTTCTTTTTTTTGCTTCTTACATAAGTAAATGTACCAGCGCGTATTTATAAAATTTAAATAACATTTCTTTCTTACTTTTCTTTTTTTATACAAAACGAAGTATTTTATTGTTCATTGCTATACAATGAAGGTATGTAATAATTATTGCAATCAATTTAAACAGCGTTATATATGTAAAAATATATTTAAAGAGCACAATATCTCTGTTTGATTAAAGTCTCAGTACATAACAAAGATCCTTCAATCACTCTTTTCCTATATTTCCGAACATTTTTTACTTGACATAAACTTTCCAGTTCATTGAGACATTTAGATTACATCCAATTAAGTAACAGCAACGATATAAACCAATTTTCGTACTCTACAAATAATTTATCTATAATTAATAAATAATTAAACAATATGTAAAAGTAATATTCGTTTTCTTTTCAAAATATCCATTATGTATATATATTTATATATATAATATTTATATGTATATATAGTTTAAACTTTACAAAGTTATAGAATATTTTAAGGATCTAAGTAACAAGTACTTAATTTAAAGAAAGGCCATATAATGTATATTACACGATTTAAGGAATGTATAGGACGTTATTAAAGGTAGACAAAAGGATGGTTGCCTTATATTCCCCTACCATCGGTAGTTAAATTAACGTTTCGTAAAACAAGAAATTGAATTCTATACTCGTGGATACAACATATTTTCATGTTAAATTAAGTTATTTTGATTTTCAACACAATCGAACGCTTTCCATTTATATAAAGCCGCACATGATTACAACGTCTTGATTAAAGTGCCACTAAAATACAAAAGCTAGTAAATATGTTCATGTATATAGAAGCAATAATATAAGAATTAGTGATATGATTATTATTAGCTCGTTTCTTTACTAGATGTTAAATTATATTGTAACTCATTTTCAATCAATACAAACAAAAAGGATATACACATCATATATGTTTTAAATAATACACATACATACCCACATGATAACTGTGTTAATCCGATTTAAAATACTGTTATGGGGAATAAAGAAATACATAAATCGTTAAACACTTGCCAGGAGTAAATTTGTGATTATTCATTTGAGATCTTTCGATAAACGATACGAATCAATCATTTTTAGAAGAAAACGTGCATAACTAATTCTTCGAACGTACCAAGAAAAAAAGAAAAATGATTTTATGAATGAGTAGTATAATTTTCTTGTTTTCAATGCAAGAATAGAATCTTCTATGGAACATTACAATTTCGAATCCCGAGTAATGCACATTATTAAGATGATCTACACATACGATTTTGCTGAGTAGTAAAACGTCAGAGAGTACCTGAAGAATAAATCCTGAAGTGTTGTGAAATCACTTTAATAGCGTGGTTGATTAGCAGCGTTAGCCATTTGGGCGCGGACAGCAGTGGCGGCGACGTTACTTGCCGCATTTTGCACGTGTTCATTGCGCAAGAAAGTTGTGGCGAATTCTTGTTGTGCTTTCGAAACGCTCGCATCCGACGAGCGATATATGCGATGAATCTAGAGATCATATTTTTTTGATATTTTACTATTTGAAGATCATAAGTTAAAAACATGATAAAAACAAAAGACGATTTTCTTTTTTGATATGTTATCAATTCGATATCAAAAATGGCTTTACGTCTGATTTTGTACTCTCTTGAATATTTAAAAAACATTTATAACATCAGTTATATAAATCAATATTAGTGAAATATTGGTAAATAAATAAACTAAATTAATATTATTTGTAGATTTATCATTAAATCGTAGATTTATTCCTTTTCCAATTATTATATTTTGAAATGCTGTTTAATCATTATATTAAATAAATATTAAGAAATCAACAAAACTGGACTTATCATATTTTTCTTCTATGTTCTCCATTTGCAAAAATTATCTTTCAAAGCTGAAGAAATTTGGCACTATACCTTAGTTAATAATAGTAGATCTCCGCATGCAGCAAGTACGAAACAAAGAGCAATAAGGAGTAGTAAAAAGCCAAGGAATATTCCTTTAGCTGTGTTGTCGAACATCGTGATAGCAAGTATAATGCCACTGTGATAATAAAATGATTGAAACATTAACATATTATCTCTAGAATAAATCTGTATTTTTGGGAATTAAAATATTACCAAGTTCCTGAGCCAGGAATGCCTATGGCCTGAATCCCTGTGACGATTAATTGAAAGAAGAAGACGAAGAAAAATACCATGAAGTTAAAAGAGCTATCGTTTCTAAAAGAGGAAAAATATATTGAATAATAACGTTAATACTGAAACATTGATGTATGATTGATTACATACTTGAAAGCCTTGTATGCTGGTCTGAACCAGCATAAAAACGAGAAGGGGGTAAAAAGTATTAAATACAATATCCCAAGACCAAATGTTGAAAATGCTCCGGTACATAACAGTAGAATAAATCCGCCAATAACGTTTAGAATTAAAATACAGCCGTGAACTGTAATTTGAAATTATTTGTTATTTACTATACTATTTTATTCATTAAAATTAGATGCAATACATTAAACTTACACATCCATAAACGATATAGTTGTCTGACTACCTTCTGAAAATCTGTATGAATTTCCACATCGATATCTTGGTGAAAGCAAGGTTGGCAGCAGCATTTGTCAGGTAGAGGTGGCCAATTGTTCCTTTTTGCTTTGAAAATCAAGTATTTTCAATTGTTAAACAATAATAAAGGAAATATATTAAACATTGACTCATTATATTTTGGACTCACGATAGTATGGTGTATTCCTTATGTCTTCTTCTGTTCCTGCTTTCCATCCTGACTCTGATCTTTGCTAAAATTTCATAATTTTTTAAGACAAACTTAACACGATATTAAAATTCACTACAAAATATTATAGAACAAAACTTCATGTACATTTACATCTGAAGTGGGGGATAATGTGCTTCCCAGTGATGTATTCACTGTTTGCTGTGGAGTACGGGCATAATTAGTTGCAGGAGGTTCCTGATTTGAAGGTTGAAGTGTAGCTGGTTGCTGTGTAGCTCCAATACCTCCATAGATAGGAGGATTTGAAGCACCTCTGACTTGTGCAGTTCCTTGTGAACCTTGTTCCGCAAAAGGATTGTAATCTTCTAAACCCCTATTAGCTGGAGTAGAAGATACAGCCCTCCTTATCGCAGGATCCTATTTAAAAAAGTAATTGATTGTTAACTACTTCTTTTATATCGCAGTCAACCTTCACAAAGAAAGTTAAATATACTAACACTTAAAGAATGTGTATTTATAGAGGATGTCTATATATAGAGTCAACAGCAATTCAAAGAATTCCTTTATGGAATACATGTCTCTTTCACAATAAATTTGAAGCAGTAATTTTTTATTTATAAAACAATAAAAAATAATAACAATTGTATATATATAATAATCTGGGTATCATACTTAACATACATAATAAAACACGACTAAAAAATAAGGCATACAAATATCAAATAATTAAGATACTAATATCAAGACATAATAAAAGTCTTCCCCTACAGTCTTGGCAAAAAATAATAATAATTCGATAAAACATGTTTATTTCGATTTGACAGTTTTACAGGCAATATTGAACAAGATAGTGTGTGCCTCGGGTCTAGCCGCTAATGAAATACTCACTGAAAATGGATCATTGATATTCGGTTCCCCAAAAGGATTTTCGTCAAAGCCGGACATCTTAGCCACTGCTCACTGAAGCGTACTTCAATGCACCGTCAAAAATTAATAAGACTTTAATACACTGAAAATATTCTTATCTAAACTTGTCTATACTTGATGATCCATTGCGTTGCGGTTACCTATGGTATCGCCGGTACTTTAGCCATGTAGCATACTACAGATAAAGCAACTCCTGCCACGTCTATCGCAAACATGTTATGAACGATTCACACGTCATTTCGAAACATTATATCTAGTTTCCAAGATGTTAGTAACATAGTTATTTAACACCAATAACAATCACAGAATTAGAATAATTTCTTCAGCATAATACATATGAATCTTGTCTTTGAATTTCCATAACATTTCTAGTTATTTATTTTAATCCTTTAAAACAAAAAATTAACATAACAGAATGAGCAGTTCTCTGCTATATGAGGAACTTAGGCATTGAAGAGGACAGCCGTGTCAGCAGTATATGTTGTGATTCATAAAGAAATCAAAATACATATATACATGTATATTAATTAATATAAATGTAATTTAATTTGAATAACATTAAATCACTTAAAAAAATGAAGTAAAAAATGTTTTAACTAGGTATTATATTCATGCAAACATATAATGATAGATATTATTATTCAAGCAACTATATATAAGAACTATATAATATCAACCATATAATAGCAACAATATAATAACAACTATATCAACTATATGAACCAATTATTTCAGTACGTTTTTTTCAATTTATATCCTCAAAACCGATAGATTTCGAAAAATTTCTTCAACTTATTAATAATATATAAAAGGTAACTATCTATATAAACACAGAAATTTAAAAGAACTTTTACAAAACATTCACCTGTTTATAACGTGGTGATACAAAAAAAGTAAGATACGCTTAAGTATATAAAGTAAGTATACAAGGTATGTCGATAAGCTAAGTATATAATCTAAGTATATAAACGAAGTATATAAAATAATTGTACAAGGTAATCATATAGAGTAAGCATAAACGGAAAGTATATATAGAATAAAATTATCAAAAAGCGAATAAAAAATATGATTTGTAAGGAGATGGAACGCCAACACTCTCCATCAAATGGGTCGCCGAATACGGCATTTTTGTTCCGATATTTGGGATTTCGTATTATTTCAAATTATTTCATCTTACGGAGCAGGATACATTGTAAAACATTAAAATGAAGATTTACAGAAGATTTACACATTACAAGATCCACAGAAATTACATACGTACATGAAATATAAAATGGACACTATATTCTTTTTATCTTCTTCAAATTCGTTAATCTCTTTCCCCACACCTGTAGATAGAAGAAATGCAATGAAAACTGTAGGAGACCGGAATGGGAAATTATATAACCCCATTGTAGCGAACTTGAAATGTTATAAAATATGCGGATCTACAGACATAAATAGGGTGAAGTGAAACAAAAGCAGTTTCATAGGTAATAGGACTGACGCAGGCGCAATCTGTATGATAGAACGATAGATAAAGTAGCGTTATAGTAGCGGAACTACCAGTCGCTATGCGCTTACCCCTGTATGTGAAGTGCTTTTTTGCATTGATTGTTACCCTGTGTCGTGCATTTTTGCGTAGAGAAAATCGTTGGAAAAAGATTCTACTTGAATTGTCAAACGTGTCTGATAGGGACAGTGAGAGAGAAATTTAAGAGAAAATTCAATTTCTCTACGGCAATGAGATGGACGGAAGAGGCGTGATTATTTTTAAATATGTACGCCTATCTTCAATTCATTTAAATAAAAAGGAAGAAACCCGAATTCAGCAAAGAAATATTCGAATAAATTGTTTAATTACTAATTTAATACTTCCCTGTTTTAATCGCTTTTAAAATAAATAGAATTTATAATTAGTATAGGGAGGATAATTTAAAGTTTGAAATTTAATTTGAATTATAAATGTGTCCAAGAGAATTATAACATATTATAAGTTGTAAATGAGCAATCAAACATTGTTTGCAGAATGGATGTAAGTTCACTGGTACCGGCAGGTTTTCAAGCGGGCCAAGTGGATCTGTGCGAGGTCCAGGCTGGTTACAATAAATTCTCCGAAAATTTGCGAAAATTCACGCCCCAGGCTATACAGTGCGCGATCTTTTGCGGTGGCTCTAGATGCAAATATGAAAACTCGAAAGCGTGGCCACCAGTGCACATGGCGATACAGAACATATTTTCGCATTGGTAAGGTCGCGATAAAAATTTATGGAAACCTATTCAAATTTCATTTTTCATATTCGCCGACTCGCGTATAATAAAACACCTGTTTTGTATCCGTATGTCGAACTACAATTTTGCAAATCTGTTCGTTTTTATTTTTATTCCGAAGAGAAATTGAATCGATTAATATCACGACTCGTCACGGAATCTAATATGTTAATCGTAAATTTACTTTCTTAAATTTTAATTATAGTAAAATCTCGATTACCAGAATCCTGGAACGATTAATGGAAAATTTGGGGATGTTTATTTGAAAAAAAAAAACGTTGGAAAACAAATGTAAAAATTAAAAGAAATTATTTTTCATTCAAATGGTTTTATTCTTGTTTGATATTAATATTTCTAAAACGCTTTGAAATGAATAACTTTTTTTTTCATACGAAGATATTTTAACAAAGTTATTACGCGAATAACGTGTCATAATAATTATTTTGAAATTAATTAATTTAAAATTAATTTCGAATACCCAAGCTTCTACTGTATTTGTAAACAATATGTTTTGTTTGATTAAATAAAATAATTAGGGAAAATTGTTCATTGAAATCCTATAATATTGATAATAATAATTCGATTGTCTCTTAAATTGATTTTTAAAAAAATTGTAATTATTCCAAAGCAGAAACATCTGTTTGTTTGAATGGAATGATCAGCAGCATTTATTGAAATTCTCTAGTAACGATAATGGATTTGATTTTCTTCTACATTCTGTTTGATCAAATAAAGTGACTAGTGCCATGAATTTGGAGGTTTAGCAACGGATGTAAGGGTCGATAATTCTTCAGGGTGACAGACGACGTACTCGCGATGGCACGGCCGAACACCGCGCAGATAATAAAAAAGGACATAATCGCACAGTTTCAAGGGTGGAGTATAAAAACCATAATAAACCTACAAACGCCTGGCGAGCATGCAAGCTGCGGTGGCCCTCTCGAAGAAAGTGGTTTTACTTATGACCCGAATGTCTTCATGAAACATAGTAGTAGGTATTAGTACGTTAAAACAATAGCTTCAATCATAAACACAAAAATAAAAGAGAAACATTGTATCATGTGACCCTGATTAATTAAAATGTACGAATAAAAAATATCAATTACAAAGTTTCCATAAATTGAAAAGTGGAGAAAAGACGACCGATTATTTATATCATTTACTTTTCAATAATTTTTTTGGAAGGAGCGGATATTAACAACTTACACATTTCATAAAAATGTATGAAACTTGATTAATTCGAAAGGTTCATATTTTATTTGAATAAATATCGTACATGGTCGATCATAAGTTACATAGTGTTGAAAAGTACCTCAAAATAAAATTAATATTTAAAATTAATATTTATTTATGATCCAGGTTTTGTACATACAATATTATGTTTTTGTGAAGTGAATTAAATATATAAATATATTTGCCTTCGGTAAAATGGTTCCGATTGTAGTGCGTTATAAATTCTTCTTTATAAAAACGTCAGAGAAAAACTTTTCCCATAGCCCAAGGAATATTCAATTCAGAAAGGGTTAATGGCATGATAAATAGAATGGACAATAAGGGTAATAAAAGCATTAAAATACAAGAGTCACTTGAATAATAATTACATACTTAACCGCGCGACGAGATTGAGTTATACGTAAATGAAGACTAAACTTGTAAAACAGTTTCATAGGAATCAGTGTCGGTTCTGGTGAGGCAGATCGAAGAAGTTTAGCTGTAACATGCAATGCAGCAGAATCGTGTAACCATGCAGACGAAACAAAACTCAATTTCGTCCACATTCATATAAATATTATTTCTCGAATCACATTTCCCTCCCCTTAAATACCAAAAGATGACAATTCCGTAATTACGATTTGGCGATTTGTTGCAGTTTACTATTACAATTTCGCGTTGAAGGACTACGGGGATGCGACCATGAGCAAACTTCTGGATATGGTCAAGGTCGTGGCCTTCGCTGTGCAAGAGGGAAGAGTGGCAATTCATTGTCATGCCGGTAAATCGATTCTTTTCGATAGGCGCACCGACCCAATTTTTATTTTTACACAGTCCCCTTTCGCCAATAAATTGTCTTCGATCCTTGTTCTATTTCTTAATTCAAATTGCAGTCACTATCTTTTTAAATTGATAGGATTGGCGTGGAAGAGTTTATAGGAAGATGTTATCGCGAACAGAAACATTCAGTTTCTGCTATCATCATCGTTTAAATAAGCCTTTTAATTCAAGACAATGAAGTCATCGATGTTTTAAACGTTCCCCTTTTACTTTCACACGCCCACTCTTTATCAACCGACGATTTCTAACCTTTGAATGTATCGATTTAAGCCACGTGTGAGACGCGTTCATCCAGAACGAGACCTGTTTTGGTGCATTGCGTGCTACAACCCGGTGCATCTGAATTTTCGCATTCATTACGATCTTTCTTAAACCTTTAGCTGGAGACCGTAAAAATTATACGTTGTATGGGCTACGTGGAGAAAATAGGTAGCGTAGGAGCGGTCTGTTATTATTCCCAGTTCATATCGAAAAGCTCCATTCGGTTTATAAAACAAGAGAAAAAATTCGTATTATTCTTTAATACTAGAAATATTAGATTCGTCGAAATGTTTATGTATTTGCCAAAAACACGCAGTTGCTTTTAGCGAAATTGATATTCACTTTTACAGGAATGGAACTTTCATTATATATTTATTTATTTTCATGCAGATCTATATTTATATGTACGCAGCTAAATAAGTGGAATCTAAATAGAAAGCTATACATTTTACGACGAATATTTTATTTCAGATATTTTATGTATCTTTGTATATTATTTTTCATAAATACACAGATATCCGCAGCTAAATTATGATCATCCATAGTGGTGAGCATATAAATATGTATTTTGTTTCCACACTCGTGTAAATATAAACATACCGAAATATAGACATACCGTGTTTATTTGTAAATTGATATTAATACGTGAAATGCGTACTAAAAGAGCGTTTTGGGGAAAAATATATCTGGATTATATCGACAAAAAATAATTTCAATTAAATTATCAGAAGTATTTATACCTATTTATATAAATATGTATAGCTTCAGCCCTACTGTGGTACTTTATATTGCAACTAAATAAATTTCTATTTGCAGAATGTTCATATCTCAAACTTGAACTTGTTTCAACAAAGAAAAAGACTTGTAACGTTTCCAGGATAGCTTTGTCATGAAATTGAAATAGGAGATAGTTTTCTGAAATTTATGTTGCATCGTAAATAATATAACGAACACAGCGTACATTACAGGCAGGAGATTTTAGTATTAACACATAAAACAATATCCTGATCCAATGTTAGATAAAACTGTAAAAGTCCTAGCACTCTTTCTTACATGACTAATTCGCTAATTAGATAGAAGCGTGTTCTCTAACCATAAACGTTCGTTAGCTTCAGTTCTTTAACCAAATTTATGGGCACGAATAATAGATAAGTAATGATAAGAAATTGGGGCGTAACATCGAGTCTCTAAAATTTACGTATCGTAACTCCACATGCAAATATTCAACCCTGCAACTTCCTCATAAAAATATTTCACATGTACGAGGCTACAGCGATAGACAAAAGTATTCGTACGGTAAGAATGTAAAAATACGAATAGTAACATTTTCTATATTATTACATATACTCAAATATCACTATGTATTATACACAGACACTTATGGTAAAACAAATGTACACAATTTAATTTTAATTTACTTTAGTTACATTTATTACTCAGTGTCTGTGTATAATATACTTATAATATACAATTGCACGTATTTAAATATGTTTGATATAATATATTGAATATATTTAATAAAATTGATAATATACGAAATATTACTTTTTATTTCTACATACGAATACTTTTGTCTTTCATTATAATATATGACAGTCATATAATTGAATAACTGTTCTGTTTCCATCAAGAGGTTCGGCAACCTCGATGCAACTTGAGCTTGATCGTATCGATCGATTGCTTCCTCGATAACAAGGTCCTGTAGGCCATGCATGTTTAACGATCATAAAAATTACATTTTCTTCATATTCTCCATATTCTTCGCGTATGACAAATCGACACAAGGATAGCTCCTTGTAAAACTACAGGCCTGATCATTACGTACACGAAGGTATCCCAGTTCCCATATAACACGATATACTGTAATTATACGAGAACGTTTTTGTCAGTGAAATAATTTATTTTCCACGGTTCGTTCTATGCACGAAAACGGTTTATCGCCAGGAATATATCGAATTCTTTGATCAACGAATTGCCTGGTTGCGTTGTCAAGCGACGATTTAATTGAATAGTCGAAATTCCACGCGTACCTTGTACGCACGCTCTGCAACTTAATTACGAATCATGGATACGTGTTACGATATCCACGGACATCCACAGACGAAACACAGTTTATGGTTATTATCAAGTGGTTACACGTCGGGCACGTCATAACTCTTGTTAACCCCGGAAACAAGACCGAGTACGATTACGAGTTCCGCTTCCGATTCATGGCTCGAGCACGAGCACGAGCACGTAATTTATTTCCCGAATTAGGCACGATCGATAAGCAGTCCCGACCTATCCTTTAAGGATAAATATTTCATTTGTCCAGGATGATAGCAAAACTCGTGACATTATTAAAAAGTAAACGCTCGAATCAATTGATTTTGCAAGCTTATTAATTTCTAAACTGATCCTGTGAAAACTAGAAAATCAGCTTATCACTTGGCAATAATTCGTAATAAATTTTGTAAAATTCTTTTCCTTAAAATTAGAATATCACTTTACCGCGCGTTTGTAACTCGGTAATATTACTGAAAAGTAAATATAGACTTTAGAATTTTTGTACATTTTTAAAATAACCACCACACTGCGTTTATATTTATTTCTTATATTTGCTCGTATTTATAATTCTTATGCTAATTGTAATTATATTTTTATTAGTTTATCATTATATTTTATTTCTGTTTCTATTGGAACAGATTCAAAGCTTTAATTAACATGGATTTGGGTTAGTACAGGTTCTAAACTGATCCTGTGAAAACTAGAAAATCAACTTATCACCTGGCAATAATTCGTAATAAATTTTGTAAAAATCTTTTCCTTAAAATTGGAATATCACTTTACCACGCGTTTGTAACTCGGTAATATTACTGAAAAGTAAATATGGACTTTAGAATTTTTTACATTTCTAAAATAACCACCACACTGCGTTTGTATTTATTTCTTATATTTGCTCGTATTTATAATTCTTATACTAATTGTAATTATATTTTTATTAGTTTTTCATTATATTTTATTTCTGTTTCTATTGGAACAGATTCAAAGCTTTAATTAACATGGATTTGGGTTAGTACAGGTTCCAAAAATAAAATATGGAAATTTCTGAATCTCCACCAAGCGATTAATCATACATAGTTTAGACAAGTTTAAAGGACATGTACCTTTTTCAGGGCTGGGCAGAACTGGGGTTCTGATCGCGTGCTACCTTATTTACAGTCTTCGTGTGCGGGCCAACGATGCCATACGATTTGTTCGTATGAAGCGGCCGTGCGCGATACAGACGCGAGGACAAATTCTCTGCATCCAAGAATTCGAGCACTTTGTGCTTCCACAGATGATAGTTTTCCCTTTGAATAGCGCAATAGGCGATCGTAAGCCTTGCAGCCTGCAATCGCATCTGAAAAAGCAGCACAACGTACTACATGGATACGAGCAACGTACATTCAAATACGTTCCAAAGGTTCTTTTATGCATTGCAAGAATCACAGACGTCTTATGTCAATATCATAAATATGCGAATTCATAGATTATACAAATTTACATTTGAATATCGTACGACCAGACTATTTGGTAGTAACGTTTTGTATTAATGTTTTATCCTATTTTTGTTATAGCATATTACTCATCGACTTAATTTATATAAATAAATTAATACATGAGTCACACTAAGAATCGCTATATTGTTCTTAGTTACTCATTTACAAACACACTAGGCATAAATAAAATATGTAATGTTTATGATCAATACAGAGGCAGTCTAACTTTATCGTTCTAAGATACTAAGTGAAAATATTATTTTTCTGGATTAACAGCACCTTGTAATAAAATAATGTTGTATCGATGAACTTGATATTTAACAAATAGATACTAATAAACAATCGAGAACATCGATAGATTTGGCATAAGACGACATATCGAACAAACAACCAAATGATTCTAATTAATCCTATTAAATTTCTCCAATAAATTATTTTTTAGATCGTATTCACAATTTGTGAACGAATCCTCGAATTGTGCGATTGTCAAGAGGACAATTCTCCGTGTGAAATCAAGTACACTATTTCCAGTACATGTTTCACGAGAAAATTTATATCTCACGTTTTGGAAAAGTTTAGAGATAACAAAGGAAATATTAAACACTCTTACTCATGGGCTGACTCGCTCGCCGATTCTTACGACTGCTCCAGTAAGAAGTTAAATGAAAACTAAATTTTAAATAGTCAAATAAATTAGAAATGTTTAATAATTTACACGAATTTTCTAATTGTCCACTATCCAGGTACGACGAAAGCGTGTGCAAGTGGTAGCCAAGCATCTTCAAGGGGAACATCCGATGATATTGGAAGATTGAGCGACGTATTTTGTACATCTCCGGACAGTCCATCCTACGATTCAGCTTTTCCAGGTGCTTCATACTAAAATAGAATCATTAAATTAGCATAAAATTTAATTTAGATAAAAAAGAACTCTACCTTTTTATAGTGTTGGATGACAACTACGTGGACGACGTCCTCGGTGATGGAATTCACGGTCAGGATCTCGTAGATAACGACTGTTACAAAGAAATTCAATCTCACATGAACTTAAAAGCTGCTGCTCAAAATACAGCTCTGGAAACCGTGAACACCGACGAAGCAATCAGAGCTCTGATCAAAGACACCGCCAGTTTATCTGATAAGACGAAGAAACGTCTTCAGGGTTATCAGGTTGAAGGATCGTTTTTATTTCGAATCAAGATATTCAGTGTCGAGGAAGTGAATTGTCTTGTGATAATTTTCAGATGGATCTAAATCATAGATCTACGGCGTGGCAGAGGCTTCAGATGGAAACTGACTTGTATATCCTGTCAGGATTATTATTTGAATGGCTGGAGACATTGAAACATCCTTTGCTAGACGTCGATAGTTTGAGTTATATCGTCGTCTGGAATTCGAAACCTCAAAGATGCCTGGAAAAATTGCATAACCCTAATCGATATTTGTTGGAATATCTTCTACGATTTATTAGTCGTTTGAGGCCGATGACATCTGAGAGTCAAAGCTTGATAACGAAGAGGTTCATGGCTGCGCTCACGCAACAGAGTATATGGATCAAGAACTCGTTTTATCCTTCCAGTAAATATTAAAAAAAGAAAAAAGTTTTCTATATTTTAGTTTTCTTATATCGACTCCTCTAGGTTTTTCGTAGATTGCGGGTGTTTATGCAAATTAGGTATATTCTTATGAAACGGTAAAATAGAAAATAGTAATTCAGCAAGAAGTTTCATTTATTAAATTTTAACACGAACACTCTACTTTGCGTATCGTAAATATCTTTGAATAATACGAGCATCTTGTGCATTTTTGCATTTCGAAATTTCCCATAAGTGCGTAAGAATCTACAGTCTGATCATTAGGAAAGAACAATTATGTGTAACGCAATATGTATATGATGGAATTCTTTCACACTCTGTAAAAAAATTCTTGTTTTAAATGACTTTTATTATTACGTAAAAGTACAAAGTTTGCTGTATCCATATGAAATAAAACAATCGTTGTTTCCGATAATAACAACCTTCGTGGGTTAAATGATCTTATGATATAAGAGTAGTATTCTTTGGACTAATATCGTGCTATCGTGTTTCTGAATCGATTTTTCTGCATTGAACCGGCAATTACAATAAGGAAGATCTTATTTAGAAATGCCGTTCGCGTGTAATTTTATACCACTCGGTTGTTAAACGCGACATTATTGTTCTTTCTAGAAAGGGGACTTTCCATGCACCATGAATGATATCTAAAAATATATTCTCAACTATCGGCTCGGTAAACGAAAGAGAGGATATTGCATTTCTCTTGTTTGCTTGCCACTTTAATCCTATGCTATTTGCAAACAATGTAGGTGCTTGACAAAGGAGGAACTACTTATAAACTCGACTGCCAACACAAAATGAATAAGTATCCTCCGTTGGTGATTGTTTCATATTTCATGAAGGCATGACCATTTCCCGTGAACCAGTTGGCATAAGTATTCATTGTTGTCCAGCGTGCACATCACACAACTGATCGCCAGAAATATTGATTGGTCGAGCATGTCACATTGTTCTATTTATATTATCAATAATCGCGATTTATATGTGGTAGGACTCGTACCACGAGAGACCTAGATGTCACGATTCTATCTAATCTCGTACTTTAGTTCCGGTCTCTGAATCGAATAAATAAATTATTTTATCATCGTGTAATTTATATTAATATCGTTGTATTGTAGACAGAAATTTTCCGAAGCTACGACGAGGCACGGCAGCGAAATTGAACGAATTTTTCATTAGGATGATGATCTTGATAGAGGAAGTAAACACGCAAGAGATGGAGAAACCATCGTGGACTTCGAAATTGGATTTGGCGTCTAGTCAATTGGAAGAGATGGGGACAGAAACAGCGAATGAAAAATTTAGTTAGAGCAAGAATAAATGAACGAAGAGTGTCGAGGATCTTGTTTAAGATGATCGTAGAATAGCGTCTATAGCAGTCGATTTATAATATTTATTTTTACAATGTTCCATGATTAATCGTACAAAGTACTCGAATAAAGGAAAATATTTTAGTAGTAACAAGTATTTTGTCTCTTATTTGTAATTTCAGTGGCAAGATATCGGAAGTTGTAAATCATTATATATTCAAATAATGTACAAATGTTTTCCTCATCGAGAGAGATGCCTTCGCACTTTCAATTTGCATGAATACAAATTTTTATATACTTTATAGCAACAATATTCTTTTAATTTAACGTACAAGTTAGTTTCGTAACGAGGAAATAAAGACCAGATTTCTATATAGCCGTTTACCCTTTAATTAAATATCTGTCAACAATTTACTTGCTTAATGTTCTGTAATTTTACACAAATAAATCTTTAATACTTTTTTACATATTTTACTTTATGCTATGTTGGTATATTATATATTATCTCATACCTTATTATGATACGATATTGACCAAAGTTAAAAAAGACTTCTCTTTGCCAGTAACGACGAGAATGAAGTGGATCAATGTTACCAGCAGAGAGCAACGTAAATCAACAGATGGTAACAAATTTACCGAGAAATAAAAAAGACAAAAATATTTTTATTGTAACGAAATATGATAATATTATGATAGTATTAACAAGTGATTTGAATTCCATAATCATAAGTTAACATACAGTAATAAATAACGTCAGCTCGTTTAAAGAAACTTATGCGAAGAAACTGACTGAAAGGAGATTACAATATTTGACGAAAGAATTTAATGGATTACTAATTGTTTGCAATTCTTTTATTTAAATATGACAAACAAGGAATTCGGAAACAAACAGTTTAGACAGCTTTGGATCCTCATGTTCACGAATTGCTGTTTTATTAAGTATGTATATTCTTTTCAAGACGATTCTATTAGATAAAGACTTAATTCTAAAGCTTAATTCGAGCTAGAAAATGCGATTTCTTAAGTGTTCTATTTACAGTATGATATAAGTCCTTCTGTGATCTAAACACATATAATCGTAGACACATTAATTTACGTGTATAAATCTTGACGTACCTAACAAGATCATATCTTTCTTTTTCCCTTTGTAAGCATATACAAACGATGTCAGTCTTATACAAAGAAAGTACAGTGAAAATGATAACTCTCGTTACTTACAATTACTTATAAATCGATAAATTGCTATCTCGCTACCTTTTTTTTATTGAAAAAAAAGGTCGATGAAACAGTTCAGAGATTGGTTTTCTTTTAGTAACACATTTAATTTCTCGGTAAAATCGGTACATTTTTACAAGGCAACTTATTATACAATACTTAATAAAATAAATCCAGACAGATAGGGTTTCCTAGAAATTTTTAAATGAGCTAAAGAGCACGGATCTTTGCAGATTTCTTTTTTTTTTCTTTTTTTTTTTATAAAGAACTTCCTCGTTTTTCATACGGCACAGGATAATACTGAACAATTCGAAAAATCGTTCGAGGAACACAAGAAAGTTCTAAACTCGAACGCGTTTCCTGTATACGTCGTTTTTTCATACTTTTTCCACTTTTTTCTTCTTCTATTAAAAAATAGATTTTTCTTCGCATGTCCCAATGATCCAAGTAATTTCCATTCGGCCATGTGTTTTTCGCGGAAATTTTAAGTGAACACACGCAATGGGGAACACTTTATAAAACAATGATTTCAATTCGCGAATTGATTTTTTGTAGAAAATAGCGATACCGTATTCTTTTCTTTTTTTTTTTTTTTTATATATAACTACTATATAAAGCGTTCGAATCTATACGAAAGAAACATTCAGCGAACGAAAATATCGATTCAGCACTGTTCACTCGATACCTTTAATTTGATATGATCGCGCTGGTTCGTCATTACTTCGTAACACAACGAACGCGACGTAAGATTCATCTTTTTCATTCATCGACGTAAAAAAACAAAGAAATATAAATCGCTAGGCGAAGTATTATCTGGCCGATAAAATGTGAAGATCTCGATGAACCAGTGAATATAGTAACGCTAAATCCCGTCTTTCCTACGCCCGTACAAAAAAATTCGAACATTCGTTAATTCATTTTACTTTACAGACCTATTCGAAATATACAACAAACATAACAGGGAACGTTTAAACATGTACAATATAGAATTATTCGTAAGGTAACAGCGGCTACTATACATAAAAAAAGAAACATTCGTGAAATGAAATAATCACGATCTTCGTGCTACGTGAATCGACTTTAAATAACTTCGTATCTATACGAAATCGATCGATCAAACGTCCTCCATCTTTTCATAAATATTCTTTGTTCTTTTCTTCTTTTTTCTCTCTCTCCTTTTATTCCGCTTGCCCATTCATCTTTTATTCGCGACACGACCAATCGTGATACGATAAAACGAGAAAGTGTCTTCTGTCCGAGCTGCCAGCTCGTGAGAATCAACGGTCGTCGTTTTTTTCTTTGTTTTTCACTTTTCTTTCTTTTCTTCGGAAATTCGTGACTTTAAAAATAAAAATTAAATGCAGCCGGGAGATACGCGCAACGCATTGTACGTGTGTATAGTGTGTTGTGTTCCTTCGTGTGTGTATTTATAATTATATTTATATTTATATATATAGACTTTTATATAGCACACTATCGATAAACTCATTCATTCGCAGAGTGACGCAATATTCGCAAATCCCTAATGCCTCGACAAAGTTCCATTTTTCTTCCAACTATTTACAGGAGAGTCTTTCTATGTTATATCGTGTCCTTAAATCCATTATACACAATACATGTAGTCTTAGATTAGTAATAGTAGCATTACGTGAAAGCGAGCCCAAAACGGCACCGGTCATACGCGATACATTTCACTTTCTCCATGAACACTTTTCTCTTATAAACGTCTTTTCTTTTTCACTGTTTCCCTATTACATTTTCTCTTATTTTTCACTAACGTCTTCGTTTTCTTTGGCATCCAATGTTCGATGACGCACGCGACAACTACACACACTCGCATACACGCTCGTTCCACGCTTGATCCCTTTCTCTCTCTAATCAGAATGTCTGATCACTCGCGAACGAGAGTTACGGATGTCGAAAGATGATGGATTCGGATTAGAATAGAAAATCGAAGGATGTCTCGTACAGGGGAATTATTATGAAATAATACGCGTGGGCGAAACTTAACTTTGTCCTAAAAGCTAACTATGTTACATGAGGAATGGACAGAGTATCTAACACGCAGGAATGAACGAATCAACGAATTGCAAAGAAGAAAAAAAAAAAAAGAAAGAAGAAAGAAAGAAACTATTATCGCGACTACTGTGTCTCGTTTAATTTCCAGATAATCGAGCGACACGATCGATGAGTTTGAAATAAATTGAACGAATTTTATTCATAGCTAATAAAAAATTGACATACTTCTCGCTGTGCTAATATTACTAATTAGAGTCGATCTAATATGGACGTCTCGAGAATAATATCTTTCTAACGGAAATAAAACGGTAAAGATATCAGAAAGACGATATCGATCGATGGGATTTTTACGATTATTGTCGCTCGATAAATGCTGAGAACGATCGAACTTCCCCCCCCCTCCCCCTACCCTATTTTTTTTTTCTCGCGATTCTTCGTCACTGACACGCTAAACACAAATCGCCACAGCGACTCAGGAAGAGTCTCTTACGTCGAGCAATTAATACCCTGACAATGTAACGAATCCCCGATTCTTCTAAACCTATCTACACGTTCCCGGGAACGAATTAATTTACAAAAATATTACAAACAAACGTATAGACCATCCGTGTATATATGGCTACAGGTCGAACGGAATAATATCACACACACGATCGTCTCCCGGTCGCTGCGGCGCGATTAAAAACGGCACGCACGATTTTTACATACATTTAGTGGCGTCAACGACCATTGAAATAATAAATTAGATTCGATAGCAGGCGACTCGCCAACGAGTTGCCTTCGGCAAAAATTTCTTTTCGTACCGACCTGAGCACGCTTTCGTTTAAACTTCTGTGTTTATGTATATGTATATGCGCGTGTGTGTTTGTGAGTGTGAACGTGTATGTATCCAGGGGCTCGAAGATCGACGAGTAACGGCCCCCCAAACATTTATTTTCCTCGTTCTTTCGATTTTTGGACGCGACAGTTACCGTCCAGGAAAATTGGACGCAGTCCCATTTCCTAAAAATTCGGAACCGAGCATGATTACGCGGGTTTAGGCAAAGGTTAAGGTTCAATGAGGGTTTGTCTCAAGGATCTGTTGGATAGAAAACGGAGAACAGGGCCATCGACATCTAATTTCCTTATAATTTCCGAGATACGTATACGTATTAATATATGTATATGTATATGCATACATGGTAATTTAATTTATTTATAAGTGCGTCCACACACGGCATCCGCTTTCTTCATTTTTTTTGCTTTTTTTTATTATTATTATTATCCCATCATTTTTCGTTTGCCCCCTCGATTGTCCTCGATCTCGTTTACTAAACTTTCTTCGTCGCTCGATCGATTTTTTATTTAATTTATTTTATTTTCAATCACTCGTTATTTATCCCTCGAAAGGTCCGAACGATGAAATATCTAATGGGTAAAATGATGAAAATCGTTAGCACGAGCGTGTACGTTCTATCTCGACGTCTATGATCGTCGATCGTTTACGACACTACTTACATTTAATTTCCCCTAAACTATACAGTGATTAGCAACAGAGCAGCGAACGAGTACGCCGGGACCGCGGCCGTGTTTCATACTCGGCACACGTTTTTCTTAAGCTTAGGTTGTCTGATATAAGGGAAAGTACCTTTTCCTTTAGAATCACGTCGGAGGACTTTTGATACTCGAGAAATTCCTAATTTACCACGAACGATATATTTAAGACTAAAGCGTCAGTCACTCCCGCGCGTACCCAGAACACTGCTATCACCACAGCTTCGTTATTTATTCCTTAAACTTAATTCCAGCCTTCTCTATCTGTTCGCCATTCTTATTATTATCTTTGAGACGTTCTGCGTGTTCCATTCAACGCGTCTTTTTTTTTTCTTCTCCTTTTTTTTTTTTTTTGTAATAGTTCGTGCAAGAAATTTCGACTAAGTCAAACGTGATTTCTCCCATAAAGAGTAGATCTTTACGTGATCTGTCTTTTTAATTTTAAAATTAATTTTTATTCGATCAGGATGGATCTACTATATCTTCGAATTGGTCCAAAAAGTAGATAGACGCGATTAGTACACGCAGAAACGCAGTCGTACACGTAAGCACCGGCGCGATAACGAAAGTAGAAAACGAGCGAGGACTACTCGGGGACTATAGATAGCACTGTCTTCCCTCTTTTCTTTTTCTCGTGTGTTCGTTAAAGAATTATCGATTAACATTATCCGCCGAGATGCTATGAGCGAGATCGCGGATGCAATTCGTTTCTTTTCGCCCTTATTCGGTTTACTGGCTAATGCAATGTACACGAAGGAGAAAGAGAGAGAGAGAGAGAGAGAGAGAGAGAGAGAAAGAGAGAGAGAGAGAGTGTTATATGTATATATATTTTATATATATATATATGTATATAGAGATATATACGCGGTTCCGAAATGAAACGGAATTGAAGAACAGAAAATACAATCGTTGTTCGCAATTGCTTGAGTAAGGATATGGATCGAATGATCACGCCGCCTATATCACGATATTCGCCGATTCTCGTTTCGACGTTTCGTCGCGATCGATCACGCACACAGTAGTAGTACGTTTCATATTCTTTAATATTTTTTTATTCTTTCTTCCTCTTTTGCCTTTACCTTTAAAGGGCCGCTCGATAAAACGTATCACGGCCTTGGATATGATAAATGGGGATTCTCTTACGAAGGAGGAGTGGAGGGCTGGGTGGTCCTAGGGGCCTTCATCGTCTTCTTCGGAGTCTTCCTCTTCTTCTTCTTCTTCTTCTTCTTCGTCTACGTCAATTTTTTCTTCTTCTTCGCTTCTTCGTACGCCTTCCTTTTTCCCTCTTCGTTCATCTTACATATTATTATTATTATTAGTATTATTATTATTATTCGCGCCTCTGGCTTCCCTGGTCTTGGCCTTCGATCGACGAGGAAGAGAAGCTACTTCTTCTCGTTCTTTCATCACGATCGTACTTCGACGCGACAGCTCGAACCTATTCGTTCCTCGAGGAACGATACTACGCCTCGATCTGATCTTCCGGGGTCATTATGTCGGGCGCCATCGACAAGTCCTCGGCCATGTCTTCGTCCTGTCCTGAATCGTGCCCGTGACTCTCGGGATACTCCCTCTCGTCCACCTGATCCTCTTCACCCTCTTGCTCCGTCGGCGCGTCAACCAGCTCTCGTTTTATTAATCTCGTGAGCTTGCCCCCCTCCGGGCTCTGGCCCTCCTGCTTTATGTGCACGGCTGGTTCATCCAACGGTGACCTGTCGATTTTGCGGAGAAACTGCTCGGTTACGTGTGCCGACACCATCTTCCTCGGGACGCTATCTTTTTTGGAAGCTGTCTTTTTGGTTAGCAGGATCGGGTTTGGGGTTTTTTCATCTTCAGCTTTTTACGTTAACGCGACTGGATGAAATGTTTTTCGGCTGTTTGGTATTACGAGGTTTGAGTAACGCGTTAGAAAGGAGATTTACAAGGTAGTTAGTAGGGAAATAATTGGTTAACATGGAATTACGTTGATTACGTGCCTTATGAGACTTAGGTACTTTTACGAGCCAGTGCGATATTGCCAATATGATGAAGAATGTCAAGTACAGAAGTTAGCAAGTCTCTTTTTAATTGAAACGTTCTATCTACCAAATCGAACAAAATCAAAGTATTATCTTTCTTGTTATATTTCTTGAACCACCTTTGGGTATCTTTAGTCAATTAAAAATCTTTAAGAACAGTAAGTAAGGACGTATAGAACAGGTGAAATAGCGCGTCAACACATTTAAGGGGGGCTGTATACATGTGAAAATCAATTTTGAATTTTCTTTTTTCCACTATGGTAAGTGTTGAGCGAGAAGTTATATTATTCCACGAGTATGAGTATTGCAATTGCAAAATGAAATTTATCTAACAAGGTTCGATATCGCGTATATTAACGCATCGTTGATTTACTAAACCACAAATAATTGATTTTCAGTGAAATTAGTACGACAGCAGATTATGTCTTATGTATTTCCATTACTAATAATCGAAAAGAAACCTTTTATTTCATTTATCCAAGGAAGACATTAGTAGTTACCAATATCGTAAGACAAAATTATTCTGTGTTCTTAAGATTTTGTCATGGATATGTTGTCTAAAAATTCGCAAATATTCGATCATTTATGAACGATAATTTAGAAGGAACGGAGTAGAAATAGTGATTCGGCACGTTGGAAAGAGGAACGTAAACTTTGCACGTTAAAGACTCACTCACATTAGATCGTTATGGGCTAACACGTGCTCCTTATCGGGACTTGTTGTCGTCGACGTGCACATCGAGTTGTTTAGAAATCCCATATTAGAGTCCCCGAGTGCCGCCTGGAAATACTCAAATTGCATTAGATGGTTAGTCACGAATATTCCGTTCCTTTACCTAATCGTTGAAACTACGAAAGATACGTTATGTCATGTATTGAATTCAATTAATCCACGTTAATTTAACGAAAAAAAAGGAATTGCTTGTATTTTTTAGACAGTTACCTGGAGATTGGCATTTAATGCGTCACCGTACATTGTCGGGCTGTGCGTCAGGGTTGGACTTTTTGACGGGACACCCCTACATATCGAGAGAGAAAATTTCTATTAGTAATCGTCGAGATTCGCCTATCGATAGTTTCCTGAAATAGAAACGCGTGTATATAAGCACGTTTTTCTTAAATATATATATATATTTTTTTATTAAAGTTTGTGTCGATGTATACGGGTGGAATAAATTTCTTTTTTCGAGAATTTAAAGGTTTCAGGTCAAGGGTTAAGGGTACGGGGATACGGGGCGGGTAAAGATAGAGCTTGTGTGTACAATGTGTGCACGTGTGATCGAGTTTCAATATGTAAAGGTATAATAGAAAGAGAAAGAGAAATAGAGAAAATGGAAAGTGAGAAAGAGAGAAGTATAATATGAAAAAATGTACACACGTATATATAATATATAGTAAAAATGTGATAAAAAAAGAATGAAAAAGAGAGTTCGAAAACCCTTACCTATTTACCGGTTACGTTCCTCACTCGTCCAACGATCGGCTCGGTTGAGATTGAGCGAGGTTAAGATAAAAAATATAGAAGAAAATTGTGAAAAATAGCGCTCCCGTTTCGTTATATCATATATAACCTTTCCTCTAATTAGACATAAATTATACATCGACTTTTTTATCGTACGAAACGACGTCGTTGCTTGTAAACGGCTCTCAGGCTTACCTGTGCTTACCCTTTTATAGTTTCCACCGAAATCCTTTGTGAAAGTTCAGGCATCGAGTGCCGACCGAGAAACATGATACTTCTTCCAAACAACGAATGTCGAATGGAAGAAGTAGGCTTTCTCTTGCAAACGATAAAGTGATAAAAAAATATATTCCAAGTGGATTCGACAGATATCACGTTTATTCGAAGTTCAAGCACGATGTGACGATTGCAAGAGAGATTGGTTGCATGCGAAGAAAAATACAGAAAGAATCAAAAGAATGCCTAGAGCCGTTTATCAAGTGACCAAGAGCGCAATAAGTAAAGAGAAGAAAGTTGTAGTAGTAGAGTAGAGTGAAAGAGAAGAAAGAAGTAATATAGTAGTAGTAGAGAGGAAAAGTTGGAAGTGTGTAAGAGAGTATATAAAAAGAGAGAAATAGAAAATACGTTAAAAAATGTTTAAAAAGATGATGATTAAAACAGTAGAGAAAAATTACCGGAAGTTGCAAAGTTAGTACGTTAACGGTGAGGTACCTTGAGTTAGAAGAGAGTGGTCGTAGCGATGAATGGAGAATTCCGTATCATCCGAGATATCTTTTTTTTTGCAGTTTGTGACGCTTAATTTACACAATTTACACATGCGCGAGTAGCCCTGACACACATTATCAGTCACACCGAAAACCATTCTCACGTTGAAAAAGCGTTCTAAAGGCGGAACAGAAATAGAGAAAACGGTGAACGCCGTAACAGAGATAGAGAGACAGAGGCATTAAAAAATAAACTAAACACATACTTCAACAACGCCTCCTCTCATTAAACGCTAATTAAAAAAGAAAATGACGCAAAAGCGCTTCACCTTCCCTTTACGAACTCTATCGTCAACTTATTTGCGCTATCTATTACTACGCTACAGCCTGTTTCTTTGAAAATAGCGAAACACGAAAAGAAAAAAGAACAGAAAAAAAAGAAGAAGTAGAAGAAAAAACCCAAAACGATACAACAAACGCTTCGTTCACGCACGGTCGTTGCGAACGAACGAAACAAAAAAAGGAAAAAAAATGAAAGGAAATTAATGGCGATGCCGTATCGTAAACCAGCTTGTACAGCGAAACAGAGGGAGAAAAATCTGAAAATGAAGGGTAACGAAACGTTTATCCACGCAAACACTTTCACATTCTCCCAAGACACTGCAAACGCCACTACGTAAGCACCATACAATTATAAGCACAGTGTTTTTTTTTATCAGTGGTAAGGATAGTCTTACGGGGGATTCTTTTTCTTTTTTTCTGTATTTTTTCTTATTCTTTTTTTTTTTTTTTTTTGTTTTAATTCTTATGGGAACGAATATTAGGATCCTTGATTATCCATGCGAGCAACCACTAAACACATCAGAGATCCTGCAGCACGGACCAATCGTCCTGTGGCTGGGCTCCTGCAGGATCGTCCAGGATTTAAGCTCTCTCGGGTGTGCTAGAGCCTCGGGCTACGGTACTAGTGAGACGTATACGGGGATGTACTATATGAGGGCTGTTTTGGACGTCACAAGCAGAGGTGCGCAGATTTAAACGTTAACAAGCACCAGCTGTAAATTTTAATTGGACGAAAGCTTGCCTGCCCCCTTGCGTTTACATTGGACGCAACCGACATTCCTTCCTCTTTTTCATTCGTTCCAAATTACCCAAGAAGGTTACATTACGCGTTAATAAAACATTCTTGTTCCAGTCTATGGTACATTGCGCACCTCTGATGAAGATCAAGGAAGGTTTGAACGGGTACTACTTATCCTTAGGTTTCTGAGGAGACGGATATCTAAGGGCGTTCGAGGCAGGCATGATGCGGAATTCGTTTCCTAGGGATTGGATAAACTGCTTACAGCCACTCCCTGCTGCCTTGGAAGTCATTTTCCAACGAGTTATATTCGAAATTCCAATGTAGAGGATTGCACGAAGAGCGCGGTAACTGCTAAGTAAGTAGAATGAGCCACTTTGCGTCAGACAGGACGTATAATTTATTCACGAACGATATACTTTCCTATAATTCTAGTTTCACGCGAATAACTTCCAACGTTATTAAAGTAGAAATGAATCTTTTGTTTCTTATTTTTTCTATTGTGTAACAGATAATAGAAGATAATGCGAATGGTCGTTTGATTGGCGATTGAACGACAAAGGCAGCAGGTTCGAGAGGGCGTTTAGTGGTTCGTTCATGTAGGCAACGACCAAGCGAAAACGTCCCGGTCGCCGCGTTACAAGAGAATACCGCGGTAAGGTCAGAACGTCGCGCCAACCAGCCAGCAGAATTCTAAAAAGTGGTAGTGCTTACTGTGCGGAGAGGTGGGGTGGAGTGGGTGATGGGGTTGGGTCATATTTCCTGGGGCGGCCGCGGGACAGATGCCGCCGCTTTACGAACTCGGCGTCGTCCACCATCCAGAATGACCCGAAGTCGTCCTCATAGCGCACAAAACACTTGTGCAATGATAGATTGGTGCGGATCGCGTTCTGTATACACAGACAAGACCACCAAGAAATAGAGAAAAAGAGAGTAAAAAAGATAAAGGTTGTTTCTGCTTGTTGCTGTTGAAACTTATTTCGTTTGGTTTTTGGTTACGTTTCCTTCCCTTTCTAGCTTCTACTTTTTTTTTTCGTTTCGATTTTCCTTTTGTCTTTCGTTTTTTCTTTTTTTTTTTTTTTTGGTAATTATTCTGCTGAGCTCTACGCTCTTCTCCTTTCTGCGTACGTTCTTAAAGCGTCTAACGAAAAACGTTGCCCTCGAGTGGCACGACCGTTTCTCGAACGCAAAACGATCGCGACTCTCGATCTCATGCACGTGTCGTATTATCTCGTAAAAATGTAAGACGAGATCACGAACCGTTAATAGCTCGTAATTAGCCTCGTCGTCCTCTCCTACCCAGTAGGGATTCGATGATCGAGCAAGGCCCCCGACTCGATCGAATCCCGGCGTCCCAGAGAATAACAAAGACAGCACAGACTCGCAAAGAAGGGGGTAGAGAATAAAAAAACAAACGTAAAGTAATATACGTAGTAAGACGATTTTCCTCTCACTACCTGACCAAGTGCAATTCAGCGGTTCTCACTCTGCACTGGCATATCCCGCATCCGGCTTCCGGGTATTCGAGACTAGACTCGGGCCAGAGAGACTTTGGCCCTGCCAATTCTCGGTCGGTTAGTCGCTGCAAAGCCCACATGCTTGTTAAAAAGCACACACCACGGTTTTCTACGGTACTCTTTCACACAAGAGCAAAATGAAGTCGGCCACATTCGCACAATCACTCCCGTCTGCTCCTTTCCTCCTCCTTCTCCTCCACCTCATCGTCGAATTTCACGATCTTCGAACACACATCCTTTCAACACGTTCTCACACTTCATACTGACGGCTACCATCGCACACGAGAGACGGGCAAGTAAAAAAAATCACACGCACGAGGGACCAAACACAATACAAAGCTAATTTCCCGAGTACAATTCGTGAAAAAGAATTTTATCTTTCTATTTTTCCTATTCGTGAATGAGGATTTTGTCGAGAAACTGAGTTCATAAGAGGAAAAGAACATTCGTCTTTTTTAATCATTCAATTTTAGAAGATCAAAGTTTCCGCGCGTTCTATGAAATACGCGAAATTTGGTATGTGCGTTGGTTTTTTAGAAGAATGAAATTTGAACGATTGTATCTCGGGAAGCACGATGTTAGCAGAGACAGACGTACGGACAAACGACGCAAGCGAATTACAGATAATACAGATTATCATGGCGTACACAGGTGTATGAGAAAAAAGAAATGGTTTATATATACACACACGCACACAAATCTATACGTATGAGAAATGCGCACGCATGAGGTACACAAAAGGTCTGGAAACATACCTACAGATACACTAGGTATATACGTATTTAAAAAAGTGAGGATAGGGCACGATATGTAGGTAATCAAGAAATATATATATCGTACACAGATAAACAAATGCACAGAAGAGCGTGCGTGTATGTGCGTATACATACATATGAGGCTTGCGCACGCACGCGTGATGCGAGCGTACACAGATTAAAAAAACCTTATTAATATGTATATATATAAATAGCTATGAAAAATACGTGAATATATATGTAAAAGAAGCTAGATATATAAATATGTATACATATAAAAAATAGAATATTAAACACTATTAAATATTTATAAATGTATATATATAGAAATATCGATATATATATATATATATAATGTATATATATAAAAATGTATAAAAAGACGTATATTAATATATATATATAAAAGTTAAAAAGATAGTAAAAAACTTGACAAGTATAAACATGAATGGGCGTGGGAAAATGGGGTTAGCGGTACGAGTATGTAATTAGAGAGTAAAAGCGAATAAGTGAGAGAGTATTGTATAAATATATCTATATAAATATCTATATAAATATGTAAAAAGACAGAAGACAGAAGAATATTTAGAAATATAAAAATATATATATTATTATATTAAAAAACAAAGAGGGGGGAACACAAGGGACGTAAGGAGAAGAAGATATAAAGAGACAGGATGCGACCGAGGCCGATTATTTCGGATTGTGGTCTGAAACCGGTTTTTGTTGTTGGTAGAACCATTTTGAGAGGGGGTACCAAGGGGGAAGATTATTATAATGAATATATCGATAGAAAAAGATAGAAAAAGATAAATAAGATATATATATAATATATGTCGTAAATATATATATAGAGGTAAATAGAACTATAGAGACGTAGTAAAGAGTATAAAAAACGCGGCAGTAGAATTTTTTTTGTCGGTGGGACGGGGGCAACGTACCCGGTCGTGCTGCAAGCGCGTTGAGGACGTCTCTTGTAAAACTCCACTTCGTCCACCGTCCATACGGCGCCTTTCACGTTTTCGACTCGCATGAAACATTTGTGGAGAGACAGGTTGTGTCGCACTGCGTTCTATACAAAATAATACATAGACTAAATAAGCAACGCAAAAAACGAACGAAGCCAACTCAATCGCGAGGCCGGCTGTCGATCGGGGAACACGATTCGATGGCGTGTAATTTTTCTGTATCTTTTTTGGCTTTTCTTTTCTTTTTTTTTGTATACAGGCGGCATTCCGTCATCCCCGGCGTCGGATGACAACGACGACGACGACGACGACGACGACGACGAAGACAACGATGGCGACGATGACGACGATGATGATGGTGATACAACCGATACACGCTGAGATGAGACGAGGATGGATGAGATTTTCTTATCTGTCTCGGAGAAGGTAAAGGATTACGAGACTCTTTCTCTATTATCTCTGTTGGCTCTGATTTAGACAAGCTGTATCGTGTCTTTTTGTGAAGGAACATGTCTATATCTTGCAGGCTATCACTTTAATACACTCCGACTGTAATAATTGGCAGGAATAATAATACGCGCTAATAGAAAATAAAATCGTGGAAAATTTAAAGTGGCAGCCTGTCTCTAACTTGAATTTTAAGAAACGGCTCGAACGAACCGCTCGAACAGAACAGGAAAGCACCGGGAAAAACCGAGAAACTGATTGATGAGTGAATTAGTAAGTAACGTCGTGTGTGAGTAGCAAAGGATACCCGGCGATGGTCGCGCAATGACAAGGCCGTAAGAGGACATAACGAACCAAAACGATTAATCGAAAGATACACGGTATAATGTGGCATTCCTTTATCGTTAATGCACAGCTAGTCATCTAAGTCTAGGGGCAACGACAACAATCATACATGCCGCAGGGCCGTACAAAATTCCAAAAGAAGTAAAAAAAAAAAAAAAAAAAAAGAAAAGGAAAATCAGAAAAAAATGAAAAAAGTATATAGGTGTAAGAAATTTAGGAAGAACTGTACGAGAAGATCGCGTCGAAGGTTACGACCTCCGCTGACGTGGAAAACGTGGATCCTGTGACGTTGAATCTGGCTGCCTCCTCTCTGTCTGATATCCGATGTTAAACCTGTGGTTGCTTTGAAAATTTTCAGATACACATAACCATGCGAGGCGAAGCTTCATGGCAAACGTCGATTACTTCCACGCTCACTCGCACACACGCAAAAAACACACGCGCGCGCGCACTCTTGCCAACAAGCGTATCATATGTTGTCATATTACGATTTAATTGTGATTTATCGCCGTATGATTTCAGTCAGAAATTACATTATTGCAATATCGTGTCAGATCATTGTTAAGTTCCAATTAGAATAACAGTCTCCCAAGAAGATTTTAATTACGGGCTGCAAGACTGCTGGCTAAGAAAAGATACGATGGAAAAACAGAAATCATTTTGATAAATGACAAACGAATCGCAATACGACGTAATATTTCACATGTTACCGAGTCTCCCCCTTAAATCGGGAAAGCAACACAATTATCGTTACCAGCTCGTCTGCTTGGCACATCACTTAGCCTGTTAATTCAAATTAATACGTAAGATTATCTGAGATTCTTGAAAGCTCATCCTTTCTAGTTAAAACGCATTCAGCTTAATCTGCTCGTAAATGCAAATTGCACGACCAGTCATTTCGTCTTTGTGACTTGCAATCAAACGTTGCATAACTCGTGCCACGCTGAGTTCATCCATTTAGAGGAGAAAATTATTTTAGACTTCCTAAATGCATGGCAGCGCGGCGGATTTTTGCATCCGAATCGTTCGAGGACATTTTGACGAAATTTTCCCGATATTTTCACGCTTCCGATCAATTATTTACGCCGAAGATTTTTATAATTCAACGTGATCACTTCTATAATAAAATAACATCCTCGAATCCTTCTTCTGAAACGAGATTGAACATTCGATATTCGGATATTCGAATGAACTGAAACACTCGTTTCGAGAAAGAGTCGAACTTCAAATTCGATGACCGTCGTACCTTCATTTTTCTTTGATCTTTTACATTTCTCTGCATCCTGCTTAACGCTTGTTATATTTTTCCTTTATTATAGTCAAAAGATATACCTTCCACGTTGCTGCGTTGCGCCGGAAGTAGCAGAATGTGTTTTGAAACCAGTTGTAGATCTCGTTCAGCGTCAATTGTTTCTCCGGCGACTCGATGATCGACTGTGAAAAAAAGAAAACAGAAGAATTCCCCAAATTCAATTTGTCATTTTACAAAGATGGGAGGTGTAAAGTAATCCTCACCGGTTTCTTTGAGTGTTCCTTTGAAAATTAAATCTAAAAGGGGGCGCTCTTAGGGGACAATTCATTCGATATCTGAATTAATCAGAACGCTAAAGGAATATGTCTAATGCGTATCGAATGGTTCACTCACCTGTCTGATTAATGATGCATACGTGAACGGCGGTCTGACATCGGCGTTCTTGTAAAATTCCCTATTTCGTTGAATTTCTGAAATATACCAAGAAGCTTTGCTTGTTTCATTTTTCAAAACGTAATGAGTATGAAAACGGCAGGAGTTACGCGGAACCCTTACGCGGCCAAGGGGTAAAAGTTCATCGACACCATCTCTTTTCGCATGTCTCGGATGATTACTTAAATTTACAACTAACAAGCAGTATGCTAACGTTTCAAGCATCGTTTAAAGAGATGGTTGTCAGCAAAATTTTTAGAAAAGCCATTATTTGAAAATTTGTTATGTGTTCATATTTTTGATTTTTGTTGCAAAATTAATTCGCGTTACTTAGTTCTTCTCTATTCTTTTTTCCAAACAAAACAATAAATAAACAATTCGTGACGTTCGTGTGAAACGAAAGGGGATCAGCTTGTATTTGATCGCATGCTCAGAAAACAAATATCGAATCAAAACTATGTACGACATTCTTAAAACTAGATCAAAGATTAAGCAAGAAGCGATTGGATATGATTTAGGGTAGATAGAAACGGATACTTCTTGTCAAGCCTCGTTCATCCCTCTTTGTAGAAAATCGGGGATGACGATTGAAGTATCTGAATCTCTATTCTACAGGGCAGAAGAGGAGTAAGGGGATTGAAAGAGGTGAAAGTTTTCTTCCTGCATGCAAAGGGTGCACCCTTTAAGAAAATCCTTAAAGCCACCAAAGGAGCGTGGAAAGAAGGTTGACAGTACCTTGTTGGACGTCAAGGCCAGCACGCTCCAGCATGTAGGGCAGCCCTACACGGTGGGGAGGGCGGGCAGCACAAGAAATAAGGAAACAACAGAAGCATCGGTAAGAAAGAAGTTCGAACTGGCGTACGTTTAGAAATTCATTAATTTTTGTTCATTTTCTTTTTTTTCTTTCCTTTTTTTTTTGTTTCTTGTTTTATGCTCGTTTATATCTTTTACTCTTTTCTTTATTTTTGGTTTATTTCGACTTTTACTCTTGGTTTAATTGTTTTACACCTTTCGCACTCTATGTACCTATTAGATTCGTCGCCAACAAGGTTTCGAACACTGTAGCTCACGTGACATTGTTGCTACCGTGAATAAATCTGTGCGTGTGATAGAGTTTACGATAGGAAAAAAGGCACGAGATCAAGAGAGGACCGTAAAGAGCATTTGCTACAGGATTTTCTTTTCGTCGGGGCATAGTTGACAAGGACGAGCCGGGAAATGCTTTTTAAAATATTGTTTTTCAATTTGGAGCATAAATTCACTATCATCTTCAGTGAAATTATGTTAACTCAAGTGTATACGGCTTTATTCGTAATCTTTTTAGATTAAGATTAAGAAATAAATTGGCGAGCGAGACAAAAATAGCATTTCGCGGGTCGCACGTTTCCCCGACTGAATTTTGGTTAAATCGTTACCTTCGTTAATATCTATTCCAGATCTATCGACGGCTACTCTGCGCCTTACAGTGCCCTCGTCATACAGTCCTACGAATAGTATTCAATTTCTGAATTTACATATCTTTCGTTTCACCTTTCTCAAGACGATATTTTAATCCTTTCTTTCCTTATACATATATCTCTTAAACTTACATACTTGAAAAATGGTTCTTTCAATAAACCGTTAATGAATCTCATCGACAGTTATCCATATTACTTTTAAATTGATTACCGGTATCTTTTGTATGCTAACCACTTTCTTTATCGCAGGTAAAACGGAAGAACGCACAACTTCAACAATGTCAAACACGATTTTTCGATACTCCTGACCGGTCCATGACAAGAAACTTACTAATCAGAAATACGTGAAAGATAGAATATAATCGTGAAAGTAAAAGATGACAGAAAATACGAGATGACCTTACCTCCTGCCAAGGAAAGAGCGGATTTATCACTGATACGTCGTCTGATGGGCCCTGCCATGCTCGGCATCGTTGGCATCGTAGGCATGCTACCTGGCATGTTCGGCAAAGGTGGCATCCCAGACATATTCGACATGTTGGGAATAGGTGGCATGGGCGCACCACCTGCGGAGGGTGGCAGCTGTCCACCTGCTGGCGACCTGACCGCCGACACCAATGCGGACATCGAGACTGGAGACACTTGAGAGACGCCGAAGTTCGGCGGTGGTTGGCTCATTAGGGCGGTTGAGAGATTTAACTTTGGTATACTCGAACCCGTCTGAAAAAAGAATGAGGTGTTGTATACTTGGCGAAAGTATTTAGAGCCATTGATTGCAGGATTTCGATGACTCTATCGATGTTTTTTAATTCTTTAATAAAGCTTAAATGAACGATCATTTTGTAGAATTTATCAAGCTTTTTGATTACTTTTGCACGCATGTGTATTTTCTCACAAACCTATAGGTTCAATTTCTTACAGGTCATTGACACGTAAGTTTGCGCTAAATTTTTCTTTGAATTTCTCTCAAACATCTGATATCGTGAAATGCAACGAATATCGTAATAAATAAATATTTCCGAGTGTATGAAATCCTCTGACGAGTAATCCATAAACTCGGAAGCCATAAACTGAAAATGTATTATATTTTACACAATACTACAATAATGTATTAGGCTTTCAAATCAGCCTTGAATTTGAGATCAGATAGTAAAGCTGAAAAATTACTGTACACATACACTGCTGATTAATTTGACATTTTAGGAATTATGAGAAAAAGAAGAGAGAATAAAATAACGTTATCTTTTTCTGTAGCCTTGATAAATCCTATTAAAAAAGTTAAAATACGCTTTTTTATACAATTAAAGGTATCTGCTTAATGTAAAAGAGGAAAAAGAAGAACGTGTAGAGCTATCCCCGGTAATATAATTCGTTACAGCATATCCATTGTTTTATGCCGATTTATAAAAAGTTATAATAAGGTTGGAAGTTTCTTTTTTATTAATGAACAAGTCACATTCGAATATGTTGATACGAAATATATTCCAGCAGTACGGTCTCGATATCAGAGATGATCCGAGCAGAGTGCGGGGGGAGAGGGCGGCTCCTCCCTTTCGCGTTAAAATAATTAAGTCGGCCAGAGAGGACGAGCCACGCAGCCGCACGGAGAGAGGGCTAATGCGATATTGGTATTCTCCGACTGTCGGACTTGTTAGAGGTTTTAATTAAGGCGATATAAAATCAACGAGGACCCGATGAATTATTAATGCAAACTTTATGTATAAATTAGCGAGTCTACTCGGCGGCGCGTTAAAACTGAAACTGGCGTTGTTGTTAGCCGCGGCGAGAGCTCGTAAAATTCTCCGAGCGCCGTGAAAATCTGGCTTTACGACTACCGAACGGTGCTGCCAGAAGAGTTTACCATCCCGACACGATCGTTAGGAAACGTTTTTCCGGATTCTGGCCCCATACAGCGTTCGTTCCACGTACAGAACCGCATAACCTACCACCTTACGATTATTGCTATCCATATCGCTCGTATATGACTTGTACCATCCCTATAATTTACGCTGACATATTGTTTTTCTCCTGGTAACTTTCGATCGAACAGTTTCTAATGGCTACTTTACGAGAGTCCTTATTGCATCGAGCACAGCTTGGACAGCGCTATGCAGAAACTGCTTCAATATGCAAAATTTGGAATTTTATTATTTAATGTATTCTATAACGATCGTGTTTGGTAATGCGAACACTCACCGATGACTCGGAGGACTTTGGTGGTTCGGGGGAAGCCATTTGTTTCGCCACGTGCAGATGATGCATCATGGCGGTTAGCCGGTCCCGTTCCTTCTGCAACTGAATTTCTAGCTGCGAGACAACTTGCATCTGAACCCTGGCCTGCGCCGTAGATCTGTCGTCCAGCGTGTGCTCCGTGTTCAAGTGCCTGCAGTATCGTTCAAAAAGTTAATTTCAGTTCATTCTCTTTTAATTAGCACGATCATCATTAATATGTAAATGGTAAAGAATTTAATTTTAATATATTTTGTTTACTTTCTTCATTACGTAATTCCATATAAGTCGACTTTAAGATGTGAGATTTCCAGTCAAACATGAATTGTTTTTTTCTTTAAGGATTCGTGCTATCTTTATCGTTATTATTAGACATCGCTTAATAGGTAAATGGTAAATTTCCGTATCAACTCTGAAGAATTTCTACTTACACCGAAGAATTATTCGAGAACCCATCCCTTCACCGCGAATCCTCCAGCGAAGACTAATGAAATTATGTCGCGAACAATGTCGGGTCGTTTACGGGGAAATCAAAGCTTCGCCGCGTTACAAAGAAACGTTTGTCTCTGGCCGTGGTGAATCTTATCCCACGGGACACCGAAAGAATCGAGTTCCACGATGGTCTGAGGGCTGGCAACGAGATTCCGTATTTAAGAATTTCCGTAATCCTTCTTCGTCGCCGGCCGGTGTATCGCGAAGGGTAAAAGAGGGTGAAGAAAGGAAAAAGAGGGAGAGAGGTTGGTTAAGACCAAGAATACGGGAAGGTCCAACGGGAAGAGGCGCAGGGAACAGGAGGAAGGGGATTAGACCGAGAGGCATAACGATGCGGTCGAATGTCGTGAATATTAATGAGACAAAGGTAATTAGCGTTTTCCTTTTTTTCTCGTCCTTTTTTAAGTAACGGCTTGTTTGAGGGAGTTTGCGGCGACGAGCCTCGTGATTACTAAGGGATTCCCGTCGACCGAGGGAGGCAAATGCTGCCTCTGCTTTGAGACCGATGAAGAAGGTGCCGGATGTCAATGAGATACGCTGACTCGAGCGATTTTTCTACACTTCCTCGAGCCAACCCCTCGCGAGTGGCGCCTTCTCTTAACTCATTCCACTGGGCGAAATTGCCGACTTTATTCTTCGCCGGTTCTTCTCTTTCTCTGCCAGCCCAAGAATCACTGTCTATCCCTGCTGCGCTGGGATTTACCTACTTTCCGGTTATACATCGCGGGTCTCAAATAGCCAAATCGGTTGTTAACGTCGGTGGATTAAAAACTCTCGAAGTTTATATTGTCAATATCCTTCTCCGTTTCGAAGAAATAGAATTAACCCTTTGACAACGTGGTAATACAAATATAGTATTAATAAATTCTTTCTTAAACGACCGATTAAAAATTATGGTATCGTAAGTTAAGATTTTAAGTGTTTCAATGTTTAGAAGGATCTCCCACTTAGTGTCATAATTAATGAGATTTCGTTAATAACTTTATTTTTTGCCGCGATACGTTTTCGTGTCTTTCCAGAAGTTATTTTCTAATTATCGATTAGAGGATTGACAAGAGCGATCGACTTCAAATCTCTGATTACTATGATAGCGATAAAACGGTGGAAATTTGAGAAATTTGAGGACTCACTTAAGGAATGCTTGATAGTCTTCACAAATAACTTCACAGCCTGGCCACTTGCAGACCCCATGGCCGTACAGGGGATGAACCTTGTCGTTGGAGGAAACATCCAGCGGTTTCTCGTCCAGAGGAGTGGTTCCGTTCATCTCCGACCGCCGACTCGACACTGTCGAATTGAGAAGTCCTGCGATAGTCCGGAAACGAACGTCGCATTTTCCAAGTACAAGCAAAAGAAAGAACAAAAAGTATGTGGAAAGGTGGTAAGAGGAAGATGACAAAAGGGAACGATATCGAGAATACGAAGGGAAATTCGACTCTCGATCGTTGATGGATCGTGGAGAATTTCTGTTTACCATTGAGTCCAGCCACGGATTTTGGAACGTTCGAGTTCTGGTGGGTTTCCGGACCATCCGATGTGTCCGATTTCCACATTGGTAGACCTTCGCCAGGTTGAAGACCTGTCAAAAATTTCGCACATATTTTATTAATAATCCTTCGAATACTTAAAATTACAAAAATTCTAACAATCTAATACTGAGCGAGGAATATAGAAAAAATTAAAGTGTTTTGATATATTTACCCCATATATTGTAATGTGTTATTCTGTCTGGATTTCTAATAAAGTGTTTATTTATTTGTTTAATCGTTTATTTAACGACCAGATTATAGGAGCACAATTATACGTATAGGTAAAATGCGTGATCATTCTACGCGAACAAAAGCATTTCGACAAAGATCGAAAATCAAATTACGTATAAATGTCAAAAAGATCGAAATAGATCGATTAAGTGCAATTAGCTCACGCTGATCCACGAGCTCCAGCTTTGAAAACAGAAACAGCTATTTCTAGTCTTGCTCGTACGACATATGCATCAAATATTTAAAACTATGATGAAAAAAAAAGGACAAAATAGTACAGAAAAATAGAGAATTAAGGAAATGACATAAATAACACGTACAATGTGGAAAGAACATCACTTCCCATCTTTCGTTTGCAATTCTTCGTCAAATACTACAAGTTTATTTCAAAGCGTGAATTTTCAAATCGAAAGCACGAAGAGCATACGTGAACGAGGTTCTGTCGCTTTCCTGGCCCTATTATTCCACCCTTCCTCCTCGGTTCTTGTACGCGCGTCAGAAAGAAAAACATGGTCGGAACGAGATCCGACGCAACCGAAACACTTCTGCGCGGAAAGTTTTGCCCAGGGTGAAGTAGAAAATGAGAAAGTGCAGAGGGAGGGAGATTACCTGACGGGATGGTCTTGGGGTTGACCCGATGGATTGTTGTTTAAACGAAGCTTCGACATTAGCTTACTTCGGAAATTACGCGTTCCACGTATATACCTAATAAAATTTACTGTAGCTCTGCTTACTCTTAATGATGGTCTCTAAATGTTCAAAGTATAAATTGCTTTTAGGAAGAATAACACAGAAGTTTCTAAACTCGCTTTAGTTCTCGAATTGCATTCCAGTTTCAACAAAGAAGATTTCTAATATTTTAAATAAATCTCTAACATAAAGTTTCGAATGAAGAACGATCCTTTCATATTTTCCATTTATTGGCAGAATTTTTTAAATACAATAATAAAACTGTGCCATTGTATCGAAAACGATTGGAAACACGCAACAGTATTAAGAAATTCTGTTCTATGAATTCTAAGTTTATCGATGAGTTCACTGGCAGACCGTGGAAACACTTTTCTTTCGTTTCCCTATTCTTCTTTTTTTCTAATATTATAACTCTCTAAAATTTCTACCATAATTAATAATAATATTCCTACCTGAAGAAGGATTGTGACCCTGAAGACCCAGACCCTGTTGAAGTAGGTATTGGCTCTGCGTAATTTGTAGCTGCTGTATGAGGCGTTGCTGTTGAAGCGCCAGTTGTTGAAGCGGCGCAGACGCCTTCTTTTTGTCAGCCGTTTGTAGCAAATGCGTCTGTTGAATGACATTAAGCTGCAATTGTTCCTGCAGTTGCTGTATCGCCTGCTCCAACTTCTTCCTGCCTAGCTCCGCAAACTGGTGTTGATGCTGTAAGCATTTCGACAAACAGCCGTAAATTCGCTCGTTAAAATTCTCCGCGTTTTACACACCTTATAACAACACTGGAAAACGAGAAACTTGTTGGAGGGGAAAAATTTCACGTTGGAGGAAAAAGAAAAAAATTGAAGGGTGGAAAAGTTGCATCTTGACGCTGCTGAATAAATCTCAGACGCGGATAATTCGCAGGGGGAGGCAAGAGAAAGACAGGGGGCAGTTGATGGGTAGCCAGAAGACAAACAACGAGACACAACGGCTGATGGCGATGCTTAATTGCTTACCTCGTCCCCTCTGCGTTCATTCTCCGTCTTTTCTAAGCCTGGAGGATATTTTAAAACAAACTCACCAAAGTAGACACGCCTTATAGTATCATAGTACAAACGAAAACTGCGCCATTAACGAGACACGACAAGGTTTTATTAAAGGAGTTTTATTTTTTCTCTCTATATATAGAAATAGTAGATGTCACCTCATGATGACAATGATCAAAGAGCGCTAAATTCTCGGTAATTGAGATCGTCTTTCGCGCGAGCTCTCGCAATAATCTGTTCGAGTGGACTGTCTAAATTTGTAGAGTAAAGCATACCGGTCAGGCCAGGCCGCTAAATAAATATTTGATGCCTCTATCGAAGCTATCGAGCCTGTGTGCGAACCTCGTATGACGATATGTATTTGCGTTAAAACGTTCTTTGTGCTGTTTATGGGTAACGTGCAAGAACGGTTCCACGTAGATATTCGAAAATTATCGATATTAAAAAAATTCAAGGAGTAAACACTGGTTATAGAAAGTGTTTCTATCCTTATTTTCTAGTAGAAGGTCCTTTCATTCATTCTACATTTCATTTTACTACATTTTTGCGGTCGTATGTAACTACCAAATGATACGAAAATTGATACATTTAAATCTAATTAAGCAGCCGTAAGGAAGTGCTATGATAAAGACGATGGAAGTGCAAATAATTTTTGTAGTCACTGTACCAAAAGCATAATTACGTGGAAATTTTTTTTCCCACGCAAACGTTGATTGGAAGATAGAGACACTGTTTGCTGAGCATCGAAATTCCCAGGTTCGCTGGACGCGAACGCACAAATTTCCAAATACCTTTATAATTAACATTACGATAAAATTCCTCGATGGGAAAGTTCGAGAGCAAAAAAATATTGATAATTCAGGAACGCGATGAAAATTATAAAATGTTTGGAAGTTTCGAATAGTTTGAAGAGACACGTTTATTTGAAAATGTCGGTATGAATAGCTCGAGACATTCTTTCGGAGGCTGTTATCCTCTGAAAGGTTGTCCGAATGTTTGTATAAGTGCGGTAAAGGACGAGAAAGAAGAACGTAGTCCATCAAACGGACGCTTTTTATAATTAAAATTATCAATGGCCGTTGGAGGGTGATAAAAGGCGGTCTGTTTACCCGGCGGAGTATCTGGAAGATGTTTAACTATGCCAAGATGCAATGCTTGCTCGGTAAAAAGGACAAACTTCGCTAATGTACTTTGAAGAAGCGACACAATAAACTTGGAAGGATCGACCTATGAAACTTGAGATTCCTTCGCTGCAACAATGGAGGTCCGAAGAATGGAATACTTACGTCCTTTAGAGACGAAAAGTAGCCGAATCGTTCCTGATTGGACGCATGCTCCGACGAAGAGTCCTAGAAGAATAGAATCAATCTGATGTCAGTCGATAGTTGATTGACGTAACCCATAAAATATATTACTTCTAATAAAATTTAACAACGCATCCTTATAGAGGCTCAAATGCGAAATTAAATACAAGTATTATTAAATATTCGATATCCTTGGTCTACACGATTCATGTACTGTCTTGCTGTACTTAATCTTTTTGATCTTCCAATAACTGATTAAACGAGAAATCTAATCTTCTAAATATAGGAACTTTTACGTAACAAGCAAAAATTAAGTAAAAGTGAGTAATAACCAAAGCACGTGCAGAGTATTCTTAAAAATATCTGAAGAAAACCACAATATTTAGCCAGTCAAACAAATCTCTATTTAACTTTCATTTCTTTAGGTGTGTCCATAAGATTTGAAATCTGCATAAACATTCGCAGTCTAGCCATAACAACGTCAATCCAAATTACAGGAACCTAATTCAAGAAACTTCACATTTTCCAACAACTTAAAAAGGTTCTGTTATCATGGCAAACAAAAATATTCCAAAATCTGATTACCTGATGATGTTGCTGTTGTTGTTGCTGCAAATAGAGTGAGTGTTGCTGCATGAATGATTGCAGTTGAGTAGGGCTGAGTATGTGTTGTTGGAGCAGCTGTTGCATCTGATGGATGCCGCTAGCCGGGCTGAGCATCATTTGCGGGGGGTTTTGCGAGGGTGGTGCCCCTGGCGGCCCTCCTGGTGGAGGACCTTGCGAAGGATTCGGCGGCGAACCCCTCTGAGGGGCCTGTGGACTTTGATGAGGACTCGGTTGGGGACCAGGCGCCCCCGAACTCGGCTGTTGCGATTGCTGCGTAATGATAGGTTGCTTTTGCTGGGTCATGGGTGCTGCTGTCACTGTGTGTCCAGCGGGACTGAGCTTTCCATTGCTCTGATACTCGATCGTGAGTTCCTGTTGCTGCTGCTGTTGCTGTGGCTGTTGTGGTTGCTGCGATTGTTCGGTCACGCCGCCACCTATCTCGTTCCGGTTGTTCTCGCGGCTACGTACCGACAGCCGATCTCGTTCTCGGTTCTCGCGTTCCCTCGACGAGGGAATACTGTCGCGTGGTTGCTGTTGCTGCTGCTTCAGGGCTGCAAACAGCGAAGTAGCCTGCAATACGAAAATGGAGATCGAGAGCTCGATCAAAGTCGGTTGCGAGCTGTCTCTGATTTTGTTTTCTTTTCTTTTTTTTTTATCTTTTTTTTCAATAAAATAATTGATTGTTTCATAAAAGTTAATTCTTTCTATCGAATTTTCCAGGGGATTTTTGCAATATAGAAATTACATTAAAGTTACTTTGTGATACAACAACGATACAAACGATAAGTTTTTGGATTAATTTAAATTCGGTGTTCGTTTAATAAGAGATAAAGGAGTTTCTGTTTTGGCGACACCGGTAGTTGTACGAAGTCAAACGCGAGATAACAAGAAAGGGTTGCTAGAGATGGTTGTTGCAAGGGACGAAGAAACCGGGCGAGAACGAAAAGAGGGAAGAAGAAGCCCCGGGGCGGAATATTCATGATATAAATGCCGTGTAATGTGCGCGCGTTAAACTTCCACCGTGTTTTGAGCAATATTGATCTTATCTAATGGTATTCGAGACGTCTTGGTATCCTTCGTCATGATTGGTTGGCTTCGAGAACACCGAGATGGAAACTCGGTGTTGTCTGAATCGCGTCGACTCCAATCTTCTTACTTTGTTGTTTACGCAGCGAGATTTGTTTTATTAAGTTCTATCATCAAGTAGATTGCAGAGTGTAAAGGCGGAACATTGTGCTACTGGTTTCGTCTTCCGCTCTTTGTTAGTTTCTCTTCGAAATGTCGTAGAAGGAACCAGTTAATTCAACGACAGATATTCTTGAAAAATTTTTCATACGTAAGTTGATCATACGACCCAAAAATTTTATCATACATTGCCACGTAGCGTTCCTTCCTTCCTTTCACTTTCTTCCCTCCCACCCCTATCTCCTTTTTTTTATTTATTATTCTTCCTTCCCTACCTTTTAATTCTCTTCTATTTCTTTCCCTCTTTTCTTCACCTTCTTATCTTTTCCTTCCTTTATTTCTTATCCTCCACTCTTTTCCATCCTTTCTTGCTTTTCAACTTTACATTCCCTTTTCCAATTTCCCTCCTTGTTCTTCCTTTCCTTCTTTAAGCGGACCGACGCGAAAGGAGAAAAATTTTGTCACATTTACGGAAATGTAAAACAAACGTATCGTAATGTAATAGAAACTCTTCGTCGATAAACCTTTACAATATATTTATTTAAAAAAGTCTATAAAATGATCTCGCGAGTAAATGTAACATTGAATTTATCGTTCGATTAGGATTAATCATTTGGATGAATACCAGCCAACAATGGCTCGGCTTCTTTTTCCTTTCCTGCTTAATCGTGTTTGTAGAAATGTCCTCGACTTGTTTGTAAGTTGCATCGGAACTTGTTTTCGATTCCTCGAAACAAGCAAACACGCCTCTGTCGTGCAGAGGCTGCTTAGGTTGCCTGTTTCGAAACCGCATTTTCGCGTGGCCTGGAGACGATTCCTGACGAGCAGAACAACTGAGAACGCATAGTGAATCCTGAAACTCGCGTCGCGATCGAAGGTCGTTCTTTGGTGGACCACAGGAACGCGCGCGCGCACTTTTCGTTGAATGGCAAATGCGAGCGAGAAAGTTAGACAGAAAGAAACAGAGAGACAGAGTTCCGTCAGAGGTAAATTTAAAACGAATTCCTTTCTGCTCTGCTCTGCCGTTTTTCTCGTTCCCGGTATGGAAAGTCAGCCTCGCGATTGTTTCTTCGAGCGTGAAAAGCGAGTGTGTCTCTTGGTTGATCCGCGAGTCCTATGCTAATCTTATTTGTGTACGATTACGTATGTTTATAACATGCAAAGAAAGTCCCGACGTGGAGGCGCAGGGCGTTATCAGTGTTTAGTCAGGAGTGGTGGCGTTTCGTCTCCGAAGTTCGAAGCGGACCGACGCGAAAGGAAAAAACGCGTCGTGGAAAAACAGAGGAGGAGTCGCCGCTGGAAAATCCACGCTGATTCTCCTCAGGAAAGCTCGGTGTACCCGATTCGTCGATTTACGCACGACGTTTCTCCGTTCGACGGAGACGAAATTCCACGGGAAAAGAATTTTTCAAAACGAGGTCCCCGAGGAGTCGGCTCAGTCGCCTTGGAAAAAACAATAAAAAATGATTCGAGAGACGAGAAGCATGAGCGACAGGACCGTTTACTCAACGAAATTAATGAAAAGCAACGATCGGCAGGAGGTTTTAATCCACTTTAGCCAGAGACGCACCGCCCCGCCTAGATCGCGATCCTTTAATTCGCTAATTAATACCGAGCTCGTTTCTCCTTCTCTTATTCATCTCTCTTCGCTCTGTCTCGCTTCGATTGCTTCTGTTTTAACGAAGAAACGAAGAATCTTGAACGTCCAACGTCGCCGTGTCACCATAGGGTGAAAGGGGTGGAAAAATCGCAGGCGAAACGAAGTAGAGGGTGGGTTCAGCCCACGAAAAAAATGGGGGCCAAGGGGGTGCGCAGTGGGGTGTAGAGGGGTAACGACGAGCAAGCTCGACGTGTGTACACGAACGGGGCCAAAGGAAAAAAATATAAGGGTACAGAAAGAATGAAAGTATAAGAGCCGACTTTGAAGGGCCATCGACTACAGATAAGAGGGACTCCTAAGACTCTTTTAAGAAAAGGTTAAATAAAGGTCGGGGAGCCGCGCTTGTTGTTGGCTGTTCAGATTCCTTCGACCCCTTTCCTTCCCTCCCTAGTCACCGTAACGCCACTTATTTGAATCCCGAAGGCTCCTTCGACTTCAGTCCCGGCGCTGCTCCACTGCTACATGGCCGTCTCGTCGTCGTCACCAGACCTTCATATCTTTTATATATTAGGATTTTCACCAACCATCCACCCCCGCGATCCTTATATATATATATATCCCTATATATAGATATATATTTCTTGCTCTTTTTTTCTCTCTGTTTACTGTTTGGATTTATTCCAGCTCCCCTGACCTCTCCCTACGCCCCGAGAGAACCGCACCAAACTACTGTACGCCCCCGCCTAGCCTGTGTATATGAGTTCTCCGGAGACCTCAGTTTCCGTCTTTATACTTTCGATTTCCCCCCTTTGGTTGAAATCTCTTCGATCCTCCCGCTTCGTCTTCCGCTTCATCTGTCTTTGAGAAGCGTTGAAACTATCCGTGGCTGCGCGCAGTGCCGCTCCCATGGTACTCGTCGTGAGTCACCCAACATTTCGTGAAATATACGACAGCCTGACGCGAGCTTCGTTTCGATGGCGAGAAGTAACATTCGAGGTTGCGGCGATTGCTTGTTTATTTGAATCGAGACGAGAGTGTCGCGAGGAGAATGCCATTCGGAGATTTGTACTTGGAATCGAAAGATAATTTCGCGAATTGATATGTCTGAGGCTATGGTTACGGCGGATGCGTGTTTGAATGAACTGAGAAATAGAGTATCTGAAAAAAGATGTAGCTAAGATGTAGCTCGTAGTTACAATGAAGGCCTGAACGAGACATTTGAAGATGGAAATGAATATACTCACAATAATATTCGTTCCTTAGTTTCATTATATGAGTACATGGTTAATGTTCAATTCTCGATAAGCAAATTACTTACTTCCATGAGTTCGTTGATTACAAGAAGATGACAATACTCGTACCAAATTCCAGGATAAATTTAAAAAATACTGTCTTAATCACTTTCTTCTGCTCTTTAATTTATCGAGTTGATTAATGTTCAGACAAATTTGACAGAACATTGTAATCATGGCCTATGAATCTATATACTGATTCTTCTGGCGTTATCAGGAGGATAATTTTATCAAGAAGCACACCCGCTACAATCATAGCCTAAAAGAGAAGAAGTTTGAGGAGAAAGGATAGTTTCGCGTTTGGGACAGTGGAATTCGATCAATTTGAATTCAGTTCGATGGAAATCGATAGGGTATCGTGAATGTTCGACTCGTTACGTTGCCACGGTATCTGGAATGTTTATTTAGCGTCGTTTTATACGCGCCAATTAAACTGCACGCACAGAGAGTTGCTGTGAACGTCATCGGAACACTTGTTACAGGAAAGAAATAAAAAAAAACGGGGAGAGAGAAAAAAAAAGAGAAAGAGCGTTGTCCAGGGGAAAAAATTCGGCGATTTGCACTGTCGATCCGTTTATTCCACAAATCCGAATCGGATTTACTTTCTAGCTTTCCCTCACGTTCTATATTGAACATCCCTTTTGGATCTGTTAACCGTGATATTTTCATAGCCGCGATACGCCATAGCAAGAATGTTCTATTATGTATGTATTGATTAAAATTCCCGCTCGGATCTCTGTCCATGGACCGAGAGCGTACTCGCTGTTTGATTGATTTTTAACATCGTAATACCGAACGCACCCGGAATTTCTTCATATCGCAACGTTTTTAATCGGCCGCCCAAATTGTAACCGATGAGAAAGCAGATCTACCTATTTCGCGTGTATTTTTTTTTCTTTTCTCCTTTGCATCTATTAAAACCAAAATTATGCAGTAATTCATTAGAATAATACATCATATATATCACATGTCTTGGATCAATTATCAGAAAAACCGAGAGAAACGAAAGCAACTTTTATGTAACAACGTCCAAAATTTTATTTTCGATTATAACAGAAGTGAGACTTTCGTTAGAAACGCGATCTTCGTCTATGATTGTCTTTTTATAAGAAAATTAAGACATAAATCATTTTTTATAACACTGATTCCACACCATGCTATCATCCGACTACTAAAATCAGAAAATCCAAAAACTCTGTTAAAATTTGACACGTTTGATCTAGGATATTACAATTTCGATGAATCGCTGAATAACTTTCGTTTGGTTTTGTGAGACTAATCCAAAAGTAAATGATGTTTATGTAATATATATAACATGGAAAAAGATACAATATATCCAAGGGAAAGTATTATGAAAGTATCACTATAACATTGGAGCTTGCATTCCTCTAACCGTGTTCAAAAAATAAAAATTTGCATAAACGTCTGCAGTCTGGCGATTAAAATTCCAGCAATTTATCGAAACGCGCAAAATCGTTTGCCCGAACAGCGTCGAAAATGGAGCAGCGCCTGGGGTACAAAACAAGGGTTGCGCGGAGATGTCCCCGTCTCTCGTTTCGTATTCACGTCGACGGCCAATCAGAGACGCGTCTCTTTACACCCGCCTCCTGTTGACGTTTGTCATAATATTTTAATATTAAATCGCGTTACGACCAGCCATGCGTTCGCATAATCAGACGTTACTCCCTGGCCGCCGTTTATATACGCGCGACTGTAAGTCTCTCTCCGGGTGAGAGCAGACCGCAGTGTGAACACACCGAACAGGGTGAACGAGAGCAGGAAAGTAAGAGAGACGAAGGACGCGACACGGAGAAGGAGCACTCGTCACCCCTCGTGCAGTTCCACGTGAAATGTGGAATACAAATTACTCCGAAAAGTCCCTATTCCCGGTCCCGTTTTCCGTCATTCGTCGCGGCACGCAGTCCCTATGAATTCGTCGAATAATTCAGAATTAGAGAAACTATGCGTGTCTCTTTGGACACTGACGAGTCTTTCGAAAGACACGTCTGCCTCTTCTTCCACTATCGCCGATTACTTCCCTACCCTTATTCTATACCAAGTTACTAATTTCTGTGCCGCTTCTAGCTATTCCAAAGTTCCGACACGTCTGAAAATTCTAACCAATCCTAGCCATATAGTAACAGGTAAGGACATTCGAGCCATCTGAGCTTCAACATCTTAAAACTCGATCTTGAACTTTGCACAAATTGGTCAAATTGTGTATTACGAAACCCCATTAGTTATTAATACGACAATGAAAGAATATGGTATATTTGAGGTTCAACAAAAAAAGAAAAAAAGAATATATCTCTGGTACGGTTATGTGAGTCAGCGAGGAGGTACTATATACGTAAGAATTAATAAAACATTTCACAATTTTACTATTTATTCCGCTACAAATATAGGTAGCTTAAAAATTGTCTTTAAAAACCGAATTTAGCAAATTACTTAGCTTGACACAAATAATCCTACCTTAGCCTATAACGATTTTCAGATCGATAAGAAACACGAGCAAAGATTAAAGAAGTTCAACGACTTGGAGTAGAAAAATAACTCGATCGATCAACAAATTGATTAACCGATTAATACGAAAATTTCCCAGAAACCCGATGGGTCGTAGCTATTCGATAGAAACGAGGACATCTAAATGATCCAATGACTTTGTTCGAAAAGGATCCTGCAATATTGAGAGGAATTAACGATTCTGGGAACGTCTGCGTTGGATGGACGGGCCGGTCCAGCGACTAGGAAGAGATCCATAGAAAAGAGAAAAGGGTGAGTAAGCCTGGTAGGGGTAGTAGGTTTCCTGGGACGACTCACTAGCCAGCTGGATATTTGGAAAATGGCTAGAACCAAGCGGACGGAATGTCTCTGGGCTCCATCGTTAACGGCCTGTGTACATTATAGATGGTCCCGTGATTGGTTCGTCAGCCTCTCAAAAACTCCAGCTCCCGTCGTCGTAGTCGTTCCTCCTCTTCTCGTTCCGTGTTGTTACCTAGCTTCGATTCCCGTTCTATCGTTTCGTAGGTTCATTTCAGCTGGCCCCAACCAACCACCCCACCTCGACTGCCTTTCACCCCCTAGACTTTGTCTTTTTCCAATCGTCAATTGACAATGTACAGAGGCGGCCTTTCACGGGTATCAATTAGTAGGATTCGCTCGTCGCTGATGTCCGTACGATCTCAGCTTTCGATCTCGCTTTCAATCCCCTTTTACCTTGTGTCAATTCGACTGCTCTATCTAATAAAGAGATCGACACTATCGGTGAATTTTTTATCGCGCAATTGTGAGCCTTTCGTTCATGAACTGAGATATTCTCTTTGGTAAATTTTAGTTTCGGTTCGAAGTGTTCTTTTTCAGAGGAGAACTGCAGCAATTTTCAAATTTTTTAATAGAATTACCTTAAATTTTATTAATATCGAATACCACGAAAGTCGTACGAATATTCGTTATATTATTCATCGTATTAATTATTCGTTATTTCAAACTTTGAATATACGTGATTTATATCAAATTTCTTTTACTTTGATACGCTTCGTTATAATTATAATCGATAGAAATTATTAGCGATTCTGAGACTCATGCTTTAAATCGATGATACAGCAAAATTTAGTCCTATCGTCTCGTCAAATTTTCAAACTTTTCAAACATACTGATCTACTACGATAAAAATTCTTCCAGTAAATTATAGGCATCCTCGTAACCACAAAAATAAAGTCAGCAACGCAGAAACCACAATCGTACGAGCGAAAGAATGATCACGGGAAAACGGAACCGGATAGAAGGAAACAAAGATTGGGGCGGCATTATGCAAGGTAAACGTTGCCAGAAGTATACCCTTTCCCGTAGGTATCCGCTGTCTGTATGTACAAGAATTAACGCATAGAGGTTGGGAGTGTCGCAGCTGGGTAGGCGAGATACAGAAGGTCGGGGGTGTCCAGAGGCAGAGAGCGCGTGGCGAAAGAGCACGAGAAAGGGGCGAAGGGAGTCGGAAAATTGGGGAGAGATCGGCGGAGGGTGAGAACGAGAACGGATAACAGAGGAAGCTGGGACAGAGGGTGCATCGAAGAGAGTAATTTCGGCATTCTGCGGGTTTGCTTACATCCACCGGTTCAGCGATTTTCGTTATGCGTGCACCGGTGAACGTGCACCGTTGTTTCTCCACGGTACACAGTTAGCCTTCGAGAATTTTTCCTTCTTTCTTCACTCTCCGATACGAACGAACGAAATGTTACTTGTGAAAGTATTTGAACACCTATACACTCGATGATAACATAGAAATCCTTCATGCGCGTATTGTGTGTGTTATATAAAATATTTTGAAATTTCATTAACACTAGAATGAGACGAAGGCTGCAGCTATTATATGATTAAAATTTGAAACCAATCTAAAAATGTATATAGAAGATACAAGGCATTTACTCTAAACATATGTTTGATGGAAAATTAGCGTATAGCATATGTAATTTAAACATATAGCAGGTGTTAAAGATGGTCCCACAGAATATTGAAATTTCTTAATACAATGACAATGGACTATTTAGATACTTTTATGATTATGACGTCTCGTATAACACATGTAATATATTCGAATATTTTTGTAAATTGGTTTGTCTCTCAGGAAGTTCAAATAAATAAAGTCGTATTGTATTTATCTGTATTCAATAGTGTAAATATTTGAGCAAGTTAAATAAAAATCCAAATTCTCCTGAAATCCGAGAGTCACGATTTATCGAATAACAATACGAAATAGTATGTTTTTCGTGATTACTCAATTTCATGCTCGATGGACGCAAACTTTATTCCATTATCCTTTCTCTGGCCTCGTTTACCGATAGATTCTTTCTACCCTTCATCCCCTCGATGACAAGCAGCGATAAAACGCGAAATATTTTGTTTCTTCCCCCGTACGCTGCTAACTTTCGCCATTAGCCACTCCTGCCCCTTGATCCCCCCTCTGGTTTTCTCTCGGGGGCGAAATTTCCGACTTGGCCCGTCGAAGAAAATGAAATAAAGGATGTATCTGTTTGGCGTAGCCCATAATTTCCCTGTTTCTTGACCCCATCTTCTCTTCCATCGTCGGAGGCCACAAGCACACCGTTGCAAGCCTGTGGGCTACCAGTCGTTAATGAAAATCAAACAACGGAAAAATTACATCCACTTGGTGGTAACCGTGCGTCCCACTCTTTTCCACCCTTGAGACTTTACAGGAGAAAGGAGTGGATAGGGCGCGCAGGGTGTTAGAGGGGTTTGGAGAACGGTTTTGCCTTAGTCAGCTTTTCCATTCCTCCACTGCATCAGCGGCCCAGCCAAGGTTTGTACTCGGGTAATCGTGCAATTCTTTCCTCGTGCCTTTCGCTTCTTCTCTTCGTCTTCCCGCTATTAATCATCTCGCGCGTCTCACGCGGGAAGGAAAAAAATTACGAGCGCCGCTGTTTTTAGGACAAAGGATCTTGACTTTAAATCGAACTTTACTCGATTCTATTTTTTTTTTTTTTTTATTCTTTTTTTCTATTTTCTTTTTTTTTCATATAATAGTAGACGCATAGTAGACGCAGTGCAGCTTTCTTCTTCTTGATGTGTAAACTCTTAGTTCCTAGATAGGGGTTGAAGAGCGTAAACGTCTCAGAAGAATCGTGCCAAGAGAGAACGATGGGAAATTAATATCGACACGGTTTATACAAGCAGAAGACACGTCTGGATAAACGATGGTTGTTTTCTTAGAACAATGTTCGAGGCCCCTTTGTGCCGGAAACTGGTGTCTACGCGCATCCTTAGGCAATCGCCGTATAACCTGCGCGCCGTGTTTTACTTTCGTTCCGGTTAATAATTCAGTATCAATTAGTGGCCGGCTGAATTATAAAGGAACCTTTCATCGTTCCTCGACGTTCTGCACTGTGGATTTCGTTGCTTCTTTGCCAGACAGCGAAAAACAGGGGGTGGCAACTCCGTGTCACGCCACATCTCAAAACTTCTTATACTCGCAACTGTATTAATCGCAACAGCAATCCATCGACAAAAAAGATCTTATAAAACTGAAATATACTTCAAGAAATAATAGACCATAGCACACGGTAGAGTCTTGATTATCCGATCTCGTTGTAACTTATCTGCGTTTTAATCGATTATACTTCTGTTTGGACGAGAACGATCGACCAAAAGAAAAATCACTGACACATTCCATAATCATTCTTTTTCGCCCAATTAGACGTCTTATCATACATACATATATGTAAACCTACATACGATATACTTTCATACGTACATCAATAAGAAACCTCTTATTCTTTCATTAATAATCGACAAATTAATGATAATTGATAAATGCATAATATTCGGATCAAGCGATCAGAAATTTAGATCCGTAAGGGCCAGGAAACTGTACAGACAGAAACGCACGAACAATACGTGGCACGATCTAGAGGCCATCGATGCTTTTTTAGCAATTCAGAGTTCAGAGTTTGCCGTTTCGAAAGAGAGAGGAAAAGAGAGCAGAAGGAGAACCAGTCGGAGAAGAGACAGAAAGGAAGGCGGTGAATAATGGAAAGTAGCGAATTCCTTTTCTGCTAGTCGCGGCCAGACGAGCTCCATTAAAGTCCCTAAATCCCCGACGTACTCCACCCCCCTCGCGTTGCGCGACTCTCCCTCTTCTCACCCTCTTGGTGTCCCTCTTCGTACATGGACGGATCATGACCAAGCATACGGGCGTTCGCTTTTGCTCGTAGACGCATATTTATTCGCAGTCCATTTTGGTTTGTTTGCACAAACGGGAGAGAGTCCGTCAGGCCGACGTCGGACCTCTGTTCTCCGCTTGTGCCATACGGCCGCCGTGTCTGTCCCGCTGCTTTTTTTCCACCGCCTCTCGTCGCTTTCGCATTCCTACGCTTCTCTGCTCACTTCCGGTGCTCCATGAGTAGATATCGCAAGGGTGATCGTCACCCTCGTCCTCGGAATATCTTGTTTCTTTTCGAATCTCGTCACCCGTCGCCTCTTCCAACGAGGACTTTGTTCCTATATTTGTACGTCCAGACATTAAGTTTCGTGTCTAAAATGTTTTGTCTCTTGATGTCTGACAAAAGTATGTCCAATCACTTTGTGGAGAATCGTGATATTTGGAGGTATCTGTCAAATTTGTCGCGACAAGAATTCGCAATCTTTCTGGTGTCTCCTTTAGATAGAAACATGAAGTTCCTTTCTTCGAGCTTGTGCTTTACATCTTTTGATAATTGACAAAAGTATCTCCCATAATTTAATACAGAATTGTGGTAATTTCCAGTGTCCTTGAAATTCTTTGCACGACAGAATACCAAATTTATCGTGATGAAAATTAAGCGTCTTTCTGCAAGCTTCTTCGCGACGAAACATAAAGTTTCCTACACGAAATTCGTACTTCGCATCTTCTGATACCTCGCAAAATGACTTCCATTCATTCCTCAAAGAATCCTATAGTCATTTCTGCTATTCTTGGAATTCTTAACGCGATAGAATATCAAATTTGTCGTGGCAAGAATTAAGAGCTCTCTCCAAAGCGAGCTGGAGGCTAAGGCATCGGATGAAATCGCGGTTAAAAATTGTACGCTATTACTCAAGTTCCAGAAGCGGAGCAGTTCCTCTGATGATACAATTAAGTCCGGCAACAGCAGATTTTCCGACTTGGAAAATTATCCGATATTTTTCACGCGGCGGGATGCGAGGGTACGTCGCTGGATAGGGGACGGTCGGAAAGGGGTGAGAAAAATGCCAGGTTGTTCGGAGCTCAGGAATTAGGAGGACGACCGGGGAAATGTCGAGAAAAGTATAAGGCGACTTTTAAACACCACGAAAGGGTAGTCGCTTGTTTTACTAATGAAAGTTCACGACGTGAACTGATGGATCAGGCCAGCTTGATTTATCGCGAAAATAAAGCTCGCCAATTAAAGCAGAGATTTCTGCAGAAATGAAAAGAATTCCGCGTGATTTTCTGACTAGAAACGATCTGTTGTACATCCACAAAGAGACCAAGCTTGATTTCTTCAAGCAGAGTAGAGGTTTCGCTAGTTTACATTCATTTATCCTGTCACCCCTTCTCGTACTCTTACGGCGCCTTAACGCCCGATTCTTCTTCCCTCTCTTTAATATCGACATTAATATTCAAGACGGCGAACGAAATGAATATTAAACACAGTAATCGTTTTAACTCTAGTCCGGTGATAATGTTCGGACCTCCGAAGATACCCGCATGCTCTCACCTTCGGCGGTTAATTTATTCCTCCAATTTCTTTACGATCGCGCACGATTATTAAATTACCAATGAATCCGACGAATCTCTAGAAAACAATTCACACGGCCAACAAATTTTACATCGCCTCACCTAACCTCAAAGACACGTAGCATCTAGCCAATGAAATAAGAATTCCTTAGATCGAAAGAATTTCCATCGACGATGTTTCTAAGTAAATCACGTCTCAGCCGGGAAGTCGAGGAGAAAGGAAGCAGCAGAGGGGATGGTTCCCCTGTTTTTCCTCGCTAATTCGCCGGGAATTGCGAGAGAAAGGAGGAAGCGTGGTCGCGAGAGGAAGGCTTGTTCGTCTCGGTACACGAAAGTCACATTTGTATTCCGTCAGCGAAGCCAGCGGAATCCGGGGTGCGCTCTAAGATCGCGCCGGATGAGGTGCTTTAAAAAGAGAAAAGGAGTAAACGCGAATAGCAGGGCTCGAGGGTGAAAAACCGGGAGAAAAGGTGCCGCTGCTATCGTCGTCGTTGGTCCGTGTCTCGTTTGGAACAACGGAGATGTTGGAACGGGCGACTACGAGAAGGGGGTGGCTGAACAGGGGTCGGAGTTGCAGGCGCGATCTCGCATATTTCATATGCAAGGCGCCTGTTTTGCTTGGCCCCGGCAATATTATTACCATATTTTTCACATAATGCGTCCGCGTGTATGTCTCTTATTTCACGTGGCAACCAACCACCGCGAAAAGGATCGTCGCGGAGTCAAACGAGAGATCGAACCTGGCCCCGCGATCGGGCGTCTTAACGTCTTATCATTCATTGCTCGCGCTGCTGCTTTTTATGGGGGTTACACGCGTCGCGGACACCCACGATGAAAAGTTTATACGCCGTGATTCTGACTTGGAAAGAGGCGGTTTCTTGAACTCTGGCGAGGGTGTGAGAAGTCTTTAGGAGCAAGCACACGAGATATATGAAAGCTGAGATTCTTTGGACGAATTTGAAGCGCGGTTTTGGTGACATAAAGAGATCCGCGAGTAACATCATAGTATTGAAGAGGACAAAATATGGAAATCGATTAGTTTCAATTTTCATTTGCATGGAACGGAGGTGAGAGAAGTTTGGAACACTTAAATACATAAAGATACAGCGACTCATGAAATTATTTGTACGATTACCGTAGAGAGTTCTTATGAATTTGTCATGCGTGTTATATGAAACTGTAATGAGATACCACTATCGTGATTATATCGATAAAATTTGAGACCAACCATCTGAAAATGCGTATGAGTTATGGATTATTCATTACGAACATATGAATAGTAGTCTGAAATATGGAATTGGTATTAATGATTGTTCCAATAAATATTTTGATTTCATGATGTATGGAATAATTGATTGTCAAATACCTTGGTTATCTTTCCGAAATGTGTCGTTCCGATAAATATCTGATAAATTGTATATACATTTCCAGATTCTTTTCCAAATGTTTCCAATAAAACTATAATAATCGCGCTTCATTACAGTACTATGTAATAGCTAACAGACGCTCAAATACCTCGGTTATCTCTCCGAAATGTGTCGTTACGATAAATATCTGATAAATTGTATAAACATTTCCAGATTCTTTTCCAAATGTTTCCAATAAAACTATAATAATCGCGCTTCATTACTGTACTATGTAATAGCTAACAGACGTACGAGTAATATCATAGAATCGATTAGTTTCAATTTTTATTCCTATCGAGGCTCGTTCAAGCGCGATAAGTCACAGTCGTCCAGTGAAATTCCCCGTCGCGTGTAAACACATCTCAATTAAAGAACATGCACCGTGAGCTATGTATGTACTCTGGCTGAACAAATTATCACGAACACACCCCTGCGCACAATGCTAGATATATTCGAGCGCTATTTCGTTTTATGCCGTTCAAAGCTTCCCTGCCGCACCCTGTAAACACGGTTAAACTTTGTTTCATAAGAGTCACTCGAACGTTACGCCCGGGAGAATAAAAAGCTTCAATTTTTTTCCTCTATCTGACCGGGACATGTGTTTGGTCGCGTTTCACGTTGTTAATATCAAACATCGGTCAACAAAGTGTCCATGTTTCATGAAACATTTTGTGTCGATAGAGCGAGAATCAAAATTTGTCCTGTTCCATCGTCCATGATATTTCATTGTGAAATTTTTAAACTACAACATTCTATTTCCCTGTTAATAAGATTTACCATTGATATTCCAAAAACGAGATTCCCCGAGATATTTATTTAATATTATCGACGTAAAAATCTGGCAGTCCACGAGTTATAAGAAAGGGGTGTCACTATCCCGTTCTGCAAGGAGAAGGCTCGCACCTCGAGAAGCATTTTTCCCCGCGAAAGAGGGCCAAATAAAATTTTAGAGTCGCCGAGAACTGTCGATACGATCGGGGGAAACGCTTCGCTTTTCAATACAACGGCCTGTGTATCCGAAACTACCGGCTCACCCCCTTGTTCTTACGTGTACAACGCGCGGGACCTATTCGTGTGTAGATTCCAGAAAATTATGGCCGATAAAGAAACAAATTCCGAATTCCACTGAACCGGGGCGTTATAAACATTATTCCGCTTGTAGCAACCCCTTTTTCCAACTCGAACGAATCGTCCGATTCCTTCCCCCGAATACGATTTTCGAGTATTCCAAGGCGAGTAATAAACAACGCGAGATCCCACGTATATATTTCCAAGCGATTAGAGACGCTTCGCGCAGATCCATTCTCACAGCGCTTTTGTTTTGCACGAAAAATTCAATTTACAGGACTATCTATTCTGTTGAATCACTGGCTTTCCATAGGGCACTGATAATTAATTTTTATTCTGACACGAAAAAGGAAGTGTAAAGTTGGTGGTTGAGTACACGGATATTAATAATTTTTATGCTAGAAATTATTTCCTATATTGATGACAGTCGCCTATTATTTTATGTGATACATTATACTTAGACTACGGATTTTTATATAACGTTTTAATGAATGGAATTAAAGAAGTAGAGATCAAACAGAAATTTATAGAGTCGTATAAAATCTAAATAGGGATTTCAGCTAATAAATATTAAAATGAACTACAACGAACTCTATCTTGGATGCTTTAATATCATATTATATGGATTCAGTATCTTTTTACACTTTCAAATGTCGTATAAATATTTAAACGTCCATAGTGTAGTTATACCAGATGTAACTCTGTTTCCTAAAAGTATAATGTTTCTTCCTACTGCTTCTAAACACTTTTCACCCACACTTTTAACATTTTTTAAATGTTACATTAACTAAAGAAATATAATTTATGCAACCTAATTCCAGGAATTTCTTAAAAGAACCTTTCCCTATTTAACAAAAATATTTAGATTGGATGAATATACCAATCTTTACTTATATCTTACACACCAATTGGTCAGATAAAATTAAACCTTGGTAAATCGTGATCTAAGAGAGCAGCAACGTGATATCGAAGAGGCAGGTAGAGCTGTACGTATTCGAAATAGATATCGGGAACAATGGTACGGAGGAGCAAGAGGGCAGCGAGCAAACAAGCAAGAAACTGTTAATACGGAGAATCGAGCGAAAATTCCGCGTTGCGTACAAGTTCGGCAATGTGGGTCGAATTGTTTGTACAAATCGGCCGCGTTTCTCCACGTTTGTACACACTTATGTACACCGTCGCGTCGATCTGCGTGCTCTCGCGAAGCACAACCGAGCCGAGCTTCGAGATACGTGGGCGTTGAAGACTCGCATATGGCCATCCCCTTCTTTCTTTCTCGTTCGTTCAACGACGTTGCCATCCTTCCAAGACCAAGCCACTCTATGTAAATAGTTGTGTAACGCGGTATAAGAGGCATTAAATAAATAATAGTCGTACGCGGTCCATGAAGTTGAAAGGAGAGCGCCGCCCGTCGAGAACAGATGTGTCAACATTCGTCCTGACCGTCGCTTCTTCCTTCTTTTTCCTCTTCTTCTCAGTGTCCTGCTATCTTCTACTTCATTACGGTTCGAGTCGCTTCTTCTTGCGATTTTTGATCGTCATAAGAGATGTTACAAAGTACAACAAATTATTTCTGGATCGAGAATAGAGGCTAAGGACTTCGAAGATAGCAAAGATAGCAAAGATATCAAAGAGTTATTTAAGAAATTGGTACAGTGCACGGTTGATGTTGATAGTAAAGATGTTAACGATAATTTGTTGTAATCAGAGAGTGTTTTGAGGAGGATGCGAAAGTAAGAAATATTTCCAAGTGCGAAGTATCGATTTCAAAGCCTGCTCTTCTACAAACACGCGTAATATATACATGAAACTTCCAATATTTTTTCCTATTACTATTATGCCCTGTCACGTTATATTTCGGACCAAAAATACACGATATTTTGCACAAACTTTAGAAGATTTTCTTCTAGATCACAAAATTTCTCTTCGTTTAGTACTTTAATATTTTCATATAATGATTCGCATGAGAACTACCTACACTTTTGCGAATTTCGAACTTGGAAATATCTTGCCAAATTTCAACTTCTATTCGCGCAACTCCTGCCTATAATTCTACTCGTTCTAATTTTTTAATATCGCATATCAATAACAACAGCGTTGCGAATTCAAGAAAGCAAATGTCCAAAGTGAAAATGTCGAACTGTTAGGGAAAGTCTACGATCTACGGAATGACCGTGACAGAGTGGCGCGACCATTTCCAGCGTTCTAATACCTCGTAGACGCTTGCTCGCAGATTCCGTAAGGGGGTAGTTTATATGCAGGCTACGGATGGGTCAGCATAGGGGAGATATATATTTTTCAATATAACTCGCGCGGCCCGGTAAGGGTCGCGAGAATCGTCCAAGAGAGTAGAAGTCGACGTTATTTTTTATCTTTATTAGATTGCCGGGTACCCGTTAGTTGAGGTTCGACGTGCTACGGACGAACGTGCATGAATATCAAGTGCCCGGTAACACGTGGCGCATTTTATCGTCTTTTCACTCCACCTGGCTGTGTCCTTTGGCCGAGTTGCCACTATCCTTCGTCAACCTCCTCGCCGCGTGCCTGAGAAATTCTACAAAGTAACTTTCTTTCGTAATCTACGCTTCCTAACCCATTGTTTTTCTAACTCATCAGGTGATCAATACTTTATTAATTCTACGGTCTGCCTTTTAAATTGTATAAGCGATGGGACAGTCAGAGTTTACCGCTCTCTTATTTATATTTCCCCTTCACATAATAATTTATTAAGTAAATTGACAAATTACACGAAGTAGACATCTTCTTCGCGATTTCACAATTCCTTCTTAAAGAAGATGATCAAATAACTTGTAGTTTGTGCAAGTTCTTTTATTTTATTCGCAAAAATATTATTGTTATGTAAGGATATTTATCAATATTGATAACTTGCACAGATTACAACTTATACGATATTACTAATAATATTACTTCTATTGTATCGTATAAGACGATCCTAGTAATTTTTTGATACGGCAGACTAAGGTTATTCAGTGGCAGATTTGAAGTTGTTTAAAGCATTCTTTGATACGCGAATAAAATTACGATTAGAGCATGTTATAGTCGTCCACTATGTTAACAAAAATAAGTACACAATATGTGGTATCTCAATGTAAAAATATGTCCTTTTACAAAGTTTCTTTTTATATTGAATCTTTCGTATTCCAACTATCGTTGATATTCAACCATTTTCTCCGATATCTATTTTCCACGATTTAAACGGAATTATCAAAGATAAAAATCTCCCTCGGGTCGATGTTTTTCCTACGATTTTTCCTATCGCAAGCCAGCGCACGTGAAGATCGCCACGATTCGACGAAAAGGTTTGTCTGCTGGCGAAAGAGCTCAAACAAGAAGAACGCAAAGCAGGATGTTTGTTTGAAGGTCCGTTAATGTCGTTGTGTGTATTGTTTACCGTATAACCGCTGGTTTCCCCTCCGAGTTATTCGAAGTTTGTCGATATTGAAAGAACTCGAAGCGCGCGGCGGTATCGTTCTTTGAAAAATACTCAAGGTAAACTCGCGTGTTGATTGTATGTTCAGCCCGTGAGAGTGCTCGTATGTGTAAAGAGAGGCCGCGGCCTCGCTGGAATTTCCAGGATGCTACATCGACTCCATCGCAGCCACTTTCGTACTGTGGGAATCATAATCCCGGCTAAAAGATGTTTCCACCAGCTGTGTAATGCACGACCGAACCCCTCCCACTCTTTCTTTAAAACAAACCCTCTCGATAAAAACGACGTGTATCGGTTCCCTTATCCTACCGCGTCGCGATCGACTACAAATATTTTATTTTATGGAAACAATTCCTCCATATACACCGTAATCCTTTCATATCGACATGTTTGAACAAACTAATCTCAAATACAACGGTGCTGCGCTTTGACTATCAACAATTAATGATTACAATATTTTTTTTAATAAATAAACGGTCCACTATGTGTCTGCTATCGAGAGAGATACCAATTCTAGGAATTAAAAATGCAGCTGTAACAAAAAAAGCAGCACTATTCTCCAATAATATGAGTAAACGAACGAAAACAAGCTGAAAATCGATTAGAATCGATTAATTTTTTCAAATATGTTACAAATTTATAGTCGATTAATATTCGTAGCGATAAACTTCTGCAGTGTTATATATGAAATATGTATTTCCCTCATTCTTCCAATAAAAACGATTCAAATAAATATACAAGCTCGTACGAAGCAATAACCAAATATTATAAATTGAATCTAGAAAACCAGATGGTTCAAAGATAATCATAGAAGTTTAATATTCTTTAGATCCTAAATGAATGATAGAAGGTTTTAAGAAAGGAGAGCAGCGTAGACGCACCTAAAGCGGTGTAAGGACGCGTTCACGTCCGGTAATTAATGGAGACGTAACGAGTGGGCGTAGCCGTGGACTAATATGCGAAATAAATCTGCGGTAATAGTAAGTAATTTGGCCAATAAGTCGATAACAAATTGGGTTTGCCAGCGGCAGTGCGCGGGACCCGTAATGGCAGGCAAGTGACCGGATCCACCCCCGTTAACACCCCCTGTTCACGGCCGTCCGGTAACCCTCCGACGCCCACTCACCCTTTTCCGCCACCCGTCTAGATTTCCCTTTTGCCAGCGTATTCATATTTCACGGACTTGTAATATAGGAAAGTTTTGTTTAAGCCATAAAGCCAGGTAGCGACGTGGCGGAGTAGAATCGGTTTACGGGGCTGGTCACCCTTCAACGGACGCGATAGAGAAATGGAGAACACACAGGACAAGAGGGTGGGGATGGAAGTGAACGAAACGAGACATAATTCACGCTGATGTAGCGAACGCGTGGCCATTTTCACGCGTGTCTCTGCGTAGAGGTGAAAGTTGGCGGTCAGTGGAAGAAATTGCGAGATAAAGAGCAAGAAGGGCGAGTGGAAAGCGAAGGGGCGTGATGTATATCGGTCTTTTACGAAAGGAAAGCCTCGTAGAAGTCTGGGATACAGGGATCAGGTCGTTCTCTCTCAAGACACTACTTTTTTCTAGAGAAATTAGTTTCCACAATGGGGTGGCGATAATCTTTCTTTTTCCTGCAAGTATCTAAATCTACCGTGAACTTGAGAATATCGAATACTACAATTTGTTGAAATTACTATACAATAGTTAGAAAGTATCATAACTCATGTATTGGAAAAATGCTATCTTCTCGGGAATAATTAACTTCCATTATCCATAAGGAACGACTAGCGTCAAGTTCTGTATTTTTATCTAAATTCACCGTGAATTTGATCGTTTACAATGAAAATATTGAATACTGGGATTGCTGAAATTACTATGCGATGGATAGAGCGCATCCGGATTCAATTTCACGTATTTCAAGAAAGCGTGCGAGAAAAATGGGATGAAAAACACGCAAAAGAATATATCGAGTCTTCGGAGAAAGTCAGTGGCGGGGATCAAGGAAAGAAGTGGACGTCTTCTTTCGCTCAAAGACGATAGTATTCAGAAAGTCTGCTGGTCAGTTGTAATGAATAATGTCCACATCTGTTCGGGACGTCCCATCAGTAACTGCTACCCTCTCGGCCCCGCGACATCCTTTTGCTTCACCTTGCTCCACACCCTAAAAACCATTTCCACCCCATCGCTGCTTTCTCGCTCGATTTCGCTGCATATCAAATTATGGAGTCCTGAATGGCCGATCGTCGCCTGCTGCTGCTGCTGCTGCTGTGTGTGCTGTGATATATTTGGATATATTAAATTTTTTTCCCGCTCGAACATCTAGTCGGGACCAAGCGCGTTTATGTCCAAGCGGAATCGATATACGATCTGTCCACCACAGGGGAATTCGATTCTTCTAACATGCTAGGCAATTCCTCCGAATCTTACTCATCCAACATCATCTTGAAACAATCTCTCGTATTCTTGAATCTTTTTGAATCGTTGCTCTTTCGCCTCGTCACTTCCAACTCAAGTAACTCGAACAATTCTGCCTTGAAAATTCCCCGTTCTTTTTTTTTTATTAATTTACCCCCATCTTTTAATGGAAGCTCACCTCGATTATAAAGGAAAATGCGGGACAGAGTAAATAACTTGAATTTTAAAGGGTTATCGGCTTGTATAAAAATCGACAAACAAGCATGGCTACCCTTCGGTCCACCTATTCGCAATTCTCCAGAAAGGTCGAGCGGCTTCGTTTGCATACTCGCCGACACCTTGCGTGTCCATTACGCGGGGGTGGCAACGACCGAATGCCGGGGTGACGAGCAAGTGGACCAAGGGGTGGGGGATCGGGTAAGAGGTGTGAACCGTAAACGCGCCACGTGCGGCAAATGGAAATGGACCAAATATCGCTGCAAACACTCGACCGTGCGAGTATCGATATACGACGCACCCTCCTCCATCTCTCCCGGTCTCCTGATCCCCCTTTTGCTACGAGCAAAGGCACACACGCGCGCACACAAAGGACCACGATTCCACGGTCCGTTTGTCGTTTATACTGGCGCACCAGCCCCGCGCCCACGCCTCACACCTTCCTTTTCAGCCTGTGCACACGGCCGAACGTCGACTGGACGTTCTCGCCCTGTGAAAATTCACCGGTCACTCGAATCCATCAGGTATCCACAAAATATCGCAAGGCACTTCTCCCTCCCTTTCTCTTTCCTCTGGCTGTTCGTTTCTCCGCGTTCAGTCGCGTGCACGTGCGTAAAATCACGCGAACGTAGGCTTTTATCGTCATCGGGGTTGATTCAGATTCCACCCTTGAGATTTAACTGAACTCGAGGCTACTAAAGTGGGTTTCTTTCATTCACCCCTTGCCCTACGATATTTCTAGTAACTTACTAATCCAGTTAGTTGTTCGTTGTACACCATATCGATATGCTACACGTCATTTGTATCTAATTTCTTGATACTAGGCTTCGTATCTCGTATGTATTATTTATGTGGAGTAATATGAATCACTTATCTAAATCGTTTTTTGATTGATCAATTTAAAATTGATTCAGAGTCTGGTTTCAGAGACATTTCAGATATCGTTTCGATTACTGGCAGTAAGAGACGAAGAATTGATTGTTCCCTTATTAATCATGGAAATTACTACCCTGCAGTCTGGCTACGTGTAGAGCTCTTATCTGACAATGATCAATAACGAGGTGTTAACGATCCTCTACGACGAATTGCACCTAATAATAAGGCCGAAACTGATCTTTGTAACAAATACATCGTATCTTTATAAAATCAAAGCCATAAACCGATATTGTAACAAGATATACAAGACAGCGATATAAATACGGCTATAAATTTTCGATATCATCAGATAAGGAGTTGAATTCCAAGAAACCACGTTCGATGCTAAATGGCTCGGAAGACAGAAGGTCGTAAAATTTTCTCATTTTATACTTTCCATTAATTTCTCTGGCTTCCCACCAACGAATCGCGTCATTTTATTTCGCCTGCAGAGTTAGTGGGTCAACCGTCCACCATATTTTCAAGGCCCAATCAATCAGGTCGACGATACAAACGAACGTAGTTACGCCGTTACGAGTTGGCCGCATTCAATGCATTAGTGTGGAGAATTAACTGGATTCTGGTTGTCGCCGCGGCCAAAAAGAACCCCTTATCTACCTCGAGGGTGTAGGAGGATCACAAGGGAAGCAGTTTCGCCTTGGTACGATTCGTCCGTCCGGTTTATCCATTCATTGGATTCGCGAACTGGTACGGAAAACGGACCGCGTGTCCAGAAAACACACGAAATCAAAGAGAAACGTGCACGCAGAGGACTGTGGCAAGATAGAAGAAGGACAGGATGAAACAGAGGGCGTGGAGGAGGGATGAAGATAAAACGAGCGAGTGCTTCTAGCTAAACAAATATGTACTCACGTACTCATTCACCTATCTCTCAGTCAGTTCTACCTACGCTGCTACAGCCCTTTTAAAGACTTTTCCCGCTGTCCGGGACTCTAACCTCCAGCCGTCATCCCTACCAAGTCCCAGAGAACAGTTGGCCGTGCGTACCACAGGGAGTTTACAAGTTCGAGGAAGGGAGAAAGTAAGAAGTGGGAGAGACCGTTTCTCTGGCTCTTTTCGCGCGTTCGAAACCTTTCTAACCGCTCTAGACGTTCCGGGCAGACGTCGGTCCACGTCGAATGTCTACCGCGATTGTGATGGCCGGCTGCAACGTCATTCGCCAAGACTTTTCAAAGAAATCCGCGTGGCTGTACCGCGAAGAGTCATTCTTCCACAGGATAGATCTTTCTCTTGTGAGAAATTAATTGTTATCGAATTAGATGTAATCCGAAGCTGAGATTTCATGTAAAAATTACGAATATTATGTAATTGATTAAATAAAACAATATATGACAGTATATGAATCGATTCATTTTTATATCAACCAAACTGATATTACTTTGCTATCAAGCTAATATTTTAATGATCTTTCGGATTCAATAATGAAATAATAAATAAGAAGCTTAGAGCAGAAGTAGCGAGGATAACATTTTGTAACTTCCACAAAAGCTGGGAAATTTAAATACAATACTTTGGATCATGGCGGATATTGTTTCCTCATTTATGGAAAAAATATATCCGATCTACTTTTCTATTGAGTCTTTGAAATAAACCTATATAAATATTCACACTGAAAAATCATCAGTAGATTTCCTTATATCGCGGTCCGCTAGTCAGACAAGCCTATTCTACTGTACAATTATTTCGCTGTCGTATTGAGAAGGGAGGTTCTTTATTAAGAAAGGGAACTCGTATAGTCCGTGCTGTAAATCCTGAAATCGACTAAGCAAAAACGTTTCGAACGACTACGTGTAGGGGTCGAATTTTTTTTCACGCACTCGGATGCATCGATCCTTCTCCAAGAGCCACCTATATATCCTTCCGGATCTAAATCCACGAAGGATTTTGTCTGACGCGGCTGGTGCTCTCGTGATTCCCCAGGAATCCTACGAAAGAGAGAGAAAACCAGGTCCGCCTATTTGTTTCGTCGCATCGTGTATTGACACTGCGCGACGGTAGGCGTCGCGGCGATAATATATCGACGACCGGGTGATATATGCCTCGCAGGAGTGAGTGGCTGTGCAGAAGAAAGACTTGTCTCATAAAGTATAGGGCGATTTGTCACGGCAGTTTGTGATGCGACTGGGAGAGAATAATCCTCTGGATATCATCTAGCACAACTTGCTCCCCTTCTGTGTTCTTTCTCTTTCTCTCGCATCCTCTACGAACTTTTCACCCCCTCCGTCCTGAGAGCGGATTATTCCTGACCCGCTGCTATCACCCAACCCCCAATCGTTCCTCCCACGTGTTCTTCGTTAGTCTCGTTTCGACGATCCTACGAATTACTCGCCGTTTTACCACCTCTCCTTTTTGTCTTCGAAATTTACTCGAGATATAGGAATCTTTGGAGCCGAGTATTTTCTTCTGGCTATCAAAAACATCGTCTCGATGGGATAGCGAATTTGATACATAAATGTTATCGAAAGAGGAGATATTTAGTGTTATGGTTGGTTCGTTACCGATCGATGGTTTAATTAGGAAGTTTCCTATTCTATGTTTTAACGCGACGTTAGAGTACCAGCTAATTTTCCACGTCCGCCGAGTGTCTCTATCGTACAGCGTTTTACTATTCGGCCGTTTCTTCGGCCCCCCTAGCCATCCCTGGCAACCCTTCCCATAAATTCGCCGTTTCCAACTGGCCGATTTATAATTACCGCTTTCATATAGGCGAAGTGTAATTTGCTTGTGTAAATTCTACACGCCTCTCGTTCCCAAGTTAGCCGCGATATTTCGCCAGCGAGTACACCCGGTCGTTCTTCAGAGCCTGGCTTACCGATGATAACACTTTTGCCTGGAATTTATCTTATAGTTAGGTCGGATTCTTCGGATGGTAATTAATCGACTTTGCTGGATCAAAGAATGGCTTTTTCCTTGGCGATATCCCGCGGCTACGTTGAAACTCGATCGTGATTCGATGTTCGTTGCAACATAAACGTCCTGCACGGAATTACAATTTCATGAGGTTCATAATAGAGACAGCCTTCGTACGATGTAACGAACGTTTTAATTCCCACTGCACGGCTACTATTCTCGTGTACGGTGGCGTTATATTTGATCGCTGGATCGAACTCATTTCACACATGTGTACGACGTCTAATTGCAAAATACGGAGGTGTGACGTGCAGGATCGTGATGCATCTCGAATCCAACGATGATATATATACCACGAGGCGAAACGGTGTTCGCAATAGCAGCCGCGGACCGATTACATTTTAATGGGCCGATACATTATTCAAAAACCGCGGTTTCCTTATCGATCAAACCACCACAGCGGGGGTAATAATATGCATTGTCAGAACGAATTAAAAAATCAATCCGAACACCATCATCCCATCTGCATTTAGCGTACAAGTCGTTGGTCGGCCGGTGAATTTTACATTAACTACACCTATTAGCGTTCGATGTAATCTGTCGCCTGTGTGTGTACGAGTATTTTTATATACCTATTAAATATAGATCGTGTCAAATTACATTTTCCTCGAGATCATTGGGATTTGTAAATGCTGAATTCTTTCCCTGTCGATTAACTCCGTCTTCTTCTAGCTCGAAGTACGATTATAAACTTGTCTAAAAATATCATGTATCAAAGTTTTTCATTCCAACGTGTTCGTTGTCACGGCGCAGCAGTTAATGACGTAAATTAAAACTAAGGTACTAAGAGACGTCGTTATAAATAAAATTCAACTACTGTCAATCTTTCAAAATATTCTAAGGGAGATGTAGGATGACTATAATAGGATGAATTCGAGATAGAACTGTTTTCAAGTGAATATTTATTTCTGACAGTAGTAGTCGTATTTCTCTAATTCTAATGTTAGTAGAATATGCATTAAAAATTGGAAGCGTATTCATATCTCTTTGTAGTAGATTTTACGATATGAAATGAAAATTTAGCGTAAGAATAGCAAATAAGGAATTCCAGTAATAAAAGCAGCAACACTAGGAAAAGAATTTCAGCAATAAAAAGAACTGTGCAAGGAATACCACGCAAATAAAATTGTTGACGATAAACAAAGTAATGCAGAAACATCGTAGAAGGAATTCCAGCGATAAAAGGAGAGCAGCAAGAACATCACATAGAAATTCCAGCATCAAAAAAGAGTCACTAAAGAAAGGATTTTAGTGGTAGAGGAAATTTGCAGGAACACCTAATAAAGAAATTCTAGCAACAAAATGAATAGCATAAATAGCATAAATATACGAAAAGAAAGAAATTCCAGTCATAAAGTCGTGCAAGGACATTAATAGCAGGATTCCAGCAGTAAAAGAAGTAACGCAGAAATTCTGAAGATGGAATTCCAGGTAAGATAAGCAATCCAACGTTAGGGAAAGATTCTAACAATAAAAATGCAGTTCCAGTTATAAAGAAAGCGACACGAGGAAGAATATTAACGGTATAAACCATAGCTATGCTACACGCATCCTGTCAGATTCTGAAGCTATCAGATCTTCATCTCCTCGTCATTGTCACACGCCTCAAATAGGTTTTTCATTCATGATCAATTATAGGACCTCGATATACTATAAAAGCTATATGATTGAAAAGTATGTAACGAAGGAATTCCACAGAAACTGAAATTATTGGATTCTAAGGGTTAATCATCGCTGGCGAAACCAACATCTAAGTTTGATCGACTCCCCTCTAGAATTATAGGACATTGTATCGATATCGTAAAACGATGGGCAATATTTCGCAGCGGTTTCGTGCGAACGGTGGCGCAGTAGCCACGCGACTGTCGAGCAGGTAGGAGCTTTCAGCTTTTCGAGCATGGAGCTTCGAGGTTTCGCGGTTTCGGCGGGGATAGGACGAGGCCGGTAGAGGAAAGGGCGACCTGAAGGGAAGGGGACAAGCGTCGGCGCCCGACGATACACTACACACCCGACACAACGATGAGTTCACCGATCTCAGTGCGTGCCACGCGTCCGACATGACAGCACGCACCATTCTCACTCCGCATCCAACAACCTCATGCAATTTCCCAGCTCTACCGTTATGAAACATAGCAAAGTTTCTGATCAAAATCTTCTGAAATTTCTTAATCGATAAATCTGATATAATATGATATTGATAAGTCTATTAACAGCAACGTCAAGTTTTAAAAGTAACGAAGGAAATGTTAAAACGATGTAATACACTCTATTCTATTGAACAGTGATTCCAGTTTCAAATTTAATCGTAGATTGAATTAAATATAACAGCGATCAAGTTTAAGGATAAATAAGTAAATAGTCCATTTTTAGACTACTCTACTTCAAGCTACTTTTTCGTTTAGGCGACTAATTTAGTCGCTCGGGTTAAAGTACGAGGAAAAAGAGAAACGGCGAGTTACGAAAATCGTTTTGCGCGTGATGAACTAGCGACAAGAGGGAAGGTAGAATTCCCCGCGATGCACGATATGAAAATTGATGCCGCGTGGAAGAACATAGCTGGCGCACGGGGCGTCAAAAGAACATCGAGTTCTCAACCATGTCGTTCCCATTCTATATTCATAACCCCGCCATTATCGGAGTCGGTAAATTTGCAAGAAGTTACATGAAAACATGCCGCGTGTACACCGCCACCCGTGTATCGTTCCTCTGATCCCGTGAATTATGCAATCGCCGAGAAAAAGTGGCAATTATACGTAATACGAGTACGACACGCGTTTCATTAACGTTTTATCGTCAACTTCCAGTGATTCACAATACGTTGGCAATTGTATCGCGCGAATAAAAAAAGTAGGTAATGCGCAATGTACGACAATTTTCCTATTGCAATGGAACGTTATTATCTCGTGGAGAAAAAAAAAGAAATTAATTTCCTCTAAGTGCGATCGTTTCATCGACAAAGTATTGTCGGTATTATCTCGTTTTATAGCAGGCAGACCGTACGATGCTGTCAAGGGAACGCAGTGTTTACGCTTTATCGTCCGGCAAGCTGTTTTCCTTATCGATCGCGATTGTTATCAGGTCATCTTGCAGGCCATTGCTTGCAAATGCATCTAGCCAGGCTGCGACTTTGTGTCACCGTAAAACTTGCTATCGAGGCGCAAGACGACTGACTCGAAGCTTATGAAATCGTTTCCCGACGTCCACTTTTTATATCCCTTCTTACATTTGACCAATAGAGTTCAGCAAGCTTCTAGCGGCATAAACGTTTACGTCGCAAAGAATCACCGAGTAGACTCGCGAGTTTTGGATAAACCACGATAGAAGATTTTAATCCCTCTCTTGAACTTGTCTCTACTTTAAAGATGTAAAAATGTCTCTTTATATAGTGGAGACATCGAATAAAATTGATATGTTCGAACGCAGATAAAATTCGATATCTAAACGGAAGTAGATACGGTCGATCAATGATCGGACGTCACGTATGCTAGACGTGCTCGTTAATTCGACGAATATAACGAAACAAGTAGGAATCCGATCAAACGTCAACATCTGTCGTGTTACATGCTATTTACACGATAAACGTTTACGATACACTGGCGTAAGACGTCACGAAAAGTAAGCGCGATTAATAAATGTTACGTCTCAAGTCACGTTGCGTTGTTCAAAGGTTGGCCGCGAACATTACGCAATTCGGTTGACATTTTGCTCAAAGTTCGGTTAAAAAGCAGACACTGTATATTTGAATTGATCACAAACACGTCTATTTGTGAATCGAATCGTAAACGTTCCATTTACTTACACGATTTCTTGCATCGTCGACCAATTATACGCACTGGACACGAGACTCTGACTCACTTCTGTCACGATCGGTTTCCGCTGCGTGTAATTGTGTTCCATTACTCGTATACCACTATATTCGTCTCCACATATCGTCACTGTTACGTCCACTGTCACGTTCACGAGCGTTCGTGGAAACCTTTCATCGAGTCGCCACCGCGGGCGTGCACATCACTGCCGGGGCACAAAAGCCACGCGGAACCTTCGATCCATCGTATCATTCACTTCAAGTCACTGTCTTCTTGCTGCTCGAGGCACGTGGTAAGATCATGCACGCTTATTCACGCACTGCCTACACTGATCGAAAGAGAAAGATTTCGAAAATCGATTCAAACAGAGAGAGAAAAAAAAGCAAACAATTCCAAAGGGACGATCGACAAGCTTCAAAACGAGCGAGGTTTCAAAGAGGAAGGGAGAGGTCAGTGAACGTTGGTATGAGTCTATCAGTTGAAGAGAGATGAAAGGTGAGTGTATGAGTAAAGGAGAGAGAGGCTATAAGAGAAGGAGTGGGTTCGTACATATGTATGTTCCTATATACGTGGCTATGTACTATGTACGTAGATTCTGAGGAGAGCGGACGAGAATGAAACAGAGAGTGAATGACTGGATATGAAGAGACAGGTTGGGTAGGGAGAACGAAACGTACCCGAAGTGTCGGATGGCCGCGCCGGAGAGATGTTTGGATCGCGTGGTCTCGACCGGTTGTCTCGAGATATGCACGGTTAGTAGGCGATATCGTGTTTGGCTCGGTGCGCGAGCCAGGCCTCCTAGGGAGGCCACGTTACAGCAACAGAGGACCGGGAGAAAGACAAAGAGAATTGTCGAGGGTGCGAGAGAGAAAGGGGGAGAAAGTGGTGGCGGGAGTGGTAGTAGGGCGACTTGCTGTGTTGTGTCGGATGCTACCCGGTAGCGAGTACTTGTTGTTGAGATGCCGAGTGTACGTGGGGGTGGGCGAGGGTGGGTGGTGACGACGCCGGAGAACAGTCGTAGGCGGTGTAAGCGAGGGAGGAAAGCGGCGTGGAGCGGGGGGTGGCCAAGCCGAATGGCCTTGCGCGCAGTAGCAGCTACAGCGGCGTTGCTGGCGGTTGCTCGGTAGAGACGAAAGCGCGGGATAAGGCGGTGGTTACCGATGGAATAAAGGAGATGGAGGAGTTACCGGGATCAGCGTATATCGCGGAAGCTGCGCTGGAAGGGGTGGAACCCTGGCAAGATGTTGTACGAATTGCCGCGAAAGCCGCACCGAAGGGCTGTCTCGTTAAACAGCGCACGCAAAACACAACTGGGTCGCAGTTTCGTTTGTCGGCTAGCGGAATTGCAAGTGGGAAGGGAAAGAAAGGGGGAAAAGATGCGTGAACGGAGGGGATGGCGCGTGTTGCGCCGAGGGTTAAGACGGGTGAAAGAATTCTCTTTCGGACGACGATGTGCAATAGGGTGTTACAGGAGGATACGATACCTTGACGGCGTATCGATGCTAGGCTCGAGAAACGTGATGACGATCGATGACGATAGAGATAGTAGGTATAGCGAGGTCGCGTCGAGATACGAACGCGATCAGACGATATACGATACGAGACACGATAGTAGCTCGGGCAATATACGAGCGCGGAGGACGCGGCGCGAGTGTACACGCGGCGCGGATGCGCGCAACTCTGCGGGCGGGCACGCTCGGCTACGCTGTTTTCCTCCCTGCCGTTAAAACAATAATGCAATATTTAACCATACACACGAAGAGAAAGAGAGGGAGAGGGAGAGAGAGAGAGAGAGAAATCGAGAGACAGAGAGGGGAGAGCTGTGGCACGATGGCAGTGGCGGTATCGGGGCGAGAAGGCATCGGCGGTAGGGAGATAAGGAAGGTAGGGGTGAACGTAGGGAGAGCGGATGTGGGCTTTCATTTCCCCTCTCCCCTGCAAAATGCCGACCTCCGCGAACATGTCTCACTCTCTTTCTCTGTCGTGTTCTCTGTTGCACACGTTCTCTGCTGCTTCTCGCGCGCCCCGTTAGTTGCCTTGCTTCTGCCTCGCGCTTTTCTCTCCTCCGCCCTTCTCCGAATCCATCCCTCTCGATTTTTTTCTCCCCCGATCTATCCGCCTGTCTCGCTCGTTTGCCTTTTTTCCTCTTCCCACGGGTTGCTTTTTCCCCCGCGAGCGTCTCTTTCTTCGGCGTGCTGCAAGCTTTTAGGGGGAATCCTCGCCCTGCACCCGCGCCGCTGCTTTTATGTGACGCCGCCGGTAACACAGAGAGTGCGTGCATCGAACGGACAGAGAAAGGACGTCGGGATCGGCACGAATGGAAGAGCAAGATCGAGAGGGATATGTGATGTGTATACGTGTGTATACGACAGTATGTACGCGTATACGTGTGTATATATATCCGTGTGGAGGATACAGGGGCGGGTGCGAGGTGGTGGGAGAGCCGGAGGCGGCGCACGCCTCTTTTCAAGCGAATACGTGGGGCAGCAGAGGCTGGGGTAGCACCAGCTCTAGACGCATTCTCCGAACGATGCAGGTGGGCGAGCGGGCTTCGGAAAGGAGAGGAACAAACCAACGTGCACGCGCTGCACTCTGTCGTCTGACTGCCTACCGACCGCATCTCCTGTGTCTTACCGGATCGTTTCACGTAGCCATTCAAGGAAACGATGTTGGTTCCGGTTTCTCAGACTCTATCTCAAATTACTTTCTCTTTTATTGCATGTATAAATAATAATCAATCGTTACTACGTAAATAATACTATCAGATATTATTCAATGGACTTTCCTTGTTATATTTTCCAGACGTTTGTATACTTTAAATAAAATATATCAGGTATTCGTACTTTGATGTTCAAATTTGTTAAAGTTTTCTTCTAAGAAAAAGACGTATTCTAATCGTAGAGTGGCACGGGTCAGAAGTTCAAGAGGTTAACATTCGTTTAAATAAATAATCGAATGATATCGACATATACGTTGATCGTAGACTGATCCCCCGATTCGTCGAGTCGAAGGGACGGATATCCCGTGTCTTGACAGTTGCCTTAATTAATAGCGGCGCGGAGGTTCCGTCGAAGGCCATACGTTAAGCAGGCAAGGGAGATCGAAGTTTTTGACACGAAAATGTCTCGTAAAATCGTGCTCGAACTCACGTCATAAATTTCCAGTGTAATTCCAAGAATAATCGTCAAGAGCAGATGCTGCTAACAATAAACCAGCTACGGTGGATATCATCGAACAGTCTACTTGAACATTCTAGAGCCGATCCATTGATATACGCGGTGGCTACCGTAAGTATGAACATAAAACTATGTCGAACATCGGTGGCAAGGGAAGTAGCGACCGTGTGCATAGTTAGAAACCGGCCGCAAATATTTCCGTAACACCATGCACTTGGCAACGTTCACTTGCCAAAATTTTCTACATTGAAATTCTTCGCTTAGAATAATTCAGAACTAGGAAGTATATTTCGCGAAATCTCGACTTAATATAGCTGCATCTATTTACCGATATAATCACGAATATATAAACTGTCAATAATTCTCAAGATCAACCGAAATACGTCTGCAACGTTAGAAATAGTTTCTAACCCGACCACGTTCTATACCTCGAAGAAAACCATTCCAAACGATGTAAACCCATAACTATATCTTCTAGCTTCAACCTTGAAGATTTCCAATTATCTTCGAGTACCCCAAAGTCACATTTGCATTCATCCAAGATAGATCATGACCATCCATCACGTTCCTGATCCACGCACACACGAAGAACAAGTGAATTTACATTTGGCTGCTAGCTAGAACTTTGGATGCAACATCCGCAGCCCTAATTCGAGGTGCAAGAGCTGTCGCATCAGTGTCGGTTGTCGCGACGGCCGCGCCGTTTCTTTCCCCTGGAATGAAATAAGAGCCACGAGCTGCATCTCTTCTTCGCCGAGGCATTACTTTTTCCAGCGTCGCCCGACGTAGGGGGGTGGTAGTGGTGGTGGCTGATAGCGGCCACGCCGATACGCCAGGCGAAAAGGGTCATCCCGGGGAGGTAGCAGCCTCCAGCGAACGGTGATGCAGCAGCAGCAGCAGCAGCAGCGGCGGCGGCGGCGGTGGCGGCGGAGGCGGTGGTGTGGCGATGAAGGGGTGGGTGCAGAGTGTCGGAGGTAGCTTCGAAGTCCAGAGTCCAGATAGCGGTACACTTAGCCGCATGTATAGCCGTTCTCTCCGGAGGATAGAAAACGCTCGGCTGCAGCGAAAGACGAAGGGAAATAAAGAGAGAGGGAGAGAGAGAGAGATGAGAGAAGCAACGAGGTGAGGGATATGGAGGGGTATAGAGAAGAAGGGGCGTGGGGGTGGTGGCCACCCCTTGCAACCCCCCACCAGCGCAGGAGTCGCGTCGCCTCGGCTCGGCCAATAAGGAGGCCCGCCGACACAGAGACAATTCAAATGCTGCGCCAATAACAAACGTCTTTTGTTGTTATACGGCAAACTTTCTTTTCGCCTGGTCCTCTGTTTGTGCCGTCCCCGGAATGCCCAACCCCGTGGATTCTCGTACCCACCGTACCCGTAGTTTCCTCTCCCTCTGTTAACCCCCCTTTTGCTCTCATCGTCGTCGTCGTCGTCGTCGTCGTCGTCGTCGGCGGCGGCGGCGGCGGCGGCGGCAGCGGTGGCGGTGGCGGCGGCGTCTAGCCTCTTTCTCTCTTTTTCCCTTTCGTTCTTGCCTGCCGGTAGTGCGCGTCTCCACCACCCTTTCCGACGACTTTGTTCGGGGCATATTTTCTTTTTTTTCTTCTCTCCTTTTTCTCTCCGCTTCGCTCCTCTCTTCCTTTTCTTTCTTCTCTCCTTTCCCCGGAGCGTCAACATATTAAAACGGGGGAGGGTCGGGTGGCTGAGATCGGGTGGGCAATGCTGACTCTGCCTTTCCCCGCTCTATGTGTTTCTTTCTTTTTCTCGTCTTCCACGTTGTCTACTTCTTACTCTTATTCTTCTCCCGTCTCCTTGTTGTTTCTTTACATTCTTCTCCGGCGGCTTTAGCCTCGCGCGCCTCTTTGAAACTTCCGCCACTCCGTGGTCTTCTTCAGCGAGCATTCTCCCTGTTTGCGCCGCCCAGTCGGTTAATTCCGATACAAACTGCGCCTCTCGAGGCGTGCCTTCCGTGACGCACCATTTGACTTCTCTGGACGCCGATTATCTTCTGTGGTACGTCCAAAGGAAAATTCCTCCGACTAACGACAAGTCGATAAGAATGACGTAAACTCTCGTACATATACACATGCACGCACACATACAGCGATAAATCGGAATATGATTGTTACTGGACGATAGGAAAGATGCGTTAACAGGTTCTTTGGTCCCGCGCTCCGAGCTTTTCCATTATGTTCGAACGTCCAATTAAACCTTAATAAAAACTCGTCGATCGACTATGGATAATAGAGACGCATTTGAATGTAAGTTCCAGCAGGCTTTCCAATTAAGAGCCTCCTTCTTGCGCACGATTCGCCTCTGTCCCGCGCCAATTCGAAAATCATAACTTTCGATGGAACAATAAGTCCGTCTCATTGAGCCCTGTCCTGTCATGATGCCCTGATCGAGCTCGGTCGATCTACTCGGTTTAACTTTCCCGGTCGAGAGAAAGGAGCATCGCCCTTCGTCGTCCGACAATTTCGGCAAGAATGAAGCGGCGGAAGGATAAATATTCATTGACGTCTTCATCAAGAGTTTTATGACTCGACGAGGAGGCGGTGACACCGAGGGCCTATGCTACCCTTCGCCAGCTGTTTCAATTTCGTCCCACGAAACACAGACCTAAATACTCTCCCACTCAAATGATAAAACTGCCATCTTTTTCCCCAAAAGTATCACAGTGCACAGTTCCCTGAAGAATAAGTGTAATAAGATATAGTAATTGTTCAAATCTTTCGAATTCTGAGATTACCTCCGACTGACACGTATCAGTTTATAATATTAATATAGCTTGTTCTTTGAGGTTTCTGCGATTTATAAAATATTTAATTTTACAATTTTCTTTTTCTTCGATTTACAACGAAAGAAAGCAACGAATCGATAACGCGACGGGACGATGAAGAAAACGCTATGCGGGCAGAAAAAGAAAAGAAAGGAGAAATCGGAGGATATAGTCGAAACGCGAGGAAGCTGCGCCGCGAACACGGTGGCAGGGCGGAAGGCAAAAGGGGCGGCAAAATTGAAATTTCTTCGCTCGAGCGACGACGCAGCAACTCATAAAAAGTTTAAACGTTTCATTCTAGTCGGCGGGCCTTGCCGCGCGAGTCTTGCCTTTTTCCCAATATAAACTCTCTTTTCTCGCTCTCGCCCTGTCGATTGACTACCGGAGCCTTTCCACTCGCCCTGATACGACTCGGTTATACCTATAACCCTCTTCTACCTCTCCGGCTGGTTTTGCTTCGCGGAGATGCTTACGGCTGGCAACTTTCATCCCCCCTAGAGAAATTAGGAGCTTACTTTGCTCCTTTCCACCGTTGTGGCGTAGTACAGCCCGCCCGCACGCACCACTTCTGCTTCTCGACCCTCCCCCCACCGGTATCGTAAAACCCGAGTTTATCCGTGTGTCGCCTCTCCGCACGCGCGACAATGACTTTCTTCGTGTCTACGATTGGATTACGCGATTTGCTCGATTAAATATTTTTCGAACGTATTAGGGTGACGCGATGTCATTGGAATATGATTTAAATCCAAGAGGAATGATCATAAGATCCTATGAAAATTTCTCATTCATTCTGGCTGATGTTCTAAAATGATGACCACTTCTTGTCCTTTCTTAAATCAATTAAGAATAATACAGAGATTTAATTAATTACCCAATATGTTTAAAAAATATTATAAAAAGAGCAGGAGTATATTTGGATTAACAGATTATCTGTGGAGCTCGAGGGAAGTTTGTTGAATGTTATTATAAATAATGTAACTATTAACGTTTACATTTTGTAATAAGAAAATTGAAAATATGTATCCTTTGTATCTGATGCTAGAAATGTAAAAAACGACAACGAAGCAAATAAGTCGTTTATCTTGAATTTTTAATCCTTCTGTTACATTGTCGAAGAATTGAATGTCCTTGTAGATTTGTGTTGAATTTGCACATGATTTCGAATCTTCTGTCAACAAGACAATTAAGCAAAAGTTTATGTTAACAGGATGTTTTAATTCACAATATTTTTAGCTGGAGGAAATCCGGCGGTTTTGTAAAAATATCTGAATGTCAGTGGAGGACGATCAGCCGGTAACGTTTCTCATCGGGCGGTCACTTGCGTTATCGTTTTTTCCGTTAACGAGATGCCCGTCATTCCTGAACTTGCTCCGACAGTGTACCCGCGTAACGAACTCGCGCGCGAACCATTCGCTACAAAACGGAGATGCCGGCCGACAGCCGATGGCTGCTTTAAAAAAAACCCGCGTGTCCGAACAAATACTCGCGAATAGGCGGTACAATGGTAGCCGTCAGGGAACACAATACAGGAAGCTTTTTACCCAGGACCAACGCGGAGGTTGCCGCTGACACGAAACGAAATTTAATTCCCTGTCGAAAATTCGCGCGGGTTCAGCATTATAGATCCTTCCGGCCCTATCCGGATCTCTCTTCCATTCGAATCAACCCAGCTAAACGATGAATGTGCTACAGATAGTTACAAGCTTTCCACGATTCTTGCTAATTAAAATTTCTGGCCGCAACTTTTTCACGATTGCACAAAATAAATTTCTAACCAAACTCTCCGAGGAATCAAATCCCGCAAGACTTATCCCGATGAATTTAAATCCTTTCTCTACTTTTTTCTTCGTGCAACGATACATTTTCTTCTCGATTATAAAAAATAAATTTTCAATTAATTCCACGTTTCGAACGAAGAAAATAAATTATGAAAAACTAGATCGTCAAAAGTCGACTCTAATAAATTTGGCTTTTTGTTTCTCTTTTTTTTTTTCGTGCAACAATTCGCTCCAAGTGTACCGTTACTTCGGTTTAATACAAAATCACGGAGGGTGTACGCTAAACACGGTTGGATCACGGGATACTATGTAGACTGTTTGTAGATTGCTATGTATTCAATCACGAGCGGGACCGAGGGCAGCCGAGCAGGGTTGCTGATTCTTGTTTGCCGATATGCTGATGTAATTATTATATTGGCTCCATCGTAGGCGCAGCTTCTTATTATTTGCCGTATTAATGCTGGCGTCGTTCATTAGCTGGAAACCCTGTCTACATTGGGTCACACGCATGCCTGCGTACGTGTGTATAGGTGCTTTCTATTCCACGGTGTATTCACCGCAGACACAGGACACAGTTTCTCGTCGATGAATCCGTGAAACCATAGGAGAACAAGAGAGAAAAGGAGGATCACGCCGAAAGAGGATGAATCGGATTGAGAGAGCGTTTCGCGGCTCAGATTGTTTCGTCGACGGCATTCTATTATGAGAGTAGGGGAGGATGGGCATCACGAATAAAAGAAAAAATAAAAATGGAATATACGCGGAAAAAATGGATGTTGCCTGGCTAGGCAAATATCGTTGCCACCGAACCAGCGGCTGGAGACACACGACCGATGCACGTGGAAATTATTAAGCGGCCCGCCGCCACCGCCAACGTGCCCGCTGCTCTTCGACTATCGATAAATATTGACGCTGCCCGTTACGGCAGGTATTACGGCCGCGTGCTGCCGGGATTTCGGCCGGCGTTTACGAAGATATTCTCTGAATTTTCTCGATGAAGCTTGCCCACCAAGCGAAATACCGAATCGCCTATGGAAACCGATCCCCACTTAATCGATCCCCGATTATCGTTAAATAACAATAATTTCAAACGTATACTGTGGTTATGGGAGATCTAACGTTCTGGCGACGCCATGGATAATTTCGTTAAATAGAATCACGGGCAAATATGAATTTATTATTCAAAATTTGGGTAGTATATCGGTCATGTCATAAAGGGGTAGTAAAATCAGTCAGGAGTTAAAGCAAACACGATTTGTCGGGACACGCGAATCGATCGGAATACGAGCAGATAATAACCTGGTTTACGAAGAATCTTATAATACAAAGACGATCTATTGTATATAGTACATGTAAATGACAATTTATATTTATATTTATATCGTAACTTTTCTTTCTCAATTTGTTAAAATTGTAATTAACATTTGTAATTTTTTATCCATGAATAAAACAACGTTGTCACAAATCGTCATTGCGTTTGATTACACAGTAAAATCGTAAAATATAATGCAGTATACCATCCTAAACTATCGGTCGACGCTTCTTCATGATTTAATTTATCACCTCATTACACAGTCGTATCACAGTGTATTCTTTTCCTTTCAATCCTCGAAACTCAAAATTACGTTACCACCACATCATCCTCTAATTTCTCAACATTAATCCCTCGCCATTCGTGACGCCAACGTATAAATCACCTAAATTAAACTAGTCACCCTATACCTACGAATTCCTAGACATTGGCGATCGAATCGCAGCACGAGATCCTTTCGGTTGCTTATAGGTCGCGAGGGTGTCAGAGTCGATATCTTGCCGGCTCTGTGTCACAGCAGGGACGCCGGTTTCCCGAGGTGGTGTGGAAGGGTGAGAGAGGGGTAAGAGAGAGAATCGACGACGGGTAGGGTGGATAACGTCGGGGGTAGGTGCGGCTGCGGGTGTTAGGGGATGGGTACGAGCGAAGGGGGCATGATTAGCATTACACTCTGAGCCTCGATGATCAATAGTGGAAACGTCTCTCCCTTCATTCTCATTCTCTCGCTGTGTTAGCCTTATCTCCCTACCTCCTCTCGCTTACTGTCTTTCTCTCTTTCTCTCACCATAGAGCCTGCTGCCTCCTCTCGCCATCGGATATGCGCGAATCTCCCACCCCCACGGAACCGTTTTCTACCACCCCCTGGTCTGTTCTACCTCCGACTTTTTCTCCGTCTCCTCCGCCCGGCTGGACGAGCTTCAGCTCCGGTGAATCGGTGAAAACTATGCACGGGTTATGACAACGAGCCATGTACGGTGTTGCGGTTGACGAGTCCCTAGGTTACATTCCTGCAAATCGTTTCATCCTTCATTTCCTATATGTCCTCCTCTGCTGCCCCTCGTCGAGGTTTCGTGCAGATTATCGGTGATACTCGATTTTCCCGCGATTTTAGATACACCAGGGCTGGTTGGAAATCTTAACAGATCTATATTTTTCTATAATATTTGCTTACGCGTTCTTTTTCCATTTCCACGTGTGCGCATCTTCTGTATTTTTGTATTTGTATTAAGCGTGATAATATTTCTATGTCTATACAGTATATTAATTGCATTATCCACATACGTTCGACACGACATGAAAGAAAAATAATCCCCCAAATACTAAAATTAATATTTCAATCTCCGAGTGCCACAATAACACACGATAGAACAAAACATAACATCTAACTTTCAAACAGAATTCTATTACTCGACAAAATTTGATCGCGATATAAGATGGCGCTTATATTCCCGTTGCTTTCTTATACTTCCCGAGAAAACTGCAGCATCAGCCGAATCATGCGTGCGGTATCTTCACCCCCCGGTATACGTATGTACGTGCTATCGTATCAGCTACATAAAAGACCGAGATTCACCCCGAGCGCGGCATCTCGAATCTATAGAGAAGTTACACCTTCGTCGGCCGGCGGCGTCCCCTCAGAACCCCCTGTCAGGGGAACCAAGGGAATGTTTTATTTGACGGTGTCAGCAACCGGGAGATATTAACCGAACAGCTCTCGCCTGCTGGAATTATGTGGGCGGTCGTGGGTGGCGCGAGATTCGACTTCCATGGAATTTCCGGAGAACGCGTCACTGTGGTGAAAGAGCAGGATGAAAAGAGACGTAGCGACGAGGAAGACGAACGTAGACGAACGGCGACAGGTCACAATCGGGAATTTACACGAAAGCAACCTTGCTGTTCTACCGTGCTACCTCAAAAACCAGTTCTTCAGCGTCTAACTACGAATCTTCTTTTGCTCTTTACTTCGTTTAGCTATCTGGCTTCGTATCGAAAGTATTTCGCCTATAACTCGCGTCTCCGTCGCGCTTTACAGTGGAGGGTCGCCGTAAAGTTCGACAGTGTGGACCATGATCCGTGCAAGCATTAGGGAAGCAGAAGAGTGGTCATTTTTGGAATTGCTTTTGGGATCGTAATTCCTCGTAGCACTCTTACAAAGGAGATAAGAAAGCTTGGTCCCTTCTGGGCCAGAGGCATCAAGCATCAAACAAGAAGTCTCAAAATCTTCAAGGTGTACGCGAAGAGTGACGTTTGGAAGAGTACGCACGAAAAAGTTTCACGACGGTAATATCGGGTACCAAGATAAGGAAAGGGTTATCGAACAGGATCGACGAATGAAGATTCTTTCATCTTAGTAACAGTTTGTTCAGGATACTACTTGAAAGAGCGTGCAGAAAACGTACTCTGTCATATATTTATTATTCTATTAGCGATCCAACGTGCCGGTTTGACTGGACAAAAGAAAACGTTTGGAAAAGAAGAAGTAGAGGACGAAGATGAAGAAAAAGAGAGAACAGAGAGCGGAGCTAGTCCGCGGCCGAGAAAGGTTCGCCCGAGTATCTCAGCAAGCGAAGAAAAGGATCCGCTCAGACCGATACCGAGTCAAGCAGTCAAGCTTGTTGACTTTGGCTAAATATTGGATGGCAACTGCAAATATTCGCCTCTGAACTATGCTCGTACCCCGTACAGTGCACCCTCTGCGCGAGTTCAGATCACTGTGCTCGACTAGAATCGGTGAAGCTGACCAATGTTAGAACTCGACCAAAGGAAAAGCACTTTGCATTCTAAATCGAGCCACAAAACACTTTCCACGTATGTAAGTGTACACACATCGTAAACTTGAGAATCGAGCTACGTACGAGAACGAGATGGATTTCGATTTTCTACCTTCGAATATACCATCTTTTTGTCCGATGAGTTGTCGAATGACAGCCAATAATTGTGCCAGATAATTACTGCGGCAAAAGATCGAATCCCTTCCGATCATTCTCCTTTTCTATTTCTGTCGTTTTCTTTCTCTACCCTCCCAGCCGCTCGTTTCTTCTCCCGCTTTGACAATTTCTTTCATCGAATCTCTTTTCGGTTCATTTGACGGGGTGACCTTTTTTCGCGCCTGCCGCACAAAGTGTCGATCCATCGTTGTCCTAATGGCTGGCAGGCCACTCGTCCTTATTGCAGACTTAATTACTGGCTGAATCCAGAAAGTTATAATGGCCAACAAGGAGTACCTCGAGGACCCCGGCCCCTTTCAACTCGGCCGCACAAATCACCGTCGAAATAAAATTTTCTTAGTCGAACGATATTTCAAGTGACGCCGTTCCGTTGCTCTACGATTTAATCTGCGAAATCTAGCTTCGACTTTCGTTGCCTTAACTACAGATGAGAGCAACAGTATTCGTTTCTACGTTTGTTGTTTCAATAATTTTCCATTATCCAATTGAAATATCGTAATACCTTTATGGATATTTATATTTTGCATATTTTTACGTCAAAATTTATGCGTAGAAGATAATTAGCGAAAGAAATTCTATTGCAAAAATTCCTTTACGTCGATAGACATCTGCATAAATTAAAATGCTAGTAAAAAAAAAAAAAAAAAAATAAAAATAACAAAGGGAGAAAGAAGCCGATAAATTCAAAGAATTCGATTCAATGCAAGAAGCCTTTATCCTGCAGCAGCTTATCGTGCGTGTGATGTAGTTTCCGAGAGATACGTTTACGAGCGACAACGTAACGTGAAACGACAGAATTCGAAAGGCGCGTTTTACCACAGCAGAGGATGCCGTTCGAATCGAAAATCGGTCCACGAGGGGTAAAGGAGTCGGTGAACGATAGAGGAAGAACAGGGGCCAGAAACGGCGAGCCTAAACAATATCTTGCGGCAATGTAAGGAGCGTCTATTGGGCCATTACCGACGGTGGCTGACCATTTTGGCCATTTGGCTTGGACAGTGCTACGTCAGCGCTCCCGATTCTCTCTCTTGTTCTCCGCCTATTTCCCCTTTCCTCCCTCGTAGATTTCCACTCTTATCCCACCATTTTCGTAGTGTCCCTTTCATGCACCCTGCATTGTTAGCAAGGAATAATTCTTTTACAGGTTAACCTGGGAAATTCGAAAATTCGAAATTCCAAAGTAACCGAGAAAGAAACAGAATAGAGAAATTGCTCCTAGGCAATTTTATCTTTCTTTCTTCGTTTTTTGCTTTTTTTCTATCGGAGATACAGTGCCATGTCTTAGGTTTTTGATTCGATGACGTTTTAATAAGAACGAATGGGAAATGGATACGGAAATTGCGTTCCATTCCCCGGCGAAGTTTCGATGATCGCGCTACTCGATCTCTCCATAAAGATCGCACGCATGCGTATCTATATTTTCCACGAAGGAAAGAAACAGCCAAGTTCGAAGATCCTGAAACGGCGATAGAGCCACGATGATATACGACCGGCGATAAAACGGAGACATTGAAAGGCCACGATCGATCTCGTTTCGTTTCTTGGTCCACCATTCTTCCAGCGTTCTCCCTTTCCTGCGACCCACCTTCCACAATGAATCGCGCGATTCATCGATCCACCAACTGAACTTGATCGAGATTTTACAGGGCTTTCTCCATTGCGAATCTCTCTTACAAGCTACTCTTCGATACAGTTTGAATCGAAAATCCGTCAAAATTTCCTGTTACCTTTTCTACATCGATCGCAGAAGAGAGAAGAATAGAAAAAAGAAAGAGAGAAAATTGTGAAAGTTGAACATTGCATTAACAATCGTCTGGTAGATCGATTTTCTTCTCTAGCGACCATAGAGGAAAATTTCTCGAAATTCGTTATACCGTCAGCAACGTTCAGCTCCCCTCCCCAAGTACAAACCAAGAATCATCCAGCGATCTTCAGTCAGAAAGACATATTCCAAGTTTCTCGAATAACATTCAAAGCGTAAGACAAAATGCTCGCGGGAGGAAGTCGTTTTCCTACCCCCGTTGCTGGTTTCACCACCTCGCTATTGCTCTCTGTTTCTTTCCGCTCAAGGTAACGAAGCTCCTTTCTCCTCCTCTCTTATTCCAGATCCAATTCTCAGCTGTTACCTCTCTCTTCTCCCGGTTTCATCGTGCTTTCAACCCCCGAGTAAGCCGCACTCTTCGGCAAGCGAAACATTGCGCGAAATAACGTTAAATATTTACTTTCGAGACGATTGTTCCCGTCGGTACGACGATAAACATCATTATGTAATGTATATAAAGCGACGAACGCGGGCCAAGACGTCGACAGAGATATGCTCGTACACCAACGCCATCGCCGACGTTGAAACTTTTCCACGCGTTTTTGAAGGATTGACCTTGCGTTTCACACAGAGACGATACCAGGATCCATCCATCTGGACTGTCCGACCGAGGATCGAGTCGCATCGCTCATCCATATGTGGGTTTTCCTTCGATTCGATCGATCTTTGCGACGAGATGTTTCTGTTCTTCAGAAGTAGCAGTTTGAACGTGTCTTCGACAGGAGCGTTTATATGAATGGATTATAGAATTGAGAATAATTGATATGGAAATAAAGAAGAATTTGGAATTACCGAGGTGTGTGTACGATACTCGGATTATACTTAAAGTATAAGTGAGATATCTTCATCTAATACTATACAGTTAGCTTGCGGATTTTTACGAGTTTATGGAGAATTCAAATTTCAAGAAATATTAATGCCAAACGCGTATATCTAAAAGTGTTTAAAATATCCAAAATAGAACGCTATACTTGTTACAACGATGTGGGCGAAAGAAATTTCTGTCTAGATTTTCGTGTTCATAAAAATATGAATTTGCATAGATATCCATCGATCTATCTGCGATTATTACCTTCCCTCGATAAGCATAAAATAAATATTGCATTTCGTAAAACAAATATCGTACAAATGGTGAACGTTTCTAACTCGTTATGTTGCAGAGATGTTAAATGCGTTTTATGAACATGTACATATTTTTATAACAATTTTATCACGTCATACAAATCTGCATTATAATATTTTGATAAAAATATGACGATTAGAAGTAAATTTGAAATTATATGATCTTATGAATAATTGAGTGAAAGATATTTAACGAGAAAAGGAAGGCAGAAGTTCGTTGGCCGAGTGGGAATTCACAAAATTTCTACTGCCGTTGAAACTATTCGAGATTTGCTTGTTAGCGAGTCGAAGAAGATATCCATCATTAATTGGATAACAGTTAGCGGTACTCGTGACGAAGCTATGTCGCGAAACGCAAACTGAATGGTCCGCGGACAATTTATCAAAGAAGGGCTGATATTACTTCGTAAAATCCCCGGGGGTTGGCAGAGGGTCGTCGTACAGTCCTTGATGGCGACGCAATCGCCACTATCCTTTCGGGATCGTCGTTAATTATTTCTCACTTTTCGTCTAGCATCGTACTTGAGGAAAAGAAGGGCCCATACACCACTTGTCGTTCATTGTGTACAGTGTATACGCGACGATTATTTCTCATGTATTGTTAGTCTCGGTGTGTACGGAGACTCTCGAGTCAATTTCGAACTTAATATACCGCCAACCCTCTAATTAGGCATACGAATAATTGCAAAACTGTACTCACAACCATCCATGCCGATAATTGAAGAAGAAAGATAAAACGTTCTTTGTTGGTCTCTTACCTGGAACAAAAGGAAAACGGAATTATTTGTTTAAATGTCTGTTTAAACGAATGTAGCTGTTCGTAAGTATGAGGACACTTGTTCTCGTATAAAACGCGATAATTGACACGAATTACTAAATTGCAAATATACTGTAAACATTTGTAAATTAATACTTTAAGCTAAACTCCATTGTGAAAAGATTGAAACAAATTAGGAAACTTCGAAAAATTCTTAATCGAAATCTAATTTCTGCGAAGTCATTTACAGTATGCATGGAACTATATAAGTGGAAATAAATGTGATTAAATATTTAATAATACAAATTGCTCAGGGCAATGATCGACCGCGACGAATATACATATATCTATAAGAGACCAAATTTTATTTTATTATACGTAATTGATACAGGATTTAATCCAATATTTGACATACGAATTCATCGCAGTTTAATATTTCAACGACAACAGTAATTTTTAATGATTTTAAGGATCTGTTGAATATTTTTAAATATAGCTCATTTTTCTGCAAATGTCTTTAGACTTATGAACAAGAGCGTACTCGAAGAAAAATCGAAATTCGTTCTTAATTAACGAGACTCTTTAGATTGGTTCTAAGGTTAACGAGGCTTATACAAGCAGCATGATAAACAGTATCAAAGGGAGGAACTTTCTAGGGGTATATATTGGACGATATCGTGCGTGACAGGTACTTTTGTGTCGCACTGGCCAAGAGTACAAGCGGCCGGACCCGATAAGTGGCTCTATCAATCCATTCGGTCAGATAAGAATTTCACCATTGATCGCCGTTTCCCCGTATCTCCCTCTCGGTCGTGGACGTTCGTTCCGCTGCGATTAATGGACACCCATCAGCGCCTCGGACGGCCATCAATCACGATTCCCGAAACACTCGGACTCGCTAATCGGCGATTTTGTATTTTCACAGTGTCGAATTGTTTCCATCGTTAACGTCGACACGCTTTGTTCGCTGTTGTCGTCGTAAAAATACGTAGAAGGAATAATTAGCGCACAGTACGAATAAATCGTACCAAGAACCAACTGATAACTAATTTTTCCAAGATTTAAATATCGGTTATTATATATAGAGAAATCAATTCGATCGCATTCAAATCTTTTACAACTCTATTAATTTAAAATTCTATCGATGCTAATTTTGCTTTTATTTCGATAAACAAAGAGACTTTTAACGCATTAAGAAACTCTTTAGCAGGAGTTAATTTAGGATTGAAACGAGAAATCATGCATATCAATAATAACTTTCATGTTTTTCTCAAACTTACAAAATTTTATAGAATTCTATTAATCAGCTGTGGACTTCGTATAGTTATTGTTGCAAATTAGCAGAGAATACTTCGTATGGTTTTAATTGTTATACATATTTCACAAACTTTACACCGTACGTCTGACTCGCTCGGCGTTCAAGACGATAAGAAGGTATAACAGAGTTGTAACGACGACCCCTGACACGCCGCGGCCGTTACGACACAATACATAACAACATTTGGCTTATGGCAACCCAACAGGTGTCGCGATGATATCAATTTAGCATTTACTCTAACCGATATAATTCATAAAGACTCCTAACGCTATCCGAAAATCTACGGCATTAAATCCCAACACTCTTATTACTAATTATAGTTTTCTCAAACTTGAGGTTTAAAGGAGCCCGGTTAAAACGAATTTCAAAACCAACGATACCACTCCTTCTCTCAAATAAATAATATCATTCTTGTTTTATTTGCCTACGACCGACGAAGAGGAAAAAGATATCACAGTACTTTCCGAGGGGGTTGAAAAGCCGAACGTCACGGCAGTGCAGTATGTTACTAAATGATCCAACCCGCAGCCATAATCCACCCCCGACGACTCCTCTAAGCGTCTCGGCCACGTAGCTACACCTCGATCCCCGAATTTCCCATGTTCCATCGGTGGGAATACGCAATTTAATACCCAACCAATTACATATACGAAATCTTGTTAGCCTCGGTTATACGGCCGGGGATACCGGTTCGTGGATTCGAGAGGGGGGAGGGGGGGTTGGTTGCAAGGGAGCTGCCGAGAAGCCTGACACCCGAGGCATTCTTCCGAGGATACCTAGAGAACACGAAGACGAAGGTAGAGCGAGGAAGAGAGAAGGGATTGAACGACTCAAGAGGAAGAGGAAGAAGCTTCAAAAGGGTGGGGCGGTCGTAGAAACAGGCAGGCATACAAACTTGTTCAATTATGATCCTCGATTACAACTATAAAATGCGATATTGTTCTAACCGCCACACCCTAACGCTTTTCATTCGCCTTGCCGTCACACTGCTACCCTTATGTACCTTCGCCTGGCGTATACTCCATCCCTCTCCCCCCTCCCCTACATCCTGATTCCCTCGTTTCGGCTTCTTCAGACCCGAATATTCCTATTCTGAAATATACGCCTTCGCCGTATTAAACGGCAGGCTTGATTGGCGCGTCACCGTTGCTCACGTATCGATTTATCGGAGAGGGAGAGGAATTTATATCCTTTCCCGTTGCCTCAGGCGGATGTAATGGACGGTGGAAATTCTCTGCAGGTGGATTTAATTTAATACAGAACCGGTCGTCGTCGGTTGTTTTATTCCTACTCGCGCTTCTCTTTCTCTCCCTTCAGGGATCGTTCGCCTTTTTACAACGGCTTACAGATTTCGAGTCCTTCATATTGAAAATGAGGAAAGAAAGCGGAAGGAACAATGAAACCTACGGACCTGTGGTTTCAAGTATCCGTGGGCCGGAAAATATTATCACCACTTGGTGGGCTAAGATCACTCGAAGCGAGTAGTTGATCCCTTTGAAAACACATTGCAATTGTTCAGGAAATTAATGGTGAAATTTAGAAGAAGTTGCCTTCTTATAGGGTTAGCGCACTATTAATAACCTGCGTATGCATCCTTTCTTATTGGGTAACTTGATGATCATTTTTTTTTTTTTTTTTGGAAAATTTGTCTCTTAGCAGTGTGTCAGAAAACTATCCAAATATTATCGAATATATAGTATACAAAATATAACAGAATAAATTTATCAAATATACTACACCACCATTGCATTTCTCCCTCTCATATCATGGATATTATTACAGTATTATATTTTTATCGAATTGTTTTATTATTCGTTATTTACGATGAAACTTGAAGCTTATCACCACGGATTCGGGAGCTTCGTTGTATACTCTTTTCGTACGAATTCAACAATGTATAAAACGATTAACAAGACGCTGATCAAACAAAGATCAGCAAGACGAATTCGAAGATTGTAAGAAGCAACCCGATGGGAATAATCGATGTCAAGTCGGCCACCTAAACGAAATTATAGTCGTTCCATGCGAGGGACGAAAGTGGCACAGAAGGTGTACCCCGGAACGAGTTTCAACGGCGAGGATTACGAAACACCTTGAAACAGTTCCCAAGGGTTTCCCAGGCGAACGGGACCAATCTTGTACGGACGTCACGGCTGGCCAATAAACGCGAAAATCACTAAGCTAACTACTTTGGGCCAGCGAGGCTTGTCCTGTTCTCCCTTCAAACTCTCTCCCGCCAACCCTTTCGGCTTGATGTTCCTTACACGAGATTTCCTGCTCGTCGCAACTCCATAGAATCGTTCCGCATGTACGGGATACATCCTCCAGCCGGATTTCGTGCGCATTTAATTAAGCTGAGAGCGTCGCTACGATCGCAATGACCTTACGATTCTCGAGGCGAATTCGCTCCCAGAATGCCTCCGATTGGATTGTGTCTGGTTATTTCGTGATTCTCCAAAAGACGCCCTTACAATCTCGTCGTTTCTTTTTTCTTTGCCTTCATCGACCAACGATACCAATAGATATCACAGAGACGAGAGAATTTCTTATTACAGTTTGTTCGGTTTCATCTTAATATTCGATGCTAAACCGAAGATAAAAAAGAAACACGTTAGCTTGAAGAATCGTGGTGAAAGGATTCGTCGAGGAATCGTGACGTAAAAAAATATTGCAGCCAGATGGCCAGTAAAAGTTTGAAGCAGCGGAGCCATGGTTCTTGCCTGGCTGCGAAAGTAGATCGGCAAACAAAGTTATTTATTAGCGTAATACCTCGCGAAACTTTCTTCGGGGTTCGCTTTGTTTATCTTCGATTCCTCGGCTAGACTGTTTCTTCTCCTAACATCCACAATACAACACTCGCGTTACATCATAATGAAAAGGAAAAAGTGAAGCGAAAAAAATACAGACTAAAAGATAAGCATATTTCTCGGTGAACCGAGTCCAGAAACGATTTTCCGTCAGCGCCGGTTCTTCGCGGCCATTCTTCCTCCAAGCTAAAATCAGGCAGGAAACGATTCTCCCTATCCCATCGTTTCGTCGTGGTTTCCTGCCGCGCAACGCTTACGAGCGTTTAATGCATCTGGTGTATAAGTGGCCCCTATAACAAGGATCAACAAGCGTGCTGGAGAAATCCGCGCCTTACGGAATACATCAGCCGCCGTATTTACATTCGCGTTCACGCTGTAATAGCGGGCGCGATGATGCCTCTTCCCTTTACCTCTTGGCCCACCTCTATTCGTTCGCCTTTCGCGAATGTACACTCGTAATTCCATGATGTTTGTTTCCACCGTTGGCTTTCAGTGCAACCCTCTCCTCGGTAGGGGGTAGCTCGGTCCACCTTCAGCTCGCTTCCTGTTTCTCCCTCCGACCCCTTACTTCTGCTTCCTCTGTTCGCTCAATGCCTCTTCGCGTTTCTCTTATATTCGCTGCGTTTCCACCCTGCCTCCTCCCCTCATCCTTCTCTTATACACGTTTTCCTGTTTCCACTGACTCGCGTCTCTGTTTCCTGAACGATACCCCGTAAGCTCCAAGTAAACTCTCTCCCAGCGGCGGCGAGAGAGAACAGCCCCGCGGGCAATCGCGTGGCCTGTTTAACTAGCCTTTTAATTAGAAACGCTTAAAAATTCACCGGTGCCACGAAATACATCCGGTCGCCTCAAAATTGTGCGTAGCTGCAACCCTGTCGAGAACCCAGGGCGGCCACGGCTTTCCTTTTGTTGCGTTGTGCTCCCATTGTACGGACAGGCCCGCCTAATATTTACCGCCTAGGCACTGGGGGTGCGCCACCCCAGCGGCACCCTCGCCGGCGCTGGCTCCGGGCACTCGCAACGAAGATACCGCTGGTGTTTCGCGATAAACGATCGAAATCGAATTCCTACGCGTGTCTGTCATATTCGAAGCGTTACAGTCGGAAATGAAGTATTTTCGTTAGCTGTTGACGAACAGTTTGCGATTTGTTTGACAGTTGCTTGTCTCTCGTTCGCGAACAAGTTTGTGAAACATAATTTTCTAAGTCGTTTACGTGGAAATTCGAAAATATATCGCGAGATTGTAATAAAATAGTTTCACGAATTAGAAAATTATCCTTTTATTAAAATTATTATTAAAATTACTATAAATTATTATGAGTTTATTACAAGCATTATAATTATAGAATTTTCTTTAATGAGTAGCATGCACCAATTTATCAATAACTTATATACCTAGTGATTTTATAATTATTTAAAGAAAGGATTATGGAAGAATATATATTATAGAACTAACGAAAGGATCATGGATCAACTCGATAGAAATACACTCTCGTTTTAATCATCCACGTTCCATAACAAATTTCACGAATTAACTTGTAGTATACATAAAATGGACAAGGGTGAAGCAATTTGAATTCTCATAATATTTGAGCGACGACGCGTACGTAAATAAATTTTATTTTAGTTGCAGGACGTAACTCATGGTCATTTTTGTTGTATCAAAGAGTGGAGTATAAAATTAGGAAAACTGTGAATGATCGAGATCGAAGAGAAAAAGATTGCTGAGGGGTATTACGATACACGAAGAGAACGACAGCGACCTGACGGCGCTTGGTAAATTAATAATTAGGTTCATTACGAAAGAATTCAACTTTGTGACGTGGTGATATTATGTGATATTATGTACGTGGTCTGTGTATCCTGGGCGAAAGTACGTGAAAAATTCTATCTCATTTGATACCCTCCGCCGTTGCATTAACAAACGTATAATAATGCACCGACCACGGTGTTCTACCGTGCATTTGCACGGCCGTTTGCACCGACTTCCGCTCGGCCCTTCCCGTGTGCCTCTCTTCCTCTTTTCCAAGTTTGGATGGACCACGCTCGTTTCTCGTTTGGCGAAAGAGAAAATATTGAATACAATATGGGCCGCGGCGCGGTATTATTTACACACGCAGGCTTGGATTTTTTCCAAAAAAACTCGCACAAAGAGTCGGATTTAATTCGTTTTCGGCGGAGAATATTCATTCGCCGCGAACGGAGCGTATGCTCGGCAGGTAAAGTGAGGTATAGGGAGAAAAAAAAAGGATAAAGGAATGCACATGCATACACGTATGGAGAAACAAAAAGAAAGCTGCATCTGTTCGGGTCGTGTATTATACGCGCGCCTGCTAGCCAGCCAATAGAAAACGATAACAACGTGCTCCCCGTAAGGAGCCTACGCGAATTTTCGCTCCGGATTTCGCGATACCCTGACCCTTGAATCCTCTTTGCCCGAGGAATTAACGCGAAGCGGGCGCGCGCGCAGTTTGCGCGAATTTACAGACTATTTAAACGGATTTACCTTTTATTTCGTGATTTATCCAAGGGAATTCACGGTGAAACAGTGGGACGAGAGTACATACACTGTCGTGCGTAAGTATCCGGAGATTTTCGTCCGTTTCCACGAACGGTATTTGAATTTGACCAAAGTGGACAAATTAATGAAAAATTAGTAATTACACGCTGCGTTTACTATTATCTTTTCTACGAAATCAGTAGATTATACATTGAAATCAACTGTTAAACGACGTGGCAATGATATATTATTTATTTTGGTTTCTGAGTAATCGCAAGAAAAGCTTGGAAAAGAAAAATCGCTTGGATTGATAATTGAGAAACGTGAAAGATCCGAAGACAAAGAAAACAACCTGTCGAGTAACATTCTATAAAATAGTTCTATAGTTTTGACGATTATGCACGCCAGTCTTATTATTGCCTTCTAAAAATGAATTTAATCATGTCTTAGTATACTACATATTCCGATTACATAACATACTATCAAACGATTGCAAGGAATAAAATCATTACAGTTGAATTTCATAACTTTGTAATTAAAAATACACCTCACCTAAAATAAGCAAATGTCCGGTTTAACTTTTGAACGGGGCACATACATACGAGCAACCGACACCCCATTCGTGGCACCGAAAGATAACCATCGATCCACTCAACCGAGTGTCTCCTCGACGTCCACGAAAATCTTCTCGGGCGGAAAACTGCAACGGAGAATGAAAGTCGCTGGAACGAAATTCTTCCGGCTCCGTGAGCCTGTCCCGCGAGAGGATTCCCGTGCAATATTGGATTTATTCAAGCCTACGGGCGAAGTTGCGCCCTAAATAAAAAGGGTTGTCGGCCGTAGGCCTGGTGGAAAGCTTCCTTATATCCTGCGCGGTGAAACTTTTCTCGCCGGGACATCGCGACGTCGCCGGGGCAAAAATACCCAGAGACATTATTAAATACGATTATCCCCCTCTTTTGAGCGAAGGAGGGAAAAATAGGGGTGACGGAACGAGGAAGTCGCGTTCGAGGAATAAGACGGTGCGCAACAGTGACAGAGGAGAAAAGAAAGGGAGGAAGAAAAAAAAGGCCGGAAAAGGGGTAAGTGAAAAAGTGGGCGTGGTGGGCGAGTCAGGCGAGTAAAAGTAAAAAGTTAGGGTGATGGTATGCGACTTCTGGAGGCAACGAGGAGTGGGATGCAGTTCGAAAGGGTAGCAAAAGAGGCGGAGAGGGCGGGGGTTGGGGTGGCGAAAGAGGAGGACGTTAGGTTGAGCCGGGCTCAGCCGGTCGAGCCTGACTCGGCTCTCAAACTTTGATACGATTAAGACGGAACGAATTAATCTTCATCCCCGCGAACGCCGTCTGCTAGCAGCCACAGGGATAGAGAGAGGTGGTGAAGAAATTTTTTAAAAAAAAGGGGTGAGCGATCGTAGAAGTAAGAGAGAGAGAGAGAGAGAGAGAGAGTGATAAGTAGAGAGAAGTCCGTTGGACGGAGCAACCGGGTGTCGAGGACCGAGGGGTCGCCTTTGCCGGAACCCTCTTCACTTTCTGGCGAGAAGGTGACGTTAATTAGAAAAGCGCGACGAGATTTCTGACTTCCGAGCCGGACCACGATCGGTTCCCGTCTCCTTGTCTCTTGGCTTCACTCCGAGGGTTGACCCTTCGGGATTTCGAACGAGAAAGATGGATATTCGAAGCATATTCCACCCTTCGATTGTAAACTGATCTGCCATGTATCTGGTCCTATGTGAATTTAAAATAATAAGTCACCCTCTGTCAATTTCTAATTTGATACACTCTAATGTTTCAGGGATCTTGCCATTTTGTTTCCTTTTTTGATTAATTGATCGTAATCCTGTAGGAATAACAATGGTAAAATTGTTGGAACTCTGAGAGAATTTCGAGAACACGATGTACGCCAATGCACTGCGAAGATTAAACAAACGCTTGTCGCTGCCGCACGAAGGGATAGTTCGAACTACGAAAGGCATGGTCAGCAGCGGTCTACCGGTCGTTTTTAATCCCATTGTGAACATGGCTTAATCGAGAAACCATTACCCTGGTTTGCTGCGCGAGCTAGACTGTCTGGAAGGGTAGGGCCCTCTTATAGTGGAAAGGGTGGGTATGTGTTTCCGTGTGGATCAAGCCTCGAACCTATATAGAGAATGAATTGCTGCTCTTTGTCCTTTCTTCCTCTTGTTTCTCCATTCGTCAAAGAAAATCGGTATAGAAAAATTGTCCATCGAGAAACATTATTCCCTACTCGATACTATATCCCTCCTACTATAATTTTTCCTTAAAGCTATTTGCGTTTCGTAACAGTACGCGTTGGATATATCAGAATCTTCGATAGGAATACAAAAATGTTAACGTTCCAAGAAGATATTGAATATAAAGGATATACGTGCATTTACTGTAATTACGTTTTATACCACGCTAACTCTGTACTAATTGTGCGAATTGTTTTATTAAAATATACAAACACAGAGATATTTAGAAATCGAAGCAGCGTTACTCACAATGCATAATTCACTAAAATAATACAAAGTAATAGTATCCTCTGAATAATATAAAAGAATATTTTCAAATGATATCTTCTTTCTAGGAAAATTGGTGCAAATGGAATCGATCGTTAATTTTCAGAAAGAAAGTAATATAAAATTCCAGACGAAATCGCGATCAAACCCCTCGCCAATTTTATTTTACGTTGCCTACGAATTAAGCAATCACTGCTAATCTCGCACTCTCGAAATCCCTGAGCACAACCAAAGACGAGGGCATAGAAATTTTCCCTCGACAGACAGGAAAAGACCTTCAACCCGCAAGTAGCGTCTAACTAAGCGGCAGTGCGCCCTGTCGCGTTTTCCCTCAGCATTTGCCACTGGTCAGGAATTCGCCCGTGGTCGCTCACGGCGAAAAGTCAGACAGAAACGTTATCCAGGGTGGGAGTGGTTTTGCTGATCGGATGGTATTTAGCAATAAAGTTCGATTCCCCAGGTCCGGCCCGGAGAAAGAAGCAGTCCCTGATTTCGTCGGGGTTGCGAAAATTACAGCTCCCGGAGCGGTCGATCCGCCCGCACGTCCACTGACGTGCAAGTGGCCGTGTTTAAGCTCACCACCGTGTATCGGTAGAGGTGTGAGGCTTGTTCCAGGACTGCAAGGGTCGCTTGGAAAAAGGGGATGGTCGGAAGAGAGAGACTGGAGCGGTCACCGAGGTGATCCAGCTGCGGGAGCGGAGATCTACGAGGTGGAATGACAAAAAGACCACGGCTCGCGGGATTGTCGGCCATTCTATGGTACACGGTGCAGAACTGAAATCGTCTCGAATGGCTCGGGAAGGATAGCTTCAACTGATCGACTGCGATACTTTTTCGTGGTCGTTTGAATTTCTTTTCTTTCGAAATGAGACACTTGCTACAGGTGCAATTAATTGCTATATATAAAGTGTTGAAAAGAAAATTACAATTACGATGTTCGAACGGAAGAGGAAATTTTTGAACCCTTAATATTTCCACTTCAAGATTTATTTTTGAACCTTACGGAATAATAAATGTTCTGTTATAACCGTTTCGTATCGTCAATTACAGCGTAAGTAATTTACTTCAAGAAGAATAAAATTCTTTTAAATTTCTATTATGAAAATTTCTAGTGCAAAAGGCATGAGGTCGTATTATTGGCTTTTAGATAAATAATTTTGTCACGAGGGACTAGCGACGTCAGAATCGTCTGACAATGAAAGCTTTGGATTCTGTCTTGAAACGAAGTCACTCTGGAACGAAGCTCGCGTCTCTATTTACACAATCGGTTCCCCGGTGATCGAACGACGGGTCCGTCGAGCAGAAGGAAAAGTATGGAATATTTAGCGTTCAGTGAGCTATAAAAGCAATTATATGGGAGCCATTGTTTGTCGGGACTGCGCCTCCGCGATACGGGGGTGAACAGAGTCGAGATGACGGTAGAGGTTCGAGAGGGTGAGGTCCGACCAGAGGTAGGAAGCATCAGACCAATGAAAATCAGAAGTACGGAGCAATAAATACGACCGAGTCAATTCACCTCCCTCCTCCCTTTCTCCATTTAGTCCTACAGATCGACCCTGAAAACCCAGCGCGAATCTCCATTCAGTTCGAACGCAACCTTCTTCTTTCCCTTCGTCGACCATCCGGTTCGCTTCATTCTTGCCACCGTATTTCCCACTATCTTCCTTTGACTCGTCACTTTGTCGGAAATTGTCGTTCTCGAAATAAATCGATCCAAACGAACTCGAAGCTGGGACATCAAGTTTTCGAAGAAATCACGTCCTTTTATTGTTCCAGGCTTTTGGAAAATTTGTACAAATTCTGACATGTTTATCCGAATCTTAGCTGCATTAAACTATCAATTTTTAATTTTTAAGTCAAACGTTTATGAGATATTTCTGGAAGAATAAGAGTACGCTTTAAAGAAATTTACGAGCGAAACATCGCTCCAGGTGATTTAATTGCAAACGCATCGAAATATCGTAAATCAAATTTCCAAGCAAGAAAAATACCAGATGAAAATGATGGCGGAGAAGGATGAAGAGAGAAATCAGTCTGAAAAGTAAGGAGTGCAACCAGCTGTTAGAGAAGAAGAACAAGATTTGGTAGAAGAAAAGAGAAGAGAAGGACGTGAAAACAGGGTGTCGGAGGACCATTCTAATATAAATGTCCCCGGCCGAAAACCGGAGCGGAGACATTCGCTAATTAAAAAACTTGAAAAATTAATACACATTTCTCTCGGTGCTCGGGGGGTTGTGTTACTCCTCGTTTAATCCTTGGTATCTGATCGGCCATCTGTTTCCAGCCATCTCGAACCTGGCACCGCTGCCAGTTTCCATCCTCTCGTTCCACCAGCTTTCAAATTACTTCTTGTACACGCCAAGGGTTTCTTCGATGCTGCTTCTAATCACTGGCCGTTTACGATAAACTTTCTAATTAACACGAACTAAGACAAGAAAGAACTTTCGTTGTTCTATTAAATCAAGGATTACGAACGAAACGTCCTGTGTTTCAGAAACACGTATCCTGGCGAAAACGATGCACCGTATAGGAGGGTTCGCGTAAACGAGGATCGTGATTTTCAAGCTATCACATCGGCACAAAAGCGGAACAAAGACCGGAAAAGCAGAGGCAGCGAAGATATCCCTCGATAAACGGGCCAAGGAGGGCTGCAACGAGAAAGGGTTGACGCGACTCTCGATGCTGGCAAGGGAGAGACAACCATGAAGAGACCGATCTGTCTCGTAAAGGGGTGAAAGGAGTCAGTCGAACTCCTGCTGGGAGCCTATCGTTATCAACAATTCAATAGTGTTTAACTTATTTATGTGCCGTTAAATGCCGAGACTAATTAGATGGCGGCATAAAGATCCGAGGTAGTACCCTCAGCGGGCCCTCTTCTCCAAGTGGTTCGGCGCAGCGCCTCGTGGGGTGTAACGTGCAGCAGCAGCCGCAAAGAGGGCAGAGAGGGTTGGAACGAAGGTTACGGAGGTTAGAGAGGCTTCCATAACCATCCGGAGACAGACAATAGCAAAGAATGAGCCAGAGTCTCTCTTGAATAGGCCTCAAGACACTGAACGCTATAATGCGAAAGACTCCATTGTGACGCGGGCAGTTAAGTGCTCCTGTCTGGTCTCCGAAACGAAGTGGGCTACGTTCTCTGTCTCGTTTCACCGCCTTGCCTTTTAACCGGTGTTCCTTTTGCTCGTCGCGTCGTCACCTCCTGCTCGGTTCCAGTAACTCGATGATTCGAGCCCGGGATACGAAGGAGAACTGCAGGTGTTCGATCAGAATCAATCCACCAAGAATTCTCTTCCGATCGTGTCACTCTTATTTTCCTCGGATAATTCTATCGCAGAGAAGTTCGAGCTCTCGCTTTCTTCGTTGAATATCTAGCGAATCATCCGGGAAATCTTAATAGACGACGGAGTCCCACGCGGATCGGTAAGCGTGAATCCCGTGCAACGGATCTGGGTAAAGAATGAAATGAAATGTTGGATATTTAAGGCCGGAAGAGGGGGGTTGGACGATGGCAGGGAAGGAACGAGACAAGATGAGCCGTGGCTGCAAAAGTTTCGCTCCGGTCTGCGGAAGAAGCGTCTGACCGCGGCACGATTCACGGATGATAAATCGTTTAAACCTTTTCACCGGGACCGTTCGGCCGGAAGTAAAAGGAATTTAAGATCCAATTGCGGCCAGAGATACGGCTGTGTAGTTAAACAGAGCAGGATAACGGGATTTCGTCGATGGAAAACAAAAATCTTTCCCCTCGTCGAATTCGTTGTACTTTCGATACGTTTCGACCGATATCGGTAAAAATATTCGAAATATAATAAACGCTGTTATAAAAGATTGCGGCAGCGTTTTACGAGCCGAACGACAAATCACGATCAGACGGTGATGTAACGGCAGTTCTCGTCGTTCGGTCGACTGGCAAAAATAATTCGAACTGTACACCGAGCAACGTTGCAGATTTACGACGTGTCGCCACGTCGTGGACGGCTAGCACACAAGCAAAGTGGCTCGACAACGCATTACGAGATTCAGCGATACAAGCCACTATATACACTGTACACACATACGCGACAAGGTAACACCTTTCCCCACTGTGCTAGCGATTCGCCATCGAGCGACGTTTTGCTTTATGTATACTGGCCTCGGCGATACGTGATGTATGATAAACAACACGTGTTAACATGTAACGAGAAGAAAGAGTGTCGATGCACACGTTCTGCTCTCCTGCTTCGATGCCACGATGATTTATCTTTTCGTAGAAAAAATATTTTTCTAGTAACTCGTTAAAGGAAAATAGAATACATTTATCGACTTTTTGCTTGCCGTTCTCGTATTTTAATTTAATTACTACGTGTACATTATAGAAAATTGCATCGGAGATAAGATTATTATTCATTGAGACATAAACATGGTTTTATTTTATTGCCATGTGAATTTAACATAAGGCGCTAGGTTTCTAGGAAGGAACTAGAAGAAGACGAACAATGTGTAGGTGTGCCACAATCTTAAGCGTGAAAACAATTCCGAGAAATAGCTTCTGCATTCAGAGTTCTCAGATATCGGACGTGCTGTTCTTTGATACATTCGGAAGGTGTGATATCTGGTTGCTTAACCGGCTACGCGATGCACGCAAACACGCCTGTCTTCGAGAATTTGCGTTTTATCAAGTCGATGCGACCGAGAATTAATTCAGCCCGCCTCGGTAATTGTTTGTAGTAATGAGAAAAGCGAAGGAAAACGTTAAAGGATTTGGCGCGAACACTATCTTCGTTCGCGATAAGTGCAAATTATTAGCCACTTTATCGTAGCTACTTTATTGTCGCAGATAAGCCCGTCGTTTACCTGATTGTGTTTCGCGAAACCTGCAACCACGACCATGACTACGTCGCAGTCCTAAAACCAACTGGCTTTATCGTAATTTATGAAATCAGTCTACCATGGAAGAAAAGCCAGAATCAAAGCTATTAAACCATTTGCAAACACACCGTTTTCTAAAGATCTAATACGTTCCTGTTGAACACCTGTTTCTCATAATCTTATTTAAAAAAAAAAAAAAAGGAAAGGAGGAAAAAAGAGACTTAAGAACCGAAAGAATTAAGTATAATTAGTCCCAACGGCGAATAGCAAAATTACTATCTTGTATGATGGTGATTACATTTTTTACCGAACGTAATAAGCATAGCACGTCGAAAGGAAGGAATTCTGAAAACAGGTGAGTAAAAAAGTGTCGGCCGATTCTTCATACTGTATAAAAAAGCGAGTCGCGTGCGAAAGATAGAGGTCGGTGTCGCCTCCGAAATGGCGCGGCTCCGCGGTCGTTCGTTTCTCTTATATCCTTGATAGTCGCTCGTAAACCGAATTAACAGTACGGCCACCACGTGACCGTAGTTAGCGTGCGCCTAGCGTGCACTCACACGATTAAAATGTAAACTCACGTGGGAGAGAGAGGCTACCTCGCGGACATATTCGACTTGCACACGACCGCGCGGAGGAACCTGTGAATTCGCCGACACGACGTGTACACACATCCATCCATCCACTCACACACACGTATGCATATACGTACGTCCTGATAGATACGTCGAGGAAACACATATACATACGTACACATAGAGAATTTCGTGTGGACGAGCGTGAGCAATAAGAGGAACCGACAGAGGATATCATAGAAGCGGGGTAGCAGCTCGTGAGGAATGGTAGGGGGCAGAAAATGCATATCCAGGGTATGAAGAGGCGGCCTCTCAGAGCTTGGCATGGTACAGTGGCTACCCAGCCACCCCTTCTCTCTTCCTCGACCACCGCCACCCCCATGCGAAAGCCGTACCTCTCGCGAAACGTACATCTACTTCCTCCTGCCTCCGGCTCGCACAGCCACCCCCTCCCTCTCTTTCTCCTATTTCAGCCGTAGTGCAGTAGTCGCTTACAGCGCTTCCAAATTCACGTAATAAAGCTAGCAAGAGAGAGAAAGAGAAAGGGAGGAAAAGAGAGAAAGAGAGAGAAATGGTGGCGGCAGGATGGAGGGTGGAAACCAGGCGCCCACGCTAAGTACATTTACACGGATAGATGAAAATATCAGGAACGAAGGAACGGCAAAGGTTGGTCGGAAGTTGCGAAGGCGGTAAGGGAAGGGGTAGCTACTTAACATTCTTTGCCCTGGGTCCGACCAGGCGGCAAGAGGGATCGTGTTACCCTGAAAACCGACTGCACAGGTACTGTTCGTTTGTTTATAGATATAGGGTACATTTTTGTCGACACAGAGAAGAAGGGATCCGTAGGCACCTTGGGGGAGGAGGGTTGGATAAAAAACCGAGGAAGAAAGGGCGAGACACTCGCTATAATTTCGAGCGTAACCCGTTTGCACGGGTCTATATTTGCACTCGGATAGACAAACCTACGAAGGGCCACTTGTCCTTTCTTTTTGCCCTCGCCCCGATCTCCGCTTCTTGCACCCCCCTTTTTTGTCCAACTTCAAGAGGGAATCGCTATTTTTGAGGAACATGCACGAATACGAGTCGCCAGGATTTATTTTGCACGTTCCATGACTCGAAGTGTTCTCGAGGTTCGTTAGATCCGGAGATAGAAGATCGTTTCGTTATTCCGTTAAATCCTAATTCGACGATCACCACGACATTGTCGATTTTCTTTTCCAAGCAGCTTTTCTATACCACTACACTCCCTATAAATATATATATATGTATTTGTACTCGTTTCTTTCGAGATTTACCCTTTCTTTCACGGTGAAACAGACGAAGCTTTTAGAATACACGAGTATCTTTCCTACGAGTTTTTACATGTTCCTTTTGAAACCTCGTCTATTTATCGCGAAACAAACGATACGTCATCCAATTAAATAATCCCGGAGAAAGAGTCGGCCACTGCCAGCGGACCTGTTATTAGCGACGGCTGAAAGCCGTGCGATTAAAAAGCTCCGACCTTCCAGGGAAGCCATATATCCGTAAGAAAAATACCTGTTCACTTTTCACTGTCTCCTGTGCACCGATACACGCGCGCGCACTCGACTAACGCAAACTAAGTTATAATTTACAACAGCACCTACGCACTCTCACTGCTAGGCAGAAAGAGAGAAGTGTATCAAGGGCTACTTGTCGTTCTTTTTCGACTCTTCCCTCCCTTCTTCTATAGCAGAGCCCGTCACAACCGTTCCATTCGAAACGTCCGACATGCATGTATATATGTATGTATCTCCCTTTTTCGGCTATGCATCGTGGAACGAACATGAACCATGTGGGGGGTGTTCGCGAGTATATATATTTATTTATTCGTTTTTCGCGAAAGAACAAGGGGGTCTGTCGGCGTCACCACCCCCGAAACGTACACCACCCCTCGCCCTTCTGAAACCGGTGAAGTGTGTGTACCAGAGGCAAGCGTAGGAAACCGGTGCTTTCGTCGACGTGCAGAGCTTGATAGAAGAGCGTGCACACGTTCCTGTTCATCGGATACCGACTCCCGCTGCAGGCTACATTGGAGCAGATTAACCGGAAGGGATTATTACAAGGGAGGATGGAGGGATGTACGCATTTATTCCGGCCAAGGGATGAGAAGGACCTGCATGTTACTCTGCAACCCAGCATCGCAACCGGAGAGAGAAAGATTCTTTTTAATTCTACTTCCCTTTTTTCTCCTCGACTTGTTCAGTCCCACCCTCTCGCCGCGTCTCCGTTACTCTATCCGTTCCTTCCACCTGTCCTTCAAAACCGATCTTCCTTCGATTTCAAGCGTTTACACGACAGAAATCCCGTGGCGCGTAATACGATGCAGCCCTTCAACGAATCCCTATCCTGTTGATCGGCTGAAACCTCCATCCTGCTGGTGCCTACGAATCGTTAATAACGAGATCGATCGAATTATCGGAGCTACCTTTCAAATTCACCGATTCTACAGCGTGTTCGCCAATAAAGGTTGTTTCGTGTAGGACACGATAGAAAGAGGTGAAATGAAGACAATGACGAATGAATGCGATTCGTACGAGTAGGTAAAAGTGCAAATAGCGAATTGGGTGTACACATGATGAAAATAGTGGCGCGGGACAGTACATGGGACATACACGGAGAATCGGGGCTCGTTCGACAAACAAACGATGGGGTTTCATTCCAACGATCGAATGCTTCTTTGGTCGGTACACAAGGGGGGGAAATGCGCCGGTATTTTTCAAAAAAACTCGCCGTTTTAACGTCTAGTTCACGGTTAACGTTGCCAATCGTACATTCGCAACTGATCGTTGTGCGCTCCTCAACGGATACGCGTACACGTGAGAAATACATACGTACGTGACGAATACATGGATAGGTAGTGCAGAGAGGACGTACCAAGGGTGGAGAAACTTGACGAAACATCCGCGCAGATTCCACGTGCACGCGCGAAAATACGCGATCGGTATTCTCCGACGAGAAGCTGGGATTACCGTGTGCACGTGCGAACTCCTCTCCGCGGTATTAAACGATTCGACGAGTTTTATTTATTCAGGAAATGAAAATCCTAATAGACTTTCGCTTCGTTGTTATATTTTCTTGCCCGGCTCAGAGCCCAGGCGTGCCCGGTATTTACGTACGTACCTTTTGCGCGTGCACGACCGCGTCCATCGCAGCCTCTCTTCCTATACACATCGAATACGTGATATCGCAACCCAGTCTTCTATAACGCGTTGTTAAATAACAGCATGAGCAGCCTTCTGGGAGTTTCGGAAGGAGCTTGTTTGAAGAGCGAGGGAACAGTTACCCACTGCGCTGTTGTTGGGATTATCGGACGAGCCACCTCTGAATGGAATCGGTCCACATATGTGTTTGGTAAATGATTGTTCTTGTTATCGAATAGGAAATTCTAATTGTTAAAAATGAATCGAAAAATTCCATCACTGTTTAAATACACGCTTAGATTTTAATAAATCAGAAGTCTGCCTCGTAATTCGTTGATCATGGAACAGGTAGTAATTTTATTTCAGGAATACTACCGGACCTTTTCACAGAGAAAGAAGATAGACATTGTGAGATTTGGGTTACTTGAATTGTAAGCTAGAGACGTTCTATGGAGGAGAGTAATGGATTTAGTTTAAATTTAAGCCTTCAGTTTAAATGTTAAATATCAAGAAGAATTTCTTTTTCGATGATTGAAACATCAAATAGAAATTTGTTCAAACTAAGTTGTAAATTGTAATTTGAAGATTTAAATTCAGACGAAACTACTCTACTGGTATTTAAGCTAGCACTAAACCATTTCCTGTTAACCGTACGCGCCCGGTAATCCAAAGAATTTGGTCGATGTAAATGTAGGCAAAAAAAAGGGTGGCATGTAAATCGTTAAAGAGACTCGATTAATTAACACCCACTTTTCTTCACCGTCATTTGCAAGAAAAATAGCCTGCGTTCGCAGTGAAGCACACGCGTCGGTTCGATAGAAGCTTACTTAGGTATTAAACGGTGGCCGTGTATTGTTTAAAGGTTCGCGTGTGTGGGATCGGTCACCCTGTATAAGAGAACCGTGGTAAATATTAGGTACTATCCTGGCGGCGTTAAGTGTACAATGGTGAAAGGCAACCAGGGGGTGTAACGCAGTGGGGTGCGTGCAATGTGTCCGCGCGAGAAAGACAGAGCGGATGAAAGAGGGGGGTGGAAGGATACCTTTCGTCCGTAGAACAGCCGAAGGTAGAGATGGAGGCGGCGACCAAATTGAATTTGGGTTCTGGCCTCTGTTTAGATTCCTCGTTGGTTGTTTAGTTTAGAGGAACAAAGAAAACATCTATGTGTTTATTCTAGCCAACGTTTCACCCCCGTCTCTACTACTCTTGCCGCGACGTGTCTCTCTCTCTCTCTTTCTCTTTCCCTTCTCCTCTTTCACATTATTTCTGTCCCTCGCGCGAAACCACTCTTTCTTCTTCATCCCTCTTCCCTCATTTCCCTCCAACCGGATTCCTCGACAATCCACAAACTCTTTCCACCATATGCACATTTTTTTATGTGAGCTTCCAACCCCTGCAAAACGCTGTGTCCTCTAATTCGTTAAATACACCCCTTGCGTTGCATCCCCCTTATTTTGCCACGAATTTCTCTCGTTCAACATTTTCGATATACGTGTGTCTCCTTTGGCGTTATGGATATCGATGGACGATATTTTTGTTCGGGCAAAAGCGTTGCCTCTCTTAAACCTCCACCCCACTCTCGCGAAGGATCCGAGAATTCGCGAGAAGACACCGTGGGAGACGCAATTTCCAAAATAAACGCCGTCTCCGCAAATAATCATCGCGCGTGCTTTTAATTAAATTTCACCGTCTGGCGCCAGAGTATCCGCGGTAGGATGCCGAGTTCGGTGCTATCTTCTTCCAATTCGCAAGTACTCGAGCCCAAAGTATCGATCCGAGATAGATGAAATATATTTCCCGACGTATGTATGTAATAGGAAGAGAAAATGGTACGTCGCGAAAAGAATTGACGCTGAGAAAGGTGTGACGAAATCCCTATTGCCACGCCACTGTTGTCGGTGATAAAAGCCGATAAGGAAAACGAGACTGGCGCGTGTGCTCGTCAAGATAAAACCAAACAGATGTGAAAATATTCAACCGTTTTATATACGACGCACGCTTTAGACTCGACTACGTTTCGAGAAAAGACCCGTTTAAATATACTGTCCTATTAAGAGCCTAGCCGTATCTATCGGCGAACTTCTTTTATATTCACCATCGTCGATCCGTTGCAAATAATTACGAATATGAAAGACAAAGAGATTACTCGACATAGACACGGGGCCGATGTTTAAAGATCGCGCGACGTGGGAACACAGTTGTTTCAGGTGTACTACGCGTAGAATCCCCTCGGTGTTTGAGATTTCCGAGGCGAAAGAGACGCGGCAAAGATTTAGCGGTATCCGATGGTGTTTACACGAAGCGACACGAAATGTTTGGCCGCGATTCTCTTGCCAGTTATTTCAGGTGGCCAACCGAGCCTCGTAGTTTTGTCAACCGACGCGAAGCTGATCATAAAAACTCCGGGAATCGCATCGACGCCATTCTATCGACGTGACCACTCCATTACCTAACAGTTTCTCGTCAACTGTTTCGTTGATTCATAAAAAAGCGCAAAGAAATATACAGCGATGAAGAAAAGTATTGATACGAATCCGCGTCTCTCGTAAAATTCTGCCTGCATTTAGAAAAAGTAGAATTCTCTTTTTACGCAAGTTTGAGCTTAAAAATATTATGAACAAGTGTCGCGAGAATTTCTATTTCTATATTCCAACTGTAGAACTATTATTTTGTTGCCGCCGTATTGATCTCGCGACAACTGAATCCTTACGTTGACTCTACGAAATACGACAATCGATCATGTACTTTTCTTCGATTATATATTTTACCGATTTTTTTTATTGTTTAATGTTATAACAAATTACAGCATATTTAAACTATTCATTGTATAGTGATATTTTACAAATAAAAATGAGATAAAGACTGTCGCGTTTTATAGATTTACACAGAACTCTACGAGAAATCCGCTGTCTAATAAATCTTTCGTCTGCCACGGTAAACTACGAAAAAAGGTACGTGAAGGAGCTTGACAAACGAATGGTCCTGGGACCGTCAATTCTTCGTTTTGCACATATACTCATATATGTAATTTGAATTTCACACATCCTTTAACTACCTTATTCTATCAATGTTCAACGACATTTCTACCGTTTCTACTGACAATTCCGTCAAAGCTAATTGCGCGCGCCAAGGATACAAGGAAAAGAAGTGTCCGAGGAAAAAAGTCAAGAGAGAGACATCGTCGTAAGATATCGTTGAAATTTGGGAGGATGTTCTACTAGATTTTCTCAGGTATCACTCAGCGACAGGAATCGAGCGTGTGAATAATAGAGGGTAATCGCCCTTGCCAGTCTCTGTCGACCTTCGCCCCTCGGGGGTAGCAAGGTGGGAGAGTAGAAGGGTGGGATTTCTAGATTGGATTTAAGTACACAGCCGTGAGGTTTCAACCGGTTAATAATGTAGATAAAACCGAGACTTCCAGGACTACGCGAGACGTCGCGATGTTGTGGCGAACTTGAATTCTCTCAGCTTCTATCACGGCGATCTGTTCTTACCCGCCTGTTCCTTGGCTGATTGAATATTCCAGAAATTGACAGGCATCGCCGAAACACTTGGCACGAATCCAAAATAAATACCTCGGTCTTGTTTCTTCGCAATCGTCAGCAATTTACGATGCTAACGGATCGAATTAGTCTGCTTATCGAGTTTTCTCCGAGATTAATCATTAATAACAATTTGTTTACGGAAACTGATTATCAATCTAGTTAAAATAAACGACTTTCACTGTAATATATAATTTCTGAAAGTGAAATATGGATAAATGTTAGTTGTTGTTACGTGATTTATAGAAGAAACGGAAGAAAAGATTTATTCGTTTCAAACAAAGTGGAAGGCAAGCGAATCAATGGTAAGGCTCAGCGAAATAACGCGAGACGAGGTCAAGGATCGTTCATCTGTCGGAAAATTGCACGTTTCCCTAACTGAGAAACTAAGCGAGAAATGAAATAAGAGTATCTCATTCGCGTAACGAGCGGCTCGCGGAAGTTGAACCAGTCACCAGTCAGTGAACGGTTTCAGTAATTTATTAAAATCCTCGTCGCCGTCGTCATCCGACGTTGGTGCTCACGCGACCAGGAAAAAGCCTTTGCTTCCGACTTAAAAAAGAAAAAGAAAGAAGGAAAAAGGAAAAAACGGAAAGAAGAATGAAGAAGATCGGCGAGAGACACAGCGAGCGCGAAAACGAAGGAAACCTTTTATGCGCAGGCCAGCTGGCTCAGCACGACAAAAATTCTTTCAATTACAGAAAAGCGAGTTCTCCTTAATTCCCCGGGCATCGATATTCATAGCGAAGCGTGTTACGTAAAAGTTACGACGGGATTCGGCTCTCGAGCCGCAGAGAAAGAGAACGAGGAGAGCGTGGATGCGGATCAGGCTGCAGCCTGGTTATAGGCACTCGAATACCGGGGGTAGTAGCGCAAAGAGGGTAGAAAAGTATAACGGAACCAAAGGATGGGGGAGAAGAATTGGGCAGCAAAAAGAGATGGGGGAGAAAACGGGTGTGGGATGCCGAGCAGAAGCTTGATTGGAAAGGACAGCCTATCCGCAATTTGCGATCCGAGAGAGGGGAGTCGAAGGTGAGAATTCCGCTTGTCTCTCATCGAGACTTTCTTTCTCCCCTTTCTTCGCCTCTTCTTTCGTCCACCAACGCCATCACAACCATCACCTCCTCTTCCATCCCAAGCTTTTTCTATTTTTCACCCAACGTTTCTTCCCGCTAAGCACCCCTTCGCCATTGCCTCTACGCAACCCCTTTTTGCATTTCAAGGAAGGAGCGAACGACCTCGTCAATACCCGTACTGTGGCTCTTATCCGGCCAGATCCTCTGGATTCTTGTTCATCCTCGCGCGGACCCGTTTGGATATTAATCGTCGGGATAAACGACCCCCGTGATTCTAATGAAATATCGACACACCGGCGAAAGTTTGTTTAATCAGTGAATACCAACGTCGTGATCACGAATTCCGAGTTGATCGAGGGACTAAGAAGAGGGGTCTCGTCACGTTTGAATTCGATCTTTCGCGTTCGCTTTCCGTCTTTGAAACTGGTTCAGCTCGATGTACACGAGATACGTTGTAATATATTAGGACGAAAAACTGGACGAAATATGAAGCGGAGGTTGCACGAAACGGTTTATCGAATTCTATTTTCTGTCCCCTCTCGTCTAACGATCGCAGAATGTTCGCGGTATCGACTATCGAGCTAATATTAACGCGCAATCGCCGTATTCGCCTGCACCGAGTTTAGCCACGGCGTTCCATCAAAACGGATACAGGTCGAGGTACTTTATTTTCCACGGGTCAGACGAAAACGCGCTGTCCCAACCACCAAATTCACGGCTGTATTATTCACGAATATCTTATTTTGTTAATCCGTTGATAGAGTCCGTACAGTTCGATACTACTCCGTCAGTATGAACGTTCGCGCTTTCATAGGGACACGTCTATTACGATTTCGTTTAGGATAGTCGCGATTATCGATCTGTGTATACAATTCTCTGCGTTCGTTTCGAGAAATGCCAATTTGGAGAAGAAACTTCAGTGTCTTCGAGGACCCACAAGTCTCCACTGACGTTGTTCGAAGCCTTGCGAGCAACCCTCCACTCAGAGAACCTGCTAAATTATAAACAGCGTCAGCCAACACCGCGGGATTTCGATCGACTCTGAAACCACAGAAACTTAAGGTGGCTGGTCTCGCGACAACCAACATCTCAGTTTCGGAGCTGAAACTCACGTGGCCAGCGTCTCTTGTAGCCAAGTTTCGCGTCATCCTTCGTGCGAACACTAGCTCATTAATTTCGAAGAAAGGATAATGGAACACGACGCGTCTTCCCCTAAGGTGACCTACAATGGTTACGGAAAATATTTGCAATCTAATTTTACATTCTTATTCTCCTTATTCTCCGACGAAGCGTTTTATTTATCAGAATCCAGATTACGTTTTTATAATATCAATTATTGTAATCACACGAAAGTAACGCTAAATGACACGAAATTTGATGCAGTTGGACTTAATTAATTAGTAGATGCAAAATAATAAATACAATGGTGTGCAGACATTTTTTATAGCCACTGTATATCAAGTGCTTTCGTAATAAATTTTCCTGTCTCACCCTTCTTTCGAAATATGACTGTGATTCGATATCGAGATAAAGCACGACAAAAAGGGCGCAAGAAATTATAAAACGAAAGCGTAGTGCGACAACCATCCGATTCTACGTGTATTTCTTTTAATGATCCTTTTATTTTCTAGCGAAGATATCACAAAGCCACTCTGCATCCCCATTCTCTCGTACGTCTACTTCGAAATACATGCAAAAATTTGAAAGACCAATGTTTCAATCGTATTTGCCTACTCGTTGGACAACTATGCTATTTCGATCGTCCACATAAAAATGAAGATCAACGATAAAACAAGTTTCAAAGACGAAATGAATATAAAGAAGCAATTTGATAATAATAATAATCTAATAAATACAATGACAGTTTGTAATTGCAAATAATTGGCCGACGAAAACAATTGAAGGTATTAACAGAGCCGACAAGTTGGAACATCAGCACTGGCGCTAAAGTTACGGTGGCCAGCAGGACTGGTCCCCGTCTATGGGACAATGGAGGAGGACAGGAAGTCGCGGTCGAGCTGGCGAGTGGTCAGCAGAACTTGATAGTTTCTCAAAACTCGATCTTCGAATCGTCTCGAATCTCACGCCGTCGAAAAGACCTTTACGATCTATACAACACGAGTGTCGTGTCGAATCTAACATTTTCGTTTACCATCGAACACAACAGTACGCTTGTTTGACATCTAAATATGTTATAAGTAACCGAGAATTAATCGTTCGATTTATCGATTGACGTGTAAACCAGATGATGGTTCTATTTATGCGCTTTTCGTAGCTCGTTTTAATTACAAATCAACGAATGCATTTAAACTAAAAACGCGTCGAGAAAGTAGACCAGTGTGTCGTTAAAATAATACCAAAAATATCTTTTTCTCTCTCTCTCCCTCTCTTCTCAACAGTATACTTATGTATACGTGTCAGACTGACGATAAGCGAATCTCTGTTTACACGTAACCAACAGGCGAGCAGATGTACGTGTCGCACGTGTAATTCATAGGCCCGTAGTGGTACACACGTATTTACCTGGTGCGTCACGTGAACTTGATATTCACCGTTACTATCTACGCATACGCGCGCGTAAACGCGGTGTACGAATGAAAATACCCTGGATAATGTTGCCTGTGCGATTATTAAAATAATTTATTTCCCGCCGGTGACCGTTATCGATGAAAGGAGACTTATCGACCGATCCAACGCACGAATGGGTTGAAGCGTAGTTAGGAATATTGACTCCTCGTGAAAAAATGAATGTGGAAAAATATGGAGTAAAAAAAAAAAAAAAAAAAAAAAAAAAATGAATGGCGATTGACAACGGGAAAAGAATTACTATTCCGTAGCTTTCATCAGTTTTTCTAAAAACAAGCCGTCCCTTTGTTTCTAGCTATGTATTGTATTTTAACCACATGATTCATATGCTTGTGACATACGAGCGTAAATTGTTTCTAGTTTAATCGGTTTAGATTTTATCCTATGATCTGCGTGAATTAAGAAGCTATGAGATACCCTATAAAAAATTCTTGTATACACATTTACATTGCAGGTCGTGTCGTGTTATAAAAAATGTAAGCACTTGTTGAAACATATTGCATAATATTATGACATTATTAAACTGTTATTACATCTTCGTCGCGTTGTCGACGTTTTTATGCATTTTATATTATATATTCTCGGTTGTCTAAAATAAGATATGGAAGACCAGAAGATAGTGAAAAAACGTAACGAATAATTACCAAGTAAAGTGTTATTTATATATGGAGACGTACAATATGTCTAAAAAGACATTCAGAGGCTGGGTGTTCCATATGTCACGCATATATGCATTCCAAAGGTGACTGTATACCTGCTGCTCTGGTGGTATCGTGCGACCATATTCGTCCCCCTTTCGAAAAGGAAACCGTCGAAAAGGCCGCTTTAAGGGCCATAAAACATTTGTTTCCCTCGACGGTGCTCGCGCTACTATCCGAAACGCTATATTGCGTACAGCCGCGAACTCGGGATTTCGAATTGAATTTGAAATCAGGGGGCTCGATTTTATGGTGGCTGGGTGTCAAACGCGTCGCAAGTATCGCATTCGAAGCGGTTATTCCACGTAAGAGAAGGGGAAACTTTCGCTTGAACCCGAAACCCTCCATAGGCATGGATCGTTATCGGTTTACTGGTTTCCTGGCAAGTGTATCGACGCGAGATGCGGCTGTTCAAACGGTTCAATTTCGTTTTCCATTCCCTACGAGACTCATAGGACAGAGATACGGCTGGGATAGATCGCAGTCGCGAGTCTCTTATCGCGTCAAGATTCCTCTATTCCGAGAAATCAATGAGTCTAGCCGGACGTCTTAGTAAGCGTTTTATCGCTCGTAAGCAGATGTTTGCCTCTAAAATTAGTGCTATTTATGGAGTGATGTCGCCGGTTATTAATAACACTATTCCCGCGTTACACATAAATTCCAGGAAAGAAAAAAAAAAAAATACGATCAAAGATAAACATCGTCCGACAAAGAGATTCGAGAGTTTCGTAATATCGTGCCGTATTCGGTGAGAATGAAATTTCTTGGAACCATTGTACAAAAGTGAGCTTTCACAGAAGATAGTGGGAGGGGAAGAAGAGAAGAATCGTAGAGAAGAAAAGAAAACGTCGCGGTTATCTTATCGAAAGCAAATTTCCAGAGATTAATTCCTTACCTGGTCGTTGTCTTGTTGATCTTGCCCGTATGAGGGGGTGTCACCGTTAGGGGTGGTGGCGGCGGAGGGTCGCTGTGACGTTGACAAGTTGATCGCGCCGTCTCCGTCTGTGTCATGATCCATTATGCCATCGTCCTGAAATCACGATCATCGTTACGTCAATCGGACTGCTGGCTTCTTTGGTGCACTGAACTTCATCGTTGAACTCGCCGCTTTCGCGTATATACTGATATCTTATATTACGTCATACCGCGAAATTTCTCGATCGGTCAACAACGTTTCGCTGCTATCGTTCGAGAGATGTTTCTCACTCGCGAAGCACGAAAGTTTGGGTTTCCTGTATCCACGGACCACGGTAAAAGAAGAAAGAAAAGGATAGCCGGCTCTACGAAGGTTTTGAAATATGCTTTAGTTATACGATATTGCCCTCGACGTAGGAACAATTTTAGATCACGTCTGACGCATGTGATTCCATACACTCGAGGCAAAGGCAACAATGTTTAGCTCGCGGAACACACGTACACATATACAAACGAATCGCTAATAATATATTCTATCGTTTGCATTCTCACGCGAGGAATTAACCTATACGATAATGTAACACTCCTACTTTTTCCTGTACCTTGACAAACAATATTATTCGACTCGCAAAAGTTCGCTTACTTTAAGAAAAGTTCGTAGTTCCCAATTTCAGTCATCCAATGGCCAGTTTAGAATTCATGGAAGCGTAATACATTTGAAGCGTCTCACAGCGAGAGAAGGACGTGTTTCTTCGAATGGTTTCGCAACGAATAACACTTTCCGCGACACGAAGAAAAAAAAAAAAATAAAAACAACGGCGTAGAAAAGCGAACGTAAATATCGGATCACATAAAAACACCACTCGCGAGGAGAAATAAGTTACACAGCGTCTTCAACAGCGAAGAATCACCATACCGGAAGTACGCTGATCCTCCAGCTGGCGCACAACTATCACGCGAATCGTCGATCGCGTTCTTTCACCAAACGAATATACGCACCACTAATTTACGATCCGAGAATTCCTCGTTCGTTCGTTTAACCTAAAAACGAAACGACAGCATCGTCTACGAGGCTCGCGCACACATGGGGTGAATACGCACTTGGAAAATGTCGTTGGCAACACGCACGTGGACACGAAGGAGCCGTCAAAACTCGTGTGCGCGGGCTATGGAAAAAAGAAGGAGAGGAGACGAATGGAACGAGGATGACGAAGAAGAAACGGTTGGGACGAGCGCGTGTAAAAGGAGACGAAAACTATATAGAGGAGGAATGGAGAGGAGAGAGGACGAAACGGACGACGACGCCGTAAAGAAGACGAAAAGCAACGTTCACGCGGCGACCGAGTAGCGAGGACTAAACACTAAAAGCGGCACAGGCATACCAAGCAGCCCAACCAGCGAGGCTGTTGCTTATTGTGTAAATATAAACAAATATAGTTGAAACCAACCAACAGGCCTGCTTTCAGCTCTCCCTTCTCTCCCCGCCCTGCTCCGCCGTCTTCTACTCTTGTGTGCCCTACCTTCTCTGTCGGCATCTCCCCTTCCCCACTTATCGCGGGCTCTCTGTCCTCCTCCCCTACCCCAGAGTCGTGTCTGAAGACTTTGCCCCTCTCGCTCCACCGTAACACCCACCCTTCGTCACGTCCCTGACCCCACCGCCGCCAGGCAAACCAGTACATCATATACGAGGCACGTTGTATACCGTGGCTCTGTGTGGCTGACTGGCTGCCTCGGCTTAGCTTGGCCTGTGCCTCTGCCCTCTCACTCTCTCCTTCTCTCTCTTTGCCTTCTGTTCTTCTCGTCCCATATGCTCGTCTCTGCTCGAACATTACACATCGTCGCACGGTTGTTTGGCAAGCGGCTGTTCGCGACGCCTAACTTCGTGACAACCGGGGGACTAGCCGACTCTTCGCTCCGACAAACGGACAACTATAGCCTCCTGGATTTTTCTACTGGAGGGTGTTTTGAAGATTCACGGAATTTTCTCGCACGTCTGATCGAATAATTGTACTGTACCAATGAAAATCGGAAATATACCGCTCTTCGAAGCTAATCCTGTAAACTAATTTTTAGGGTAGCAGTTGATGTAAAAATATCGCGGAATTAATAACTGAAATCGATGAATAACGAAATTTGGAGCAAGAAATCCGATGTTCTTGGATTTGCAAGATATCGAAGATATCCAACTTCCTGTATATATAGAGAATTATGTAAGAGGAAGTTAAATACACGTTAGAAAATGAATCGTTAGCACCCTGGATCTAACGAGTTGATATTTCTCGAGATAACCGGAGATAAGTCGTCTGCGACTGTCAGGCACACTCAAACGGTTCGATACACCGACTTACTAATAAATTATGAATATTTCGTTCTTTAGTTGACTGGCCGTGGATATACATGGAGGCGAGGAGGTGGTTGCACACACTGTTGCTTCGTAAATACGTGTGTACACGTGTTGTCTGACGCAACCTGAACCACCGGCTCAAGTTTGTATAGGCGAACCGGAAATGGGGGACGAAATATTCCTCGAAACGGCACGTCCTTAAATATTCCTTTCACTCGTATTTCCAGTACTACAATTGATACCGTGTACAGCAATGCTTTCGAAATTTTCTGCTGATACGTGGAGAATTATTCCGTTCTTGTCACACCTTCTTGTCGTTACAATGTAACGAAGAAAAATAAAGAAAAGATAAATGGCCAAAGTATTTTAAATTTGTACGACTACCCTTTCCAAACCTCGTTCCGTGTATCATACACGGGGCAAAAAGAAGTGACGAAGAGAAATTGTTCCAGCGGATTTATATTATTCAATGTACGATACTGTAGTCCTGTCGAAGTTACACGAGGCAAATCCTTGGGTTTAGCCGTTCCCATTGTCGAACAGCTAGGTGTATTCCGTAACCCAATGATGGTTCGGCGAGGGGTACCGCGACCCATCGCCTGGTCCTATGATAACAAAACTTAGGGCAAAAATAGGCGCAGCCGGCCTTGTGAGGCTTGTGTACGTGGCATATACTAAATATGTATTTATTAAGTAAACAACCGTTGCGCTGGGGTTCTAAGGTACATACGTCTCGTTTCCTATTTCATTGTGAGTAATGCGTTCTCGTGGACCCGATGGTTTTTAGTTACGTCACGTTGCTCCAGCATGGCTATGATGATATTATATGCGACGTGAAATGATTCTATAATTTTCAAACTCTCGTTTATTTTTTATCATTCTGCGTAGAGAGATCAGAAAGTCACACGTCGAGGGTATATAATTCGTCAACGATAAGGGAGACAAACCTTTGAACAATTAACCAGACAAAGGGTGTGTAATCTAACCCAAACGACGAAGGGGTTAAAAATCGAAGGCAATGTCCCAGACGGTAACACGGGTTTAAGAATGGATCCCGACACACCGTTCACGAGAACGCGTACGAGTATCCAAAAGAGGGGTGCACGAGGGTGTGCGATCCAGCAAACCGACCGTAAAGAAGGATAATCGTCGAGAGTCGAAGTAAGAAGAGATAACGAGATCGTATATCCCCATCAAAAAGGAGAGAAGGACAAGGTAAACGCCTTCGTCTGTGTGCGCACAGGTCCTGACCATCCTTTCTACACGTATATATACACCGTTGAGTGTTCATACTACCCTTCTAAATAATAAACGAGAGGATTTACCCCCGTCAGGTTCGCACGACGGTACATAAAAATACTCGAATCTGAGAAATTAGCGGGAGCGGACTAACGGGACATCGTTCGTCGCAGGAGTTCGAGGTGCAAGAAGGAGGTGGAGCGAGGACAGGATGTGGAAAAAGAGAGGAGCTTGATAGGAGGGAACGTAAGGGGTAGGGGGTTGGTCGGAGACGAGGCGGAGGCGGTTCGGTCTCGGGTGCGGAGTGGCCGCCAGGAAAAAAGGGTACCTAAAAGGGTTGAATTAATGTCGCGATAAATATATGATTTAAGGTGGAAACGTTTGCAACTCCGGCTAATTTTTTATCTGAGACCGCGGCGCGCTCCTCGTCGAGAGGGTTTTTACCCTAGGAAAGAGAGACCGACGATCTCTCGAGCGAGCCACACTTGGACCGGCCAAAAGGGGGGATTTGGGAACTCCGCGAGGGGAGAAGGAAGCGAGGCCTTTAGAAAAGGAGGAGGAGCTCACTGGGAGGGGGTTAAAAACCGAGCGGCATGGTGACAGAGGCGGAGAGTGGTCGAATTCAACGGTTATTTCTTTTTTCGGGTAATTTACTACCGGCGAGAATTTGAGCGGACGCGCGCTTTTTAATAGTTCGCGCCACTCCAAGGACTCTTTCGTCCTTTTTCTCATCCCTCAACCTCTCCGACTCCCGGGGTTGCGCCAGGCCATCCTGGCAGGCATCTCTTTCTCCGTCTGTCGTCCAGAAGGATCGGCCAGAGGGACAACGCGGCGGCATCGTTCCGCCGCGGTTACGATGAGAATTACGAGACTATAAAGCGGCCATCTACGACGCAGTTTATGTCACTCGAGTCCGTGGACTGATTTTACTACAGATTACTCATCGCTTTTTTTCTAATGTCGAAACCATCGCGGTGATTCGCGAAACCTTTCGCCACGCAGGACTAAATCCTTGTCTCATAACGTTGTGTCACATAATTCTAACTTTAACTTCAATATTTTATATCGTTAATCTCTAAATGTTTCAATATTTATCACGTTCGCTACATATGTGTAATTCTTTCAGATTAATTCAGATTTTATTTTAAAGCAGAATTGATTGATTAAAGAAATTGCGAACGAAACGTTGCCGCTTATTGATAAACGAATATATAATTGACATTAATAACAATGTATAATTAATATACTTGGCTGAGAAGAAAAAGCGTGATCGATGTTTCGTTCTAATCTACTATAGTGTCAAACACAAGTATCAAGTAGACGAAACGTAAGGCGAAAGATTCAAGAGGAAGAATATACTTATAAAAGGTATTTCTTAATAATTAATTAATCCCTTATAAGCAAATAATTCATTATCATCCTACCAGCACCCGCAGATCAAAGCAATGGATCGAAATACTCTTTATATAGCCAACCAGCAGCAAACAACCCCTAAAATATAGAATTTCCTCCTCTGACCGATCTCTTTATGTTTCGTCGCGCAATTTCGCGACGACTTCCCCAAATCCTTCGCAGATACTACATCATTGGGTAATCGGGGATGAGAGCATCCCCGCGGGACCGCAAACAGCCTCTCCCTCAATTATGTGCGACATGAGCGAGCGAGCGAGCGAGCGATGGCGAGGCTGGCGCGTATCAGCATACGTGACGATGAGGCTGCAAACGAGAATCGTACAACTATTCTCAGCCACCCTTTGCTTCTTCGAAAACGCGTAGGATGGAAAAGGAACGAGAACGAAGGATAGTCCACCCTCTGTAGGAAGCGTGAGCAAGCCACGACCGCTTAGGTTTCCGCAGCGTCGACGCTTTTTGAATTAACCGGCTGGACATTAGAATACGAAATTGATATATTATGGGCGTAGGAGCAAGGCCGGTTTCTGCCCTTCCTCGACCCTTCCGATGAAAGGCCGCGAAACCGCGGGGGTTAGACGTAACGGTGAAAGAAGGGGGGCGGATGGTCCGGTTACACACACTCTTTAGGCATGACTGGCCGCAGTTCGCATCTTTCATCGTATTATCTGCCCTCGTAAAACACGCCTTTATAGGTTCCCGAAACGCTCCACCCCACCCGTTGTGTCCGGCGTGTGTCTCCTTTCGTCGTTTCTCTTCGCGACGATCGCATCGAGAACTATGGATATTAGTTTTTCATGGACGTATTTGTTAAAGAAATCTTTTGGTTTACAACCAAGGCCAGGCGACACTGTGTGATCCTGCCAAGGGAATGGAAATAATACTTCCTGAAATAGCTTCGGCGATTCTTGAAATATCTGTTTGTTCCACCATCATAGGAGGATATTACTTTCTTCCTCGATTCCTTCGATTTTATTGAATCCAAAGATAAGAATCAAGCGGAAAAGGAGAACCGGCCACCCTATTCTGTACCTATTTAAGTACTCGCTGATGTAAACTCGCTCGCTATCGACGACATTTAAGCTCCGCCACGAAAAAATCACCCCTAAGGAGGCTACTCGAGACGTATCAGGTAGCGAAGCTTCGAGCAACGACCAGCGTCGCTTTTTCCTCCTGCTGATTTATCGCGGTGGCGATTAAGGATACGAAGAAGATCCGAAGAGAGAAGCGTTCGACCTTAGCCAACGTCGATCCGTGCTTTCGACGCGGTTCGATCGGCTAATGGCCTCCAGTAGACGTTAACATTGACGAAGAAGTCTACGGCGTTTATGTGTGCGTGGCGTTAATTTGGCTTTAAGCTACCAGTCGACCGTACCACCCCCCCCCCTGTATCCGTGCCGGTGGTTCTCTTGTTAGCATACTTATCATCCGGCCGTGGAATTAAGAACGAGCGAGGTGTCTAGGGGTGTGAAAGCAGCGAGAAGCGGCGCGAGGGTAGAAGAAGACGTTAGGGGATGACTGTCGTGCGGAACAGGGCGGAGGGGGATGGTAAGCGGGCTGTTGATAATATCAGCCTCCAGCAAAGTAGAACGGGTATTGGCTGGCGGACTATTGTCGGAATAATGTTGATTGGATTCAAGACCGAAGGCATTAATCTGCCTTCTTTTATTATGGACCGAAAGGGACGATCTTAACCTTCCATTCTCTCGGTCTGGCCTTCCTTCGATGATACTTGCACGAAATAGGAAGGTCGCGAACCATCCCCTCGCTACTTTCATCAGCACCAACAGGGAGTCAGTCTAACCTTGTTAAAAATTAAATCAACGAAGTCCAACGGTACAGTTCGTCACTTAGGAAAAGGTATTTGAGTGGAACGCGAGCTCGATTGGTTATTTTCAATAAACCCGAGTATTAATTGAAAGTTACATATCTACGAATAAAATCACATGACATCGTGTGATGGTGAGCGTTCCTCTTATCCTTTAAGCAACGAATAGTAAAAACTCGTGCGTAGAATTTGGAAAAATTCCAAGTTCTACGTTTACTCGATCGAAACCCTGAAACGCAACGAAGAATAGTAGTAGCGAACTCGATCGAATCAACTTCATCCGTCACTTTCTGCGTAACACCATAGGGGTGACGATTCGATTTTTCGCTGCAGCAAACAGACTGGCTGTATCGCGGAAAAATCCTGCGGAACAATGGCATGGGTGGTACTATCACGTTCGTCGGAGCTTTCAGCTTTCGGGAAAGAAGCGATCCAGATGGATGGTCGTAAGTGGTGGACAGAGGCCGATAAGGGTAGTCGGCAGGTCGGTCGGGTCTCCCGGACGGCAGTGTAACCAGAGGGGGTTGCTGCTCCTGAAGAATGGACCTCTTTGTTTAGCCGTTTATGGTGGAAGAGATTTAGCCGGATTGCCGTCAGCCGATAGCCACCAAGGGTGTCGACCAGTCTAACATCCAGAGGGGCGCGGGGTGCTGGTCAGTGGAATCCGTGAAAACTTCTCACTAATACGAGCTAGCTCCTGACTTCGTTCGTCGTTTCCACCTCCCTTTCTTTCCTTTCCACCCTCTCTTCCGCGCCACGTTCCGTGGCAACACCTTCCTAAAGGCGAAGAATCGCTACGCTTACGAGCGACCCCTTACAATGGCCGGACATTAGCTGACAACAGAGGTGTGGACATCGGGTAGTAGTCCTAACACCCTTCAGGCTCATCCCTCCGTTTGATTGGCCGACCAACCGCTCGAAACGTTTCGCATTTATAGCCTGGGATCTAAATAAAATCTCTGTCTGTTCGGATAAGCCTTCGTGGAGAGACCAGTAGCAAATTCCTCGACTGGTAAGAGTGTTAGAGGGTTCCTTCCAAAGAGAAGTACTCGTATTTCTATTTCCTCGAAGATTTTCGTAAACTGGAATTGGTGAAATTGTAACAGTGAGCAGGTGATTCGATTTGGATGACTATCGGTATCGTTTCTCGAGCAACGACCGGGAAAACTACTGGTACGAAGTGGACGATAACAGGCTGTGAGAGGGTGCTTTGAAATAGACATTCGTAGAAATCCTACAAGAGGAGATCTAAGCGGACAGTACCCTGAGATACAGTTATGCAATAATGAGCTAATGTAGTTAATAGGATTATGCCGGAATCTCTTGTAATTGGCCGCTGAAAAGGTCAGCTCGGTTTTGCTAATCACCCGTTAAAAGGTAACTTTGGACGCTTTGCAGTTAAGCTTAAAAGGTTTACTAGGCTTTACACGCATATATGTGCATATTTTACGATTGTTTCCTTTTTACCGGGCCACGACGCCAACGCTAAAGCTCTGTCATTATCATTTCATTATCATAACGCAGCAGGATTAATTATACATTCGTTAAATGTGTCATTCGCAAAGGAACCACAGGCCTCGATTCACTCGGTCAAAGCGAAATTTTCGATTGGATAAGTGGTAAATTTCCATGAAAGAAGCGTGCTAAGAACGCTGCCACGTGATCTATTGAAAATAGCGAGCATGATGAATGTACTTGAGTCGACTAGCGATCGCTTCATCATCTACGATATTCGTTCTTCGTATCTAGATCATCGTACTGATATTCGCTTGATATTTTCATCTTACGTTTCACGTACAACTTGATTCAAAAATAAGAAAAGACGAATATATTTTCAATGGATAGCGAACAGCTGTCACTTTTCAATGATTGCTACTTCAGAGATGACAGAGAAGATGTAAATCTTAGAAGTAGAAGCAAACGGACGGAACCTTATAAATTTTGAGTGAATTTATTGTGGCGCCATGGATCAAGCCTCGAGCAACCGGGTTTTCGGGTTGGATTAGGGACGAAGTTGCAATTCACTTCGATATATTTACTGTGAGAACGGTCAGGCTTCGTGAGTGGCCATCGAGCTATGGATGGACAGACCGCCGCGCTGCTCGGTTTTTCCCTTTTACCTTTTAGAGTAAATAAGACCTTGGCCCGTGAGTATCTCCCTTCGGAAGCAGAGGCGCGTTCGCACATTTGCGATCCATGCGTGGCCACTTTCACCTTCTGTACGTCCCCATGGTGATTTATGAAGTTTCAGAGTTTCCTTCTTGCTTGCAACTTTCATCCCTTGCCCTCAATTTTCGGCTATTCAACCAAACATCAATATATATATACACACACACACACACACAACTCTATATACACAACTCTCCTTGCCTCCTTTATGCAAAAATTAGACGAATAACCATGCCCGATATTTAGATGATAAAAACAATAAGTATCCATTCGCTGCGTATTCACTTAACGTCAGCGAAATAAGAGCAGTATATAATGCGAATAATACTACCATAAGGAGGAGAATCTCGAGGGAACCCCAATATCGCGCAACGAGACCGAAGAAAAACCGAAGCACTCGAGCCGCCTCCGTCTTTTAGTCTTCGTGGTTGGAGGGTGCTCAGCCGTGTAGTGTCAATGAATAAAAATTTGCGGCCGAGGGTGGCCTCGCGTTTGACGCCGATTTTAAAGCTTACCCTCGAACCTCGAGGCCCAGCTCGCCTCGCTTCTGTCACCCACCCTCCGGTACACCCTTCTCTCTACCTCTTCTTACCAAGACATTACTTTATACTGCGCTCGAGCATCGCGAAGAAGAGTCACGGTTCGCAATCAGCGGTGGCTGAAACTCGCACTTATTTTCGCCTGAGTGCCCACAGCCCTCACGAAAGCCACCCCCTTCCGCCCCCGTCCACCACTCGCTGTACGAGCTATCCAGCGCAGAATAAGACGGTTTCGCCTCGAGATCATTATACCGCGCCTTAAGTCGAGCTAATATGTTCTTCTCTTGGCAGTCAACCACCACCGTTTGGGAACCACCGTGCCCCATACATTTACTAAAGATTCGTATATAGGTATATAACCCTCGTCGAGTAGAGCAGCGAAGCGTCGCGAGCTAGAAACCGAGCCGCGACATTTAGACAATTTAATGCCGTTTTATAAATTATACATCGGCCGCGAGGTCGCGAGACGAGCCGATTACCGGGGCGGATCGTTCGTTCTCCGTTTAATCCGGGGTTCCAGGGCGCGTGCACAACGCGCTGGAAAAGCTTGGGTGTTGTAAAGGCCGGGACAGCGAGCGGCGGACGTTAAGGGTGTAATGTCAGGGAAGAGTCCGTGGGAAAAGCCACCCCAGACGAGTTTCGTTGATACGAATTTCTGATTTGTAGGTTCCTAGACGACGTGCCGCGCGAGGTTCTTCGTTCATAATGTATCGGGCGGTTGGAAGTGAATCGGTGTGAAGAGATCGAGCAAATGTATGCGTCCGTGGCGCTATGGGAAATTTTTCATCGAGACGTCAACGATAGTTATAACTTTAAATTTTTATTTGCAGTTTAATATCGCTATTTACTCGCTTGAAGGAATTTTTTGCTCTATGCAGGTGGAAAGTGGCTTTGGAAAAGATAGAAAAATATTCTAACGCTTACTTGAGAATAAATAGGGTTCCATATTTTTAATTTTTATTTTAGTTTCGCTATTTCTTTGCCTGAAAGGATTTTATTCCACGTAACAGGAAATATTTTTGAAGGAAGTGGGAAAATATCTTTAGGCTGACGGTGTTCTAGGAGAGAAATCTCTCAGTAGCCGGCTTGCAGAGAAGCTTCTCCATCTTTCGTTATACCCGCAATGCCTCATCCAAAAAATGGCGCTTTACCGTCCCAAAGATATAACCCAGACACCTCGTAAAGCCCCATACGTTGTATGAATAATAGTCGACGTGAACCCAAGACGCTGGCGTCGTTCTGTGGTTCATCCTAGCTGAAGGGGTGAGTTTAGGGGTTGCGGATGAATATATCAGCGTCGATGTATCCAATCATTCCCTTATTACGATATCGATACATTATTTTCATGATACGACGACAGTGTCGCGAGGGGCTGTCCTCGCGAGGAAAAGGAGGCTAACCCCCACACAGACTTTCACCCCCTTTTTTCCAACGGCTAGAGGAAAAAAAAACTGATACGTACGAGAGGGTAGGGAAGAGTGGAGAGGGTTCCTTACACTCGCGCGTTCTCTGGCAGGACTATCGATTTCGGGATTAGGTGGCAATTTTTCAAGCCTATGGCGAATAATTACCGAATCCTTCCCCCCACCCCATCGAGTGGTTTGCACCATAAACGACCTTCGCCCTCCGCTCTTGCCATCAAAAGACCACCGACACATGGATTCCGTTCTACAAGACGTCACTTTGGGAAAATGAGTTAAGAAATATTCAGATTGATGGTTAAAGATTCTTTCCTCACGCTCTTGTCTCTCGGAGAATTGAGAATTTAGAAGTTAAACACATTTTGCGGAGTAGAATAGAAAATTTCAAAGTTGAACAGATTTTGTTTGTCTAGGTAGGAATAATAAGTATAATACGTACAGTGACTTCCTTTCGGTATTTAATAAAAGTTGGTACTGATGTTGTTTCGTCATGTATATCACCGGTCACGAATATTACAACACTTACGCCTTATAATTTATCAATGAACAATATCAGGGTAAAAAATGAAAAAATTAACTAGTTGAAAAAGATAGATTTCTTTAGAATTTTAGAATTTTTTTCAAATAAGGTAATCAGGTAATTGGTAGTCGGTAAAAAAGTTCATTCATTTCATTCTCAAACCTGTCGTTATTACGTAACGATATATATGATAATCGACAATTTGTAGCTTGTAAAATTTCGTTGGTAATATTAGTTCACTTGTGCAAATAGAACTCCGTACACATTTAATTCGTTGCTTTTATTTCCTAGTTAATTTATCACCGATTATTTCAATCGTTTCATACGCGCTTCACAATATAAAATACCTGTCGAGTAAGATAAAATTTATTACAGTTTGCGAATGAGCATAACGAGTAGGTATTCTAATACTTATTATCGGCGATGTATGCCATAATTTGTTATCTATCTAATACCGTTATCTCGTATTTTTACATAATAAATAGCCCACTTCTAAGAGGAATATTCGCACGAACCAGTCACGGATAATCCACGGTTGATTTTTAAAGATCCACCGGGCCGATATACGTCGACGCAGTAGCTCTCCTAGGAGGAAACTCGAGCAAGAGGGGGGTGACGGAATAGGGGTTGGGATACCTTCATCTGCGGATTACTTATGCACGAGCAGCCGCGACTCATTTCATTGCAACGGAGCCAAGACTTGGGAAGCAAGCCGAGTCAAGCCGACGGAAAAATGTTTCTATTTAGCTCGCTTAAGCTCTTTATTAAAGGTTCGCTTCTTCCGCAACCGAGACTTGGCTGGCTTTTAGAATCTGCGCTAAAATCCGACCGGAGGCTCACGCCACGCTGAAACTCGAGAAAAAGAGATTGTGGTCTTGTCTATCCTTTTCTCACGAGCACATTCTTTTTCCGCCCCCCAATGTTCCCCCCCATTTCCATCGTCCTTTCTTCGTTCGTCTCTTTCTCTCTTTTAGCTCGCACTAAGAGAAATCCTTCGGGTGGGTGTCGGGGGAGGGAGAAGAAATTGCGTCAATTACCCGCTGATTTCGGCATCTGATCCACGGATTACGTCCCGCCGCGAATGCTGATCCCTCTTTCGTTTATTGAGCGACGTTTTCGAAATGACACGTCCCGATTCGAGGATTCCGCGATTCCCCGTCACCGGAGGACGCACCCTTCGCCCGTTCACTCAGATAAGAGTAACGAATGCGTAATATACGAAATTGAATGTTTTAATAAACCGAGCTGGCTGCGTCGTCTGCTCGAAAACTCGCAAGATGAAGGAACCCTTGAGTGGATGAATTAGAAAAAGGAGGAAACGGCACAGGTCGAGGTACATTCTCAAGGTCCTATCATGTCATACACGTTCGATTGTTTCATAGCTAAAATGTGAAACATCTTCGCATTCGCGTATCGTAAATTCTTTGGTGAAAATGAAAGAAGAAGACCTTGACGAACTGTGGACCTTCCTTCGTGCCCGATTGTCTCTTCATCAGCGTCAGGAAGACGCGGCGCGGAGAGGCTACAAATAATTCCGGGGCGTTATTCGATGGCATATTTTCGATTATCGGCCAACGAAGCGTAATCTCGCCGTAAATGGAGGATTGTCTCTGTATAGCGGAAGATGAGGTGCTGCGGGTTCGGGTACTGCGAGAGATCGACGATTCTCCGTCGCTCGACGGTGAAAGAACGAAGGAAAAAGAGAAACCATGCGGAAAGAGGTTAGTGAAAAGGAGATGGAAATAAAATTCCGAGGGGCTGAGGAGCTAGAACTTGAGGGGGTTCATAGCGGGTTCAGAAGGTTGGGGTATAGCCACCAGCGGCTCTTTAAAAGAAAGCGGGATAAACAGACAGTTCCAGCAAGGAGGGAGGAAATGTAAATTTCCAGCGAACTGGAAGGAAGAGAAAAGAATAAGGGCTCGAACACCGGAGCGTGGGTATATTGAGTGAGCGACCAGCCCTTCCACCCGCGCCGCCTCGTCCTTGCTTCTTTAAATTTCATGTGCCAATTGTGCGCGATTGTCTTTACTTTACCTCCTCTTCAGTGGCAGTCGGTTTATACCTAACTCCCGAGGCCTATACCTTCTCCTCTCAACTTTCAAGAACGTATACATCGTACACCGATGGTCTGCGTGACCATGATCGTTTTCTGCCATCGAATCGTCGATTTAGCTGACCCTTTCCTACTCTATCGCTTTAATAGTAATACAGAGAAGTGTACGTATATCGCGCGGGTGAAACGTTAAATACACAAGACACGCGAAAACAACGAGTCAGCTGCTTGTGATGCAATTCGTGCAGGTGCAACCTAACACCGAGTTTATCGCGTTACCGTTCGCTTCTGATTTCTTCAGCCACTATCGAATCAGACAAGTTTTCTGGTATGATATATATATATAGAACTGCGATGGGTAAACTCATTCGAAACTCCACAAACATTCCACTATTATTTCTACGATTAAATTTGTCCGTCGATAATGTACGCGGTGGCTGGAAATAATGAAAAACTTCCATCGAATACGGTTTCAACGACGATCAGCTGGCGGCGATAGAGAGACGTATACGCAAAGAAGTCAACGTCCCTCGGGCGGACTCTCTCGATCGAGATAAATCAAAGAACCGCGGCCTGACGAGGCGAGAGATAGACGTGGCAAACATTCGAAACGTCTCGTCAGGCGGACACGTCGTTTCTCCTGACGAGACTGAAAAGGGATGCAAGTCGACGTTCGCGGAATGATATTCAGAGGGATGAAGGGGACGGACAGAGGAAGAGAAGCAGGAATATCAGTGGTAGTGGTGGCGGTGGTGGAGGTGGCAGAGTTTGCCGGATCGGTGTCCACCAGTGGATAAAGTGAAAGATTCTCTCGACGCGAGGGGGCAGAGAAGAGAGTCGTGTGACAGGGGTTGAAGAAGAAGCACGCCATCCGGATGGTCACCCTACGTGCCAAGAATTTCTCGCGGCGGAAGCCATGGACCTTCATTCCCAGTCGTGTTGTAGTATACCAACTGTCTGTCTTTGGATGTTGTGCGTCTCTTCCAACGGACAGAAGGAGAAGAAACGGCTGTAAGTGAGAGCAACAGTCGCTGAATAAACACAAAGTCCAGTTAAAGTCGTAATAAATGTCTCCTCCTTTCCGATGGGCTCTTCCGTCTCCGTCGTTTTCGTTCCGCCTTCACCCCCTTTTTCCAGGATCGCCTCTTCTTGCCCTCGTAGCTCGTGTCTCTCTTTCGCTCTTTTCACGGCCGCCGTGCTTGCTTTCCTTTCTTTCGCGGAGACAAACGGTATTGAGGGTGAAAATTGACGGCTTTATCGTGCCGCTTCCGCGAGAACTTTCCGAGGATTTGCCTTTTCCTTCTTGACGGTTTCGTATTTTCCGCTAGACATTTTCCTTGCCAACTTTTCCACCACCACCGTAGCCCGTTTCTCGGACGATTGTCTCGGGGAAAGTCTTTAAGAAAGACTGATTGGACGCAATCATTTGCTCTGTTCGTTTTAATCGCGTCAGCCTGTCCAACTAATCCCTCGCCCTTCGTCGCGTTCCCGCGAATAGAAATATTATTTCTATTCGCAATAAAAATGAAATTATTTCTTGACGATGTCTGGCAGATATCGCGGCGTAGGCGGAAAAAATAAGTTCGACCAACCAGCAGGGGTATTTCCCCGTTTCCATTATAAAACGGTCGTACCTGGCCGAGTGTTTCAACGACAACGATAAAGTTGCTATGTATACAGCGATATCCGACAACACCGAATAAACACATGGCCGATAGATATTTATTTTTCTGCCTCATGGTCGGCTTAAACCCGGACGAGATACGCGAATAAACAATCCGGACATATGTTTCTCTTCCACTTGTCGTGCACCTTTACATGCAATCGTTCGGTTCAATTATATAACCGATCATTTTATACTTCTATCTCCATCTTCCTCGCAACCGGATATCGTTCTGTACGTAACGCGACTTTGAACAAGACCCGAAGAATATCGTGATAAAACCCATTAATCCTTATGGTTCTCGGGGAAAAGACGGGCAGATACGCCACATCTACCGTCTGTCCCTAACCTTTGCACGATCGGAATAATTTAAGTCGAAGGTTACGGACCTTTGGGGAACGCGATCGATGATAGTTGGAGAGCCTCGAGGCGACGCGGCCACTCGCGGCGGAAATAGCAACGATGACGTACTTTTTTTTCTGCGTGAACAACGCATCGGTCGCTGTCGGGATCAACATTCCGCTTGAACGCTTGTATATGACGCTCTCGATGACGCCAACACTCCCACGCGATTTTCCAGGCACCCTCGAATGGTATTCGGATCGCGAAACAAACATCCTGCGCTTCACGAGTACAGAGAGGACGAATGAGAGAGAGAGAGAGAGAGAGAGAGAGAGAGAGACAGACAGACAGACAGAGAGAAAGAGAGAAACAGAGATAGAATACGTCCTTTCGAGCTCTGTTGTTTCGACTCGCCACAAATATTTACCAAATATCGATCCCCCTCCTACCATGTAACCCCTTCCTGTCCCCTTTTTCCGCTATCTCCGTCGCACAGAGAAGGGAGGAGGATACGCAAATTGCATTTGCGTTGACCGCCGCTACAGTCCCGACATCGTCGATATTTGTACTAGGTTGTGTATCGAGGCGGAGATTGGCGGATCGCCAATTAAAATCTGCGTACTCGTCCCCTGTTCGCAAGGCAAGAACGCTCTAGCCGAGTTGTTATAATCGTGTATTCGCTTGCAAATTTATGAGTCATTTTTTTTCCTGTCTTCTGCTTACACGTGGTGAAAAGTTAAGCGAATCTTAAGTACGACGAAATCGATTCTTTGCGATTCTGGGACGTTTATTCTGTCTATCGTTTCATTTATCTCATTTTAGTAAATGGACCTTTTTTTATCAGAACTTGAAATCGCGCAGTTCTTTACGTGCGAAAACTACGCAAACTTTATATGGTTTTGTTAACTTCGTATGCTCTTTGCAGTCACAATCACGCGATTATGGTTCTTGCACATATAATCTTTTCGCAATACAACACGGGACTTAGACTTCGTATTATGCTATCATACGTAATACCTATTAACACGTAAACACGTTATCTCTTAATAAATAGTTAAACGATAAACTGTTGACAGTACGTATTCTTTATATATGACGCCAGATATGTAAGACGTGTTAACGATAAAGAAGTATTTATTTTCTATATTCCTTATTCTGAATTCCTCGTCATTCTATTACATTGTTAAAGAGGTAATGAGAGATGTATTGAGGTGACAAACTTCACTGGTATCTTGAAGCTTTCTTTATTAAATTAGATAATAGAAATATCACCATATATACCATAATCATCTATTATAAGTGGAAATATATCCAAATTACAAACAGTTTCGGCAATAGCTGAACGAGTTTTAAACGAAGGACTGAACAGAGCTTCAGAGGATTATTTCTGAATAATTTCCGAACTTTGTGTTCTTCGAGGAAGTCGTTAATGTACGAGATAGATGACATCAGGTTTGATTCATAGCTTTCAAAGCATCAAAAATGCAAGCGCTTATCGTGCGACGAACGTCCCCCCGCTTTGCTACCACTTTCTGGTGGACATATGTATTATGCAGATCGTTCGAATAACGGTACAGCAGTCGTATGTTGACTTCCACGGCTAGTAATAGATAGCGACGCGTTATTTTTAACGAAATTGCGAGCTGCCTTGGGATAATGTTAGCTTCCGTCTTTATACGCGAGGTCTATATAACGTTTTATTGATCCGCCAGCGTTACAAACACGTTCCGGATATTTACTGTCCGCAATTTCTTTCTCTTCGAAGGACTTGGTCTATACACGAGCGTACGAGGCAAATACTGGTTTACCTGACCATCGTTTCTTTAATGAATATTGACTTTAAAAATATTCCCACACGATGATACCAAACAGAAGACGAACCAAGTCAAGCAATCGAAAAATTTGATCCAACAGTCGTAAGCACAGTTGCATACAGGGGATGGAAGGGGAAAATAATTAGACAAAAGGGTTGGCTAATTATCATGGAACCGAGGATTCTCTATGTCGGATCGAAGGCAAACGTACGATACGGAGGCAAAGGTGACGACGAGCAACGGCGTAGATCGTTAAAATAATAAAGGTTGTTATTGAACCGGCGGGCATTCAGCGCAAAAATTTGAATTCCTCCCGGTCTGCATCTGTCGCTGCTCGGTTTGTGTGCCTTGCCTCCCTCGCTTTCCTTTTCGCCCGTTTCCTCGACGAACGTTCCGAGAACGAACCGTGCGTTCCCTTCAGCGCAATATCCGAGAGAACGGCTCGACATTATGCGAGCTATCGATACTGTACGCGGTTGCGGCTACGCTACGTCGTATTATTAAAGACGCTTCGTGAACAGGAAGGGGCCAAGCGAAAAGAGAGAAGAACAAAAAAAGAAGAAAGAGGAGAAGAGGAAGAGAGATCAAGAACGACTCGAAAAGGCGGGAAGATGACGAGGGGATGGTATCGTGAGGTGGAAAACGGTGATTTCGACGATGCTGTTTTTTCTGTTTCCGTCGCGGCATGAATATTCCAGCACGCGCATCTGCATAGGTTCTCGTTCGAGAAAAAGGAGAACGGGGTGAAAGAATCAACCGGGTGGTGTGGGTTAAAATGGAAGAAGAGACAGAGGATAAAAAGGAAAAATGGAGAAGAGAAATATACGAGGAGAGAGCGAAGCTTTGAGGAGGAGGGTGGGTGGGGGTTGGGGGGAGTCTCAGCGAAAAGTAAAACCGAAGGCTTGCCTTTCCACCGGTGACGTATTATGCGAGAATCGTGAGGTAGGGGGTTGGAGACGCGGGGTTACGAAGGAGGTGGCAGAATGTGGGCGGCTGGAAAGGTGGATGGCGGAAGATGGAAGGCGAAGAGTGGCGGGGGAGGACGTCGTTTGGCAATCTTAGGGGGATTCCGTGGATACAATGGGATCTCAATACATCACCTCGCCTAACCCAACGCCCACCCCCGACCCCCACCAACCGCCCCGTACCCCTTGGTGTTCCTCCTCTCGTGCCACTTCCTCGAACCCCCGCGTTCGTCCCGTTTGCACCAGCACCAACGAGCTTCCCAGATGCCGTAATAGCTTAGGAGCCGGCGTAATAGCTGCCACTGCCTTCCTAGAGAGAGTTATAGTTCAACAACGCAGAAATGGAATCGCGAGAGGAAGCAGCAGCAGCGATAGCAAAGTGTGCGACTGAGAGAAAGAGAGAGAGAGGGAGAGAAATGGAGGATTGGAGAGACGAACTGCCAGGTGGAAGTGGTGTAAGTAGAACTATGGAGGAGAAGAGAAGAGGAAAGTTGCATGGAGACGGTGATGGAGCATACGAGAATTGTTATACAAAAGGACGAAGAGGGGACGAGCGAAGATATCGAGCCAAACGACAGAAGGATGCAATAACCACGACGAAGGACTAACAATTACGGAGATGCGAAATGTCGCGTACGGAACGATGCATCGCTTATCGTAATATTTTCGAAACGAGAAGAGCTTTCAGGAGAAGGAAAGGAACCAAATTTCACGATGAAATCGGGTCGTAGGACCTTGACTCAGCTTTTAATTCAATCGTGCAAAATTAAATGGAACGGTTAATCCAATAGTCTATTCTGTTAGCGTCAGTTTCTTCCTATGACTTCTTGTTCAATTATTGTAAATAGAATAAGTTGTAACTTCTTCCAATAAAAGTCTCAATTTTCTTCGAATATATGAAAACGGTAACTTGCGTTCAACATTCGGAAGAGGTATATTATACGTTCTCGAAAAAAATTGGCTACAATGACGATAAGAAGAGAACGACAAGGAACGAGGATTAACGACAGTGTCGATGTAAAAAATAAATTCGAACAGTATTTATCTTTTATAAATTTTTTACCAGTCCGCTAGAATACGCAGAGTGCTATATTAAATCAATTGTCATACGGAAGAACGTGCACTTCACTGTCGGAGAGGAAACCGTAATCGAAGCGTTTCGAGAGCTAGCCACGGCAGCGAGCGAGATGGAGAATAATTAATAGCAGGGACACCGTGTGTAACGAGATATAAGTATTACTCGGAGCGAATCGCGCGGATCTCCGGCTGGTTCCGTGTTTGGAAACCTCCGAGTACTTCAAATACGTTTATCGAGCTTCAATTCCACCTTTCTATCTCCTAATACGGATGGATCGTAACGCGATATTCGTTCCCCTGAAACGATTTATTTTATACCCTGGTCCAGACGTCCGCGTTACATCGTCCTATACTTTATGTCCGTTCCAATGATCCGTAATATATAAATCTAATTGACGTACATACACAGTACCGGTTTTTCGTTCAAATTCCTTACGATCCTTAGGATTTTCTATTCCCAAGAAATTGTGAAAGCCGTAGAAAAGAATAAACGAAAGAAGAAATCAGCATTCCTGGCGAAGTAAAATTACGCGCGTCGAACATCCCCCTGCGAAAATTTGTTCGAAGACAAGGTCTATAGATGGTGGAGACGAACGAATGGAGAATATGGCGAAATCGTTGGAGTTCGATATCGTGCGATCACGTCCGCGTGCTCGCGCCATTTCTGTTTACCGTGCACCTAACACGGATGCATTACGTGATGCTGAATACCGTAATCCTGCATTCCAGTCGCGAGCATCCTGCAAGGCAGAAAGAATCCCGCTTTGCGCCCCAGTCTGCCCTGTTCAACCACCCCCCCAGTTTCCTCCCCACATGCCACCGCTACCTTGCCAGCTCGTGCCACCCTTCTCCATCTCGCAGCGTCGTCGTGTCATCTCACTCCAACCTCGTCCGCCCCCTGTACACCGAAAACGTAGAAGGTGCATATTCAGGAGAGTAGCTCGTGGAAACTTCGGGACGTTGACACCAGAAGCTGGATTCTGGATGGTTGGGTTGGACACAACCCGTCCGTTAACATAGTACCCCCTATGCGAAATTGGTAGGGGGTAGGTGGTACAGCCTGTAAGAGCAAGGCGAAGGGAGAGAGAGAGAGAGAGAGAGAGAGAGAGAAAGAGGAGAAAGGTAGAAAAGCAAGGCAACGAGAAGGGGGATGTGTCCCAGCTAGACGTTCCACGGGTGGAAGGCAGAAAATTCTTGGTCGACCGTCGTTAGACGAAGAGGGCCGTTATTACGTCGACCTCGTCGTCCTCCTCGTCGTTGTCGTCGTCGTCGTCGTCGTCGTGGCTGTCGACGTCGACGTCGTGCAGTTGTAGGCCACGTCGCCCCGTGGAAAAGGCGTGGCAACGTCGCGTTCGCGCACCTTTGCACCTGGTGCGCCGGGGAAGACACGCCTCCGTGGAATTCCTCTCTCTGGTCCGCCTACACGCCCGTTCCTCTCATTCTCCATCTCTGTCACTCTGTCCGCATCCCTCTGCCTCTCTCGCTCCAACTCGTCCTGGCTCACTCGTCCATCCGTTCTCCACTCCTCCGTTCGTCTCGCTCGTCGAGGCTAAGAGAGGAGATCTCGCCGATCTCTATTCTCTTCTCTACCTCCCCCTCTACTCGCGCCAACGTCACCGCTACTGCCATCCTCTCTTTCCTCTATCCACTACTTCTGGAGCTCCACCACCAGTTCTATCTTCCGTAGCAGGGAGAACCAAGCTCCTCCACCACCACCGCCACCCACTACTACCATCGTATCAACTCCACCGCCACCACCGTCGTCTCCTCCTGGACTACTCCGCCGCCACTATCCTGCTTTAAAATCGTTTCGGCTAAATGCATGTGTGTTTCGTACGTATGTACGTACGTAGACGAAAATCCGCCGGTGGCTGAGACGCATGCTCGTACAGAGTAGCGTAAAGGATACAACACGAGGCAACCGGAGTATGTGTTCTATTCACACACACGTTCAAATGCGCGCGCAATATTCGCCTCTGCTCTGCCAGCTAGCAGTGCCATCCGCCCACTCGGTATTCACGCCGTTCCACGTGACCCCCCTTAAACCGTGCTTGTGCCCCTTCTACCAGCCAAGCTTTCGGGGGAAGGAAAGGAAAAAAGAAAGAGGAAAAAAAGATAGGGGGCGAAGCGAGGAGTTCGAGTAGAGGAGAGATGCTCGCGAGCGGGCGCGATTACCGCAGACTCGCGGAATCCCTTTCCGCTGCCCCTCCCTCAACCCCTCTCGTGGAACTTCCTTTTTTTCACCTCTCTCTCCTTGAGATGCGAACTACCGTCGGGACGTTACCGCGTACGCGTCTACCTAGCGAGAGAGCGGCAGGGGAAGGACGTACGTATTGATCAGGGCCAAGTAATGTCTGGAGATGCAGTCGGAATTACTTTGGGTCATTTGATTTCTATGCCCTGTCACGACGAGTCGATGGAAACCGAATTCATCCCCTTCAGCCTGTTCAGATTAAGTGCACGATTAAATGCACGTGTTTCGAGTTTCTCCATGGAGGGATATTCGCGAGACGCTCGATCGTCCTCGTAGTTAGATTCAAAGGGAAAAGTTTTCGAAAAATGAGGTGGCACTCGTTTGGGTAAATGATCAGTCTGATACTGATTAGTCGCATTTCCTTTGTCCGTCGACTCCAACTTTTGTTATATATTGTCCGATGTAGCGAAGAAAAGAAGTCTACCCTCCAGACCAGGGGGGAGGGGTAACGAGCACAGGCGAAGGAAATCGAAACTCTGCGGGAACGTTAAAGAAGTCATGTATGTACACGAACGAATGGGGAAGAGGCGAAGATAAAAGGGGATTTTCTCCCTTGGTACGTTTCAGTGGAGGAAAGAGAAGTCACGTTTGCGGGCTACGCGACTCGGACATCCCTTATCCCGAAGTCTGACATTCGTAACGAGCGGTAGGACAAAAATTACCGGCAGGACGTAAAATCAAAAACTATGTTTCTTTTACAACCCTACGGAATAATGCATGTCGTAAAGCGGTTTCCTCCGCCCGAATCGAACCGCTATGCTTCCGCCAGCGACGGAGTTCAACGTGAAGGGACGCGCGATGCAGATTTAATTAAAACTCGTAGACCGGACATCGAATGAAAAAAATAGAGCAAGTTCATCGTCTTCTCGTGTATCGATCCTAGAAATTTAACGCGGACCTAAATTCCAACTGGCCCGGAAAAAATTGACAAAGGCTTTTCTCTATTCCAGTTAATTATCGCGCTGCGCGATCGAAAAGCGAAGTTCCGTCCTTCGAGAAACTAAAAGTCCAAGGACGAAAATTCAAATAACGCGGCGGTTATTAAATTAAAGATAACGCGATACCGGGACACGCGAGCGTGCTTAAAAACTTGGTGCCCTTTTCGCGCTGTTCGAGATCGAAATCGCAAGCTGCGAATACTCGAGCGTGAGATCACGCCTGTTGGTAATTATTTACAGAGTCTCGAGCCTCCCCTTCATTAAGTCACTAATTACCGGCGTGCATACGCGTGCATGTAAGAAGTTGGAGCATATATAGAGAGAATCAGCTACTGTTCTGCCAGCTCGTATCTACGAACTTCCGACGTTGTAGCCCTTTCTTGCCGAGTATAGCGATATGGTGGAAACGTTCACACGATCCAGACATCTATTTACAAGGTTGCACGTCTCGGTTACGTTGGCATACCTAATTCGACTCGACTCGCCTCCTTGGATTTCGTCGCTCGTTAATATCGGATCGAGGGAAAGATCAACCCTTATTAGCATCGTTTGCAGCATTTTATCGCATATGTTATCACTTTCTACGTAAATAGAAAAATAAGTCGGAATCACAGGATACAATTTTCCTATGCGACGGAATTCTGTCCTCCTTAGTTTGTATTATGTTCGTTTGTAAAGTTTATAGCGTTTCTCAGAATCAATGTAATCCTCTTCTATTATGTATTTAACGGAATCGAGAAAAAATGAAAAGATTTTCGAAGAATATTTATTCGATAAAATTTCGATCCTATGAAAATGGATTTCCTTTTATTTCGTTTAAATTTTCCAAGCACATACTAGATTAACCTGTTTGAAAAGACACGATGAAACATTCTTCAAAGCTCGGAGAAAAAAATCAATCAATTTCCACGTGATATATCGAACAGGGTCAAGCAATAAAACAGGTTGAAAAGAGGTGTGTCGAGCAACAGCACGTGGTGTTTCGCGGCAGAGGCTGCGTTTCCCACGCGTGGGGGATGACAGGGGTGTACACGGTCGGCCGATCAGTGGGTAGAGGGGTTGTTTAGAGTGAGCGAAAGAGAGGAAGACAGACGGTAAAAGGGAGGAGGAGAGAGGCGTTGAGGAGGGGTTGAAAGCACGTGGTGCTGGCGACGCGCGCCTCTCCAGCTACGGCTGGCTGTATATCTATCGAGCTTTCCACCCCCAGCATCCCCCCCACTTGTTGTGCTTTACCGTGTTGTGTTGCTATGTTGCCTTGTGTATCGAGAAAGTTCAACGCCGGCTAGACGATGTTTCCCATCCAACACCGGCCGTCAGAATCAACAGGCTTCTCTCCTCTCCGAAAGTCGCTCGCGTCTCCTTCCCCTTTTCTCTCTCCTCGAAAGGAAGGATCGAAGAACGAAACTTTTTCAACAAGATTAAAATTTCATGATACGTACAACGTGCAAGTCAGGGGAATAGAATTTTGATCGGGACGAGAAAAAACTGGCCACGACAAATCTCATTTCGAGATTTACCAACGTAGCCAACTTTCTTTTGATTACGTCGGGGACGTTGCTTCGGGAGATCCAATATTTCTTTTTTTCTCCATATTACCCCTCCTTTTTTTCGAGAAACTATCGTATTATCGGTAAGTAATTTTGGAAATTTCCTCCGAGGTAGAAGAATTAGATGAGACGTCTATTTTATGAAAAATAGTTGGCTTTTGGAGAGAAGCGACAGAGAAGAGAATTAGAAACGGAACTTTCCGTTTGCTAAATTCGCGAGATTTAACCAACAGCACCCAGTTTCCTCGACGACGTCTGCCGATCTTCGACCAGCAACTTCGTTGATTATCGAAAGGGTAACGTACAACGATGCCGAGTTCTTCAAGGGGATGTATGATTATTGAACGCCCGTTCTCGGTCGAATTTTAAGGGCGGCAACCCTAAAGGGAATATTCCCGCCCTTCATTTCCTACCGTTTGTTCCAAACTTTTAATTTCGACATCAATCCCGAAGCTTATATTGCAATAACTTTTCAATTTACATTTCAGAATCAATCGCTTAGGCCACGTGTGTTTTCTGAAATAACAATCATTGTGTATATTCATACGTAACAATGGAAGATAGAATGTTTAATGTATTCGAGGTGTGTTCAGATGTCGACGAAGTAATTTTTGAAACATTCGAAAATGTAGTCCACCATCTCGCGGTAAATGGGAGATTCGGGGATACGAGTGACTACCCCGAAGGAAACATCCCCCGAGATCTTTAACTCCGTAGTCCTTCAGGAGTTGGCGGGTTACTTGGTATGCAAGAAGTATAGCCATTCATCTCCCGATCTCCGGCAAAGGCCCGACCTCCGGATATAAATTAGCTTTTGTTTAGCATTCAATGCAAGCCGCCTTTTCCACTGGCCATGCCGTTGCTTTTGCCTGATCCACAGTTAGACAGCCACCTGCTCGAACCACCCTTGGCAATACGATGCAATTAATGTAGCCACTGGCTGCCTCTAGGTCGAGCCAATTAAACATTTGCGACTGCCATGAAAAGGAATCGCCTCCGACGTTAAAAGGGAATTAAATTCCCGAAGGTATCGAGATCGGAATTCGACGTAAAAATTTCCGTTTGCTACATCGTCGAGTACGTAAAAACGAAGGAAATGGAAAAAGAATTTAGTTATCGATATGTTGAACAACTTTCTACTTCCGACAGAATCGCTTCGTTGGAGGATTTCGAAATTTATTTAAATCCACACACTTTTCACGGCAATCTGTATTTCCGTGGCAAAGTCAGGAAACTCTAGAGTGGCGAATAATGAAACGTGCGAGCCGAACGGCTGAAAAATCCTGCGAGATAAGCGAGGAGACCGTAGAAACGTCGAGTACGTGAGGTACATTGTCCGTCGCCGAATCTAGGAGGTTTAATCTATCATTACGCGGCGGAGAAGGAACAACCGTCGGGGACGAAAAGCTGCGGTAACTAGCAGGGAATAATTAATAAATGCGAGGATGCATTAGTATGCGTGGTGTAGGATGAGTTCGTGCGGGCCGTGAAGTCGAATGAACGCGGACGCGAAACTGTGTTTGAGAGAGGAGCGGAGAGTCACAGGAATTATAAAATAATAAAGAGAAAATTACGTAATGTGAGGATCAGATGAGAATTAGAGGACAATGAAGACGGGGTAAACCAGCGCCGTCTAACGGGCTAGACCACCTACAGGGGTGGGGTGGGGGTAAAAAATAGGGAAGGGGAGAGGCGAGCAAAGGGATGGGAAACGGAGGTCGAGGACCAGACGTCTTAATGTCTGCATCGTCGAGAACGCGTCCCTTGCGCATGACTATCTCTCCGTGAGCTTACATCTTTCCGATAAGAAGCTCCGCTTCTACGAATAAACTCGACCATTTCTAAATTCTTGTACTGCCACGGACTTTAAATTAATAACGTTACGCAAACATATACGTAATGGAAGCAATCTACGAGGACAGGATTTTTCCATTTGAAAGATCAATGGAATCTTTGAGATTTCATTAAAGAAGCGGTAGCTCGAGGGAATCGCACGAAATTTATCGGACACGTAGGAGGCGTGATCTCGTTCGCCTCGCCGCTAATCGGGCTTCCTAATTAGTAGTCAGGCGACGTATACCCGGCTGCGACTTTGTAAATGGTAACAATGTTATGTAATTAGGTAAAAAGTTCTGTAATCAAGAAGTAGATCTTCTCAGGCAATACTCTCTCTTTCTCTCTCTCTCTCTTTCTCTCTTTTCGTCTCGAACCAGCCCGCCCCTCTCATTCGTATTAAAATAGTCCCGCTAGGAAAGCGTGCGTTGTGCCCTGCATATCTTAAAACCCAGGGGTTGCGAGGGAAGAGACCGGGGCTAAGATCTGCCACCCCCATCCGGTTCTGATTTTTCTCGCGATTCATATTGCCCACGGACGAAAGAGCGCTCCGGATTACGTTTCGAAGGAGATCGTAGCGTTTCAACCCCCTTTTAAATTTCATCGATATTTCCACGCGCCGAAAAAAAAGGGAAAAAAAAAAGAAACATTTCCCATCTACCTCTTGGTTGGTGAGTGTACGTGGCGAGCGGTTTATAATACCGTCGCGAAATTCACCGAGTTCTAATCGCGTCTGCCGATCGGTCGCGATAAATTCAACCGCCTTTAATTATTTCGCAAGGCGCAGAGAACCAGCGCGGCCAGTTTATTCGAGCGGTTACGATGTTTAATGAAACAGGATCGAACGAGTCGGCCAGGTATAACGTTTGCACGTGCACGATCGGCATTAGTCTTCCTGATATCATCGTATCGGGCGAGAATCATTCGCGAAGTCAACGAAACCAGCCGAAACTGTTGACGTCAGTCTTTCCAACGACAAGGTACGTTTGTGTAGAGTCACCGATGATCTCATTGTCCCGTACTCACATACGTAAGCGACTAGCCTACGAGCGTTTTTCGCGCGTGTATCGTGGAATCGAGCTGTGTTCCTGGCAACCTATGCGCGTTTGTTGGCTTCTTAGAAAGCGACGAATACGTGTTCCAAGTCGCATGCATAATATCTCTTCTACGGGCATCCTCTTCCCGCGCCTAGACGAATCATCGCTCGTCCTTGTGGAAAACGTTGTTTAACTTTTCCTTTATCGAACACGGAAACATTGTAACGTTACGTTAGAACAGCAAACGTGGTAAAAGAAGCAGAAGAATGGCAGAGATTTAGAACGGGTAATGCGGAATGTATTGAAACGATAGTCTTTTTGTACGCGTGCCAATATACGGTGGAATTTAGGTTCTTTCATCTATATTAGTAGTTCCACCCATATTTCGAATTACGTGCAATTATTTAAACTGGAATCATTTCACTTAACTGAAAATCATCTGAATTCCCAAAATTACACTGTCGCAAATCTATAAAGTTTCTATAAAAAAAACGTGAAATAGTCGTTTCGATTATCCTGGTAATTCTAGTGTAAAATATATGGAACGAGGCAACATCGATTCGCAAAATGTAGGACACTCAAAATCATCCTATCACTTTCGATGTAATTTTGAATCATCGAAACTTGCGATTAGCATTATTATTCTGTTATACGTCTCGCTATAGTATCTTCGTTTCGACGCGATTTAAACGAAAGGTAAACGCTATACCTACGATTTTTTCGGAGTTCGGATGAAAAGTTCTCGATGAAATTGGTACGTTCGAACGTAGAAATAGAAGACAAATTGTAAGTCTGATCACGATGCAAAAGCGATCTTAAGCGTCTTACATGATTGCGTGCAGCAAGGATACGTACGATATTCGTGGCAGTGTATCGGCACACTGACACGCCGAAACGAAACGATTTCAATAAACATGCTTGACGCACACGTACGTGCAAAGTGGCACGAATGGTTTTTTCCTAGAGCCGGCTACGTGCGTGGGCGGCATCGACTTTGCTTCCCTATCGCACGTAAAAGCCAAGATAAACGTTATTTATTTTTTTTTCTCTTAACCGTGTGTATACCAACTGTAAACTCGTGTGGGTGTGATTCGCACGTTGTGTCGTGCGCATAAGCATCGGTGAATGAAGACGTTGTATCGCAATAAGACGATACGGTTACTATTCGATAAAATTAAATCCAACGATACTTGAACGCGGATATTGGCGCCCGGATCGTCGATGTAAATCGCTGGTAAAATACGACGAAGCTGGTTACATTAACCACGTTGGCAATTGCGTGTTACGTTCGTTCCTCGTTGCTTCGTATCGCGTACGATTTAGATTGCACGTCACTCTCCGTTTATTTAACTTTACCAGCACGCGCATTATTTGCGTTACAATACAACGTTTACGTCACGGCCCCCCTCCCCCCTCCGTCCTGGCATTTCGTGAAAATGTGCATTCTTTTAAATAACGATATATCAAGTTGCCGTTTGGCTCGAGTACATGGGTAAATAAACCGCCTAAACGATCCAATCGCGTCGTAATGCAAGTTTCACGCGCATCGTAGCGATTACGTACGCAATTCTATTCTTTCCTTCGGGCAAGACAAACGATTCATTGTTCCTTTGTAAGAGGCGATTACGTGAAATATAAAATCGAAAGTACCGGCGCTGCCAACCCTCGACTTGACCAAATCTTTCAATTTTGTATGCCCAATTGGCGACGATCGGTACGAAGGATCAAGATCGAGAGGCAAATCGGCGAAGAAAGGTAAAAAGGAGAAATTACTTCGGGCGCGTAAAGTTTTCCCTAAATCGTAGGACACGTTTCGCTCGTTAAGGGTCGTCGACGGATAAGTAACGACGGCGCCGGGCGTCGGCGGAGTGGTCGGTCGAGAGAGTAACAGCAGCAATGGATGGGGCGCGAGTTAGATGGTAGAGGACGCGGTAGCAGGCTGGAATTAAATAAAAATAAAACGCGAGATAATAACGTTAGCGAAGGAACCGAGAGCCCAAGACAAATAGCCCAGGGAAAACAAAGCGTATTATAAATACCGGGTGACAGGACGAGTTGGTGCGCAGAGTGAGTAGCGCGAGCGAGTAAGAGGGTGGTTTTCAACAGGACCGAGGCGGCCAGAAGAAGGAAAAATGGGGGGGGGGGTTGGTTGGTGGTTGGCAACGACGACGACGACGACGACGACGACGACGACTACTACGAGAGGACGGTAGTGACCGTGTCGTGTCCTGCGAAAAAGAGAGAAGAAAACGCTCGGAGAAAAGCAGCGAACGATGCCCCTCTAGCATTTTTGCTACCTGCGGACACAATGAGTGGCCGGATTTCTTTTTCCGTGGTCGTTACTCACCCTCCCACCGAGGGATAGTATTCTTATCCAAGCCGGAATTACAAATTTCAGACACCGAGCCCTTGTGTCGGACAGGATTCTGACTGCGCGTTATATTCTCCTCCAAAGTGGCTTTGCTTCGCGCGCTCTTCTTTTACAATTACCCTATCTACCCTCTCTACCCTTTTCCTATTTTATTCACTCTCTTTTCCCTCTTTTCTTCCCCTTTTCTCTCCGCGTTCCTCCCTTTTCGTTCTTCATTTATTTTTTGGCGTTCAGACAGAAAACGGACGAAATACGTATGTATTGTGGATTACTCACACTGGGACGAGCGTGGCCGCGCGGATTCAGCTGCCAAGGAACCGTCGATGGTTGGAACTGTTCCTTTCCCCACGAACCGTTATCGAACGGATTCTCACCGATGTGTCCCTGCAAGAGAAACGTACGATTAGTATCGCCATTGTTTTAGATCTTCCAGAAACCTGCGCTTTCAAACCTCCAATCAGTCACTCCTTGATTCTCACCGAAGAAGATCAGAGAAAATAAGAAAAAGTTACATGGATCGAAGAGAAACTCGGTGAAATAAAATCACGCGACTCGACTTCTTTTTTTGGTAGAACGGGTCTCATTAACACGAAGAAGCAACTTCGCTCTCCGACAATTTCGCGGGAAAATATTTATTCCTCTCGCGGTATTTTCCTCTCGAGAGGCAAGCGAGCGAAGCCCTCTCGCGAAGAAAAGAGACATCGATCTCCGGGAGTTCGCAGTTTCAAAAGTTTTTTTCCTCGATGCTCCTCCACGCAGCTCTGAGCTTATTTTTGTAATATATTCCGCACCCTCCGCCGCCCTTTCTCGACTTTGCACCCCGTAAGCCTTATTTTTCTTTTAACTTTATTTCTAACCTAGAATCCCGCGACTGCGAGAGGTGGCACGCGCATAAATCAGCCGGTATAATGAGAACACTTCGTCTTCGGCCGGCTCGCCCTCTCGCTCGCAGACGCATCCCTTACGGGCCGCCTATTATATCATTCTTTACTTCGCCTGTGGATTTCTGCCTGCCGCGATTATATTAATATTCGTTCGCACGACTCCGGACTTTGCCCTCGATCTCGTCTGCCATCCACGCGATTTCGATGCGTCCATCACCAAAGGTGGTTTTCCTACCCCTCTCAAAAAATTTCTGTTCATTCGATTGCCCGATTCCTATGAAATTTTTGGCCTTGTTTTGTAAGATTGATATTTCGCGCATACACACGGAAAGTAGTCGAACATTTGTACGCGTTGTACGAAAGATATTGAAATTCCATTAGCGCTGTTATGAGACTCGACTATCGTGCTTATATCTGGCGCGTAAAATTTAAGTAAAACCGGCGTGACCCACCGGTGGGCCACATCTTCTTTTTACCATCAGGCGGCGTGTGTTTCACGCCATATACGTTTCCAATTTTAATTTATAAAAATGCAATTTAACGAAAACCGGAATAAAAGTCAAATGTTATTCAAGAAGGCACGAACGAAACAGCGCGCCAGCGTGTTAAATGATTTTTACTTGACGCATTTTAGCATTGGCATTAGTTTCTTTTCTCAAGAATGAAAAGTAGATCGATGAGTATTTCCATAGCACAGTGTAGATAAAAATTAAAGTAATTTCAGAAGGTACTGAGTTGAATTGTCATTTTCGTTCAACGAATAAACAAACTTTCGTTACAGCGGTTCGACTGTCTTAATAGTCAGAGCCTATTTTAATGATTCGTTAGCATGGAAGAACGAACGAAGACCGAGTATCGTAATTATCTGTATTGAATCAGAGGAATTCCTGCATAATCAAAGATCCGTGGAATTAATCGTCGTTCCTATTACGTCCGATCGAAGAAGCTACAAATCAACGACTCGGCACGATTATTTTCTCACGAACTGTTAGGACGAATCGTCTAACAATCGGTGAGAGCTAGTCGTTCTGCCATTTTATTCGACCGTGCAAAGAACTTGTTCCATAAGCGGCAAGGTACAAGGTAGAAATAAACAGTGGCGGTGGAAAATAATGAACCGGATAGCATATATAAATACCCCAGCGGCTATTGAAGTACATTGTGCGCTTCATTTGCATGAGGCAGCCGCGTTCTCGACGCGCAGCTGGACATACACGCGACAAAAGAAACGCGCAAACAAAACACGCAACGCGGCCACATCGTCGTGTGCCACGCAGTGGCCTAACGTTCCGCGTTCCACCTTCTCGACCAACGGTGCGTCCGATGCCATCCGGTATCAAAGCGAAACAATGTGTCCCTACACTCCCTTGACTTGTAACTTATGCACACTTTCAGTCGTCGTGTTCGTTGTTCGTTCGTCTTCGTCGTTCCTGTCTGTCCCACATACCTTGTTTTCGATACAAAGTATGCTGGATGCAATTAGCTTGAACGCGATTCACGACGAGAATTTGTTGCCACGTGGACAGATGGATGGATTAACGAGCGACGAGCGTGAGAGAAGCGCATAAGTTGCCCGATTTCGACGATGCGTTGATAGCGTGCACGTTGGCGGAGCGTGATGTACGATAAGCGAGCAGCATCGAGCGATCGACTTTTACGTTTGTCAGATTTGACGGATCTCCCATTGGGAGTAGAAACATTTATTCCACAAATAAATATGCAGAATACGAGAGAAGAATACCGGATGATGATATTAAGAAAAAATTGTACGTGTGTTTGAAACAAGAAAAATTATGCAGATGTACTGTGGAGTAGAATCGAGTGGCAAGAGGAATCTTCATGGCCGGTGAAAACGTAAAAAGGATATAAAATTAGTATACAAGGCGGCAATAAAAACGATGATCGACGAAGATTACTCGGGGAGTTCTTCGTAGGACACTCTCTGACGAAATGAAACGTTTTATCGGTAGGCCGTGTCTACAAAGGGAGTATGGGGGAGCCGAGGGGGTTGTGGAGGAGCACGACGGGGGCGCGAGAGCCAGTGATTGTAATCATATTTTCAGAGGGACGGATTTATGCAACGCACCGCGCCGTCTCTGTACATAAAACGCATTTAAAATTCTCCAGGCAGCCAGGAAAGGTGGCTCCTGTCCCTGTCGATAGAACAGGCAGCTGGGAGAAGGGAGGGGGGTCGTGGAGCGCCGCGGGGGTTGTAATTGGCAATATCTATCGAATTTTACAATAAATCTCACCGAGCCCCGAAGGAGAGCCCACGGGGGTGGGACGTAGCAATAAAACACCGGGTAGTATCGCGAGGGGCTGCCACACCATGCACTTAACGACTTATCTTATCTTGGAATTAGGTCGCGGTTAGAACTCCTTTAATCCGGGACCAGCACGAATGCCAACGATGTATTCGTTGCTAATTATAACCCGTAAATTCATGACGGTGAATGATTAATAGACTTTTGCGTTTGTTTCTTACGCAGGAAGCTTCGTATTAATAGAAAGATGGCCTGTTCCAACGTCTTTCTGTCTTTTGTCAAGAAAATTAGGAATATACAAATTCCTTGTGATTCGAAGATAAAATGGTACGGAACAATCGAAGCGTTTGCAGCGATATAGAGACTAATGTTCGAATTGTGTTTGTATCGAAAGCGTAATAAAGATACAAATTTCGTACTGAAAAGTGCAAAGTTCATTATTACGGATATTAGTTTGCTATATGAATTTATAGAGCGTTCGAAAAAGTAACTCGATTTTATCTCTTTTTTTATTTGACTTCGTATCGATGTACGTTGGTCTACTCAAATTTAATGGAAAATAGGGCTACATATCTCTATTGCAATAGCTGCTGCAAATGGTAAAGAATTCGAAACAGTTCAGCTGAGATATCTTTTGAAAACATGCTTTCATTGGATAAATGGCTGGAACGACTAGACCTTGGAAAAACAGGCGTTAATATTTACTCTGATTCGTGGCCTTAAACGATCCACCGGAGTGATGCAGTCACAGTCGTAATTAATGTTGACTTCACAGTTTAGAAAGTGTCCTTCCCCGCGCAAAGATAATACAATCTTTTCCACGAAGCATGACGAATATGTATAATGTAGAAAACGCAGGAAGAATTGTATTCTAGAAAATACTAGAAATCTTTCTTTTGCAAAGCTCGCAATAGCCTTCGTCCAATGTTACCTATGAAGCGTGCGTGAAATTGTACGAACGACAAAATTCACGGGGCAAGCAAATGGGTAGAGGAGGAGTTAAGAAATTTCCAAACACACGGACGGTATTTGTGGCCCCGTCGATTTTTATCCTCGGCCGTTAAGTCTTGTAATGCCAGCAAATAGACGCGAGGCTCGAGCAAGCGGTCGAGCAAACGAGTTACAGCCGTGGGGCCTCTAAAAATAAATATGTTGTTTATTCACAAGTAAACCGGATGCCGTTGTTTGCTTTGGAGCAAATTGTTTTGTTAAGTTTTGCCGTCCGAGAGAGCGTGGCCTCGTGTGTGTGGGTGCCGTGTCCTCGCAGATGAGGAGCGAACGTGTGCGCGAGAGAAACGGTTTACCAGGAGGCGGGAGAACAAGAAAGAGTAAAAAGGAAGAAAGAAAATACACGTGAAGTCAACCATCCTCTCCTCTGTCCGCGCTTTTTCCGGTACGTTTTGCTTCTCCTGTTGCTAGATGCCTCCAGCTGTACGCAGATTCCCAATACGAATAACCGTTTGACGCAGCGTGAACAATTCCACGATCGATGAGCCACGAAATCGTGAATATAATTAAAATTATCCGACGGTAAAAAATTCGAGCGAATAACTCGATTGAACGAACAGAGAAGAGACAGCGAGATAGAAAAGAAGATAAAAGAGCGTGAAACGGAGGTAAAAGTGTTTACCAAGTAAAATCAAGGAAACAATTTTTGCATGAACGCTACTTTACACCTTTCTACTCTGACAGGACGAAACTTCGGGCGAGCATTTTACCAACATAAAGCGGTAAAATCCTACAAAGGCCATCACACAGAGGCCGAGTTACACGAAACCGTTCTCAAGACCAGAAAAACATGAACACGAGAGAGGGCCGCGAGAAAGTATGGGGAAGGGGCAGGTCGGGGAAAAAGGAAGAGAGAGTCAAAGAGGGTGACGGTGAAGAGGAGGAACAAGAGGTTGGAGAACGCCGGAGGAAGAGTCGAGAACAACGGTTGGGCTCGTCTACGGGTCGGGCTAATTACAAAACACAATTAAAATGGTATCACGAAAACGCGCTAAGTAATATCGTTTCAACGGTGAGTCGAGTTTAACCGGACACCCGGTACAGATTCGTAGATTAATGCTCTTTAATAAACAGACCCTACAACACCAGTTGTACACCGGTGTTTCTCTCGTCCACTCGCTTTTATCTGTTCGTTTTGCTCCGTTTTCCACGTCCACCGCGCGAAAACACGAACAAGAAGAGGAAAGAACGCTTCACCTTCGCTTTTACCTACGCGCGTAAATGCATTTTCGTCGCCTTCTCTCGTGTCACTGCGAGCCAAGTATCGTGATTTAAGCAACGTACATAGCTGCGAGCGTATCTAAGTTTCCTCGCCACTTTGTACACAGTGACGTAGCCAAATTTGGCGCCAACAGACCATCGTCTCGAGATTCTTCTTCAAGAGGGAGAAAAAGTTTGATTGGAATATGAATTAACGCGTTGTCCCGACTATGTTGCGTGCAGGCGGACGCCGTGCCTTCGGGCGAGTTTCTGGACATTGTACTTTCACTTTTATAACGAGTTCATTATGTGTGATTATTTATGGTAAACGAGCATGATCGACCGACACGTGTTTTCACAAACGAATTTGCATTCGCGTTTTGGAATCAGAAATGGTTCGTTGGAAATGTTAATTTTCTGGTATAAATGACAGAATTAGAGAATTTTGAAATTGATTATAAATTTGAGAATTCTTATTATACCTCATGAAGAGACGTGGTTGGAAACAAGGTTGATGCCAACTTTCGACGATGGAAACGAACGATGTTCTTCGATACCATTAGTCAAGCTAAAATTATTTGTGGTCGTTGACGCGTTCATTTGCTGACAAATACTTTTTCCCGATTCCGAGTCGAGCGTTGTCGTCACGGCGAGACACTTGATTAAATAATTTGGCAAATGTAAATAACATAACGCGTAAATAAAATTAACATGTGTGTTCTAATACGAATATCGAATTTCTGAAGCACGATCGATATGCCAATGAGAATTAAAAAAGTATGTCTTCGAAAATAATAATTTGTACAAAAAAAGAAAAAAGAAAACAGGAGATAAAATATCAGTAGATGAAGAAGTCTAAGCATCTAATATATTAAAGTTTCCGCAAATTCCAACGAGTAATCCTTGGTGCGAAAGTAAAACGTATGGCACGAGACAAAACTCGGTTCCTTTATGGAAAAACAGTGAACGAATGGGGCAGTCACATCTGTCAGCTGATTCTAAGAAACTGTGAACCTGACCAGTTCTCGAGAGGGCAACAGCTTCTCCCAAGGCCACGCGCTATGAACACTACCGACTGACTGTTGGTGTCGTAACCGGGGTTCCGATGACGAAAACTGATCCCTAATGGAGCCTCGAGGGAAGCTCTGCTTCTTCTGTTCGAATATTTAACAGACGTCGTTGAACGCAAGACCACACGTATTACCATTATTATATGTACTTCTCGGAGAATGAAAAAGAGAAAAGAGGAAGGAGAATTACGAGGTAATTACCGGGCGACTTTTTCCACCGGTTCGTACCGGTATGCAAATTTGTATAATTCGCCGTACGATGATACGTTATTTAGGCTGACCTAAATGCTGAATCGCAAAAGGGGTAGACGACAGAGTAGAGTTTAGTGAATAACCCCTTCTACAGTAGGTAGTCCGGTAATCTCGCAGCTAATCTTGATTTAATCCTTGACACAAGCGCTTAAACGTTTCACGACTAGAATTAAATAGCACTATTTAACACGGTGCCTGGCCGGATTTACGCGGCTGCACCGTTAGATCTACCTTTGCAACGGGACGTCACTAAAAATATTGAAATTAGAGAAAAACGTGAACATTGTTCCGGTAATAATCCACGCAGTGCGAAGGACCCAGTCGAATTGCCAAAAATTATCAAGTTTTCCATTCAAGTTTTATTAGAAGTTTTTAAAATTCACGTTGTACATTTCGTTCGGTACGCGCGTCCTACATATCGTATTTAATAATAATTTTTATTACGTTCGGTGTACGCATTCGACCTGTGTCTTTTGGTTATGTAGCGGAAAAAAATGGCAAACCATCGTAGATATATAACCGGGGACTGTAAACGCGGGCTATATGTAAATATAGCATGATACATTGGATACTCGCTTATAAACACCCCATTTTTATTCGGGTAACGTTTCGCCACCCCGCGACCGGCCTCTCCGGAGCTCGTTCACCCCCATGGTCCTTAGATAGCACCTCTTCTCTTCGAGAATAACGAATCCGCAACCTATTATTTTTGAGTTTTTCCACGACGTCACGCGTGAGAACACATTTACGAAAATTCCTTCGAAAATTGTTCGCATATCTGCAACAAGATGTCGGTGAAATTTTCAAATTTCTTTAGGAAAGATCGCCAGAATATGACTATCGTTCAACGACGAGTTTATAGCCCAACGAGTCGGTTCGTTTAAGGGAATTTCTGTTTGATCGAGCGTCCCTTCGATGAAAAGGGTCTCCGTGATTTGCCTGATTTTTTCGCACGACCGCTTCTCAATCTCGCGCTAAACCCCACGAGGACCGCGTTGTATACTTGCGAACAGATATTTCATTTGGAAAATCGGACCAACGTCGCGCAAATCAATTCTCTGAAAAGAGGAAAGAAGAAGAAGTCACGAAATAACTGCGTGGTAATGATTGGAAGGTCGTCACAGAGAATTCTGTACGCCTGACGTTGCCTTCATCCAGCGTAAGCGGAAGTTGACACCCTTGGACTTGATATTCAAGAAGAATTCGATGGTGTCCAATTGAATTTTTAGCCTGGTTTACAGGCTGGGCGACGAGACGCGCTGTGATTGCCGTTGATTCGACCGCGACCTTTTCTCGCACGAATAATATTCACACGGGTCATCAGGCCTCTTCAAACATGGCAAGAATTTCCCTCCTCTGCATGAAGATCTCGGAAGTTTCCATCGAAGCAATGTAGGATGCGATAACGAAGTTAATTTCGTGGAATTAAAATACTTACGATGTTAATTACTTGTAAGTTCAGCAGATAGGATCGTTAGCGGCTATGCGTTATGCTGTCTGTTTACTATTTGTGATTCTGCATGGTTCTCAGGATTCCATGGGAATAGTCGAGGATCCGGAGAATCCGACGCCATAAAATTCGCATAATTCTTGCCGCGCCCTATCATTCGTGAATCAAAAAATTCGTAATGCAGTTACGCACGAGGATTTTATGTTCTCGTCAGAAATTACGGAACGTGAAAGAATCCCGTGATTCGTTCCGTGAAACTAAATATAATTGAGGTACTTCGTAGCTGATGATGCGATCAATTCGGTAAATCGTGTCCATAATTTTAGTTCTTATTTCATAGTGTTAGCTAGGTTTAAATTGATAACTACGACTCCTAAAGAACCCTCTTCTTTTTATATTTACAACAGTATATATTTTACAACTAAAGGTAACGGTTGTTACTTTCTTTTTAATTGTGTTATCTTAAAGTACTTCTTTTCGGCTTCTTTTCTACATAACATGAATATCGGAAAATCAACGAGATTGTTAAATATATACGATCATTTTTTGCCTGCAATTTTCGTTTATAATACGCTCGAAACTCCTTGATTATAACATATATGGGGAGAAAAGTACATATTGATTAAACTCAGGATACAAGGAGAAAAAGATAACTGGAAGAATTTAGGTAAGGTAACGAGAGGCAGAGACATTTCGACCGGCGATAAGATGAATCGTGATCGTTGCGCAAATCATAATGATCTATCCGATGGCAAAATTCCTGCGACACAGCGTGGCCGAGGTCACGTAGCCAACGTATATAACGAAACGGGGCGACGCAGAGAGTATAACCCGGGGAAACTGTGTATCTCCTTAGCAAAGTCGACGTAAAAATAATGGCGACGGGGCTTACGCGATTATTTATTATTTCATATACAGAGCCGAGTCGATAACGGGTACGACGTTGCATTAGCATTTTTTTGTTGTTTAAAAATGAAATATATGACCTGTTGTCGGCGAGAGACTGGCTCGGCCTAAAGTCGTCTCGCTCGAGGGGGCTCCTGATCTCCAAATAAGTGGCTATACGCGTTCCGGAATACTAAGTCATGCACGGAAAAACTCTCGCGAATGCGAGCACGCCGCTAGACCTGCAAAGTATCGCGATGCTTGCGAAACTTTCGTTGGAAAATTGTAGGTTTGATAGAAAAATACGTGAGAGGGTGAAACCGAAATTTTTGTAGTCAATGGTGAAATTACTGGCGAATTTCAACTTGAACGCTGGAATTGTATTATTGGAACTTGAACTGTGGAAATCGAAATATTTGAAATCCAGCTTTTGGAAAATTTGAAAGTTCGAATTTCATTACGCTTGGATTCGACCCATAAAGTTGGAAAATTTTAATGAACGAAAAAATTTAAATTTTCGTTTCGGTTCAAGGCCTGTCAAACTGATTCGAACTTTTTCGTAATCTATTAACTCTGAATCGATGAATCACACAAAAGTTCGCGCAATAATTAAACGCCATTTGATTAGGCGTCTCACGGAAGCAAGTAACGGCAAGGCGATTCACTCAGGACCTCTCAAGCAGGGCGTTCGTCGGTGCGCAGAACGGTGTTATTATTTGGAGATCAGACCGAGGCGAATATCTAATTGTAGTAACGACCACGATACGTAGCCGCGCCATCTGGCATGCTGTTTTCTCGCGCCGATTTGAAACTGTCTCTGACGAGAACAGCGTGGTATCGTTAGATGGCAGACAAAAGCTCTGCGACTGTGCCTTCGTGGACCAGGGTAAAATCTGTGAGGTACACAATCGCTTTCGTCGCTCCTAAACTGTACCAATTACAAACACTGGCGGCTTCTCCATCCCCGATGTTAACTAAACACTAAATACTAACGACACACATCTACACCGTCGCCGCCAAACGGGGTGCGGTGGCTACCTATAGGATGTTCTATCGTCTATCCGTAACCTCCATTCCACTCTTTCTCTTCCTCCTCTGTTTCTCTGTCTCTCATCTTCGTACACCGGGCAACATTTAACGGAACGAATGTGTGCTCTGGCTTGCATCGCGAGCTGTTGATTATTCGTTACTGCACTTAGCTATGCCGCGACCGGCCACGATTTACCGAAGATATACTCGTATGTGCTACTACGGAATTCATTAACCCCTTCGGCGCTACAAACGGATCCGGTACGCTCGTTACTCCGTACGTGAGAGGCCCGTAGACACAGCCAATGTGTTTTCCATTTTCTTCCAGGGCAACTTGCTTACTACCGAGTACCGTCGTTGTTGTAATTGGATACAATGGTCATTGAATCACGGTTTGATCAATGACGGTATTGTGGTACTTTCCTCGATTTTTTGTAAATCAAGGACCCATTGCTCGTAGGAAAGGAACCGGTAAGTGGAGAACATTTTCGAAAATTAGAAATCGTTTCGTTTAAATACCTGATGTAGTTTTGCTTTTGAAACAACATCAATGAAAGTATTTTGGTGTTTTCGTTGGTATTTCTTTTCCACGCGAGGATTTATAGTTATATTTGCTCGTAGAAGGAAAATTAGGAATTGAGAAGTTCTTTTGAAGAAGAACTTTCTTGAAATATAAAATACTTGGAGTCTCGTTTTTGAAATAATATCGATGAAAGTATTTTGTTATTTTCGCAATCTATAGTATTTTTCCAAGTTCTCTTCGAGTGCATGTGATCCAAAATGAATATTGTATATATTCATATTTATTTAAAATATATATTTTAAACACTTAGTTTTGTTATTCAATATATCTTACTACTTTTTGTATATTTTAGAATTTTCATGAGTGAAACATTCTAAAATTTAAAAAAAAAGCTGTCTAAATATACACAAAACGTAACGCAGAAGCGAGAAGAACAGCAGAATCGAAGGAGAACTTATCACTCGTAGGAGAGGAATCAGAAAGTAAGGATTGTTTAATTCTTTCCAAAGTTACGAACCTCCTGCAAAAGTAAATACTTGAAATACTCGATTTTTAAACCGCCTGTACGAACAGGTAACAAAAATCGGGATACATAGAATTAATTGTCCCGTTAAAGCCTGGTTCCCCGAAAAGTTTGCCCAAATGGTGATCGCACTCGAACGAATCCTTGTCGGAGTATTTACATTCGACGGACTTCTCGGCGGGTTCCATCGGATTTCAGAATGGACTCGTGGCAGCCGTCCGAATCCTCTAATTAAATCGACGAGGCAACGAACCGTTCCCGACCGGTCAGTCTATTTCCAAAGGCGCGTTAATTAATCTTCAGGCTGGTGTTTACCCGCGACCATGCAAGAAACGGTTTGTTGCCGCGAAGTTCGCGGAGGAATAGGCGAAACACGTTAGCGGCGAGCAGTGAATTGCAAGATTCCGTGTTTATTGCATTTAACGGATGGCATTGGCCGTCCGCATGCAACTGAGGTATACTAAGCGGTTACGTATATACTGATAGGCCGTATAGCGGTATACGTAAGTACGTACACTTGCTTCCAAAAATACGCTCGACGACTGCCGCACGTTGTAAGAAACGTCACGCGATTGAAATCGCCGGGGTTGCGGAGAGAAAAGTCCGATGAAGCATGGATAACGATAGCTTGAAATAAATTTGATATTTTTACGAGTGTTTCTTTTCTTAGCGAAAGATCCCCTGATTCGCTAATATATTTTTCATGCAAGCTATCGATAATAGCTTGATGTATTTAAAGGTACGTAGTTTCTAGAAGTCGATGAGATCCATTTTATTAAAGAAGTATGTAATCTTAACTGGACGCCGTTAGAAGAAGCAATGCGTTTCGAACAAAGTTTAATACGCAGATAGATAGGCTTTTGCGAAAGAGTGTACAAGTTGAAATAACTATGCACACGATACGCTTGAACCATGGTTGTGGCCCTCGAGCTCGTCCGCCACACCCTCCCATTTCTAGTATTAAATCTGACCCGATGCAACCCCCACGTTATGCTTTATAGTCTATGCCATACACTCCCGGTGCGCCCTGTACGTGCACGTGTAGATACCTGCTAGAAGATGGAACGCGGCCATTCGATATCGTGCAAAATTTACCGTGTAATTCGCCTAAACGCTACGGACACCGGCCACACGGACATACGTATCGTACACCGTGCGCCTTCATTTGCATACTCTCTGTACGTCGCGTCGTGTCGATAACTTAAGAGCAAAACGCCACTACCAAGAAGCTGATCCTTCTTTCCACTCTCTGATATATCACATTGCCAAGTGAATGGAACTTCTATTGCATCCTCTCGATAGACGCGTGCGTTTAACCGGAGAACCCAGTTGAAACTAATGTAACGAGGCATAGGACAAAAGGAAGAAGAGCAGGACTCGATGATGGTGGAGAAAAATCCCAAGCATTCCTATCGTCAAATTTACGAGCTGACGACCACAACCACTTCCCCTATGCACGGTGCAACTTCGCCCCTCAGTTCGACTCCTCCTACGCGTCTCGGTTTACTGTTTTACTTATTCGCCAGCAGCAACTGGACAGCGAAGATACTTTGTATATAAATTTTGGTTACCGGCTCGGCCACTGCCTCCCAGCCGTTTCTCAGCCTCTGGTAGTTTAGTTGCGTTGCGGTTTCGACGTTCCGGCAGATTCCTACTTCAGAGAATAGTAGTCAACTGCTGGCGCAATAGTCTCGTGCCACGTCCCGTGACTCGCGACCGGCTAAGACGTGGAATGAGTTATCGAAGACGCGTATCTAACTCGAGAAAACCAGTCCGACAACAGAACAAGGTATAATGTTCTTCGTTTGCGGTTTTAATCAATTTAGTTGGGTTATATTAAAAAATGATTTCCTATTTCTGTAATAATTGTCTCTTACGACGATCAGACACCGTGAATAAGTTTCGATAGCAAAAGGAAGGGAGGAATCGTTTTGAAGCAGGCGGCTGCCTGCAAACTAACACCGTGAAAAGAAAGGTATTAGGATCAGACGAGGTATTTTCTCTTCAACCCCATCCCAAGGGTCGTCGTCCATGCTAATCGAACTCTTCCTCAAAATAATGGCGCCTCCCCCCTCTTCATCGAGCAACGAAAGCATATAACGTGAATCTCACGAGTAGAAGACCCCAGTCCTGACTGCCTCATTACCCGCTTTTAATGAAACTCTTTTCTCGAGGCAGGCCTCGGCTAAGCGTCGTTGCCAAACCTCGTTTAGGCGATACGGATCAGCACGCGGCCAAGCAAGCAACCAAAAGCAACCGAGAAACCTAACGGACGAGCTTGGTAGCAGGCGGTCGAACCAACCAACGCTTAGAAGGTAGAGAGAGGGCTCCGCTTGACGCTTCTCTTCTATGGACAAGTTCCGGCGTCGAAGTTCTCGGCAAGTTTGCCGTGGCGAGGCGAAACGTCTCTCTTTTCGCGTAACCTGAACAACAGCCACGAAATCGACGTGCAACGACGAAGGGAGATAGCACGAGCGCACCGTAGTAAAAGGGTAAGTTTCGTTACGAGAGGAGAACCCTTAAGCTAGAAAATGTTCTTAAGACTCGGACGTGTCTGACACGACGTGCACACCATCTCTTCTTCTTTTCTTTTAATTTCTTACAGTCTTCCTTCTCACTCCTTTTGCGAACAGTCGACTGCTATATAACGCAGTTCTTGCCGAACCGCTACAATGAAGCTTTGCGTCAGTCCCTGCCGCTAACCGAAACTATAACCCTTCGCAAATAAGGGGAATGCCTGCCGCTTTGAAGCAAGTTTCGGCAATTATTATGATCCGTGCTATAACCATGGGCTACCGCAAGCCGACGCCACGACCCACCGTGATGCTTTGCACTTGCGTGCAGCTTGCGAGACGCAAGCGTGTTCCGCTGGCCGACTATTGGGCCACGTTCATCGTGGTCACGAATCGATGATTAGGAGTTGAGATATTTTCAAAGGAAATTCTTCGTGAATTATGCTCGGCGAGTAAAGGTCTGGTTGGGAATGTGGCTTTGGAAGAATGACTGTGGTACGGAGCTCATTTGAGTTTGCATTTAGATCCTCTATATTTAGTTTCCCCGGTGTAACGTGAGCGATGCCGTGTCAAGTGGAATCGATTATTGAAATGACAAATAACGGGAATTATCGTCGGTGACTTAAGGTGAAATATCGGGAGACACAGGAAAGATTGGGTTACTTTCGAGAAGCTAATAAATTCTTGTATTTGAATCTGATCGTTCAAATTTAAAGATCTGCATTATGACGATTGCAATTGAAGGCATTTGAACTATTGATCATGACGATTCAAATTCAGCGAATTTGAATTATGTTGCGTGGAATCTACAAAATTTTAATTATGTCATTTGGATACTCGAAAACATTATATTATAAATTACTCGGATCAAAGAGTTAATATTTCAGCGTTAAATTTGACAAATTTTAATTTGTCCGATAGAATTTAAAAGTTTACTTTCATTCTATAGTACTTTAAAAGCGAGCACTACGCATAAGAATTATTTCGAATTCACAGAATTTCAACTGTATCGTTCTATCAATTTGAAATTTCAAATTGTGCAAGGAGTCGAGGACGATAGGTAATCAGCGGAGCATACAAGGGATTTGTGGTAACCCAATAGCTTAGGGTAAGGTAATCGTGACTCTCCATCGAGAAAGCGTCGAGATACGGGGGATTACTTGCTTACGCGTATTAAGTCTTCAACGAGGTGTACACCGATGCTATGCGAGTCACCTAAGTAACATTAACCGAAGTAACACGCGTGCCACGATATCATAGCCGGGCAGCTTCTCAAGATGCCGGTGCCAAATCGAAATGCTACATTATGGTTTTTACTGGCCCGTCCTCGTTGTTGTCATAGGAGAACGATAAGCGCGACAAATCAAGAATTTGCATTCCGACACCTACGTGCACGTTTTGCTGGCTTATTTACATTTTAAGACACGTTGCCGCGCTCGGAATATTAATTTCGCTCAGGCATATAATACACGCTGCACCATACGAAGATGGCATGCTTGATGAAGCGCGTGCATTAATCACTCGGATGTTCTATTTCACGTGTTATCGTGAAAATTATGCCCGAGCCTTTTGCGACTTGGCTTTATGCGGTTAATGCAATTTCAAGCTGCCCTTTGGGTACTGTTTCCAACGTCATGCTGGAAGCAATAGGCCCGAAAGTTATTACAGTACCTTCTTAACACTATTTTGATCCTTGGCTGGATTACCAGCAACGAGGGAAAGGCAAACAAAATATACCATCAATTTTTGATGCATATTTTTAGAAGGATTGAAAAATAAATTATACAGTTGAATTTTTATATAAGAAAATTTCTATTTGTTTTATAGATATAAAAAGAACAGTTCTCTGAGAGCCATTATAATTATTAATACAAATGTAACAAGTATGAAGAATTTGAACTCTTTTTCCAGGAAGCTCTTCAATTGATGACATCTTACACTTTACATGCAACAGTTTGGTAATAAATAGATAAATAAACGATCATTGTGAAATTAATTTTATAGAGTTATATAACGGGAAATTGTATGGTACTGTCTTTATGATATTTAAATAAGAAAAATGCGGAAAGCATAATTACAAGCTGATTTCACCTGCCAGATCAACGATGTGGTCGAGTCGCAAAGGCGGTGTACCGTAATGCATTAGCTGCATTAGAAATGCAATAAACGGCAAGGCAACGATACGGCACGTTAGAGAATACAACAAAAACATACACAGCGAAGGCGTACAGACGTGGGTGCGGCGTTTGCCCGATGATTCACGTGGCTTGCACCGTTATTACACATGCTCTTTGCACGAGCCGCGACTCTATTCTCTTTCAAGATTCGTAGAACCTCAAGAAACGTCCCCCAAGATCGATCGGCAGTATTCAAACTTAACAACACTTTCGAAATCGTTCGCGAGTCATCCGAACCTATAGAACACGGCGATAATTGCACGCTTGTAACTAGAACTATTTGAATATCATCGCGCCGTTTTATGTTCTATTCTTCTTTCGAATGTTCGCGAGCTGAAAAATAATTCGCTGCCATAAATCTCCGAAGAGCATGACGCGTGCAACAACATAATGTTCATAAATAATTCATAACGCAACATTCACGCGCAGCATTGTTCGCTATCTTTGATTGCATTCCCGCGTTGAACCACGATCTTAAATCATTGAATGAATCTACTATGCTATATTATTCTTCTAATCACTGAAACATTACTTTAAACGAATTACAACAATTTACATGTCCACTTCTCTGTCCTTCACTGTAGTAGCAACCTAAGAATATTTCTTTCGGAAATTAAAAGAAATTTCTCAAATTTCCTTTCAGTCTACAAATCGAACGATTTCTTTGGATTCTGATATATCGTCGTATAGGATGATCGTACGCCGGAGGCACACGATAGCAAGACGAGGAATATCAGAAATCTCGATTCGATTGCGCGAGCATATATCCCAGTACACGCGTCTGTATACATTTGCCTGGCTAGAGTTATACCGGAAGCAAGATGCACCCTGACTGCGGCAAAGCCTTCGAATTAGTTCCTCCTTCTCGAGTGGGCTGCCCGGACGGGGGTGAGTTAGGGTAAGTATAAGTGCAGAACCAGCCCCACGGACGGTCTACATCGCGGAAGGAGGCCTACCGTTGATGACAAAATAGCGTGATTACGGGCCATCAAATAAACACTAGACTTACCGTTATTCTGCGCCACTAGCTCCTTCGGGCTCCCCTCGATGCCCCCGTTCGACCACGATGCCAACAACCCCACTACCACACTCGGCTTACCACACCACTGAACAAATACTGACCTCCTCCGCCACCTTCTCCTACTCGCCAGTCCCTTTGGACTCAAGCTTAAAAGTATTGCCACGTTCGATTGGCAGATCTTGTCGGAACGAGAAGGTAGAAATTAGCCTGCTGATCGAGCCAGAACTCGATCGGGAATACGAATCGTTGTCAATAAAAGGTGCGGTAATCTGAGTCGGTCTACGATCTTCCGAAGAAAATTTCTTTGAATTTCCACCGACCCATAGTCGATGGTATGGGAATGACTGCTACGTATCTTTTTTATGAAGAAAGAAAGCAGTGCGATAGAGTTTAACCTTTTACACTTTATCGCGGTTTTATCCTATAAAACATATTCCTTGTCCGTACAGTTGCGGATATCTGTGCAAATTCATAGTTTTGCGAATACAATGAAAAATCTGGAATTCAAATAGAAAATTCTCTTAACTAATTAATGTTATAAAGAATGTTAGATTTTTTACACTTTATACATCCTTCCATGTTATCTGCATTCTGTGCATATTTACACTTTCAAATTTCGCATAACCGTATAGAAATGCTGTGTACTTGTCAGTTACAAGCGTTATGAACGTGTTTGGAAAGTGACTTGTCGGATACGTATCGGTCGGAACGAATGCTGTTCGAACGCGGTTAAGAAAGGGAAAAATTAAAGATAACGTCAAGAGCGAAGGTTCATCTGACGATCGACCGAGACTGGAGAAACGCGCGATTTAATTTTTTTTTCTCCTTTAATTGGCTAATCACGAAATTATCAGCCCCATAAAGCTCGGAGAGGCGCCAACCCTTTGCAACCCTCCGCGGAGGCCCCCGGACGGCATTCAACTGCCGCGGTGCCTGGCGTTCTTAATTGCAAATTGGTGAAATAATTGAAACAACTGTCGTAAAAATAGTTGAAAAGTCGTAATTCGGTCGTAAAGGCTGAAAACCGCAACGCGCTGCCATTACCCCCCTTTTACGCGACGGTTACTTGGAGAAAAGGGGTTGCTAGTGGCTTCGAGGGCGCCGGAAGAGTTTTGTCGGATTTTCAAGGGGTCTGTGGCCTGGTCGATCTTCCCGTTGGATAAGCCTTATGATTCCAGCGTGATGAAATTGCACAGCCGATGTCTAATTGCGAACGAAATAACCCCCATCAACGATGCCAGAAATCGATGTTTATATTTAATAGAATTTTCCTAAACGAAGGCAACAGGCGAGAAACATGTCGAGTCACATTTTCTGTTCTTTATATTACAAGAGCAAGTTTGATATTCAATCTGTTAACCAACTCCATGTTGCAGCTATCTTCTCATTTGACTTCGTGATTAAATGTTTGTATATATTTTTATTATTCTCTTAAGCACTGAATGAATATTAATAGCATAAATTAGTTATACAGTTTAACGTTAATTAAATCAACTTATTATAATAACTAAATTGATATTATTCGTTTTTTAAAAAGCATCATGAATGCATCATCTATTCTCAAGCGATTTGTGTCAGATTGTAATTTATCAGATTCTCTCCTGCATTTACTTTATATGAAATGTTTTTTTTTTTTAATCATCAAGCGCTATGAGAAATTTAAAAAATAAGAAAAACGACCTTATCATATTCTCCTGCTGTATGACCTTCGAATAATCGATAGAGAGAAACGTATTTTTAACGATACAGAGTATAGATTTTAGGTTTTGGACGAGTCGATTATGTTTCTCGACACGATTAAATCGTCAAGCGGGTAGAAAGAAGCAACAAAACTGTGCCAAATTGAGGTTACAGGGAGGCTCGCGGGCTGTCCATGCAAAATTTATCGCTTCATTTACATGTTACCGGCTGGCTCGTGCCTTCTACTAATACCTTTCGCGATCGATGAATTATTCATAAAATGCTACCTCTTCTTCGCCGGTGTTTTGACTTATTGTTAGCTTTTTCGGTATGTTGCAAACGATCCTGGATGCCCGCATAAAATAGCCTGGCTTTTCTCTTCTGTCAATAAAACGAGCATGAATATAGGGCTATAGAAATGTAGCTACTCTGTTACCCATCCCCTGGCGCCTCTCCAGAAATCGCTCGAGTTGTTACGAAAAACCATTTCGAATATAAAATTTCGATTTTTAACGACCTTCTCTACATACAATCTTACGAACGAACGCATCAAGAGGCCCATACATCACACGCTGTCCGCTTCTCCTATCGTCCAAGCATCGAATGTATCAATCTTCCCACTGTTTTGCATGCCACCCTGCAAAACAGCCCGCCATTGTAGTCGACTATATTACGCACAAAATTCTCATCTAATGATGCATTCAAACGGGCAGCAACACAGAGAGGAACGGGAGCAAGAGCACTCATTCGTGCTAGCTGCGAGCAAACGGTCATCTGTTCGTAAACACATTTACATTAAAAGAGTTCCATCATGAAGATGGCGAGCGAACGTTCGCAAAGATCAGGCCGAGCATCTAGAACGGTTATTGGGAATAGTTATCCCAATTCAATCTTCGTTCGGATTCATGACAACAATGTGTGATGAAGAAATTATAATTGCAAATGCATTTTCACAGAGCACTCGGATGTTCAATTTCCGATTCGGCGAGCAATCGTCAAACAGCGATAGATTGCTCGTTTACGCTTCAACTTTATTAAAACCGTTGAAAGGACCACGCATTCGCTCGCTTCGTCTAAACGCATAGGAAACACACGTTCGATCGACCATCTCGAACCCTATCAATTACAACATTCGACGATGTTCGACTAACACCCCAGTCGCACGAACCATCATCAAGGAATGTCTCTCTGGCGCGCGAATATCAACCCGCGCTATCTCTAATACCCTCATACCCACGCTTTTCCTTCAATCTCCAACTTCTATCCTTCCATCCCTTGCCTTTTACCAGAGCAGAATCGGCCCTCCCCTCTCCTCAGCCAACCTCTCGGCTCTCCACCTTCTTCGCCCCGCAAGGCAGAAAATCTGAGAGCGAGATAATTACGGTTGGAAGCGCGGATATTATTTAACCAACATTTCGCTGCACAGACCGAGGGAGTGGATGAGCAGAAGAGGGCCAAGAGGCAGTCGTAGAGGAGAGGAGGAGAGGAAGGAGAAAGAGGAGGAGTGGTGGTCGGAAGGGTAGCTGTGGAGGAGCTTGAGGGTGTTCTTACACGAACAGCCCAATCAAATATAACGGGGCGCCGGTGTAACGCCGGCTAATATCGCCCAGTGCAGAAACTTCTCCTTCCATGTTTTCCAATCTTTCGTCGTTTTTTGGCGATAGAAAAACACTCGACCGCGCGTATTTCTTGCGGCCACCGGCCCACCCAGGCCAGATATAATATTTTACTTTCCGCGGTAGACACACGGCTGAGAGAGTTAATCCAGCTGGATGGTAGGTCGGTTGGTTATTTCAGCGGGTTTCTTGGGAGAAAGACGCCTCGCGGAATTATCTTGCATACTGTATGCTGGCGAACGTTGCCCGAAGTGGGAAGAGTCTCGAAGATCGAGACATGAATTTTCTTGCTGCTCGTTAATTCGCGCTATTTCGGCTTTAACCTACGTGTCTCGCCGAAGGTTGAACAAAATCGGCCGACTATCGGGCAAATATAATTTTCTAGCATGGCGAGGAAACTGTAGGACTATTCGTCGAACGATTTCATCGTCGTGATACGGACTATAACGTGTCTAACACATGAGAAATTGTACGTAGTTGTTAATCTGTTTTGTTCATCGAGAGAAGCTTGAGAAACTCGGAATGAAAGCAATTCACTGGTGAAATTGCCGGATACCCAAGCTGATGTCAGACGATCGAAGAGAACGAGAGTTCTCGAACTGCCTCGAACTCAATGACTCATAAATTTCTGGCGAAAAATTCTCGACTTCCTAAATACCCCGGCGTTATGAAAGAACACCAGCTGACAGACGTGTCTCGACGGCGTTTCGACGTTTTGCAATCCCCGGTCCAATTACAAGGCTCTCCGGATTTCGGAAGGCTCCACGATTCATCCTCTCCCCTCTACTCGTTCCTTCGCCCAGCTCGTTCCTTCCTTTCAACTCTTACGCAGCCACCCTTTCTCCATTAATGAACCAGCAGAGGGAGGGATAGAGAGAAAGAGTCTAAACTTCGCCCGCGCCAGGCTACCTTTTTTCCTCCCTTACTCGCGTTTTTTTTTCTCCCCAGCAGAGCGCCGCTTTCTCGCCACAATCGGAGAAGTGGCCCGAAACTTTCGATTCTCGAAATCAATGGCATTATTATTATTACCAGTTTACTCTTTTTCTTGTCCGGGACAATGAGGAATAGAGACAGAGAGGGTCGGACATTTATTATATTCGGAAAAATTAATAATTGGTCTCGCGAGTCCGACGGAGCGAAACGGCAAAGAAAAAAACCTACGAGAAAGGAGAAGAAAGGAGGGGTTGACTAAACGAGAACGTCGTTAGCCAGCCAACGATTGAATCGCAATAAAATAAATAGCCCGGCAAAAGGGTGAAGAGGCGTGTGAACGCGCGTACACACTAAAAAAAGAAAAAAGAGCGAGTCCCCCAAAACATGAGAGAGGAAAAACCCCAAAAAGAAACATCACGTTCCGAAGCGGTTTAACGAAACGGAAAGAATCGAATGAAATCTCGCGATATTACGCGTCCACGAAAACCCATCGAAACATATATATATCGAGCCCGTTCCATCCTGCACCTTCGTACAATCGATTTTAGTTAATTGCAAAGCGTCGGTATGCGGCCACGAAAGAGGGAAGAAGAGAGAAAGGGAGAAAGATAAAGAGAGAGAAAGACGGAAAGGTGGTGCTAGCCAGCTAGGGGGGCTCGCCAATGGTACGGGAAATATGCAAAGTGTTTACGATCGCGCAACATGCTGCCAGTTCGGTCCACCTTTTTCCCTCTTTTCCACCCCTCGAGATGCGGGGTGCGGCGAAGCTTGCAAGGAAGTACGGCTGGGTCGCCACTCGTGATATTAATGTACAAAAGCTCGAATCCCAATTCACGCCCCACACGCTCACGGAATTTTCGAGCAGCTCTCTTCTCCTCTCTGTTTCTCCCGACGGTACTCGACAGCGGAGAAAGCTTCTCCGGGGATACTGAGAGCTTTTCGGATTAATAAAGCCAGCGTGGCTCGTACGCCGAAGGCGTTGAAACGTGAAAAAGCTCGTTTCGTGGAATGTTTCGATTTTTCCCGCGAAAAAGCGCCGCTACCATCTGTGTTTCGAACAAGATGTTACGCGGTTTGTAGTAGATTCGCAAGCTTAACGTTAACAACGTTAATACACTGTAGTGGCGTTTGTGGGAAACTGTAGAGAATTTTGAAGCAAGATCGCGTGGAAATGCGAGAGATTTCGCAAGAACGATGCGCGTTGAAAAACAGGAGGCAAAAATTGAGATAAAAAGCGAGTCTTTGTGGCTCGCTCCTCGAGCTGAGTCCGCTTATAAAAACGCAATTTCCTTGTAACAATATAGCATAATAAATGACGGGGGTTGCCTTCTCGGGGGTTAAAGAGGCCACTTTTACTCGGCGCGGACCAAGCAGCAACCTCCGATTCGCCATTACACTTTGTAATGTACTTACGTAACTTGTGTTTATACACCAACTTTTCCCTCCCCACGTTGCGTTCAACCCCTCTCTCGCTTCCTACGGGCCATTTCAACCCTTGTCCCGCGGCGTTTTGCCCCGATATCATTTTTAATGTCTGAAAATTATCCCCGTCTCTTGACTCGGTTCTCCTCCCCTCTGCCGACACCCTCGCCGTTTCGAGAAAAACATCTTCGCGACATAGTGTCGAGAAACTTTGGATCCCTTTCGCGAAACTACTCTTATTAAACATCGTTTTCAAAGCAAACGCTTAACAGGCAACGTGAGAAGTGTCAGATAAAACAACACCGATAAAAATTGGGTGGCGCAGCTTCTTGCGAATTTGGTAATAAAACTAAAGGGGAAACTTTAGGCCTCGGAGGGCGCGGATTATATAGAACATCTGTTCCGCGAAACGATCGAAAAGTCAAAGGAGCAAACGCGTAAGTGTCACGTGTCGAGTTAAATCGACGATCGGTGACAAAGGATTCGCCCATGCTAAACCCCAAGAATCTTGGTTAAACGTATTTGAAAAACAAGGACGACGATAACGACACACGCAACGACGATACTCGGAACAAGAGAAATAACGCGAAGGGGTGGATGGGAGATATGGTTTGCGATAAAAAATCCCTTGTCCGGTTGGATATAATATAAAATCTGCGAGCGAGAGGAAGATAGAGAAAGAGCTCGTTTCGTGTCACGGGAAATTAATTTTTTAAATAATTTCTGACAAGCTCATAACAATGCGTAGGTCTCTCTCGGCTTTCGAGACCTCCGCAGCCCCGACGGGGGTGAAAAGAGCTCAAAGCACACTCCGGGCGATGCAATTACGATACCTCGACGAACTTCATCAAGTCGACTGTTGCATTTTTCGTTTTTTAGGTCAATACGACATTTTACAAAGGGCGCAGTTACCCCGGGTTCGGACGGTAACGATGGGGATGAGGAGGCCGCCCAGAACGCGGAGGCAAGGTTCAATGCAACTGCATTGAAAACAAGCCAGCAGCGCGCAGCACGGCGCATCGAAGCCCCTGGGCGCTTATAATCGTTATGTTTAGTCGCCTTGCGTTTCTGCATTTTCCGCAGTATTTACACTTCGCTGAAATCTCGTGAAAAAATGATAGAATAAACAGCGGACACGATCATCCCGCGGAAATAGGATATCTCGATATTTATTCTGTGCTTTGTGTCGTGGTCCCTATTTATAATGAACGCCGTTTACCAATACAATGGTATTGGGAACCGATCCCTCCCCCCTTGCCCAGGCCATCCTTTGTCGAAAAGCTAATCGGCCGTTTTCCAACGATTCGTCGTCCCACCCTCCCGTCCTCCCCACGAGAACAACCATCCAGTCTCTTCGTTTTAATCCCGATCGAACACGCGTGATCCGTAAAAATCTCTAAATAGAAGGTAGCAAGCCGAACCAGCGAATTAATTGGTGACCATGCCTCCTGACACTTTATCGTAAAACGATTTTATTTCCCACAGCGCGGTTCAACAAAAGACGATATAACCGAAGATGTCTGTTTCTATCTTTTTGAATATAGACTACTGTTCGATAGTGTCTGCACGCTCGCTTATCTTTGATAGAACGTAATTGAATCACAAAATTACTGATAGAAAAATCTGCGATGATTTTATCCTTTATGATCATTCCAGACTTTTACAAGCTAACACGCAGATTATCGTTCAAATATCTTGTTATACGAAAGACTTATTTTCTTGGCATTGTTTCATTTTCAAATTATAAATCAGATAATGCAAAGAGATAAGTATTAACATTATTATAAGTAATCATACGTAAATACGTCGATATTAGCGTTGCTAAGTTTTTTTGTTTCTTTAAATTTAAATTTACAGTCTGCTAACTGTATAAAGAAGATAGCGTGTAAATACCGTTACCAGCAAACTTCCAGTTAACTTACCGGTACCTTGTTTGTATTAGTTATTTGTATTTTGATAAAATTAGTATTAATTTACGTATCCGAATATATATGATCGATAGTCTGCGATACAGATAAATGGCTTGTAATTCAACTGTCCTATCATTTTCAGTATATTTTAAACGAAACGATCAGAAATCGTAAAGGAACTGGTGACGCATCCAGCGTTTTTTCCACGTCGATTCCGTCTTTCTGCTTAAGCGGATACTTGGACGATGTTTATTCCGTGCAGACCCATTGAACAGCGCAAACGATATTTGCTAGGAATCGAACGGCAAACTAAACAGAATACGAGGTGGCCATGTCCTGTACCGAGTAAAGTGACAACCTTCGCCTCTTTCCAGGAAGCATAAGCTATCTCGATGGCCTGTCGCTTTTGCCAGCAAATGTATTTTCATTGTCGTTTTATCCCCCTTTTCGATCGGCGTTGCAACAAGAGCGAAAGAGACCTCGTCCACCCGTACGATTTCACCGCGTTTGATTGTTTTTCGAATGAATGAGACGAAATTATAAATAGACGCCCAGGAGCCCGGGTATTCCATTACCTTTTCAACGTTCCTCGTAGATAGAAATTACACGCGAAAGTTCAGTCATGTCGCTCGATTCCAGGTAAATTGATACAGACGCGCGTATTGTCGGCTCTAACAACCGTCGAGTAATTTATTGTTAGCGAACGTGCACAATGACACTACCTTTCAACAAAACACGTACATCTACGCCAGCTGTATCGTTGCTTCGTGCAACAGGGCCTGGGAGAAACAAGTAAGAAATTCGAGACACGACGATAAACATTTTATACGAATTCATCGAAGCCAGAATCCAAATCTCTCTCTCTCTCTCTCTCTCTCCCTCCGCCTTTCTCGTCGAATGATATTATTACATCCGGATAAATGAATCGATTCGTAGAACGAAGATTCTACCGTGGTCTGGTTCTACCCTTCGAAAAATTCCAAGCGACCTCTCTGTGTGTTTGGTAAAATTCAAGTTTCTCGAGCGTGACGTCTTTCGACGCGACGAGCCACGAAATTACCGACGTTTCTAACGATGCAGAACGACGCAACGTCGGAAACGGCCTGTTGCAGGGGGTTGCAACGGGCGGAAGAGTCGCGAGTGAACTGACTGAACTCTGGTAAACAATCCAACGGGGCGTCCGGTCGGTCCATCTCTGATTGCTAATGAATCCTAATGCTATTATGCATACAACAACTGGGAAAAAAAAACCTTAGGTCCGAGCACGCGAGGGCAGGAGTCGTCGGTTCGTTCGTCCGTGTCGCGTCGTCTCTTCGACGCTGACGTGCACGTACGCCTTTGTAACCGCGTGTGTGTACTTCTGGGACAAAGAGTTGTGCAAACACGAGTTTACCAACCGGGGGGAACATTATTGCCCCGGACGCAGGGCTTGGGCAAGTTACCCGTCAGGCACTTCGTTAGCGCAATCCTTTTTGCTCGTTACCTTGCAGGTTACTTCGACCTCGATGCGTTACGATCGTTACGATACCTGTTTGTACGTACGGACCGACTCTCACTGGGCACGCAACGACGTCGTGCAAATTGTCCTAGAGGTTTCGGTACGGTTCACCTGACAGAATCCGACGAAAGGGAAATTTTTCATCGTCCTCACCGATGAAAATTTTACGCGTATATTTTAAATCTCTAAATCGTAGTGCTCTCAGTGAAAAGTCTTTTGCTCGATTTGAAAAAAAAAAAAAAAAAATGTTCCAAGCAAACGATCGATAGGGACGAACAGCAACGAGTCATTTTCATTCCCCTAATTTCTTGGAATATTCCGGTTTCACAATGTAGCGCGGAAAATCACAGTGTAGAGGTTTTCTCAATCAGCATGCACCGTGATTCGTCGTGTATTGTCGCGTAAAAAAGGCCACGCTCGAGACTGTTCTGTATCACATGGACGAGGGCAGTCGTGCACCAGGAGGAAAAAAAGAGTTGCCCGGGCTGGTGGTTCGTGTGTAACTCCTAATTTTAGAATACCACAACGGCATTTTCGAGGCGTCGGTTGTAACCGTTCCATGAAATTAGTTTCGCAGGAACTCTATTTCGTTTCCATCGTATCACTCCGTGCCGAACATTCCGGATTTTCGCGCGATCATAAACTCATGCATACGATGCATACCCAAATTGCCTGTGTGGTTCGATGCACATGGTACAGGGCAGTGCGAGCGACTGCATATTATTCGTTTAATAATCGATAGAATCACGTCATCGCGTGCTCACCTCACGATATAAACTCCCACCCCTTTTCGCCAGTCTTACTTCTCGGCAGCTCGTTCGTATTAATGCACGTTACGTGCTGCTCCTGTTTGCCGGCGTTCGCCCAGCGTGTTGTTGTTGTTGAGAAACACACAACCCCGTCGAGGCAATAAAACCGATAGGCGCACACGTATTTACAAAATTGCGATCTCCTCGCGAAATCGACTTTCCGCGCTCTGTAATTAACGCCAACCCCCGTTAAGCGTCTGTTAGACGCAAAAATACCTTCGAACGGTGGACTTGGTCTCGATTTTCTACCTATAGATTTACAAAACGATTCATACCCTGCTAAAACTTGAAATACAAAAAAAAAAAAGAAAGGAAAGAACGTACAGATAACCTGGACAATATAATTTAGAGATTACTTGCGTAGGAATTTCTTCAAATTACGACTCCACGCAACGATAGCTGTTACGAGGTTTGAATAAACTTGAACTCGATTTTCTACACATAGATTTACACGATAATACATACCCTTCGTCTCTTATCATGCATTACTATGCATATATTTATACGTATAATATGTATCTATTACGAGTATCACGAATACGTCTCTTTTATGTTTGTGACGCTAAAGTATAGAAGAAGAATAATACACCGATATTGGATATTGTGAATAATATAATTTACCGATTAATTTCATGGAATCTTCTTTTTTTTTTTTTTTTTTCTTAAATCAAGCCCCAACGTGAGCGACGCAATTCGTTACCAAATCTGTACGATCGATCGACGAAATTCAAGCGTCGATCGTGTCTCCTCTAAATGTTACAAGTAAACCGATTGGAGGACGCGTGCGGACTCGCGAAAGGGAGCCGAGAGAAAGCCGATTTATCGCGAAATGAGAGAAGAATCGAACGGAAGAATGCCGCGGGCTTCGTGCACACGGCGCGATGATCCCTCTCATTGCACAGGGGATGAAAGAGGACGAGGCGAGTGCGAGAGGGTGCAACAATAGCGAGACAGTTACTGTCAACACACTCGGTGCACATTAGTTGTTTCGCGGAAGCGGCTAAAATGTAAAACGAGGATACTCGGGAACAAAAGAAGGAACGTTGGAGGTGGAAAAGGTATAGGATCAATACAATAGTATATTTGTACAGACCGACTGATGAGGGGTGGTGCCTTGCAAGTGGGAGGCACGGCTCGGGGTCGGCAGTGGCTGTGCCAGGGGGATGGGTATGTCTGTTGTTTACCGTGGAAGGGCCAGAGGGTTGTGGAGGTAGGAAAAAACAAGCAAAGACGATAGCGCTATAACAGGTCTCTGTACTGCGACAAACCATTCCTGGCACGTGAATCGTTCGTTGAAACGACCGGCATTCTTGCCTTTGAAAACTAGAACGTGGTCGATGACTTGGGGAACTTTGTCCTTTATTTTTCCCCTTTCATCCGTTTTTATTTATTTTCTGTCTATTTTTTTCGAATATTAATAATTACACGGATCACACGATATCATATTTTTGGATCAAATTGTTGAAAATGATAGGGGATATGCGGCAGGTATAAATACACGATGTAACTTTATTCCCCTTCACGTTCTATAAACGTGATTACTGTTTATTGATCAAGGTTGCAATTATCAAATTCAGGGGATCTAGAACGCTGCTTCTGTAGATAGACGATAATATTTTTCAATTCTTTTCTACGTCGTTAAATCATTCGATAATGGCCACGATGTATACGTGCATACATAAATTTGAATTCGATCGTATATTTGTTTAAGATAATCCATTAGGACGGTTCATCGGAGAGGAACGAAATTCGAGAAGAGATAGAAAAGTACGCGGATACGTTGTTTCTTTCCAGCGCGGCGGTGGCGAATCGTAATTAATATTATCGACAGGAATGAAAACTTTAATGAACAAGGCGAGGTCGGGCGGCAGTCCGTCCGACAGGCAACAAGCTACGGTACATAGCCTCTCGAAATCATTATGTCATATCCACTTCATTTGTCCAACCCTATCACGTGTATCCGCCCGTACATGTGTGTGCACCGGCGTGCGTGTGGACTTGCGTTGCTAACCCCATTGAATGGAACGTATACAAGCATCCGCTCTCACTCGGCCAGAGCTTCTCGCTTTTTCAGGTTTTTACCCCGCCAAACAACGGGGTGAAAACACAAAGGATTTCCCGCCGTTTCAAGCTGCACGGGGTATCATTAAACAAAAATGAAAGACAAGGCCTAATTAATAGTGTTGTCGCTATCTATATGTACATACATATATATTCTATAGGTATAATATATATGTATATTATATTACATGAATACTACAAACTATACGAAATTATGGATACATAGACGCATATACCAGTCACGGTTGGAATCGTGCGCGATGCAAGTCCGAGTCCATAAATAATAGCATGACTACAAATATTCGTTTAATAAATAAAACACGGTTGCACCGATAATCGGAGCCGAATCGTAATTAATCAACGTTATCAACGCGCCTACCTAACCCGCCTGCTCTACCCTGTAACTCGAGAGGCCGGAATTAAAAAAACCATCTCCGCTTAACTTATCAGGCCAGCGATGAAATGAAAAAGTATCGTGATCGCGTGCGTGTGAATTTCTCGTAGTAGGTGGTCTCTAGCCGATTATGAATATTATTCACCGAAAATTCGTCTGAATCGAGTAGAGAAACGAGACGGATATACGCGTTTGCCAGACGAGTTACGCGGTAATTAACAAATATGCAATAACTATGATTAGAGTAACAGTATCGCAAATAGAATATTTTCATTTGACAGGTATGTAATCTATTGGAACGGAACGGGCAAGAGAGACGGATCCGTTCCGCGACAAAGAGCTCGGTTTGCAAAATGAGGATCGAAAATCAAAGCCCACTTAATAACGCGCTGATGAAATCATTCGCGTTCCCACATTCGAGCATCGAAAATGTCAGACGTTGAGGGTCATCAACGGTAATGTATTTTTGATTAAGTGGCCGGAATGATGGTAATAAATAATAAAACGGAGCACTTGTTTACAGGCAACCGCAATTGAAATTCGATATCCGCGCGAGCGCAGACAAGTATTAGCGAAAAATTAAACAGACAGCGGCGTTTGTGCCTCCAACCAGACAATATACGAACACGGTAAATACGGTATTGCAAAGAACCGATCCATCACAGAGTGCTACAGAGACGTTAAAAATTAACCAAAAATCGTCCGACATCCGATTCGACGCCTAGAATATATTAATAAATTATTCCAAAAAAAATTCCTCGATAATTTACATTTTCGACGTCAATTCTGCCGAATAAAAGTTCCAAGTTCGACACTTAAACGAGAACGATGATTCACACGATGCGCCTACCAGGAAACTTCGTCGAAAGTTGTGGTACAGGGAGCGAGGTGTTCGGTTCAACGGCCTTGAAACGAAAAAGGGGATGAAAGTAACGCGTGTGTGTCCACAGGCCAAGGCACGGTCTCAAGGGGTTGCGGGAGAAAATTCGGTGACAGTATCTCAATATACCCCGGAGACATTTCCTAACGCACGCGAGAAATCCGCACAAGGGATGGTGGTTGCATCGCAAAGGACCCGAATCTCGACGTGGTCCCTCCGATTCCTGGCACCTTTCTGAAATAATCCTCTCGCGGACAACGATACGTGGTGTGCTAGTTGGTTTGCACGAGAGGGAGCAAGAATCACACAGGGATGTGTGCTGGTGCGTGTGCCGGCCCGGGAGAGAGAAGAGGGTGAAACTTACATATGACAAATTCAACGCGCTCCTTCCTGTCCTTCCTTCCTTCCTGCCGGCACTGACACCTATGGCCCAGGGCCACGCTGGGTATTATTATTTTCATTCCTTCCCGCATGTCTGTCTGTCTGTCTGTCTCCTCTGTCTGACTGTCTGGCTGTACCATCTCACACCATCAAGCTCCACGGAACTCTTTTCGGATGTTTTTTGCCCACCCACCTCACCCAATGGCTCTAACCACCTTCCACCCAGCAACCTCTTTCCACGTACGCGCTCATACTTCTTTTCTTTTCTTTCTTTTATTTTTTTTGTACGGAACACGTGACTGAGGATCCTCGAGGACATTGGGACTGCTTTTGTCCGACGAAAAGATTCTTCCTCCTACGGGATACGTTTTCTCTGTTTCGGACAACCACCCCTACACCAGTGACTTTTTATCATTTTGAAGTAGAAAAGAATCCGTATCTACCAAGACCAGTTTATTCTTAGATATTTTACGTCGAAAAAGGGGAGAAAGTATTTTTCCAAAGTCTATACGTACTTGGCGCCGTGGCAACGGACGGCAATTAAAAGAGGATAAAACGAAGCACCTGGCGAGAGCAGGGCGCACAACCCCTTGAGGACTTAATAAGAAGGGGTAATAATAACCAATTTTATCGAACGTCAGTCAGTTTCTTTGATATAGCGGCCACGGCCGCACGAATACGTGGTAAGCGCACATTAATTTCCCGGGCAAATAACCGGGATTCATAAGCGGGGGTTGTGATCCCGTGTGTACTCCAGCCCGTAGAATACCGTACGTGTCCAGAAAATACGGTCTCCCGTCTCCGTGCAAAATAATGCCATCAATATAAAAAAGGCGACCCACCGCGACGCGGTAATAGAAACCGATTTGTCAGGAAGCTTTTACATTTCGACGCAGTGAGTTTCACATCTGATAGCCCGTTTTATCCCGCGGGACCCTGTCCCGTGTACTCTTTCCCTTCCACCTTCTCCACCACTACTAGCCAGGTCGTTTCTCTACCAGCCAGCCCAGGGAATCACACCGAACCGCCACCCACCCCCTTTTCAACCCCCATCTGACGACGTGAACTCACCGCTTCTCTGTGTCCGAGTCACCCCTCGTTGGCTGGCCGATTCCTCGTCTTCCTCGCTTATAAAGCCGAGTAGATAGGAAATCTTGTAAAATGGCCCGGCGAAAGACAAATATTACCGGGGATCACTGACAGTGAGATCCGATTTATTTTGCGGGATTCCAGCTACCTTCCGCGACGACACATACCGAGGGGATACCTTTCGATAGCCGTTCCTTGTACACGCGATATATATTTCCGTCCGTGAATTCTTACGTTTTGTACATCGACGAAATTTCTCGAACCGCTCCAACGATAGACCGGAAATCGTTGGATAATTACGAAAATTGTTTGTCTTGAACAAGGGAGTATAATGAAAACAGAAATGTCGAACAGACACAATGGCGATGGCCAGCCCCGAAATGGAGAATGGGAAAAACGCTGTAATTACACGGTACGAATCGCGCGCGTTCGAGCCGTTTAAAAACTTACAGCTCGTCCATTCGTGGAACGGTATTCGCGGCAGGGCGCTGCGGAGAATGGCGCAAAAGCTTCACGGGGAAGGAGAGGGGGTGGGCGACTGTTAATTGAAAACTACCGAAAAGCACAATTGCACGAGAATTATTTCTATTCATTAGCCGGGTGGTCGGTCGGTCGGTCGGTCGGTCGAACCAGCCGCCGAAAAACTTTTCCTCGACCAGGCGATTTTTTTCCTCTTCTGTTCCCACCCTCTCCCGCCTCCTCGCACCCGCTCCTCCTCTGGCTGGTTCCTCTTCGCTCACCAAACCACCCCCTTCATAACTACCCCTGCTTCGGCCCACCAGCCGCACCCCTCCTATCCGCTGGTCGCGCGTGGCGTAATTATGTAACATAAATACAATCCCTCTCGCGACGTAATTTTTGCGGTATAAGCTCAAAAGCCTGGGTAGCCCCAACCCGGCTGGCCACACGGCGTACTCTCCTCTCCTCGGCTGAGAGAAGAGAGCTTTTTCAGGAACGCTTTCGCAAATCAATTTATGGCGTAACGCGGACGTTCTCATTGTCCACGGGGTAGTAGCCGACGGTCGCCTCGTGGCTAAACCTTTTGTAACACCGGCAGCCATTGTTGTGACAGAAAATTATATCGTAATGCTTATTTACGACGAAAATCCTGAGCCGGCCTTTGTTGCCGCTTGTCAACCGTTCAATGCAAATGTCCTACTAATGGGGAAATTTTTTTCGAATCGTAGAACGTACAGGTATATTATGTTATAGAGAGAATAGGGTGTACGATAAAAATACTCACGACAGTACGAATGATCAGGTTCGATGACCTATCCTCATCAAAATTTAAATAGGTATATGCATGCCTGGGTATTCACCCTCGCCACGGTACGGACGAGAGGTATCGATGAAATCGAAGAAGCTTGAAAGATGCTTCCGGGAATTCCGGCGGGAGTATTTTCGTCAGTCAATGAATTTACAGCCCCTCTTTAACGGAGTTCACCCTTAACCGCTTAACGTGAACTGCTTCACGGCACGTGAGAAAAAAAGCTAACTGGTTCGCCGTGGTCGCGGTGGTAGGGGGAGGGCGTGTAAGCGGTCTTGAGGGGTGAATTAGCGCGAAATAAGTGCGGAAGAGCTTCAACACCCTGGGGGTGGCCTAACGATAGAACGAGCCACACAAGTTCGCGGGCTTTCTGTACGTGCACGTAGACGGTAGCCTGGTGTGAGCCCCATAAGAACATCGTAAGGGTGTGAGGGCGGCCTGAGTCGAATGAGACGATACCTACTACCGTTAGGGTGGTTACGGCGCTCCGAGTGGGAGCGAGAGGGCGGAAAACGACGTAACGCGTATAAAGTAAATTGCCGCGAAATCTGCGCGAGCTTCCAGAACAGCGTGGATAAGCGAAACAAATAAAATAAGAGCGAAAGACGAGTCGGCGCTGAGATAACGGGGGAAGAGGTCAAAAAGGGTACCTTGAAGGTAATGTGATTTAAGAGTAGAAAGGTAATGCGTTTCGAATATGGCCAAGAAATCGAATCTCCTCCCTTTTTGATAAAGTACCTTTCCTCTAATTCTACGAGTCTGATCATGTCGTAAAATTCTACATGGATATTTTGACGATAAGCTTTCGTCAAGCTTGATAGATTCTTTTCTACGTGCTACGCTAAATTTCGTTCCTGTTTTTGGCGCGCTATCTGGCCTCTATCGACGATAATCATAATACACCGGGAAAAAGTAATAGGAACAATCGCGTTATGATACAGTCGTTTTTCGTAAAACGGTCTGACATTTTCCTCTATTCAGTCCCCAAGCCGAGCATGAAAAAGTACACATCGTGCGTTACCGTGGTGTACGGTGTAACGCTCACCATTGCCACCGTCTGCTCTCTCTTTTTCTCACGCCATCCCCTAGTTTCCTGGCGTATCGTCGCCACACGCAGACCATTACAATTTCAGTTACATTTTAATTAGCAGAGAATACTAATGTTTCGCGAGTGGCGGTCGCCAGCAAGTAGCCAATGAGCGGCCAAGTTGACTCCTGCAACTCGAGCCCGTTCCAGAACCCGACCACTCGACCGCGCGCGCCCTCCGCCGCGCTCCTGTTCCCACTATTACGGCTCGGCAACCCCGTGAAACCGACATGCATTTCACACCCCATATTCGCCACTTTATACGCGGAGCGGCTGGCCTGGCGCAAAAACGAACGGAAGAAAGAAAACACGCGCGCGGGGGTGAGAACAAAACGAAAGCAACGTGCTGTGTTCCTCATTTATGTTATTAGCTCCCACTTTGGCGCCGAGTGTTCTTCACAGTAAAAAGTAAAAAAAAAGAAAAAAAAGAAAAGCGAGCAAAAAGAAAGGAACGCAACACCGTTGGAAATAAACTACGCTGTTACGCGCGCGTTTTCCGCGTTTTCTGGCCTCTCGCTTTTCGCAATTAACGCGCTCGTTGGAATGCACACGGGAGAGCAGGGATTTCTGCAGATTGTTTCTGTAACTTCGATCGTGGAAATTTTGTTGTTGGTGCGAAAGATTAAGTGAATGATCTTGATATACACAGGGAGGTAGAGAAGTTAGATAATTGGAAATTGGGGGGGGGGGGGAGATAGAGCGAGGTTAGAGGAATATTCGAATAATATAATACTTCCTAAGTCATAAACTTCCCTTGCTCCTTAGCTGGACGAAATTCCGAAAGTTTCGTATCGACGGTCGTACAACAAATGCGATTATCGATGTCTCGCATCGTTCATCCCCTAAAACGACGGGGAGTAAAGCGCGCGGTCGACCCCACGCGCTCGTTCAACCCTCTCTCTTCGTCTCTGTCGGGCTAACGTACTTTGTTTTGGAACTTGTCCAGAAATAATATCGCGCGGATTAAGCTCGATAGATATAAGATATTAATAAAAAAAAGACGAGTTTAGAAAGAAAAAAAAAATTATTGTACTTCGCGTTCGAAAAGTATCGTTCAACTCACATTAACAAGCCATGTCACTCTGTCTCAGAAGCCTGGGAAGTATACACCACTGACCTGAAGCAAACAGAAATCATATTATGTTATAAATAATAAATAATAAGGAAAAAAAATTAAACAGACGTGAACTAATTATCGAATTGTACCCTTTAATTTAAATATGTAATTTAACAACAAAAATAGAAGCTTTATTGATCCTTTCGAGTGTGGTAGTATTATAACTTTGCAAACTACCACCTGATACGTAATTATGAACAAGACGACAGTAAGAAGTCTCAGTTGTAATTCAGTCTTTCGATCGAAATAGAAGGTAGAGTAGTGATTAACGTTGTATGAAGACATAAGTAACACCACTCACAAGGCAACCCTTCTCACTGCTTAGACTTATATGAATACCTATGCATCACCGTGACGTATCGCTATTTTTTTATGAATCATTTAAAGACCATCAAGGGTGTACCGTTCCGAACCTTTCGGTGTCTATCATCTAAACTTGAATCCTGTCAGGCAAAGACAATGTGGCTACGATTTAGGGTGCCTCGACTCGTCGAAAACCATTCTGACTGGTATCCTTCGACTGGACGCGAGCCCGCCAATGAGGCGGCGGTGCCGTTAATTAACGAACTCGAAAAGTAACGTACTGAAAGTACAACTCGACGAAGCATTGAGGGGTTCCGGGGGACTAGTCGAGGAGGAAGGGAATGAACGAGTCGAGCGCAGGACGGAAGCGCGCGCGTATAAAGGGTCGGTGTCTGGCCAGACGGGCAGAAATGAAGCAGCAAGGGTTTTGTTTGTCCGGCTGTCCACCCCTTTCCTTCCCCCAGTTCACCCCCGCGGGCTGGAGCCCTCGCTGTATGAACCTCGCGGTCCCCTTCAACCCCTTCTGTTCCACCTCTAACTCCATCCTCCGGCACCCCTTCGTCTCTCATCGCCTCTCTGCTTTTCTACCTCCTATCCGGGCCTTCCCTTTAGCCCCCCCCCCCTCCGATCTACCCATCCTATGTTACATCCTTCTTACACCCTGAACCTCCTCCCCTATTGCCGTGTTACAATGCACGTGTGTATACTGTTTGCCCACATTCTCTCGCATATATCTTGGCGAGCTATAATATTGATTACTTCGAACGAATTTCAACAAGCCTCGTATTACTCGTATAGCGTGAGCCGAGACCGTCGCTACAACGTTCCTACGATTCTCTCTGTCGATCGACATATCGTTCCTCCCTTTTACAAACCCGTAGCAGCCCTTTTGCATCGAAATGAAATGCTCCTTCCTGTTCCGCGTTCTGTAAACCAGCGTTCTTTAGCCCGCTGGCCTATCTTTACTCTTCTAACAAGCGACGCAATGCAGACTTTTCACTTGCGCCTCGTTCAAATTAGCCCCTTCATACAGACTCTCTTCCTGCAATTTGGTTCCACCGGTTCTACCGGCGCTACTTTCCGGTTTCGTAACCAGTGTACCAAGGGTCAATGATTAAAACCACGACTACTGAATATATCTCTGTGCGAGAGCCGCTCTGGTTGGAACCTTTCGTTTTCCCTTCAATTTTCCACGAAGATTGAAATAAACTTTATCGTTTGTCCACAATGTACCGAGCAGGACGTTACGTACGTTCCGTGCGCAGTCAATTTTTCGAGTCCTTTCCAAGAGAAGCCGCGTGTTCCGGCTAATAATTGGCGAATGAAAAATGCAACAATACCGGAGAGAGAAAGCCAGTTGTAACTCACTGCTGTGGCAATATTCAGCTAAAAGACTCGTCATTCCGCCCCAGTAAACGGCCACACGACTGAAATTGCGTCACGACCATCCCGCCAACGTTTAATTTCATTCGCGATCTTTCCACCCTTGTCCGCCCCCTTTTCCACCCCCGGTTTCAACGTTGCTCTCCTCTCTCTGATTCGCATCACCGCCAACACCGTATGTCGCGAATCGAAGTACAAAGAAGCAATAGTAGAAATAAGATAATTGCTATTACAATTGCAATTTCACCCAGGACGATGAAGCCGCGGAAGAGCGAGGGAGAAAGAGATAGATCCGGAGACGAAAAGAGAGAAGTCAGAGATGGGACGGTGATGGTGGTAACTGCCACAGAGAGTTCAACTACAAAGTACGTTAATGTCGTGCTCACACCCCCTTCCCATGCACCCTCAGCGTCGCGCCAATGCCGCAGAGAGTTTGTTGTCGAAGCTTCGGGGATTACACAAATGAGGTTGTTCAGCGAGAGAAATGTACATCCCGCTACAAAGCTGCTCGCGTTCAGCCACGTACGGAATTAAAAAAGAGGGAGGGTAGGGAACGAAAGGTGAAAAAGTTCTGCTCCGCTATCGCTCGTATCGCGGACAATATTTTCTTTGCTGAAAGCCCTGTGCCGCGTAGAATGGGATTTCCATCGACCCGCTTCCGTTTAAACCCTTCAAGAACGGAACCCGCTTTTATCGAGACCCTTCTTCCGTCAATATTGTCCTGTACATGTTTTTACACGCATCTTTCGAGGAAATCACCCTTTCAGCCTATGGATGATGTATCAGTGATTGTCTATTGAACGACCGATGGAATATTTTACATCTATAGAAATAACCATTTATTCTTCCGAGTATAAAATATAAAATAATCTACACGTTGCGACGACTTGACTTCGATTAATCGGCTCGAATACGTGTGTGCGTACGTATTCGATACGTTTCATAGAAACGAGAAGGCGAGGTACACGAAGAGAGAAACCAAAGAGGAGACAGTCAGCCCCTGTACTAAGCATACCGTAGGGGTTAGGGATAGTAATTGTATACGTACTAAGAGAATGGGGGCAAGGTAAACAAAACTATGTAAGATTGCCCCATTAATATACATATCTCTTGGTTCAGTTGGGCCGTGAGAGAGCCGACCGACCCTCTCGTCGTGCTTCCACCGTTGTGCCTGTTAACGCGGAGGGGGGTGGGGGAGGGGTGAGTAGTCTTGGCCTTAGACTCTGGGGTTAGGCTTGTTCGAGAGCAAGCAGGGTACACAATGGATATTGAGACCATAATTTACGGCTGATTGTTAGCTCCGCGATCTATGGATTCCTCCATCTTAGGTTACCTCCACCTTCTATTCGACCACTTTCCGACAACTCCCTCATCCTCGAATTGCGTCGAATTTGTATTAGATCCGTAATAAGTACCGAGAGAATATGCGTACGTCGAGCACTCTGAGTAGAATGCTACGACAACGAAGGAATCTCGTGGAAGATTTCCGTAAGCGTAATGCCTATTCCCTAACGAGCTGTGCTTCGTTTCTTGTATCCAAGGATCAGCGGTCAAATCGCTGGAAGCAAAGATTTTACGACGCTTGCACGACGTTGAGAAATCGTTCGTAAATCTCTAAACGACTTCGAACGAAGTTTCAAACTATAATTTCCTAGATAAAATTTCAGGTGGAATAATGGAAACGATGGAGAAGTGGAAAGAGGAGGGATTAATTACGCGTGAAAACGAGGATAAGTTTGTTTACGAACGGTATCGTTAATTGGCCAAAACTCGAGTGGAACTGTACCGTACGAGGTCACCCACTCTCTGCTTATCCGACTGGCTTCGCAACAAGAACCCCGGTTATAAATTAATTACGAGGGTCAAATTCACAACTGGGTCCCATTCCACCAGACGATTTTGGAAGGGGGCGAATGTCTTACTAGTTCGCCGCTGGCTCAAGGGACCGAGTAAAGGAGGAGATGATGTTTGGCCTTCCTTACAAGGGACCAACTAACCATCCGACCGACCAACCTGCCACTTACCGAAGGATAATAACGTAGTAATCCTACCATGAGACACGGATGAAGTCCTTAATAACCCTATAAGCCCAAGATATATGTTGCATATCAATATACCAGAGACAACTGCTGTAGCTATATTATATTCCCGAGAAGCCTCCGACCAATTAACCTATCGTACAGTTGTATGGCTATAAAATCGATTATATGAAACACGAAATATATTAATTTGTACTTTATAGTTAATACGATATTTCCAATCTTATATATATTTAACATTTTTTAAAGATTACTTCTACAATTACATTAATTGTAACGTCAATTAAAATATGAAATTTCAACTTTTATCTTATAATTGACCATAATTAATACGCTTATGAATTGTAGTTGATACAACATTTTCTCAGTGTTACATATTTTAAATAATCTTTCAAGGAAGCTGTTTTAATTACATGATATTCGTTCGGGGCTATAAACAATCAAGCTATTAAACAGTTATAAAGTTACAAGATCGACTTAAATACGAAATTCCAATTTATAATTTGTAGTTGATACGACATTTTCAATGTTACATATTTTGAATGATCTTCCGGTTTATCGAGTGTAATAATAATAGCAAACGCTTGTTTGTCTTCATGACTTGTAATAAAATATTCCAGTTGAATATTAAATATGTATGTATCGTATTGCTTGGTACGCGCACTCATAAACGGGCGCATCGCAGAATTCCAATTTCGGATCGATCTTCGGTAATTTTCCAAAATTTTCAAAAACCCAACGCGAATTTCAATAAAGCCCTAGTAATTAATTTGTAATTATATCACGAATGCCGGCAAATTCGTGTTACGTTGCATAGCGCGATAGGAATGCAACCGAGCTCAACAAGCGCCAATACGAAGTGCGTGATTTAGAGAGACGCATAAACGATATTCCGATATGGTTTCAATGCGATACTTTCATACCAGCAATCGAATCGACGAGCGAATTGACAAGTAACATCGCTCTCGAGTCTCACAGCTGGCCACACTTTTCCCACAATATTCGCCAATTGATTTTATTAATTTCCCTGAATGATCACAAAAAAGAGAGAGGACATCATTCAAGAATTATTCATACATTAACAATATGAATTACAATAGAATATCGATGATCAGAATTAATAGAATTTATCGATTATCAAAGAATCTAGGGATCGTAACAAACATGGTAAAAAAGATTGAAAAAGGAAAGAATTGTGACATTTCTATTAATTTATCATTCGTGTTTCTGTTTATAAAATAGTAAAAAATATACTACAAATATTACGATTAAAAATAGTAAAAAGTTGTTAAATAAATTATTCGAACAATATGTGTGATTAATTTTAACAATCATAGCTTTAGTGCGTTTCTATCAATTTAGATAGATCATCCTCAAATCGTACAGAAAAATAGATGAACGCATTTGTGGCCAGATTTGCGTTTTCTCGCTGTATATTCGTAACTTATTCTCTGCCATACAATGTTTTCTCCTGACTCGCTCGGATGCACAAAATACGAGACACATCCGTTTCAGTGGTTTCGTGCAAACAGTAGATTAAACAACGAATAAAATCAAAACAGCGAATAAACAGCGGTTGCGTGGTGCACTGATGCAACTTTAAATATAGAAACTTTATAGTGAGAAAGATACGAGGCTATCGTGGTGGCAGGTATTGGACTTAACGACATCGACATTTTATCCACAGGACAGTCTTCACGCCCCCGTCTGCCGGGGCAAAAAACAACGATCAGACTGCGCAGCGGACGGTGTTATGAGCTGTTTTCCTAACCGATGGGAGACAGGTGGCGGCGAAAGTGGACTTTAACAAATGGTCACTGCTAGCTAGCATGAGACGTGCCTACTTGAGATGCGGCACCAGGATCTATGCCTCCCATTTCTCATCGGCGCACTGCGGGCAAACAATACCCTAAACCAGCTATGTAAGAACTGTCGAGCACGAGTGAAGGACTTCGGGGCAAGTTGATCAAAGTCAAGGTACTTCCGCAGACCCTTGCCAAAACGTTCACGCCAATAACGCGTACAAGATGCGACTCGAACTTGTTCGCAGTTAGTTCTAGTCTTTGGAAGACGTGGATTCATTGGGAAATTCTCTGTTTGGTTAAACTTTAATAAATGAAGCTAAAGAAACAGATTAAATTAGGTGCTGTTTCGCTTTTAGAAGAGGACAATTTCTTTTTCATGGTACACCCCGTTCGTATTACGGTACATAATTTAAATTTGCATTTGTACATGCTACTTGTAAGAACAAGTTACAAGTGGAATATAATGATCGTTCAAGACTGCAATAACATTTTAATTATTTCGGAGATTTAACTAACTTTGTGTATGTGTCCTAATGTTTATAAACGGAAGGCGGTACGTGCAGTACCATACATAAAAATTTGAATTTCATGTTTGCAAAAAATTAAATAGACTCTTTGCTGTTATTAAGATATATTAACTATTCATTATTGGAACAATGAGCTCAATCTTAAATGTATTACTTGACGTGTCAAATTTAAATAATTTAAAATACATTTGGCGACTATTGATGACGTTGGAATAATTATGAGCGCCGATGTACGTATGTGGGCATGTTTACTATACAACTTTCTTGAAGAAAGAACGAACAGATTGCGAGAAAGTATTTTGCTAAACGATCGTCTACCGACGGTTTAGAGTTTACCGGGATATCGGGCGTAAACTGCCCTTAGGGACCTTGTTAGTTCAATTCGCCTGAACACCCTTTTCGTCGCGGAAAACTGCCACCCCTTGTTGACCACCCCAGACACCGTAAGTTTTCCGCGTATATTGTTACGTTGCTCTGAAAAGGGACGTTTATGGAAATATGCTTCCTGTTGTGGAATTCCTGGCCCCACCAGTAAATTCTCTTGCAACTTCGTTCAAGTAAAACTCAACGATAGCTACGTGATCAGTTTTCCAGTATACTAAACGTACGACGAGAGAAAGGAAAAGCTAGAACAAGCTGGAAAACACGCGAGAAGAGAAGGGCGAGCGTAGGGACGTGGATCCATGATGGCAGAAAAGGGAGGAGAGTGGCTGATCTTGTTCGACCAGCGGTCAGAGTATTGTCAAGGTATTGTCCTGCCTCGCTTCCAAAATAATCGTCAACCGGACCTAATGGGGTATGAAGTCCCGATATCAAAATAACTCATCCGTGTCCGGCGCGTGGTCAAACGCTTCGAGCCTTTCTCTTCACGCGTTCATCGCCGCAGAGGCCCCCGAAAAGTTAAAAATAGTGCCAGTAAAAAAAAACTCCTTTCACTGCTGTCTATTGTCCTGGATCCGCAGATAGAACGCGGAGATGGTTTCGCGTCCACAGCAAAAATCTTGAAGCACTGACGATAACGCGCATCGCGTTAATTCGATTCCTTTGTTCAACGTAGAGAAACGATAACTTCCAGAGACAAAGATTAAAGGTTTTCCTTTTGTTAATGGCAACAGATGTTTAGTCCTTTTCACATTAATGTTCAACTGGATGATTAAACGTTTCAACATACGTTTCAACGACGTTACGAAACGAACGAATTATCGATTAAGCCACGTCCAAGAATGACGTTTAAATTTTTGATGCATTTGTATTTTAGTACACGGTCGTATATCGACAAAAGGAACGGTTATAACAACCTGAAACACGCTGTGTCACAATTTATGCAGACGGCACTGCATTGTCATTCGAGAAAATAGAAATTTACAAAATAGATTATTCCTAACATAGCGTGAATATTATTAAAATGCAGAGTCGAGAAGATCATTTGAATATCATTGGAAAATTTTGCGGTAGCAAAGTTTGCGACCGTCGACGTTCCATTGATTTTTCGTGACGTTATCTATCTGTAATTCGCGTAATCAGCGTATTTTCGTATGAACGTTGGGAATCAAATTTGACGACAAAACAACCGGCAAAATACATAATCCGTTCGAATTGGGCAATTGTCGCGGACGTATTTCTAATACACGATCAACAGGTTCTCTGTCTTCTAAACAATTCCCTTGAAAGATCGTATTTGATATCAAACGGCTAAACGTATATCATCTTACAAATATATCATCGTATCTACTTCTGTTTGTAAAATTGCACATTACCGCATATCTGTTATCTAAATATAATTTCATAAATGACTCAGAAATTTCTTTGACCTTTGACTGATGCTAAATTGAACAAACACTTATTGAAGTTTGTCTCTACACTATAATTATTGCGCTCGAAGTCTTTCTATTTTTACCTTCGAAGAATATACTATCTGTACTGCCTTTTAAATAATTCTATCTGCCAGTGATACCGATAACAACTTGAAATACTACAACAAACAGCCAGTCGTGAAGGCAACCGGTTTCGTACAGCAACACTTTAAACGAATATTCGACCGATATACTTCATCGTTACTTTAAATTATGCCAGGCAAACTAACCAACGAACAAAGCCATCCAATTAAAGTCAGACCGATCGAAACAAAGAAAGCCTTCTTAACAAGTTACCAACCGGCTGTCGTACACTTTTATTCACCCACAATCGAATCTTCTCATTGAAACGATTAGAAACGAATGGCAGACAATCGGATCGATCGGCGAGCACCGACGAAACCGAGCTTACGTAACGGTTATCGGAAAGCGAAATTACCCTAAATAGTAACAGCCACGCTGGGTGGCAATGCCGTATTGGACGAACCGAAGGATAGCAGGAGCCGTTTGGTGTAAAAGGCGGCGGCAAAGGGGTCGGGGGAGGTGGGAGAAGGGTGCAGGCTGGTTTTCACCCTTGCAAGTCGAAAGTAGGAACCGCGACTATGGGTGAAGCTAAGTCTGTCCGTGTAATGGGGCATCGGCACGCGATTTCCAAGCCTCTGCGCCCCGTCCGCGATTCTAACTTTCAACTTCGCCCAGAACCTAGCGCCCACCCACTAAATCCGGCCCCCTCGTCTCACCGGTGTGCCTCATCCCCGCGGTACAGGGTGTTGCGCTGTGACTTATCGGCTCTAATTATTCGCCAGCAAGAAAGCGGGTAGAGAACCCAACGATCAGACCTGCCACCCTCGTAAAGTAGCTTTTCTCCGACGCATCGTTGCACCACCACCACCACCACCAACGCGACGTACAGTCGTTGTTTAGCCGTTTCGTCAGTCGATCGCGAACCCTACAGTTTCATTCGTGTGTCGTGAGGTGGTGAGTTTGGAGATAGACCCATATACTATACGTAATCTACGCGGTTTAAGATCGTTTTTAAATATTTCAGCTTCAAATAGCCGGATTTAGATTCTACGTAATTTGACAAATAACAGTCGAGTCTGAATTTAAAACTTCAGAAATATATCGACCGAGATCCGAGTCAAAAACTTGAAATGTAACTGTTAAATTTAAATTCAAGAATTCTTAATTGAGATTTTAAAGTTCAAATCGAACGTACTCTGCTTCTCTGGTTTAGGTTGAGCCGACAGGTCGATCCTAGACAAAAGGCGAGAGTCTTGCCTGGAGTCGAGCGATGTCGACTGGAATTAGGCTGCTTGGATATCGCGTAACTACCGACCATCTTTGACCGGTGGCTACCCTCTCTCTAAACAACGGTTTTCAACGGTCCTCGCTTTGGTGTGATAATTTTTCAATTTGGCCTCATGCGTTATTGACGTCAGTAGACGTGCACCGACATTAGCAGCTCTTTTGACGAGGAGTCTGAGTGGTCGTCGCACAAAACAATGCTAACCCCGTGGTATCATTCAGCCCCACCAACACCCCCTGCTCCGCCAGCCTCCTACAGCCCGACCCCCTGTTTTAACCCTACGGGAATAAGGAGAGTCGCAATGTAAGCAACACACAACACGTTGTGTGCACCCATGTTTTTTACATTAGCCAGACGATACTTGCCCCAGAGTATGAGAGAGCTTGCCAGTGTGGAATGTCTATGGTACGCGCGTCCGTGTATGTTTGCAAAACTTCTATGTGCTGGTTACAAGTTCCCTAGCTCTTAGTAACCTTCTGCATTTCCCTGATCCCCTGCGACCCTATTGCGTCGAGGAGGCCACTGCCACGGAAGCTGTTTTCAGCTTTTCGCTAACCCTCATTAAGATTTTTCCGAACCTCGATGACGAATCAAAAGTTGCGCGTGCATATCCTTCCTGAGAGATCGAAACGGATACAGTTTGTAGAAAAAAAAATATGTAATAAAAAAATATCGAGCTGTAACTTCCTAAAATCGCATGGTAAGACGTCTCGGTGAAACTTGAACTGAAAGTCCAAGTCGCGTATACAAGATATCGCATAAACAAGACCGCTATCTAGACGCCACGCGGCCGACATCGTGTGCATCGTGTACACTTGGCTGGCGCGTCGATGCCTCGTTGCCTCGGTATACGTTGCAGCGTGTTTAATATATAACGACGATTGTATATACATGGAACGGACGGAGAGTAGCGATAGAGACGGAGATGAATGGGGTAAAGTGGAGGAGGTCGACGTTGATACGGCGAAGGAGGAACACAGGGGGGCAAAAGCGGTAGTAGTAGACACAAGTAGAGGAAGAGAGAGAGGCAGAGTGGACGCGCAAGATAGAAATACAGGGATGAAGGGGTAACACGAAGATACGGGGTAATGGTGGTGGTGACGACGAGGGTAGAACAACCAGTCGTTTGTCGTCCGACAGATAAACAACGTCGTTATTGTAAATGCATTGGATCAACATGCTGCGGGGCTTCATTGGCGGCTTTTCTTCGCGATACGACCTACGAGAGGTTCTGGTTGTTTACGAGATCGATAGTCCGATCAGCAGGATCGATTTTATCGTATCGCGTCCGCCTCCCCAGGCGGAGAGAAACAATCGTTGTAACGCGCGCGTTGTACCGGGCCCGGTTCCTTTCTCTCTTTTTAGATTTCCGCGTATCCAAAGACCTCTCGTACCTCTGCCTCTCGTTTACGTTCCGTCCTTCTCTTTGTCTCTTTCTCGTCTGTCCGCCCGTTCGTCTCGCTCGTCGGATGGATTCGAGAGAACGTATAGAGAATAACAAGGCGGATCACGTGACGCAGGTACAGATGCGTCGAAATTACACACCGGACACCGTCGTTTCGCGTACAAAATATTTGTTCCAGTATAATATATACTGATTCGCAGTCGCGCGTACGACGCAGTGTTTTTCCATTACACCCACGAGGCAAATGCTCCGCACGATCCGTAAATCATGCCCCCCGGAACAGATCAAAAATACGATCGTTAACGACGTTTCCGCGGATCCCTTCGATCGCGATTATTGCACTTCTCACAACGACATAAAGTTGAGAACCGAATCCATACGTTCGACTGAATATGTTTCACCGTCCTGTGAATTTCGAAATAGAGTGGACTATGTAACGAATGTATTATAGAAAATACATCGAAGCGTCTTTTCGTCCCTCCAAGGTTAAACGAAATATTAAGGTCTACTTTCTCTAAAAAAGGAAAAAAAATGTAAGAAACTGTCTCTAAGGGAAAAAGGTATCGTAGAAAAAAAGTGGAAGCGGTATGCTTCGATTTCTCGGTCACATTAGACGATGCTATGACGGACTGTACGGTGACCATGAGAGCCCAATGCCCGCTGTTTGTTCCTCGTTTTATCTCGAACGTAAACACCGCATGGAATATATAGGAGGTGGCGCAAGCAAGAAAGGGAGACAGACAAATAGGCGGAGTGTTGTACCTGGTCACACGGAGAAGAAGGACGGACAACGACCACCGCCTGCCTGGCCACGCAAAGACCTGGACTGGAGGAAAAAGGAAAAATGAAAATAGAAGGACGAACGGACGGACACTGGATAAACAAGGGGCAATAGAGATAAACAGAGAATATTGCGAGGAATATGCGCAAACACGAAACTCTCATTCTTCCTCACCCTCTGCACACTTTTCCTACTCCCTTCTACTCTTTCCCACCTCTATTCGTTCCATCTCTTTCTTTCTCTCTCTCTCCCTTCATCCCAACCCTTCGATGTCCCCCTTTTCGCTTTCGTTTGTTCGAACGCACGTGTTCTCTTCTCCTGACCTTCGTCGCTCGTTTGGCATCCGCTTTTACAAGCGCACTTCTCTTCTCCTTCGTTCGCGCTTACCCGATCCGACCGGGGCGGCTTAATTTATGCCTCGAGATGTTTCGTTAAGGATTTTTATTCCAATTCCCTCCGCGCGATGCATTCGTGGCGAGAATCAACTACTTAACGACGAGCTCTGTCATCGTCTCTACTATTTGCCCGCTTTTTTCCCTCCGCGAACGCTTTCGTCCTCACACGCGCAATTTATAGCTCGTCGTGTCGAGGTTCATTAAAATTAAACACCGTCGCGCTTGTTTTCCTTATTTTCGTACAGTCGCGAAGAAGACTGGAAACGGAAAGAACGCAAAATCGGGTCAACGTTAACGGCATTCTCGATGTCTCGAAAAAGAAGGGTCGTACCGTTTTCGACGCGATCTTTCATTCCGATGATTGATGCGCGCCAGGGCTTTTCTTCAATTAGCAGACGCTCTCCTTTTCCCCGTTCACCCTCCCTCCCTACTTCTCTGATTCGATTACAGGGCCGTTCATTATGCCGATGAATTTAAAAATATACAAACATCATTATTCATCGTGGCGAGAAAATAAATTTCCTTCGAACTGATGAAAAACAAGCCACGGACTGATCTTTATTCCGTAATCTCGTTCCTGTACTATTCAAAAAAGAAAAAGACTATCCTCACCTTCCTTTACCTCGAGCATTACCAACATTATCGACGTGATATACGAGACGTCGTGGAATACCGGTGTGAAAAATCGAACAGTCGCGTTTCAATCGTGCCATTTCTCGGTCGGTTACGAGGTTCGATATGAAGGTGTCCGAAAAATTCGTAGTGTCCACCACTCAGGTCCACGGAGTGGCGATATAGGGGCGAGACACGGAAGGGAATGAATGCAGACGGGACAGGTAAGGTATTTGACGGTCTATGGGACCGGGGGCACGTCGAGGGCAGACTATATAATTTCCCTTGAGGGAGATCGGGATGGGCGATACGAGGTCGGAAGGGGTAGCGAAAAGAGGGGGCCAGGGGTGTGAGGGAGATCAGCGTGTTTTCCAGGTGGAGAGGTGTGCTGTGCTCATCCGCGAGCCCATCAACGCAACCATCCTCCGACAATCGATTATTATCTTTCCAATTTGCATAGCAACCGAGCTCTTGTTCAAATCTGCACCCCCTGTTTCGACCCCTTCGGCAACCCCTTGCAAATCCTACTTCGCTGCTGCGACTCCTCGTTCGGTATCGTTTCTGTAACGTGCTCTACCTTTTTTTTTTTCCTCTCCTCTTTTTCTCTCCTCTTCAATCGAGCCGAGCGTGTTCGCGTTCGATCGTCTTTCGCAGGGATAGCTTTTCGACGTTCCCGTGAACCAATCTGTTTGGGGATTTTCTAGGAGAATGACACGTTCCAGTGACGTTCTACGGATCGATTGAATATCAAGGGACGAGAAAGATACGAATTTAGAATTTTTTTCCTAAAGAATGTGAGAAGAACAATAAGGTTGGTGAGGTCGCGCGGTAGGAAAGTAGCTGACAACTTTGGCTTTCCGGGATCTTTTCTTTTAGCGCCCTTGAAGAATGGACGCGTCACGCTGGTGGGTGGCTTGAAGAAAGGGAGGGTGAAACCCCTCCTTTATAAAATCTTTGACGCGTCGCACGGCGAACTACCGGCGTGGCAGTCATTAATAACTTTTAGGTGGCAGATTTTGCGCGTATTAATCCACCATATTATACCGCGAGTCTGCAGCCGTCCTCTGCCATCAGTCCCCTTCTTGCTTTTGCCTGCTTGGGTTCCGTCCACACTCTCTCCCCCTTATAACCAAGAGGGCGACCGGATAGCTGAGTCGACGTCTCCTTAATGAAAAATCTGAATCCCGAGTCCGCCTTTTCTTTCACCCACTATTCTCCACGGATTCTCGATCCTCTGCTAATGGTAATGACCGTCGCGGAATCGTGAAACTCACTGGTAAAAAGTGTTAAATCTCAAGCGTTTTCTTTCTTCTCCTCTTGCACTGTAACCTGGCTTCGTTCCTTGTCCCAACAGCGATATTCGCTGGAAATACGACGGATAAATCTAAGAAATTTCCGGACGATATAGCTTCCTGGTATCTAGACTTGAATTTAGTTTATCGTCTTGGCAAAACCTGGCCATGCACACCAGTATTTATATCCATCGTTTAGGCAAACAACTTGGACTTTTCTCATTCCTCCATTCGCAAGAACAGCCACCAAAGGCTCGCGTAACATGCTCGCGTGGCAAATTAACAAACGTCGGGGGAATGAGACGACTCTCGGTTCCACCTTCTACGATATTACCTTGCTTTGACCCCCGTCAACCCCCTTCGGCGTTTCATATACAGAGACGTATACACACACTCTTTCTCCCATCATAGCGAGAAGGTATATTGTCGAGCGGCAGCGAAGGTAGACCGAGCAAATTTCGTGTACAATTAGAAGGCTTTTGTAGAAGCTAAACTGCTAATAGCCGCTGAAGAAGGAAGCGCCGTCTCTTACTTCTCCGCCGCTACGTTTCAGCCACCCCTCGTCTCGTCTCTTCACCACCGTGCGCACCTCATTTCGCGTGACAGTCGTCCTTCTGCTCGTATCTACCTCTTGTCGTCTTCTCCTTCCCTCTTTCTCGCACCCACTAAGGTCCTCCGTCTTACACGTCGGTCCCTTCGTTTTCCAACCCTTTCTAGAGCTCGCGTTAAAGTCAGAACCTCGCCCTTCCTCGCGGAACCTAGCCGCCAATTCACTCCTCCTGAAAGTCCTTGCGAGGCACGCCGCACCGTGCTGACTTCTCTCGAGAGAGTCAGCCTCTCGCCAGATCGAGGTAAGAGAATTCGCTGTTCCGCTATGGCTCGTGCCAGGAGACTTATCGTGGATTATAAACTAGGATTGTTTTCATTAAACCTGGCGTTCAGTGCGTTCAACCAACCCCTTGTTCGCACCCTTTTCGGCGGGCGAGCGAGTGTGTGCCTTATTGAGTGTCGTAAGAATCTCGTCTGGCGGTGTTCGCATTTGTACGTACATCCCTTAATCGCTAAGGGCGAGCTACTGTCTTTGCTATATTGAATTTTTTATGATTTCGTAATTTTCGATACGATTTAAAGACAAGGGTTGATTTAAAGCCTGCGATATTTAGTCTTCTTGGTACTTTTATTATCAGCAAATCCAGTAAAAATTCGAAGTAAAAACGAACGATAAGAATCGTTTCACGACTGTTCTACGAATAGACAACCGTTTCTCATTTTTCTGCCTACGTATCAGCGTTGCAAGAATGCCGGTAGATAAAGTAGCCGCGAAGCGGAACGAAGAACGAGATAGAGGCTAAGAACTAAGCAGAAGAAGGCGTGACGATAACTGGGCTAATGTGCAATAATGAACACGGTTGCTTATCAAATGGCCCTGACGGTTCTCTTCCTGCTGCTTCTTTAACTCACGCCAGTTTCTTTCATGAACCGCGAAACTTGCTCGTAACAACGTCTAACGATCGTTACTCTCGGCCCATTATTTAATATTTTACCTCGCCGAGTCTTTCGTTTCGCATCGTTTCCTCGTCCTTTGATATCGTTAATTAAAATTCTACCTTCGTTAGCCAATCGGAGACGTCACGGCACAGAAAGATGGAATCTTACAAGGCAAACAGACCGATCTTCTGCTCGACGTGCAACACACTCCAACCTCAAACGAAATACGTTCGTTATTGGTTCCCTGTATACGCGGCTCATGTAAGACCAACACCAAAGACGTGTATGTAAGAGCACGTACATACGTATATGTACATATACTATGCATATGGAGTTCCTCGTGCTAAGAATAGGTAACATACAGACGGTCAGATATAGCTAGGACTTTGTGCCTATAAGCGAGCAGGTCATTGGCATTAGGGGTTGGAAGGGTGTGCATTTGCACGACGTGTGTACTCGTATGCGATTTAGTTCCTCCGTGGCCGGTTGCCTTCCGATACCGGTTGCCAGTATCGGCCACGTTTTGTACTCCAATTGGAACACAGTCAACTTGCCAGATACGCGGAGGGGGTAGGCGAGGGCTGATAAAAATGGGGAAAAAAGAACGAGCAGAATCCCAGGCAGCGAAAGTTCCCAGGTGATTGGTCGTGGGAAATATCGCGGTTAGGAGGCGACTGATAAAGTGGATCGATGAGTCGATGCGGAACACCGAATATTTGCCGGTATTCGACGGTGTGCGCAAATTTTGCACACAGGTATAAATAGGCGGAACTTTTGCAGCCACATGAATAACGGAGATATATATCGTTCGTACTGTCTGAGAATCGAGAAATCCATGCACGTTGCAGAACAATTAATCCATTAGTCTCGTTCGAGTTGTTGCAAAAATAAATTCGGAACGGTCTTACGATCGATGGAAATCAAATTTGTTACAGATTTCAATAAATACATACAAAAGTATTATGGTTGACATGGTTGTTTCCATTTCTTTACTCGTTCGACAGAAAGCTAAACTTAACCGGTCAATCGGCGCTTCTATATCGTTTTCTATAGATTGGTGACGAGAGCAACAGTTAACATCAGGCTAAACCCAGGTTGATACTGGTTTACAGATATCAAGTATGTCCAGTTTACGATCGATACAACCGTTCATACGACGCTGGAATTAGAATGGTTTAGAGGGTAAAATTGCACCTGTGTTACGACTGATATTTTATCTCGCTTTTTATTTTACCCTTCTTCCTATCTTTTCCCTCGTATCCACGTACACGAACGTGTGTGTGTTATTCGTCCAACAATTCCGGTGAATTTAATTGTTTGATTATTAACGCTTTCGGGGTATCCCATCGGTGATATAAAGCGCGCGAAATAACGCTAGTAAATTATCAAAAATTGCCGTTGCGGCCGGGGCTACTGCAAAATATAAATTCTCACGCAATTTTGATACCGTCCAGATGAATATTTCGAGAGCCGCATCGATAATAATCAGAATTTTAAAAGGCACAATTAATTGATTGTAACGCGGTGCATCAAAGGTTAATGTTATACGCTAGTTACATACGTATTACCAGCCTGGCAAACGCGAGTAACGCTAGGAATTCATCATTATTGGTACGTAGGTATGTAGAATGCCGTATCGCAGATTAAATACACTGGACGGTGCGTGCGCGTGCGATAAAACCGTGCCATCCACGGTGATATATTATTTTTATTCATTTATATACCGCATAAAATATTACGAACGATCGCGTTACATCATTAAAAATGTACGATTCCTTTGATCCAGTGCATTCCATCCCCCTTTGCTTTTCTTAAAGCCTGTGCAACCAGTACCACCCTTTCACGTGTGTCTTTTTTTCCATTTCCCTTGTAGAATCGCGTTTCAAACACAAAAATTTCAATTCGTTCACGACGACGCCGCTGACAACACAGGCCTTTTACAACATAATCATATCCTTTATCATCGATCGTGCCAACCCACCAGCGTCTCGTTACACATCGTGAACGCCGTTCCAATACGAACTGTGAAAAATCTCGTGTAAACTCTCCGATACACCATTTTCGCAATTTCCCTCGTGGTGGACACGGTATTATAGTTGCATGTAAAGGAGCGCAAATAATGAATCCGTGCCACTTATCATTCGATAGATTTTATCAAAATCTCTGTAAAGCTACCAGAGAGAATCGTGGTCCACCGATGGAGAAGGTTCGCGTAATAACAGTAAAAACGAATGTAGCTCAGCATGATCTGGCCAATACTTAAAGCCTATACATATACACGTGGGCGGTCACCTTCGGCTAAGTGCAAGTCTGAAGATATCGCGCTGAAAGGAAGAGCTCCGAGGAGGAGGGAAAGTGCGAGAGCATAAAATACCGTTCCGACTAGCTGTCCGCGTTATCGAAACACGCAATGCCACGGATTACGAGGAAATATGTGTGCACGGTTCAGATACACGCTCGTACGTCCAAGGAAGCGTCGTATCGATATACGCTGCGAGCCTCGAGCAAGGATACTCGCAAATTGCTACCGCGAAGGGTGACTGAAAAACCTTCGAGGAAGATCATTTAGAGACGTTAGTTAGATACGTGCAAGTGGAAATAGATTCGAGTCACCGTAATAGTTTCAACTGTTGACACGGATCAAGGGAATTGGACAAACCGCGTTAGCCGTCTAACGATAATTCTATTTACCACGAGTTAGCGGAAGAACGATCCCGTTAATTGCGAGACGACATCGGGACGAATAAGTCTGAAATATTTAACGCGTCAATAATTCAATCAGAGTCTGTTCTGGTTTATTTCGCGCTCACGAATAAGCAACGTAGACACGCCTGCCCTGTGAAATCAGTCGATATTCGCGGTAAACTCGACTCTCAAGACTCGGCTCGCGTCTCGATCTAGCGATTATTAAACGTGGAAACACGTAAGTGCTGGTACTCTCTTGCATTTTCTTCGAGTTGAAATTGCCGAGTGGTTTCATCAAAGGGTTTGCTCGCGTTTAATCGTGTATCAACGCCTAATGACACTGAGCACGCGTAAAGCAAAGACCGAACGGTACGAATAAGTTTCGTTTAAACAGCGTTATCGGGCTTAACACTAGGCGCAGCTACTTTTCCACCCTATTGTAGTCACGTGCGTGCTTTATGCAGTCAGATATTGGTCGCCGCAACACGCTAGAAAATACGGTTCGTTATATCGCCGCGCCGGTGTCCGTTTGCATTCACGTAAGTGCGCATGCAAGTACGAATAAACAATGACCAATACACCGGCTCGGCAAGATCGCGTGTCCCGCGAGACTAGGAGAGCTCGCGCGTGAACCCTATTCTCCACATCCCCTGCGCCAGAGTCCAGCAACCGAGAGAAAACCCACCCGGTTATCGATACAACGTTGTATGCCCGTCGACGTTTCACACTCGGCTAACTCTTCTCTCTTTTACTTTATCCTTCTCTCACCTTCTCTACTTCTTCGTTTCTTCTTTGTAAATTCGCCTTCCTCCCCCGTCCCTAGTCTCCCCAAGCCGCACACGCTTTTAACCGCACAGAAAATTATTGCATATTTGATCGCGTAGTTTAACCGGCCGTGCCGTTATCGCGAGTCCGACGCGATACATTTGTAATTACCTTGTTCACGCCGAACAAGTAATATTGGTTATCTCAGCGAGATTGCCGCGCTACGGAAACCATAATCGAACGTTAATTGAATTTTAATTCTACGATAAAGAGAGAACAGGCTGCAGCGGTAGAGGGGAGAAAAAAAAGGAGAAGAAAATGGAAGAATCAGCTGGTATCGCGATTGAAAGACCGGCTTGAGAAGTTGCCGGGTGAATTTCGAGCAGGAAGGTACGATTCTAGTGCTTCCAGTGTTCCTAAGTTTACCGAGGTCGCGGTCTGTCGAACGCGAAACAGGAAACCCCGTCCCTCGAGAGAAGACACCTTCCTCGACATCACAATACGATAGGAAGCGAAGAGTTTCGAGACGTTTCGCAGTTAGTTGCCCTCAGGAGATGAAGGCGTAAGTAGGTAAGAAAGTTATTTCCCGACCGGACACGCTTAACCCTTCCCCGGGGCTCCTTTCCCCCTGGTACAAGGTCTTTGCGCCGCTACCGCGACGCTGTCAGAACTCACCGCCGCACCCTTCGCTACCGTCACACCTCCGTCACGAACTGCTCGCCTGGCGTACCAACCATTCGCGATGCATCATGTTTACAGATACGTGCGACTGAGAACAGGAGTTTTAATCAACGCGAAATAAATTAACAGATTAATGGCAGCGATAAAATGTTTGATTCATTTCTTAGTCAAATGTAATGTTCTAATGAGCGTGAAATAGGGGTTAAAATCTGAAATATTTCATGTTGAACTGAATTATTCATTAACGAACAATTTTAATTTTCGTAATAGTGAAAGCGAGGTAGTAAGCAGGAAATGTTAAATACGTAGTACCAAGCCACAGATTATGAAACACTTCGAGTAACCTTAAATATATATTACGAGATATATGAAATAATAGTAATCTAACGACGAACTGTTTCTTCCTTCTTCGACTCTTACGGATCAAAAAAGACATTTTGACGTAGATATACGTCCTCCATGTGCTACACTTTAATATTCTTCCACAATGTATCAACGTATTAAAACATTTTGAAGCGAGTTATCGAGAAATAGATTCGAATACAATGATGCAGTAGCAACTCGAGACAACGACGAACAATTACTTTGTACGATGCGTTTGAGCGTTGGCCAAGATTTTCATTGTTTTAAGTAACATATATAAATTGTTATTACGAGATATATCGAGAAAAAAGAGCGTCTATTAAAGCTGTGAATTAGACATTCTTATCGCGACAACGCGTAATACCATGACGCGGTTGTTTGTAAAGATAGCCAGTCAGAAGACAAGCTCATTGTTCTCGCGAGCATCGCTCCAACGAAACGTCGCAAATCGTCATCGTTACACCGCGGTAAACTACTGCATCCGAGTGTCATTTACTATTGAAGTCAAGCTAGCTAGTACACGCTAAACTTAGCATTCGGTACACACCAGCAGTAGAAAGGAAATGAGTGGCTTGAGTTGCGTTTTATACCCTACGTGAGAGCTATAATGCTGACGTCTGTACTAAAAATAATAAATCAAGAACAGAAGTCTATCTATAGAACGGCAACAATTCCTATCGTCTATAGCATTTCGCGAAACTTGCTGCTACTTCGCGTTACGATCTTACACGAAAGAACGCGTTTCTTCGCGTTACACATCCAAAGTGGGCTATTTCCCTTTACAGTTTTAAACACAGTTGTTGTTACGTGTCTTTGCGACGTGTACCCGGCTTTGGTAGAACGTCGCGTGATGTTCAACGTGTACAACCACGAGAAAAGGATCGCAAGGCCTATATCCGAGTTTGCATCGATAGCGCACGAGTTACGTGGTTAACACGGTGCGTGTACTTTAGAGCCAAACAACGCTTGTGACCAATGTCCAATCTTTTTACGGTATACCTTCATAAATTTCAAACGCGAGTACGTTCGAGGGTCATAAAGGAGAACTTTACGACAGACGTTTGCTATGTCAGTTGCAACAAACCAATGTAAAATACAAAAACGGAGAACTTAGTAATTATCTTTTCTTCGGAATTTCTCTCTCGACTGTTGGTCTTGGAACAACGTCCATACGTAACTAACAACATGTATACTACACCTACCCTTATCCACTTATTTTACGTATATATTCGTTCATAAATATTAGAACACCTGCTTATTTAGCACAAAACGCGGTGATCGATCAGGCTGTTAAGGAAACAATTAATTAGTCAGAATTATATATTGATACAAAATGGAGTTTAGCAATACGCTGAACCATGTCACGGTTATTTCAAGAACTACAGGAAAGTACGTAATTAATTATCAATTATACACTGACAGGCGCAATCCTTTGATTCTAGAATCCACGTAGGCAATTTTCAATGAATCATATATGCAAATCAGAGAAGTCTGTTAAAAATCTTTCCGGTTCATGAAATACATAAAATCAAAGGGCAACTACAAAATACGGTGGAAAATCTAATAACGCAAGTGTCAAGAATTTTTATGCGATTTTTATCATAACATAAAATATATAGACTCATTATGTATCAACGTTCCAAACGAGATAATAATTCCAGAGTTTTTAATAAATTCCGAACAATTTCTGAAGTTTCGTGCGCGGATTTCGTAAATGTCCTACAATTATACTTATAAACGAAGGTGTACAGTAAAGCGAGAAGATGAATCGGACAAACTGATAGCAAGCACGTTAAGTGAAATTAGCAGTGCTAATTATTGCAACTCCATCTTCAATAAGAATTTTCCTTGCGATTTCAACTCGTTGGTCTAAAGTTTGGGAATCTCGGTTATTCCTAAAACTCCTGCAGACTGTTGGCCCGTGACCCAGCCGGTATCGGTTTCTCCCAGAAGGCGCCCCTTGCGAGGGCGCGGGAGCACGTGCGCGTCCTTATCATGCTGCTGCGAAGAGAAAATAAAAAGAGGAGAAAAAGTAAGAGAAAGAGAAAAAGAGGAAAAGGGAAAGAGAACGTTGCTACGAGCCGTACGAGAAGAAGAACGTGAGTTTCAGTGACGTAGCTGGAAAAGTGCGCGACGGGGGTTGCCCGACGACATTTTGTAAGATAGAAAGGAAATGCTCGTGAGGCAAGAACGGCGAAGGAGAACGTAGGAAAGGGAGGAAGGGAGTATACGGAGAAGAAAGAGGGAAAGGTCGCGGAGTTTAAAGGCTAAACGGCCGGGATGTGCGCCATGCATAACAATTAGCCTGGGAAAATCATGAAAATGTTGCGGACCTCTTTTAACTCCGGGGCACTGGCCCTCAAGTCCCTTTTGCCATTGCCGTCCCTCTTGCCCCCGTTGAGAAACCACCCCCACCGTGCGTTCAACCCCCTCAACGGAAGCACGGCGAGATAACGGAGAGTTACACGCCCTTCCTTTAACCCTTTCCTAGAGGTTCTCGCTTGGAAGACCTTTACAGTGGCTCTCAAACTCTTTTCTTCGATCCTAACCAATCGCAACCAACCAACCTATCACGATAACGTGATAACAACTTTTTCGAAAATGTAAGACAATTTGGTACACAAATAAGCAAATACTGCAGAGTCGTAATTTTCTAAATTACGTATGTACAATTATTTGGAACAGTACCAAGCGGACAGTGCTAACGATAGTAAAACGTAAAATAAAAATGACGTCGTCAAAAGAGTCGAAGAAAAAAACTACTCGATATCCCCATTTGACGAGACGAGTTTAATTAACTCGTTTAGAGGAACTCAAGAGGAAATAATCAAGTATAATAAGGAGGATAAGAAAAGTTTGAGTCCCTGCAGAGGAACTTAAACGAGTGTATATACGACAGACGTAAGCCGGAAATAAACGTTCCAAGCAAGGCGGCAAGAGACAGGGTTGATATCGTGTCATCTGAAGGAGCGGGAACCATCAGGGATGCACGCACGTACGGCCATATTAGGACTGGAATAATATATGAGATTCCTTCCAGGCAAGGTGCTGCTTAACGTGATTTACGTAATCTTACAATACGGCGCGGCGTGCCGGGTTAGATCGGCCACATATTATATATTACTCGATCCCAAGGAACACCTACTACCTTTCAAACGTACTACGACCAATATACACCCGGCGCTCACTGGGCAATTGACCTATCGGGTGATAATTTATAGAACCTATTTGCGCGTGAGATTGTAAATAGAATTTTCAAAGGGAATCACGATCGTTTCAACGTGCATTTCAACTAGCAGAAACGCTTTATGGTTTATGTACGAGAACAATGAGAAAAAAATAGCTTGTATAATCATCGTTGATGCCAGACGTATCAAGATGGAGCGAATGTAAATTATTATCGTACCATTTAAAATTGATTTCAGCTTTAAACGCGCTCGCAAATGGACGTCGAGAGGGCTTGCGTAAAAAAACCACCGATCAATAATGAACTCATTTGGATATCGTGCGTAAATAATATCAAGCAGAGGGGCCGGTATCTGAAATAATTGCATGTCGACGATCATTCACGTTTTATTGCATCGAACGCATTTTCGATAGCCAGATGGAACATTGTCCCGCGTAAAAATCTCGGTCGTGGCGATCGTGAAGCTTCGAAGCGTCGTACGTTAGATCTAAGGCACGTTGGGCGGAGTATATGCATAATTCGACACGATACTAACCGCGAATAGGCCGTATCTACGAACACCCACTTAATTCCGTAGCCTAAACAGGAAATCCTCCTTTCAGGTAATTGCATGACTCAGTTAAATCTGCGAACGGCTGAAGCCCGTTCAATTAATCAATTACCGCCAAGACAGCCTCGATTGTCACCGAGAACTCGCTACCGTGGAATTATCGCAACAAGAACATAACACGCAAAACTAAAACGACCTATATGACAAATACATAATTCCTTTTTCTAAGAAAATTTACGACCACATCGAAAGTGGCGTTTTATTCATAAGTATCGCCGGTTTGTCGCGAAGATATTTCATCGCGGCCACGATTGTTACGCTTCGAGCACGTGCAATATACGTAAATATACGCGTGTCGTGTGCACGTTCGTACACGCGAAACCTGAACGCGTATGTGTAAGTCGATAAGACAGCGTGCATGTACATAAAGCACGTGCGTGTAATTTCCGAGTCAGTATCTCAGTGGGCGACTGCACATTAAGCTCTCTTCATATCGAACCATGTGCCCTTCATCGAGACGTACGGACCTTAAACTTACGTTTTAAGATGTTAACTTCTCGTGTAATGACACTTTACTGGGTAATATGTTGATTATTTATGTGGTAGAAGCTGTTTGCTGGGTGAGTCAGTAGACGTCAGAATATTTGGTATGAGAGATCCCTTAGTTCCTGCAGAAGAAAACACGTCAAGCCGGTTCTCGGGACCAAGAAAACGGAATTAAACTGCATTCTGCATTGTTCTAAAACGGCGGCGTCGCGACTGACCTTGATACCAGAAAGACACGGCTCGTACTAGGTGGAATTAAAACGAATTTCTTTCTCTAAAGTCACCGGCTGCTTCGATTTTAAAACGTATTCGCATAATCGTGCATCATCGAAGATCGTATTATACGCGAGATAAGATACTTCACGATACTGGGATTAGCTTCTTACGTTTGACTGGAAACTGTTCTTGGATTAATACGAATTAATCGCACGCGTTAGTTAAAAGGTCGCCCCCCCCTCCCTTCTATAACAAACTTCTAGCCTTTTTGATTTACGACCATACGCCTGCTCAAACTCGCTTGTATATCGTAACCGACACGTTGTACAACCATAAATCCCTTTACACCTAAATAACTACTATCCGTGTAGATAATTTAAGTGCACGTCATTATGACAAATCGATTACACGCTCTCCGCACAAATAATCGGAATACAAATGACACCGCGAATATTTTGCCGTGGCGTTACACACGCGCCAACGTGCACACAGTGAAAACCGACTTTCCTATTTATCAAACCGTGAATTTTCATCGTATGCAATTGGCCTTGACAATGAGACGACGCCGGAGGAACGATCAATTATCGATCTCTTTCGATGTGTCTCGACTCGCCGAGCTAACCGAGGTAATTGCTTTTAAAATAGCTTTCGAAGGATCTCTCTATTGTCAGGCAACGCGGAAACGTTACAGGGAATTTTTTACAATTTTCACGAAGGAGACGCGAAGTGGGGGGAAAGCGAGCTCGATGAATAACACCGTTACAGAAAATCGAGCGACGGTGTTGTAACAAGGAATACAAATGATCTAATTTACAATGGATCCCGACGGGTTTGAAACTTTTTATTTCGCAATCCACACCGCGAAAACTAATCTAGCCGATGTAATAGATCAACGCTCGATATCTAAAGTACGATGACGTGAGTACCGGTGTTGGTATTCCACTTGGGAATACCTCTGATCAATCAATAAACATGTGAAATAATCAAGCGATCGCGATCGGCCGCCTATCGTGACTCTCTGTTAATTCCTTGCACTACCAAAAAGCAAGAAAAGAAGAAAAGGAGAAGGATGTAAAAGTTAAAGCAATTTATCATGCTGTAATCGCAATTTCAAACGAGCGTGAAGAAGTGTAGCGTATCGATTAAAAAATAAAGCACCGGGGGTAGAATCGTGCCTTTAACGCTTATTTAAGCTTATTCTCGTTTCAAGAGGATAAGGCGCGAACGTAACACGCGAACGGGTGACTTAAATTTTTCGGGGTCTCCGGGCACGTGTCACCGCGTTCTTCTTCTAAAGCGGCAAGGTAAACTCATTGTTTGTGCGCGCACTCACAAACGACATTATAAAGCGCGCGTGTAAGGCTATCCCGGTGGCTCTATTCAAGAAGGTATTATGAAACTCCCTCGGAAAACGTACTCTCCGCTTTGTTTCACCTTTTATTTTGTTCTGCTTTAACCGGATGGGAGGAATGAAATCCGTGTACGCGTATATATCTGTACGCGTCGCGTGGCCGCCCTACTGCTGCATTTAAATGCACCAACACCAACGTTTAAACCGTGAACACGTGTACGCACGGGCAACCAGAACATTTACGAGTTACAATGTCGAATCGTCTCACGTCACTTTCGCTTTCTTTTTTGTCAGGCGTACAAAAGTTGGCTACGGAAAAGAGGCAGAGGGAACAGCGGCTCGAAAGAAAAATTTCAGCCTCGCGTTAATTCCCCGATGGTCGCGGCGTGTTCTAAACAACACGTACACATAGAGAGGCACGTGTGTATCCGAAACCCGTGGTCGTCGTCGTCGACGTCGTCAACGACGACGACGACGCTTAAAGCCTGCTTTTGTGCTTTGATATTCAGCCGAGCCGGTGTAAACGAAACCTCCAAGGCGCCATTCATGCCGCTTTTTTTCAATTCCGAGTGTACCAGTTTAAAAATGCTGGACTACGGTGTATGTATACAGTGGTCGCGCGCATCTGGTGACTCGCAAATGCCGCGATACGAAAATATTTCGTTCAAGCGGTAATGCACCAACGAAGAATAAACAGGCATCGCGTTTGTAAAACGCGCGCGAGCCGACTTTCTTCGCAGCGCGGCGTGGTGTGGCGCGTGCAATTAGGTCGGAGAATGAGTAATGCTGCTACTCTAATCTCGACAATGGGCGAACATTGAGAAAGTAACGGACCACGGGAGGCTCGTGCATTTCTTAGGCCGCGTAAGAACCACGGGGAAACTATCGTAAACAACCGTTGTTCCACGTCAGGATGAAAAATGATCGTGAAACGATCCGTCTTCGAATGACTACTCGGAAACAATGTATATGTATGCAAATGAAGAGGAAGAAGACGCACCGTGCCGGTGACGTCTGAAACGAATTTGTAGATCGTGGAATCGCGGAAAAAATAAAAACCTGGAACGTGTCATTAATGAGTGAAGGAAGTCGAAATTCATTAACTCCCCACCAATCGTAGCGATTTCGAGAGCAGCACGTTTATTCCAAAGTGTTAGAGCGACACGGGAACAAACGATTAGTCTTCATTGAAAACAAAAGAGAAAGGAAACGATCAAATGTGTGCGAACTACACGCGGATCGACGTCACAGGCCGTGATTGTGGTTATTTATATAACAGAACTCTGTAAATCTCGCGTTTTAAACGACTCTGGCTCGCGCGCTAGGCAGCTTTATCGAGAAGCATGATTTTATTTATAGGAAACCGATAATGACCATACGAATGCAATGTGTCTGTTCCAAGTCATAGAACTGTTCGCATCCACTTCGGTGGGGATAAGCAAGAAATTTTAACGACCGCCGTTTTTTCGTTCGATAGAAACCGGCCAATAAATATTAACGACTGCACCGATTAAAACGGTTCGATTGAAATTATGGTAAGAAGATACGCGAAAACAATTTTCTAAACGATCGGAAATGCCTGGTCTCGCCGTGTTACGTTCGCGTTTTCTAAGACGAATCGAAATTCTCACGAAAGATACCATCGACTCGAGGCGTTGTACTTACTAACATCGTGAACGATCCGATGATCGAAGGTCAGAGGGATTGATGCGAGGTGCGAAGAAGACCTTGTCCCACGTAGAACAAAAGTTCGGTTCTACGATTTTCTAGGCTGGTCGGTATCGTGACGCACAATGTCTTTGCTTGTCACGGGAACACAGGGGCTTTAATAACAACGCATTGTTAACAATAGCTTGACAATAGTTTCTTTTGATAATACGAACCGTTCGGTGTGAGTCGTTAGGCTTGTGTACGCGCGGTGTCCATTATCATGGCAGTTCAATGAAATCTTTAAACGAACCACTCTTTATTTCGCTTGTATCAGTTGTTTGCTCGACGCTGTTTACGCCGCGTTACGACCGCAAATTGCTTTTGTGCTGTTCGATGCCTGTGTTCGATCAGCGTGTGTATTACTTTTTTTTTGTTTCCCTATTTTTATTTCGCTTCTCTTTTTTATTCTCGTTTCTTTCGTCACTTTCCGGTTCCCCCAATCGGTGACACCTTGTCACCGAAAAATCGTGTCGGAGCGGAAATAATATTAGTATGGCGTATCGTTCGTTTCGTAAACACTGACTAACGAACGAGGTACACATGAGGTCGCTAATCGGTGGACGTAAACTCATTAAGCGGATGTAGCAATACCAGTAATATATTTTTCCTCTTAGAAAATTGCTTTTTTTCTCGTTTTCGTCGCTGTTTAGCTATTATAAAGCAATCAACGCGACAGCCTAGCCCGAGTGCGTCTCTTTCTACGTACGAGCGTTCGTCCTTTCTTGGGGCCGCTATTTATACATTATAACCGCAAATGCGATAGAAACCCGCGTTTCTCGTCGGCCTGAGTCTGAGTTCTATAAATTTCCAGACAACGAAAAAAAGAAGAGGAATTAATCTTCTAAGAAACGTGTAACGATACACACGGTTCAAATGGCAGAAAAAGAAATTATCTGTGAATGGTATTAATCATTTCAATATTAAATAACTTTTTTTATTTTTCAATGTGATGCGCATCGTTAATCGCGAAAGGAAGAAACATAGAAAGGCTTCTTTTTTCATCCGAGAAAATAACGACCGTGCCGTACGTACGATGAAACCTCACGGTTTTCCCCGTTATTCGGTCCACCTTGCAAGTCAGCGCACAGCGTGGCTATAAATAACCAACTGTTTACTCGCTTTTGCCCTCAAACACTTTTTAATGTTTCTTATTCCACACGGAGGTCTAAAGACTCGACTGACTGGCGGTAGACGCCACGTCCATATTCGAGTGGAAAAGTGTAACCTGCCTCGAATACGAGAGGAGAACATGAATGAACAGAATCGTAAAGGAAAGCTTTATCGAGTGCCGAGGAAAAAAGATTGCCGATTCAAAGTATCGATAAATAAACGACGATTTAGTAGCGATCGTTACCTCGATGTTTTCCACCTTCTCGAAACTCGGCAACGTTATTCCACGAACATACGTGTCAAGAAACCATGGTAGAACTTACCGAACCAAGATTTACTTCTTATCTGTAGCTGTAAAACCATTACAACCCGACACGCTTAATGGAAACTCGCTTCGAGAAATTTAACTTCCGGTTAGCAGAGGCGATTATCTCTGCCGTTTCATGGGCATTCTTTTGCTAGAAATAACATTTGTAATGAAGACACACATTGTTCGGTGTAATTACAAGATCACCTAGACGCGATAGCGACCGTTTCGAATCATACAACGATGATTCCGCTTTCTTTTCCGATACCATTATAATGAACTTGGGTTCGAAGCGAAATATGACTTCACCGTGACGTATTCGCGAAGTGAAAGGAAGTATACATAGTTGTTGGAAGATCAACCTTCAATGACAACGACGACTTGAATTTCGTCGAATTATTCTTTGACAGGAGCCATTAAATCGCTCGGATTCGATCAACGAGACCGAACCGACGAACGAACCAATTAAGTATATTTTCATGGAACGTCCTCGGACAAAAACGGCCGGCGATGATGAATTAAATGGGCGAGACAAAATCGATATTTTAACTCGTAACGAGTAACTTTTTGCGCGAAATAATTGGCAGGTCGGTCACGCGAGTGACTTCATCGCTGTGCAAGTTATTCAAGGTATGCTAAACAAGTGAAACACACGATAAACTTAGGTATTGTACACAATGTCGTAACGTCACGATTCATCCTTGAACTTTGCTTCGATTCGGTCGGCGACGCGATCCTCTAATTATTCCGTGGCAACATAGAAACCCAACAATTAGAGAAACGCTATTAAATCGAATTGTTTAGGACACGGACGAACGTCTAAAAACTCGTGAAAACGGCATTAACTTGTTCATATCGCAACAACTTGGAATTAGACTGTCAACGTCTCGGAGATCGATCGATATTATCATTCGATATCGTGTGCAGCGTGTACACGTGGTCGCGCACGCGTTCCACGTGTAGCGGCACTCCAGGTTTAACGTGCCGACGAGACGAAACGCGAACGAATAGGAACAAGGACTCGTTGAATAACGTCGAATCGACATTAAATAAGGAGAACCAAGGCAATCTTACAGGCGAAATAGGTGTGTATGTAACCTATATGCGGTTGATGTTCACGTCCATTAAAAAACCATTACGATAGTCGTGCTATTTCCGCATAGCATTTCTTTAAACCCAGTCAACGGTAAACAGTTATTTTCCTAAAGCTAGCGAGTGGCGCGTATGGTCGTTCTCGTGCAACAATTAGACATTTACACACGGCAACGCGTCGCATAAATCTCAATAAAACGCACGATAACGATTGCTTACTCACGTGGTAGCGAACCGCTGCAAGAAACTAATGATTCACGCGAGACCCCAGAGCACCTCCTCTTCAGTGTACACGGATGTTAACAGCAATCTCCATCGTCTCATCGGTGTATCATTAAGGTGTACACCTGTTGACGATCCACGGAGGAATGTTGTCTCTCTCTCTCTCTTTCTCTCTCTCTCTCTCTCTCCCTACCCTGCTATATCGAGTTTCGACGATGCCTCGATTTTCACGTGCACGAACGAACATTAATCGATTTTCCGGTAACACGGTACGCGGCAGAACCTTGCATCATCGCGAGGAAACTACCTAACATTCCGCTTATCGAGGCAAACGCGGGAGCGAAACCTCGTTTGATCCTCGGGACGAAGAACAAAAACTATCAACACGACACTAACAGTCCACTGAACTACGAAGAAGGATGAGCGCGACACGAGTAAACAAAGCGTACCAAACCTTTATAGTCTCCGCAAAACTTCGTTTCCACAATTAATCGATCCTTAATGAATATTATTAGTATATAGCGCAACAAACGTTTCACTTTATACCGTCGCACATCTAATGGTATACAACGGTATTAACAATAAAATGCTTGTTTTTTATCGGTGGCACGAATCACATTCTTGCAAATCAGTATCACGATCGCATCGCGATCACACGTCGCACGTCAAATCCAGGTGGAGGGAAAATCACGTGCACTGAACGACAGATCGGCAGAGCAGACGGTTCTCCAAAAACATCATTCCAACCTTGAATCACACGGCCGGAGAATGGAAACAAATTAGTTTCTCGATCGATCGTCGCGTTTTCAGCCGTTATCGGCCGCGCGTTATCCGTACAACTGAAACGCGATGCAACCGCGATCGATGCTTCACTTGACTCGGCTGGAACACGCCGGTACCCACGTCGACGGACGCCGCCACGAGATTCGATAAATCCGACACACGCCGGAGAGCTAACACGCGGGACCGGAGTAGAACAGACGGACCGACGGACGGAAACGAAGCACACACGAATGCCAACCAAAGAGAACGCACGAGCGAACGAACGTACGAACAGGCGAGAGCCTGGCTGCCTCGTTCGGTGAACAGCCCGCGGCCCCCACGTTGTTTGTCTCGCGAGTGGCCTGTTTACATGTTGACTCTCTGTTTACGCGTTTTGTATCCCCCCTCTGTTCCCGCCACCACCTAGCAGCCGCCGCCGAACCACCACCCACCACCCGCCGCCGCTGCCGCCGTCTTCCCGCCACTGTCCTCCCGCCGTTCCGCTCTAACCCGTGCGTCACCTATCGCGTCGTTTATCCTTTTCTGTGTTAGGTCGAGTCGAGGGCCGACGAGCGAGCGAGTCGAGCACGGCTACGCCGAATAAAGCCGAGTTTACACTGACCGGCTATAACCGAGTACGAACGACCGCTACGAGTCGCTCTTTCGATTCGGCTTCGTGATCGTTCGTGACGCGTCGACGGGCTACCGAACCTCTCACGAGCTTCCCTGTCATTTTCGATGTCGCCACGCTTCCTCTCGACAAGCCGAGCTACAGGTTGCGAGATCTTGAAACTCGAGAAGAGTGGTTGTATTTTGGATTGTTGAAAAATTGAATGGGTCGAGCGCTAGATTTTGAGTCAAGGCAGTTTCATTGCGAAATTAAACTATTGCTTCGCCTTGTTAAGAAAAGAATGTTGCGTGTTAGCTCGGATAGATTAAACTTGTTCCATTGTTCCATGGAATATCGAACGAAACGTAGGGACTACAGTACAATGGAATTTATATGATAAACAGATATTTTTAATAGGAAAATAAAACTCGCCGCTCTTAACGATATTTTCATTAGGTTTAAATGGAATATCGTAACGACAAAGGAACAACGAATTTACCAAAAAAGTTACGGAGTTCTTCGAGGCTCCCTTTTAGCAAAGTACGTCAGATATGCTATTTTAATACGTAAGGTTCTACAAATTGCTGTAACCACTTATGTCCATAGACCGATCGATTTGACGTTATACATAAATTCCAGTCACTTTTGTATCTTCCTAACATCACGCCGAGTGTTCCAAACAGATACTGAGCATCAAAATTCAAACCTGTAGGAGACTCTTGATCAACTATAAATTTCTTAGCTGTAGATCTGTAGATAATTCTCTTAGATGATCGCAGGCGGTTCAATGGAGCACATGAAACGGAAATTATTATCGAATACACCCTTTAAAGTAGGTAGCAGCACCCAGTCAAAGAAACATCCTGTAGATAATAGAAGTAGTTTGTGTCTGTTGTTATCGGACAGTCGCGTGAATACATGTATGCGATTAGCGAGTACAAAAATTACACGCAGACGACTCACGTATCGAAGAAGCAGCGCGCGCCATTATCGTCTTAATGATGCGGTTTTATCCGTTATTTATCGTTTCTATACCTAATACAAGGAGGCTCGTGATATTAATAGCCGCCGAGGCAAGAACACGCCGGGGACGATCGTCGCGACTTCGTTTTCACGGATATCACGGGCTAATTGAAATTACACGGCACGTGCTTATTAAATCGGCGTTCAGGCGATTTCACCGAAGCACGCGTTTAATTAGATTTTCTTTCGGTTCGTTCTCCTGGCTTTAATCTCTCTGAACATTCTCCGATCTTTTCCTCAATTCTTGAAATATTACCGGGACTTTGAAACGTCGTTAAGTTGTTTCGCGATTAGATCATCGTAAAGTTCTTGCAACATGGTTATATATCATAAATGAGACGGAATATATTGTTTATTCGACGTGTACAAGGACTGCGATAGAGAATTATAGACAAACAGATGACAACGTGTTTAACGGTTTATTATCGTTGAGTCATCGCGATCGTCGCGTTCAACACGACAGAAGCAGAACCAATCGAAAAGAATCCGAAGAAAAGATGACGTTGGAAATCGAACCTTAACCACCGCCCACGTGTAGCCGTACGTACCATCGACTTCGATCTTTCGTGCGTGGATAACATTTTCTACGGTTACCAAGCGTGTGACAGTATACTTGGTGACTGTCTACTGCCGCTTCGCTGTTTCTATTCCCTCGTGTCAGAAAACCTGACAGGTCAACGCGGACTCGCAGTATCATTCTCGTCAATGAGTTTCGACGTTTTCATGTCGAGTGCTCAATTTCTTAGACGCGTTTTACGATCAGCCGATAACAGCCATTCGTTTATGTTTATGGCCGACTATTACGCGCTTACCAATATGAATTTCCATCCGAATGTAACTCGTTGACACGTTGCAACACGACTTATCGCGAGTTACGACCGATAGACCGTTTTTAAAGAATGTCTTAAATATAGAAACGAAAGTTTGTATTTCCGTGGAATCAGTGGATTCGATTGATTAATCCTCGTGAAGTGCAATTCTTCGAGCGAAAACATCGGAGCAACACGGCTATTCAAACACATGTCCCGCGATGATACTACGCAGACTCGAGTTTCCCTTCTCTCTGTTCTACTTCAATCATCTTTTTTGTTTTCTGTCCTCTTTTTTCTCTCCTGTCTCGATTAACATGATGCATCACAAGCGGTAAGAAATGGTCTTATACATACATTCAGTTTATTTATTTGTGTTGCACTTCGCGGAACGATTGCGACACGTCTCTGAGAACCATCGACTACGATTACGAATCTACGATGATAAATGCCTTACAAGTTCATACAGAGATTTCGTACAATAAAAATTCCTATATACAATGTATCGTACTTTCTGATAAAGTTGAACTAGCTTCGCACTTAATCATTTAATGTCTTTACAGCTTTCAAGCGATATAAATAGATAATATTTCAAGATATTCGAAGATAATTACCCTGGTATTTGCCGAAAAGATTCTTTTTAAATGAGACAAAGACTTTAAATCGGCCGTGATTAAAAGATTCAGATTGACCAAGTTCCTTTCTTAATCGTTGCTCGAATTGGTAACGCCAGATAGTTTTCAAGAGATTATTAAATACGGCATAAAAATCGCACGAATAATCTAAACCAAGATATATGGTCGTTGTAATGATAATTTGCCACAGATCATCTTGGAGGTTTAACGCATATTCGAATTAACTCGATTATCATTACCACGGCACTGCGAGATATTTATCTTTCCCCCGATAAGCCCAAGCCGAAGTGAAACTACAACGGAGCCGATCGATTTAGCCATTTATCAATTAATCTTATCGACGTGCTCGGTGTGCCCATAACGAATTCCCGTTTTAATCACGTACAGCAAGCTATACTTTCGTAACGGCGGGCCTCTGTTCAACGTCTGCTTCGTTAATAGCGAGTTAATTGCATCAGGTGCAGGGGAATCCCTTTTTCCGTCACTTCGAACTGGACCAAAAAAGGAAAAGAAAAAAAATACATCGCGGTCGTCCTTCTTTATCCTTTTGAAAAGTAGAAAATAAAAACTAGATGGGATAAGAGGGAACTTTTTAAACAAAAGGCAATGTTGCTCTGTTGTGTTTGCTCGATCGCCCACGTTTTTTTGCCGAAATATGTGTTTCTTATTTTCATGAATCATAAATCGGTGCTTCAAAACCGGATGGGCTACACGCGCGCGAGAAAACGCTCGATTGAGATACGGCGGTGTATAAACGAGCATTTATTAACTGGGAAACGGTTGCAGTTGCCTTATCAATTCCTACGTTTGATTTTTTCCTGCGATAAAATAATTATAAAGATATAGCGATATAATTATATATAATGACAAAATAAAATAATTAAATATAAATAATATTTGAAAGATTCAGTACAAAGATAGTATACAAGTGTCAATACCTTTGACTTGAGAAAACCGTGGATATGTTTGAACTCTGATAAAGAAATCTTGTACACTTCAAAACGCTACTACTAGTATACATGAAAGTTTAGAAATTCATAAAGGAATCGCCTGGAAATACCCATAGATACTCGGTTTTATAAAAACCTCGTTTATACGAACATCGAACATCGAATTCAATTTTGATGGTACAGTAGTCACGTGTCAGGCGATTATTTCTGTCAAAGACAGTCCCACGCTATTTACCCGAATAAACATTACTCTCGCTTGATCATTAGGATCAACCGCTGAGTTCTTGTAAAACACACTGGATTATAATACGTGACGGGTCATTTTATTTTGATGAAGAGACTACGACGTAGACCGTGACAACGAGGGGTAGACACGCGGATAAGATAGTTCGTATATCGCATTACTACCCACCGGACTTAGGCACAACCACCGGAGGATGGTTTAAGGGGTAAATCGTCGCGTAAACGGCCCGGTATATGGACTGGCGGGATTTCGTTTAGGAATTGGCGCGAGCGAGCGAGTGAGAGTCCGTAGATAAGGTAATCCGGACCTCGAAAACTCTCTCAGATTCCGAAACCAGCCCGGCGCCACAGAAACTGTGTACCTGCAGAGTGCAGGGGATTGGGTCTCGGTCAGTTTAATGCGAACTTGCCCAATACCAAGTGGTTTCTCGTTGGTAACGGGCCTATCGCAATCCTGGAAAACAATAAACAGACTTTGCCAACTTAAAGGATCGTACGGTCGATCGAGCATTATTAATGCCTTAGCCAGGATCGATTATTTCCAATTTGTTTCGTCGAGAATTGGCAGCGGTTGAAGAGAGTAAGGGTGAAAATAGGGGGTGCTCGAAAAGTATAGAACGCTGGGAAGCTTGAAGAAGACGTTGCCATTATTAAGAACCTCGTTCGATCGTTTTCTCATATTTTTCTACGTGTTTCTTCCCTCGAGCTTAGAATTATTTGAATAAGAATTTGAAAAAATTATATTTGAAATAAAAAGAGAGTGTAAAATAAGATCACGGTGGGATCGCGGGTAGACTGATTGATCGACACTCCCACCAGAAGTCAGATATCGAAGAGCCCAACAACTTTTCCCATTATCGTCAATATGCAGGCTGAAGCTTTGGTTTCACGTTCGAGGGCGTTACGGCATCGATTCTATGGTAAAAGGAAACCGGTTAAATCGCGTCGACGACCTTTATTGCCGTCTTAAAGCAGTTAAGTTAATCGGCATCAGCATAAGAAAACGGAAGGGGCTGCGAACTTGACGCGGCAGGAATCGAATCGCCTTTCCTTGTATTTAGAGTTCCAGACAAAAACATTAACATAAATCACGGGGGAACGGGGGACGCAGAGGGACAAGCAGAAGGAGAGACATCGAAGATACCAGAAAGGAAAGATCTAGGCAGGATCGAATGTTTATTCCGATTCCCTTCGAGCGTTCCCTTACGGCACACTTTACAGCTCCATCGAGCTTCGTCTTGCTTCCTTACCTCCAGCAATTAGTGCCTCGAAAACTTACGAACCATTTGTTCCCCGGATACAAAGAGAAAGTTTGAATTAAACTGCTAGCTTCTCGAGGATATTCAACGAATAAAACGAGAGGCTGATCGTGATAGTCTAAGATCTAGATGTTTGACTCTGAGTATGAATACGTACGTGCTATGAGCCATTAACTGGGCGAAAAATTGACGAGAAAGCGATCGAGGGTTGTTCTGTCAGGGAGCGAAAAAACGCGTGTACATACGTGAGAATGCGCAAGAGGAGAGGGGGAAAGGTGCCACTTAACTCCACCCCTGACGTTCGTTCCCGACGAACGCACCTTGCGTTACGCCACCGACAACCCTCGACCTCAACTCTTTCACTTTTAGCGGGAATTCGATGAATTGCCAGTCGCTACGGGCAATAAATAATGCATTTTGTGTTTGCCCCCGGTAAAAGGGTCCACTCTTAACCGACCCCACCTACTCGTGCTACCAACCCTAAATTTTCCAACGACTTCGGTCGAAGGCGATCGAGGGGCGCGATTTAGTGAAACGACCGAGAATTGATACAGTTACTAAAAGCTGCGTCGAGAATCGAGTGTTGCTTGACCGTCACTTAGGGGAAACCGAAATCTCAAAATTCTCGACACTCTCTTCTCGGTATTCTTTATCGAGCTTTCCAACAATGGTTCTCTCCGGTTGGGGAAAACAACGAAATGCTGTAACGAAGAATAAAGGAAGAGCTGGAAACGAATTACTTGATAATAACAAATCCCCGCAGCCTTAAAGAGCAATACAAGAAAATGAACGAGGCGGAAGAGAATATCGGTATAATAGTAGCATAACATTACAAAGTATGCATTGTCTGCAATTTAGCAGGCAGGGCAACGCTGCCAATTAGCTGCAACTATTAAGCAGACAGCAGATTGTAAGATGATTCGAACGGTTTCCTCTGAATTCAATCGGACACAAAAGGAATTAATAATTCTTATTGTCCTCTTTTGGTCTTTTCTCAAATCCATCAGGGTAGCTGGGCCGATGGAAAAATAGCTATAAATATCTCGTTCTTCCGTCGTTCCATTCGATATTTATCGAGGCTCGATCAGGCGTAAGAAATTTCCTCGAGAAGGATTACTCGATGCTTTTTATCGTAAATCTGGAAGAAAGGGAAGGACAAACTAAGGAAGAAGGAAGAGAAACCGGCGACTTATCGTGGCAATAATTAATGCACGGGACCGAACTTCCGAGACTTCTTTTACTCAACTAAAACACAAATTGCTTGTTTAATATATTATTAATTGGCAATTTCCGACTGCTTTATAACGCGCCGCTTTACAACCGAACCGCAATTTTACTCCTGTTTCCGGGGAAAACATTTTCGTTTCGGATTTTCATTTCTTATAATTCTGCGTGCAAACAAATCATTTTTATACAATACGGATTTGTCTCTATATCGTAATACTCTGTATATATGTATTTAATATGAATCATTAATGAAACATTTTTTCTTAATTTTATCATTTTTATTTCACATCCTCCACATTCAAATCTGTACCGTACAAATAACTAGGCTGCAGATCTTTATACAGTTTCACTCTTTTGTAAATATAACTAAAGAAATGGAACCCAAATAGAGACTCGTTTCATTTAATCAAAATATTGTAACGAATAGTCTATATAATTGCATATTATGTGCATCTCTAACTACTTTCGTATACCTGTGAATTTTTTATAACACAATGAAGATGCTAAATAAATCGTACGCATTTACAGCTAAACGAAAACCAAGCCTGTCATCAATCACGTTGAATCAATGGTGTATCGAGCGATCGATAAGGAGCTTTTTTCGCATTTTCCCCTCCCCTCCCGCCAATGAATGAAGGACGCCGAAGAAAGGAAGGAAACTTTCTTATTAACACGATCAATCAAATCGCCACGAATTTAAAGCATTTTTCACGATTTTCCGGATTTCTGGGCAGACCAGAGCGCCGAGAGGAAGAAAAATTCTACCAACCAGTAGTTAGGGGTAACTTTCGCCAATCGATGCGGGATTAAGAAGTGGCGAATCGCTCTTCCACCGACTAATTACGAAAGTGCGATCGCTCATTGGAAATAATCGAGCCGGACCAGCCTCGATTTCATCTTGTGAAAACCAAGGGAATACATTTCATATGACGTGGTCCATTGAATCAACGACCAAAACGATATTGTTCGCATGGCCGAATTCTTGGATACTTCTTAATCTTACGAAAACCAAGAAGAAGCTATTCTCTAGAGGTAGGATTTTAATTGTTTAGCAAATATCAGAGGGATATCACAAGGAACGTTGGCGAGAAGGGAAAGAACTTGGAACTTCGAGCTCTCGTAAAACTCTGTAAAACGAGAATGAAACGTTTACTCCCATTGTTTATTGTCTTCCTGTGGCGCAAACCCTGGCAATTTTTTCCGGAACGTATATACATCTGCTACTTCTCGAACATCGTAATCGCGTTCATTAACTTTCAGAGTTTTTAATAGGAAACAGTCTGGGGAGAAAATGTTAGAATCGCAAAGTCACCTCGAGCGGTCTCGATACAACGGGCTGACTTTATCTTTTACGAGGGTCGCGCCAAGGAGGACGTAACGCCGTGAAAATTGCCCAATAAACTTAATTTAAGTATCCAAGCCGATGCTTCTATAACGACATACTAATCATATTCCAACCCTCGAGCGTACCACGCAGGAGCCTCATTTATGGTCGGATGTATAAAAAAGAAGAAGTTATTTTCTCTCCTCTGTTGCTATCAAAGTATCGTGAAATCTACACTTTCGTTATTAATCCCCAGGCTTTCTTTGAGACGATTAAATTCGTGTACAAGCAATTGTCCTGATACGCGATACATCTTGGAGAGATACGGTTGAATAATTCACGAAAGGGTTGTGATGTATGATCGAATAATTCATTCGTGTGTAATGTCACGGTGCTACCGGTTGTTATATCGCATTATGGCACAGAGACAGACGTAGCTTCATTTAAATATCATAAACTAAATGAAAGCGTGGCAATGTCTGGCACGACTTCTGAAACGTCCATTCTCTGTGACTCGACTTAATATTTAACACCTGTGACGCCAGCCACGCTGTGTCCCGTAGACCACGTAACCGTCTTATTTTCCGTCACGACATACACGTGCGTGTGTGTGTTTTATACACTAATCGGGAAACCGAGGAATTGATTACTCTCATTACTTTTTCAACGAACGTTGGCAAGCTACAAAGAATCTTGACAGACTGCAATTACGGAACGATCAAGCAAACGATCAAACGTTAAATAATTCATCGACTATCCGAGATCAGCGGAATCGTGATACTTTAAACGATCGATATAAAAATGTTTAACTATAAAACAGGTCAATAAAAACTCGATTTAAATCGTTTCCCAATATTTTAACTTTCACCGACAACTTTCTTCGGGCCAAACTATTTTCCGATTGATAAAACGAGGAAATTCGATGTTTATATACCAAATACGTGGATAACAATGTTTCTATACTTTCACCGGCGTTAAGATAAAATACAAGGTAAGGAGAAATTCCTCGTGCCGATTCGAACGGGTCAAACAACTCTCCGTTTAAAATCTCGATCGCGAGACCGTTCACTCTCGTCCCGCGCTCCAAACAGATTATCCAACGAAATAGTTGGCGAATGAATGCTAGTCGCGCTTCGGTATCACTATGCTGTATCGTGTCGCTATAGAATTCTATACGCGAATACAGGAGGCAGGTTCGATCATCGATTTCCCTCAACCTCTTTCTCGATTGCGAGTTAATTGGCCCGTAATCAGGTAAATAACGGAACAACCGAGATAAGCTGAATATGGCTACACAAGAACGTTCTCTGCCTCTTAGAATTCTGCTTACATAACGTCATCGTAAGTGATAGGCTACTGGTCGGCATTTTAGCGAATCTCCACGTAATTTAAGCATCTGATAAGAATCGTCGTATAATTTACAAAAAAAAAATTGCGAGAAACAGGAATGAAACTAGTCGCTGAAACAGCCTATACTACGAATATCCTAGCGTTATCGTATTCAACTTTCGCTTTAATTATCGTTCGACAATATCCCAATGGACAAGATATCTCGTGCGCTCGTAACGGGCGAAATAATGGAAAGCGCAAGTGACTCCATCGTGCATTATCGATACGGACGAATAATACGATCGTTATAATCTTTCGCCCAGGCGACGGAGGATATTTTCACGCGATCACGCAAAGAAGCGACCAAAGAAAATGGGAATCCAATTGCACCGCTATTATCTGAAAAGAAGCAAGTATGTAACGAGCTTGTGGCGCGAGGATGTAAGCTCCGTTACCATCTTGCGGCGGTCGCGCGGAAATGGTATTTCATAAGGAGTAAAAAATAATCACGCTCGAGTATCCTCTCTGGCGACACTGGCTCTCTGGTACGTACCTATACATAGCTGTGTCTATACGTTCCTTCCTACCCATCTACTTGTCGTGCCTAAATTCTTTTTTCCCCCGACTACCGCCGGTGCTCGAATGAATGCACCCGATGCCAATGATTTCTAGCCCTGTTCCTGTCCAGGCAGACCAATCATTGCTTGTGCACGACACGCGAAGAACACTCTTTCCCTGACACGGTCCGGTAGCGTTTAACTTTGCCGCATCGTTTTAACCGTATAGAGAAGCGGCTGATGAGGGGATTCTCAGTATCAATTCACCGTGTGCAGAGGCACAATCATTGAGGGCAAAGTCATCGGGGAAAAATAATTACAATCGGTCGCCTAGTAAGCGCGCGCGTACTCCACCGATACCCATGTCGTCATTCCACTCTATCTCTCTCTTTCTCTCTTTCTCTCTCTTCACCTCTCCCCCCCCCCTTGCTGCCTAGCACCCTGGGCTGATTCGAAACCCCTAAGTCACCCGTATCCCGGAACCACTTCACATATTCGCGGTTCGACGATCCTGTACAAAATCCTAGCCGTCGTTATACTTGGTGCTCTTTATTATTACTTTTTTATAACGATGTGACATACCGCGTCAAAGGTTCGAACCTGTATGCTCCGTGAACGGCTCGATCAACGAACAACAATACTAACGACATACTACTCTCTATTCTTTCTCTCTCTCTCTCTCTTCCTATCGCTGTACGCGCCCTTTTCGAACCATGTACATTCGATTCAGATCGAACCGTCACGCTCGCGACATTCGAATAATCGGATACCTCTGCGTCGTATAGATACGAGATACCTTCTTGTGTAATTCGTTACGTGTAATATAATGACTGTACTAATGACTCCGTCAGCCAGACAAGCCTCTGCCATTGTGATAATCGTATTTGCGCGCGTCGCTCGAAAAGTCAGTGGTTCTCCAGCCGGACACCATACTCGAGAGAAAAGAAAAATGATAACGTATAGGTATTATCGTTGCTCTGGACGCTTTTTTATCCTAACCGTGCAACTGACTGGGCTCTCTCGATTAAATTGCGCTACGCTATAGTGGTAGCAGCCATTTAGAGAGATAGGAGAACGTTTCCATTACCGGAGCACGCATTTCAATGACGCAAAGAAGAAAAGACGGAGAGAAGTTGGAGAACCAAAGCAGCGGCCTAAGGTGGTCGGAGGAAGAAGGCTGCCCAATGTTCTCGCCGACTCGTAGCCGCTAAGGAGACTGATCTATAAATAGTCAGTTGAACACAGACGGATCGACTAACACTAAAAAACAGGCACGATCGGCCAAGGAATGTTCATCCCTTAAGCTAGCTGGAAATCGATTAATTTTGCAAGAACAGTCGCACCCAACAACCTCCACACGAATGCTGCTTCGATCAGATTATCACGGTTTATACACTCATCGAAAGAACCTGGGAGGATACGTGTCACGTTCAACTTTATCGCTCGATAAACCGTACAAGCGTCCTTTCTATGCAGAAACGCGATCCCTCGATTCGGTACATGAACTTTTGCATCCTACTAATTGCACTAAGGGGGCATAAATGCAAGCCTCAACGGAATCAGTTTACTCCCGATGCATCGTAATGTCTCTGTTCCTCGCATTCAGCCTCGTTAAGATCATTAACCCTAATGGTATTCCCAACACGTCCCGCGTAAACTTTGGGGCGACTCATACGCGAACTTCCGGGAAGATTTTCTTCGTCGGTCTCCCCATTGCCGAGCAATCCCACTCGTTTTCCTCTTTCTTGCGTCTCGTTGCGCGATATTCATCGATGGCTACTATTCTGTCGTCGATCTGTGGCGAGAATAAACTCTTTCGATCGGCGCGTATCGGCCGACCATAAAACGTGCACGCCGATGACCAAGCTCTTACAGCTCGCGTATCTACATAACAGCTCTGTGGTCCGTTCTATTCTAGATTCATAACTATTAATACTGATGTCCGCGAGAGACTCGAGCCAGCAGCAACTTCTTGGCCAACGTTGACCATTTCTACCTCTCATCAATGGTACATTCAAACACGGGCAAACATGAATTTATCAACGAGAACGAACCACCAGCCGTGTACTGCCTGTGTAACGCACCGCTCTCTCCTAACGCCGTACACGCCTAAATTTATTCATAGTTCTGCGTCCAGATGCATCGAGGTATTTACAGTGTTTCCCCGCGAATTAAAGCCTAGCTTATCTCAACTAATTAGTTTCCTCGTACGGCATGGTTTAATGAGACACGCGTAACGACGACGCAAGGACGATCGCGCGAGTATTGTATCTCTGTTTTGCAGTTACTCGCCGTTTCACCGTACGAAACAGAATCATGGGCGTGGAGCGTGAGCAAGAAAAATGTAATATAACGAGCATGCAGCAGATAGTGGATGAAAGGAAAAGACGTGGAACGCGGAGAGGGAACTAGAAAGAAACGAGCACGAGCCGCAGAGTTGTTTCGTTCCTCCCGTATACACGCAAGACGGTTGGTTGAGTTATTTAGAGCACGATTATGTACTCGATGATTCATATTTCAATTTTCTCTTTGCTAACTAACCGGCGATTGAAGACAAGTATGCCTCGATTACTCTAATCATGTGATTCTCCGCGAGTATGCGTTATCTTATCTCGACTTGTATACAGAGAACAAGTCGCACGATAATATTGCATTTCGTGTTGTTCAATGTTTCATTTCTGCGAGGAGATTCTCTTCGAGTACGCGAGAAAGGAAAATATACCGTACAAGGTGTGTTCGACTGCTAGTAATCAGATATATATACGTATGTACATATATTAAGTGTTTCGAATGCTTCGAACAATTTATAGAATACGATGAGTTACGCGATAGGTTAACGATACGGCGATTATTGTATGAATAATGACAGGAAAATAGAGGTGACTATGAGAGACATAAATCTGCAGGGCGTGAAATCTTGAAAAAGAAAGCAGGCGGACCCGAAAAAGAAAGTTCAAAGGAACGAGCGTTGAACTTAGGCGCGCGGTGCTGGCAAATTTTTCATTATCTTGCGCCATAATCTATTTACAGAAAAGATTTAAAGCTGGGACGTGCGGTGCTCCCAGTCTGGGGTTACTGAATTCATTATTCCTTTAAAAATATTAACTTTACTAACTCTACCATTTCTTTTCTTCTTTTTCGCCCTTTTTCTTCTATAAAGATAGAGGAAGAGAAAAAGAAACAGAAACCCATACGGAAGAATGATAAAACTTCATGACTTTTTTTTTCAACGTATACTTCCGTTTCTTTCTCGCTTTCCGTGAAATATGCAACCAATTAAACAATATTATTTCGCACTTTTCTAAATAACGTTACCAACGTGCGAGTTTCGGGTTTGCGCAATTATAGACAACGATATTTCAGCGATATATCTTTGGAAACGTCTTGCTCTAAGAGCAATAATTAACCGAATTAAATAATTGCCGTTGCACTATACTTCCAAGTCATATTTCAAGCGCGATACATGTTTGGAGATATACGTCGCTACCGCTGTCGCAATTAAATTTACGCGAATCTAAGAATAACCATCGTTTGAAATAGAATCTTGTTGTCATTGGTTCACTAGCCGATATTCTAATCTCGCGAGATTAAATCGGCCAGCAAGATTTCCAGCCAGCGACGAGTATCGAAACGGAATTGCACATCGAATCGTTGAAAACGAAACGTGTCGCGCGTTAAACAAGTTTCTCGGCGCGTGTGTATGCTATTAAATCGCGTTGCTTATGAGTTATTTCCACGAAATATTCTCGAACTGAATCGCGACGATGAAAAATTTAGATTTTCCCAAAATTTATACCGCACGTATACCTGCACTTCTTCTACCGCGGAGTGGTGGTAAAATTAGTATTTTGCCGTGACTCGGTCGCGATATTAAGTGGCCCGATCGCGTAAAATAAATGAACCGATGAGAGCCAGCTACATACATACCGATGCTTAGTACACTTGGCTAACTATACTTGAAACTTCCGTGACCGCGAGGCGAAATATACCAAAGTCGCTAGGAATGGAGCAAAGAGCAAATGCGTCTGGTAGAGGGACGAACAGTAAATCTGTCTCATCGTTTGGCACGGTCGTGTTCACCACCTCGAATGAATTATTTACTTATCAATTATTAAGCGAAGTTGTCGTGTACCGCTTAAAGATTTATACTGGTCGAGAAATTGTCTTTGCATATTCACGTTGCCATTTCATAACAGATTCGCAATATTTATGACGTTAGACCGATTTCAAGGTTGCAATTAAGCCAAATATAAATAATACTATAACCTATATTTCTATTATTTATAACCCATCGATCGCCCGGTTATTATATTTCTCATCAATTCGCTATTAGGGGAAAAAATAGAACTCTTAAATTGTATGTCAAATGCACAATACCGTCGTTCAAGAATATACCACTCACTTCGTTAATTATTTTCCACGACAACGTAACGACCTCGACGCTCCAAGAAAACCGAATAGAAACAGCGGCGGTGTATAGTAGTATCGGAACGAGCTCGAATTCTTTGTCAGACTTCCCAGAATAGGAGCAAAATGGAGCAAAGTCTTTTGGTTCAACAGAGAGTCGCGTATACGTGGTACACAGGCGAGCGGTAAATCCATCGCGTCGTTCGGTATGTAAATCGCTTATCGCTTCGAGTGGACCACTCGGTATAATTAGGTAGGTAGGTAGCTAGGTAAGTAAGTATAGGTAGATAGGAATGGCATCATGCGCGCCGACATGTATCTACACATCTAATGGCGAGGAGGACGAGAGCAACCTCGCGGAATTAGGCTCTTCCGTTGTTTCTATTACAAAATAGATGGCACGATATTGCGGGGCATCAACGGCGCAGCTAATCTCTACCTTTTTTTTTTGCCGCGTGATACCGTTACGATACGATATCTCGATTATGCTAGTCGAATTATTTTAAGCAGCTGAAGATCGAACGATGCCGAGACACGAAATCGTTATCGTTTCCGAAGAACAATAAACGTTTTATCAATAAACGTAATTTGATATTAAATAAAAAAGAATATGCAGATCGTATATACTATAAATTCATCCATATTCAACATTTTATTTCCACGTTCGAAATGTGATTATGTTTATGCGTGAAACTTTTAGAACGACTGAAATCTGTGGATTGGTTAATGTTCTAGCAGCTAAGAGGACAAGATATGAATGCACCTGGTTGAATCGAGTTTCCGTGTACGAAGCTGGGAGCAATCGACGTTGACGAGCATCACACGAAACGTTCGTGAACGATACGTGACAGGGGTCGGGAAATTGATGTCTATAACGCGGTCGCAGCTCCGCTTCAGAATCCGTAATCGATCGCGGTGGCGAAAATATAACGAAATTAACGCGATTCCGTTTCACGGAAAGTCAGTAAAAATACTGATAAATCGACCAGCCGGATGACGATGGATCGCGGAGGATGGTAACCAGACCATCGTCGTGCGTTCGTCTGAAAATTGGCACGGAAGAGAACGTCGTCGTTCTAAATTACTCTCTTAAAATGTATCCGCAATAATTTAATACGCGGTTCGAGTGGCCCGGACGAATTTATAGCGTAAATAACACGGTACTTCCAACAAGCAGATATCATTAATCCCGTCGGGTAGCCACGATGAAGAAGCCTAACACTCGTCCCGTGCCGTTTCTGGCGATTCGTCGCGATAAAAGCCAACAAATCATTGCATCCAAGATGTATCCGTAACCATTAATCCGCGGCTGCATCCTATCCAGCTACTTAACGGCACTGGGTGAGTGCAACGAATGTCATCCTCTGCAGCCCCATGCACTGTCGTTCCGCGATGCAGGCCGGTCACGTGACCGACAGGAAGCTACCAATCGTCTTGCACGATTATCCCGGTCACCCTCTTTCCCCGCCAGCGGGGATACACGGAGCATCGTGCATCGTGCAGCGTGCACGTGCGTGTGCTCATATGACTACGTAGCCGTGTGCGTCAGCCAGGGCATCAGGGACAACGTTAAATAGGATTCGCGAGCGAACAACCACGTACGTATCTCCACACATGTCTCATACCACAGTCCGTGTCGTCCCGACGCTTCTATCATCTATACACACGTACTATACCAACAGCATACACACACACACACACACACACACACACACACACACACACACACACACACCGGCGATAGAATGTATCGAACGCGCGCGAGCGAATAGTCAACGCGAATTTATACGTGCACGCGTCGTATACATGCGACGAGACGCGGCTCAGCGCAACCAGCGTCGAGAGTCGCGACCAGTAAACCGCGCTACACATTATCATAAATGCCCGCGCGCTGGAGTCCGTCCCACGCGTAAATCTGTTTCGCAAATTGCGCGAGTGGGATTATGTCATCTTCCTACAGTCTCTTTCTATCGCGTGCAACTCCTGACGCGATCGTGTCCCTCCACTTCACACAAACGGGATGGATGGAAACGAGCTGTCCTTCGACGCTCTTCCATCTTCGACTTTGTCGCTTTCATCGCTGTTTCCCTCCAATGTTTCGATAATCGTTGCGAATACATACATGCAGATTAATGAACGATTTAATTCTCTGCCGTAGTATCGTATAGTTAAAGACTGTTCATAGTTCATTAAAAATCCGGTTTTTATTCAGTTCCTACTCTGCTACACGCTAACGAATAGATTTCATACAATACTTGGCTGTAGATTTGAAAACTTTATATCTCAGTTTTCGACATCTCTTTTCCATAACTTCGTGATTTTTCACGTAAGTACCGGTCGTAAACATAAAAATACGTGCTTAGCGGAATCCACGTCATACATAATGAACGTGATAAAGAATAAAAATCTTGTTTATTCATAAGGTTGTAAGAGATTGTTTTTGATTTTATTGTAGCTGGGGAGAGTCACAAGTGCGAAATTGCATACGATTGCTAAATATTTCGCGACGATTGTGAAATCTGTAGAGACGACGTAGGTAAATAAACGCGCGGTTGTATAATGAGCGCATGGGACACTTATCTTCGGTACAACAATATCGTGCAAACAATAGTGGTTTCAGATAAGAAACTGATGCAAAAGGTAGAGTAAGGAGAGTCTCTTTTCATGAATCTCGCCGACGCGGAATTATTTTTCTGCCGATGGATTCTGCGTCTTGATTATTCTAACGAGGAATCATCATTCTATACACGTTAGTGTATATATGTATACATAGTGAATATATTCGTCGATACTTCGTGATAAGACGGTGGTTAGAGAATTAGAATTGAAAAGAACTAACCTTCTCAGCTCCTTTGGCTCACAAATTAGGAATTTTTATGCCGCCCTCGCGCCATCCAATGAAGAAGCACATTTGTAACTCTTGCACGATCGAGCTTGTGAATACCAGAACGTGGAACATAAGAAACCCAGAAAGATCCAGTTTTGCGAAAATGTCTCTGAATTTTTCGACCAAACGAATGTTTTCTTCGCGCAACTGTTCTCTCAAGTCGCTCTCTATTCGATCACTTTTCTCCACGCACGTTTCTATTGTCACACGCATGCAGCGTCGATGTTAAAATTTAACTCAACTATCGTTGGGCGAGATGAGACACTCGCGACGAGCGATGCAAACTTTTTGAAAGAAAAATGGCGAGCGTTGCGATAATTTAACTCGAAAAGAAGGAAAACTGGAACGCGTATCGTCCACTGTCTTCCGAAGACTTCTTCAATCTCTTTCAACGGCAGACAGACGGTGTCGCCGAACTGATAAGACCACACTGGCTGAGAGGAATTTAAAGTGAACTGCGTGGGTATCGCGAGGAGAATTATGTTTCTTCGATTGAATGCAACGATGCGATACTGCCACCTCCACCAAGTCGAAAAAGGAATTTTACAACCTGTCTCTTCTCTAAGTAAACGCTCGGAACGATCCGCACGAGTAGAAAGTTTCAAAGGACGAAAACGATTACACTTGGTAAAAGTACACCACTGTTATCCGAACGAGGGAGCTATCGAATTTAGTCTAGAAAGTGAGAGAACGATAAGACGGTTTGTCAGAAAATACAAATCAAGGCAGGATGGAGGAAGCTCTTTACCCGTTTCAACAAACTCGTAAACAGTGGTATACTCTGATTATCCACGGCGACCAATCGAAATCGAGATAGATAAGGCAGTTTAGGTTGCAATAATTTTTCCAGAGCGCTAGTAGTTATTTATTCCTGTGCTGAATGTATGCTTATCAGCATACTTGGAGATAATATCGCCATCCGTCTGGCTCGGTGACATGGTTCTACACTTCATAAATACACTGTTTGTCAATGCAACGTAAAGGGGTAAAGTATCTAGCGTGTTGATTGTTTTCCTCTGTCGCGGAAGATCACACGAGCTTCGAAGATTCTGGGAATCCGTCGTCTGAATCGTTTCGCGTATAGTACGAATAGTTACGTTCTAAAACGGCTGGTCGGATCATCAAAGGGAGAGATGATTCGAGAAAGAAAGAGTTAACACGACCGGGTTCAAAATGAGTCTGCCGTTATAAATACACTTCCACGCGAAAACAACTCTTCGTTAGCTTTGACTCGTTGAAATTAGATTTGGGTACTCGGCTGGATGTGTTGCGTAACCATTCACTGTCCTGACAGCCTATATGTTACGAATAGATATTCAAAGCGTTTCTACGTTACAATCGACCACGACGTATCTCGAAATTAACGAAAAAAATATTTCGATGGTTTCCCACGTTCCGCTTGAACGGGTTACGAGGAACTTGTTTCTCAAAACGTTCTAAATTTTTATGATGAAGACGTAAGACATCCAGAGGAAATCGCTCTCTAAGAACCGGTTCGCGGTAACCAATACAGAATACATAGTTAAGGCTTCCTTTTGGCATCATCGATACGATGAATGTTTTTAGAAGAACTCGTCCACTTCACGAGGAATAAAGGTGATTTAACCAGTCTGGAATATTCGTTCTTTAAACACGACGGTGGCGGCGACGACGACAACGACGACGACGACGACGACGACAAACTTACGTCGTTTCGTCGAATAGGCGAAGTTGGATGGAATGATTATCGCGCAGAGAAATATTGAAGTAAAGAAGAAAAAAAAAAGGAACAGTCGATGAACGACGATAAAGAAGCATCCGTGTAAAAACGTTACGGCCCTACCCTCGAGTAGAGCCTCTGGTTGACGTTTGCGTATGCATCAACAACACAGGTGAACACCAGCGTACAGGCACGTATCTATGCACCCACGACCCACAACCGTTTCGTCTGTTTGCGAATCCCTCTTTATGTCCCTCATCCTTCACGCGCGAGCTTTCGTCGCGATCCTCGTTGTGTACAAATCTGCGCGGTAATTGATTCATGATAGAACCGCGAATTCAAACAAGACCGATCTACATTTTGATATGCCGTCGCTCGCAGTTCACTACGGATTGCGATGTCGCTCTATTATGTCACCGGCGTTGTTGCGCCGAGATACATCGTAACCAACGCGGTATGGTCTGGTCATGATCGACTCTTTTCACTGTCGCGACGAGGTGACCAAGTTTTCTCTTATTGACACCGTGATATTCGACCCTGAAGAAACTTCCGTTATTCTCGAATAACTGCCAACGCTTGCACGATTTTACGCTAGATGAGTGTAAGGTGTGTTGAGGTAGATTTTTGCATAGACCCCGGTGTCGTGTTACACCATCCTATTTAATATTCGTCCATTCCCTATTCCGCTTTTCACACTTCGATCTTCCAGCGGCTCGAAAGTTATCGCGAACAGCTACCACGCCCTGTATTTTAATTTTATTACGATGCAGTCGCATGAAGCGAATTCAAGTCGATGGAAACGCTTTTCGTTTCCATGCCGTCGGTACGCTGGCTCACGCGACGAGATTTTCTTTTACAGAGTGATTTTCTTTAACCTGTGATTTGTCTTATCTTATATTAAAACGCCGTATAATTTTAGCGACCTTTTCATCGTCGAACGACCGCACAAGAGAAATTGCATTTTCATATGGAATTTTCTTACACGATCGAATATTCTTTCGAGCGTAGTTATTCGGCCACCGACGATGAAACGTCGCGATGTCGAGAGAGCATGATTCGAATTGCAAGACAGTAGATGCAGACGATTATTGCGGTTTATATTGGGCGGCACACCGGCCGTCCCCCTTTGTGTACAAATCTGCGTAATAATTGATACGCGATGGGATCACGAGCTCAAACACGAATGGGTTTTAATACGGCGGACGCTCCCAATGTCCAGCATCGTACAGAATCTCTATTATAGTAGAGGAGAGAGGAAAGTCGTTGCAAACGAGGTTGCATCGGGTAACGCGACCAATGCAGAACGAGTGGATAATGATCGGCTTTTTTTGAGCCCATCCCCGCGAATCGCTCCTCGGCGTCCCATAGGGAACGTGAAACGCTCTTTGTACGCTGCGATTCTGGTACTTTCGTCCTTCTGCACAATGACGTCGACGGAGAAAGCTCTCTCCTCTCTTTTTTCGAAAAGAAACTATACGATTCTCCGCGCGACGTTAGCAAAAAGTCAAAAAAGAAAAGAGAGAGAGAGAAAGAGAGAGAAGGAGGAACGAGGTTGACGGAGAGCAAATAATAGACATTATATTCGTAACAATTTTCGAAATCGTCTTCCAACAAGAACTCCGTACACGAATACTGCTTGACATTGCGGCTATTATAATAGACCAAACATCTTCTAAAAATACTATTTACAAAAACGAAGCGCGAGCAAATATATAAATGTCGCCGGTGATGTTCGCAGTCTAAAAAGATGGTTTTCGCATTAGGTAACGTCAACGTCACCCTTCGATTACCCAAATTACCTAGTTAACGTCGGAACGGATCCAAACATATTCGATTTGATAGCCTTATCGCGATATTATTCATGATGCAGCGGGATATCTGGGAAATTGTCGTCGAGGCGACGCCATGATCTTGTTATAACGAGTCGCCGTGCAAACCGTCGGTACATCACAATCGCTGGATGATAATTTAATGTAACGACGCGCGTTAGTGCGCCGATCGCAAATGAACGGCCGCCGGCGTTCCCGTGTTAACGCGCCTACGGGAACAGCCGTGGGGGCATATTTGACACGGAGCAGTCATGGATCGGCAAATCATCGAATCATCGGCGGTACTCGACAACGTAACAAGTCAACAGGCGGTCGTTATGTATATTGACGTATACTTGCCGCAGTTGCGGCGTCGATGCCTGTTTCTATTGACAAATACCCGTCGCGGGGGCGATGATGCATTACCGTACACGCGCTATCGGAATGACATGGAATGCGTATTATCGCGACAAAATGAACCAACCTCTAGGAATTCGAATGCTTCGCGTCGATATCGGTTGCATCGATATACAACGTTTCGCGTCCATGTCGCGACTCCATCATTTACAAAACAATTTATACACACCGTCTTAACGTACGATCGCCGGATCGATCACCTCTGTGACTTCGCCGATGTTAATTCCATCCAACTATCGTACTTTCGTCGAAACGTTCGTTTTTAACATGATCGACACTGTCGGTAGCTGTTCGTTAAATGATTGCTGGTAAACATATCAATGTTCAGACAGGCGTGTATTTTCTCCACAGCCCTATTGCCAGTGCAAATTTAACCATAGCGTTATTGAAATAAATTGTCCCGAATCTGTCAACTCTGCTCGTTTATCGACGAAAGGGATGGTCGATGCGATGGAACGGATTTTCAGAAAGGAAATTGTAAATCCACGATGACGCGTTGAAGACGCTAGCCCTGGCGGTTTGCACGACGTACGGCCGCGTGTCGCGTGGAACGGAAAAGGAAAATAATAAAAACGAGCGGTCGCGATGAATTGAAGAATCGACGAGGACAATGCGGAGTGGCGTTGAAGTGGCTGTGACGGATGATAGGCGGCACGAGGATCGGTAGATCGCGAAAGTGGCGGAGAAGCAGTCACGATACACAACGTGTAACAATGGAACAAATATCTGTAGAAAGGTGGTGCTCGTAACGTGCACACTCGACGCGCACTGGAAACAAATGTCGTACCTATGCGTGACAACCCTTATTGCGGCGAGGGGGTGGTGTGTTTGTGAGCTGCGTGTTTATTGCTCGACCTGGCAATAATAACTGGTTATTATTCATTACTCTGGCGCACCGTGCTCGGAACGCACGAATGTCGCAGTCAACTACATGGCGGCGAGAATCACTCTTTTTACTCTCTTTTTTTTCGGCTCCTCTCGAGCCGTCGAGGACACGACGATTCGTGAAATATCGCACTACGACTCCCCTTCGCTGGTGCCGGGGAAAAAAGCGACGCGTTATAAACTACCGGAGAATTTACGCTTAGCGAGACGTCGAAGGATCTATCCAGATCTATACTTCTTTTGGAAAGATTATCAGACATGATATTGATTCGTTACTGTAATAAGAGTCTGATCCGATAGAGAAACGTATGCGGTTATTTATTGCTTCGCCTGCATTTACAGATCACCATGTACCATGTCATGATCAGGAACGTGTAAAGAAAGCATCGTAGGATCGTATCCTTCACCGTAGCGACAACCAAGTAGAAGAAGAAAAAATTATATATATGGGGATTCGCGTCGCAAACCTGGAGCATGAATAAACCAACGAGCAAAGGTGTGGTTCCCAAGCGTCCACAGTAGGAAATCGCTCACCGGGGAAGAAAGATGGAGAACAGAAGCCAGAAGCGAACCAAGACGTGATTAATATAAAAGTGGGCGGAGCTTGGTCTGGCCGGAAGTAGCCGAAGAGGGATGCTGTGCCGTGCCAAGCAAGCGCGAAAACGGGGGTTATAGTGGCACAACTGTGTTGGTACACTGTACCGTATGTATCTTCATCCTATGCGGCTGCATACACGCCCGCTGCCCCTGCTATGTGTATGCGTGGAACGCACGTGTGTGCACACTCAGACGGGTCTACGTCCGAAGCAGCGAAAGAGGTGAGAAGATGGGCGAGTACGTCAGCCGTGGCGGGGATGATGCGAAATATACACCGCGATTGACAAGCAACACCCTTTGGCCGATCTGAACCTTCGTTCGAGCAACGAGAAAGGCGTGACAAAGACTTGGAATCGTTGCCAGGTAATGCCCAGCTCGAGCAAGAAGATGAACCGACGATACCACGCACCAGGCACTTGGAAATAACACGAAGAATCGATCGGTACACCGGTGGACCACGCGACCATTCAACTTGGAACAGGAAACACCGTATCAGAATTTCCAACACTTCTCCAATCGATGTTCCATCGTCGTCTTCACTCCACACGGACCTCTAGCCTCTCGAGCGATCGTCAGACCGCGATCTGTTTTAACACGGCTGTCAGTGAGCAGCCGCCTTTGAATTTTGACGAAATCTTTGGTCAGCCAAAGGGACCAGAAGCAGATGGCTGCACGGAGTACCGGCAACCTTGGAGGAGCACTAGAAAACGGAAAAAGGAGAGAGGATAGGAGAAGCAGGGTGGGTTGGTTGATTGGCGAATATGGGATCGAAGGGAACCGGGCGATTCACAGGGGTTTCGGAGACGCGGGGTGCAAGGGTTGATGCGCGGGGGTGGCCAACCCCACCTACTTCTTTAACGCCCCCAAGTAGGGTAGGACCGCCTCCGTCTCTGCGTTGTTCCACCTACTACACCCCGGGACTTCTGCAGTCTCATACCTACACCACCCATACACCATCATCCTCCCATAGCTTCGTCTACTCCCATTGACTATATCCTTCTGAGAAAAATCACCCCTATTCCCAGGTAACACGAAGCGTTCTTCGATTGAAGCGTAACTACCATTACCAAACGAATATACCAAGCTAGGTGCCATCTCGGATGTTTCGTTGGATACGTCGGATAAATTTAAAGGGGAGATTGAGGCGTCACGATTAATCGATGGTCTTTCCACTGTAATTTTAGAGCAATCAAACGAACGTTAGGTTCCTATCGTATTCTCTTTCTGTTCCTTTTTTCTTACTATTTTCTTCCTTTGCCTTTTCTTTGATTCGAGTCATACGTTTCCCGTTAAAAGCGATAAATTACAGTTGAAATGGAACGATACCAAGCACTATACAGGCGAAATAGGTTGCAGATAGTGAGTCGTTGAAATAATCGAGCTAATAACGCGATGATTCATATCGGCGTATTATATCTTTCAAATTTTCAGGCAGTGTCAAAGCAAGCCTATTACTGCCAAGATTATTTTTAGGAAAAATGCGTTTTGCCGGAAAGATTTCTGTACTAAGGCAGATACGCATTTAGTTACTCGAGCGTAGTTAATCTTGGAACTGTGTAGCGAGATTTATTTGACCAACCATTTTGCTTGTCCGGTGCACCTATTTGTCTTGTCAGGATCGTTAAAGTGTCATTTCCACGAATATCGTCCGGTTCGCTCAACGTAAGATCAATCAGAAAACTCCAAAGCAAAGAGCCATTTATCTATATTATAACGAGAAACGCTCGGCTACCGCTAAACGACAAAACGCGATAAGCCTAAACTTGGTTTTATAATACTAGAACCGCTATGACGCACATTATCGTGATCAGCGCTCGCCTGTTACATGTCTTTCGGTGGAATAATCGATAAGTTCGTAATATCGATCGTTTTTCCCAAATATTTAAATACCCATTTCCGCTAACTCTGTTTTCGTAACGACCCAATTCCGCTGACTGAAAATCGCGTTGCTCGTCATTAAAAATGTAACGATAATCTCAAGTATTTTCGTACTAAATGTCGATTTTATTCTGAATCGTATTACGGTGCCTACCGATAAATATCGTCCTGTACCGATCTCTAAACCAAAGACAGAGTCTTTATACGTATGTACGTTCGCTGATCGGTACAACGTATCTGCGCGGAGATGCTAAATTCTCCGGTGACAAAACGAAACAATACGAAACAACGGACAAAAAGGGGAGGGAATATGGTGGAACAAAAGCAGCACGCACACCAATGAGAGAAGGAAGCGATAGATGCAAATGATTGGAAAAAAGCTGAACAACAGTCTCGGGTAACGACAGCGTGCAAAGGGACTCGTCGATGGCACGTGGCGATCATCATTGAGTAAGAGTAACGCAAAGAACGATGAATGAGGCAAGCGGCAGAGAATGATGAGACAAAGAGACGGACTTAAACGAATGAAACGAAAGAGAAAGAGAGAAAAAGAGAGAGAGAGAAAATGCGTGACTGAGATACAACTATACGATTGTATTTAATCATAGACAGGCAGACAGGTAGGTAGGCAGGCAGGCAGGCAGGCAGACAGTCAGGCAGGCAGGCAGTCAGGCAGTCAGACAGTCAATCAGGCATCGGGTGTCATTAAGAAGCAGTGCAGTGAAGACGAAACAAGTGTTGCAGGGGTGAAGAAAGTCTCTACCTGGACGGGTCTCCAGCGTGGTTCCAGCATGTCCCGCTTCCTCCTCGTCGTCTCGCTCGTGGCTGTTCTCGCTTGTTCCTCCGTCCTTCTCTTCGTAAAAGTATTTTTCGAAGAAACGAAACGGAGACACAAGACCCGTTTCCCGTTTCTCCTCTATCTTCCACAATCTTCGTCCTGGTAATTCGTACTTTTCCTCCCTGTCCGTCTTCTCCCGCCCACCCCCTCTCGCTCCTCTGTCCTTCTGCCACCTCTCTACCTTTCTCCGCCTCCCTCTCTTCCTCCTCACAGAGTCCACTTCCTCCCCCCTTTCTCTCTTTCACCTTCTCGTTCTTCTCCTTCCCGCTCTCTTTCTCTCTATCCCTCGCTCTCTCTCCTTTTCTTTCCTTCAAAGGTCTATTTATCTATTTATCTATTCCTTCCTTTCGGCCTTCGCGGTTCACGGCTTCTCTCTGTCTCTCTCTCTTTCTCTTTCTCGTCGTTGGTCACCTCCGCGTGCGCCGCGCCACGTGTCTCTCTCCTTGGGGAGAGGAGGACGATGTCTCGATTTCTCTCGGTGTCGCGGTTTTTAATTTCTCAAGCCGGGACGCGAGCGCGACAATGCGGCGAGACAACGGTAGGTTACGACGATATCTGTCTATCTGTCGGACCAAAGGGAAGAGCGATGCGTATCCACGTGTTATCCTCGTAAGTGCTGCGTGATATTTTTGAAAGGAGGGTTGTGGATGATGATAGTGGTAGTGTAATAGTAGCAGTAGCAGTGGTAGTAGTAGTAGCAGTAGTAGTAGTAGTAATAGTAGCAGTAGTAGTATCAGTAGTAGTAGTAGTAGCAGTAGCAGTAGTAATAGTGTAGTAGTAGTAGTGGTGGTAGTGGTTGTTGGTGGTGGTGGTGGTGGTGGTGGTAACGACGAAAGGCGCCCTCTTTCGCAATCGGAGCTGACCAGCGTCGTGTTCGTCCACGTCCTTGGTCTTTATCCTCGTCGTCGTCGTCGTCGACGCAGGAAACGTGCGCTGAACCGTGCGGAATTGAGAGTGTGGTTTAAAGAAAAAGGGGTACCGCGCGCCGGTGGCTGCCGTCGCGACTGTGCGACGCTCGGCACCGCTTGGCCGCGAAACCCTACGGCCGCACCGAACACGCGGCTACTGAGTCGGCGCACTCACACGGCCTCCCTCTGTCTCCATCCCTCCCTCGCCGTTTCGTTGCCTCTTCGTTTCACCTTCTATCTCGATGTATCTCGTTCCTCGTCCCTCGTTGTAGTCCCGTTTCTGTCAGACACGCTTCGTCCGCGAAGCCTCACTACTTGTACGTAGCTCCTTCTGCCTTCGTGTCTGTCGTTCTTTTCTTTGTCCGTGTCTTGCTTCTCTCACGCTCTTTCTTTCTTTCTCTCTCTCTCTCTCTCTCTCTCTCTCTTTCTTTGTCCCGTTGTCACCCGCGTCTTCTTGGATATTCCGCCGAGCACTTACCAGTTTCTCCTTCGTAAATACGCTTTTGATTTGAACGTACAGCCAGACTTCGCTGCCACGCAAAAATGTGGAGAAGCTTGAATTTTGTATCGAGCTGCAGCATCAAGGAACACTTGACTTGCAACGTGTTGCGGCAACACTGCCGAGATACCGGTAATTAGATAATCAGATAATCGTGGCACGTGTAGGTTTCCGCGATATCATTTATAAGATAGATGCTGATCCATGTTCACGCACGGCAGAGGTTGCGTTAAGATATGGACGGGAGTTGATGCGGCTCGATGTAGTTATTGTTATCGATTCGGCCTAGTCCTAAGACCACACTAAAGCTGACGAGCCATTCCGATGCATTCATCACCATCACATCGCAGGGCAATTTATCATCGCCGTATGCACGTAGTCTTGGATATAATCATCAATTCGTAATACCTTTCATTCATGATATTTAAAACCGACGTGCATATACCGTGAAAATTGCACGAATACCCCTTCTTCTAAATATACGCGTTCGCTTCTTTTTTTTTCTTTTTCTTTTTTTATTCATAGCTCGTTGCCGTGGAAGGGATCGTTCTTTGACATTTTAATAATCTTCCTCTTGCTTCCGGGTACGAGTAATTTCGATATATACAGAATGCACGGACGGTGAATGAGAAACTTGGATAGAACACGGTGAACGAAAGAGTAAGCAGATACTATTAGAGGTTATCATGAAAAGTTGTGCCAGACAGTGACACATATCGAGGAAAGGAGCGTATGGTATGCAAGATTGAAACTGTCATGGTTATAATCGGAACGATAGCGAATGATGGGGGTGAGGACAATGTAGGGAAAACAGGTCGTGGAAGGGAAGCACGGAGGGGGACTTTACATTGGCTAGTTTGTTGTTGTTTGTTGTTGTTGTCCGTCTTGTTTCTCGACGGACGGAACCAAACCATTCGCACAATGCCGAGTGCATAGCTACGGTATTGATAAGAACCTTCAATGGCGGTGGGGAAAGAGGGATGCCGAGGGAAACAGGCAATGTGAGAGCGTGAAAAGCAAAAGCGTTGCGCACACACAAGCGCGAGATACTACAGAGAGTACGATTTTTGTTTCACTTCGATAAATCCTTTCGTCTTCCGACGTTATCGATTTCATAATTGAAAACTGTCATGTAAGAATTCGATTTGTCCGATCGGATGTATCTTTTTCTCGCTGTCAATAATAATTACAGGATCGACCCAGTGGAAAGAGATGAGTTTAATAAATAAGAGGAGAGATCAATCGTTAATCGACAGGAAAATAATACCCGTCGGAAAGTAATATCCGGAAAATGCGACAAAACAGGAGTCTGTGGAAAGGGACATCGTTATCGCTTAAAAGCCCCGATATTCGGCGAAATATCGCACAAACACCGTCATTCTGATGAAAAGATTGTCAATAACCTCTAACACCTGTTGCACAGTTTAGCGACGGATTTTATTCTCACGCGTGGGCTATATTCATTTATTGGCTCGCGGATTTCATGGGTCACACATCGTTCACGTCGATGCACAGCGGCATAAACGGTTAATGTGGTTCATTCACACAGTAATAAAACTACATTCGGTGAAAATTTCTGATAAAATTATATCGGCCGCAATAAATTTCATCGAATTATTGCGCTCTAATTGCTATGCATTTATTAATCGTACGCAACGCCGCATATATGTTAAAAAGCCGCATTATCATTCTCGGTGAGAACGTTTAAATAAATTGTTTATTGAAATTAAGCCACCGTATCGAAAAAGTAACGATGAAGAAGATTAAGGTTTATAATAATTTCCCCCGTTCATAGTCGAGTACAAGCGTGTTCTGAGAAGATTACGGTCTCTGGTTATCATTGTATCGGTGTAATTTCCTGGTCAAGTACAAAAAAGAAAGTTTTTAACAACCATAGGAGAAAGATCGTGCTGTTTCACCCTCGATCTATCCACCTTGCGTGGGAGGTGCATTTCGTAGTGTTGTTGATTTTTGCATAATTTATCAAGGTTGTTTGGTTAAGCGAACCGTTAGGGTGAGTCGCAGGGGTTGTCGAGCTTGGGGATTGCGCGATGGGGCGACAATTTCAGACACCCTTCGCCAAGATGATTAGCATCCGCTTCAGGGACGTACTTATTTCCAATCTTACTACTAATTTTTCTCAAACTCTTCTGTCGTAATGTTATTGTAAAAAAAAAAAATAATTAATTCGTCAAAATACGAACGATCTTCCTACAATCTTTTTACATCGATCGATTCGGCCCTTTTCGAGTATCTACGATGCTTATGTGGTGCGCGATGTTTGGCCATGGACACCCGAATCTACTTATACCGTGCATCTACCATTATTTCACTTCACGTGGAACAAACACGAATTTCAAAATAACATCGTATCGTGCAATCAAACGTAAACGACATTATAACTTGTTTATAAATGAAACGACGATCGTCGATAGACGAAGCGATGGATACCAACGAATGAAGTAAAAAATACGAAAGTGGAAAAAAATCACATTTTTGTACGACACGCGTTTCTTCGAAAGAATCTTCGTTTAGGACGGCCCTGTCCGACACGTAAGCAGGCATATCGCGAGTACACGACGGAGTTGTTGAGGATGGGAATGGGTGGACGCAGGGTTGGCACACAGTACGAAGGGGTTGCGAGGAGCAAAGGGGTGTCCAGTGGTACCAGGGAATGGGACAGCGAGGAGCGGCAGGGGGTCGAAGGGGACAAAACCCGTTCTATACTATACTACTCTACAATAGTTGTTTACCAGAGTCATACTGATCGATACTCAGTGTTTGCTATCAGAGGGAACCATGCATGCCGGGCGCTACTTGCCCAACACCAAAAGTAAACACCCACCCCCGTCCGCTATCACCCCAACAACACTCCCACCGTTCCTCCACCGACTGGTTAGCGGCGAATTCTCACTCGCACATGCTACCCCTCTCGCTCACTCTTCCAATCTCTCTTAGTGTCCTAGCCGATCTTCGTGGAATGCATAGACATTTGGTTTGCGTGTTGCGCGGTACATACGTGTACGTACGATCATAAGTGCAAATGTACATTTCGTACATCGATAACAGAAGACCTCGCCTATACGGTCCACCTTGGGGATCGACGATTCGATCTACTCGCAAACCACTGTTAACATATTGGTTCTATGTTCGATGTCTCGTCTTAGAATTCGGTTAATCTGAATATTTAGACGAATGCAATTGCCATGACATTTAAGAAAATACGCACAATTATAAGCGTCCATAAACAACGCACGTGCGTATCACAGGCGTCCTGTTTCCCTGTAGCGGGCTTCTATGTTTAACCACTTCGTTCATGGTATAAACTGCACCCGCAGGAGCGCGCGGGGGTTGTCTCCGAACGATCATAGCTAGGTCCAGGCCGTTTCACCTCGTACATTTGCATAATAAGGTCTCTGCTACACGTGTTCGGGAACACGGCACCGGGGGAAATAAGAGTGTTAAAGGGTGTAGCGTGGAAAAAAATGTACGTGTCGTAAGATTTTTCGGCGGACACGGAGATTTTGACGCGACGCTGAACAATGTCGTTACTACGAGCGGAACAGTATACATAATTTTCACAGAGTGCACGAGTATTTGCATAATATCCCAGGCCAAAGAAAAATAGGGCTTGTTCACGTGTGCGGATAGAATTATCCGTGCTAATGGAGCAATTAACGTGTCCAATGTATATCTTTTTTCCCTTTCTTTCTTTCTTTGATCGTGACGTTCGATCGATTTTTGCGGCAAGGTGAATATAGTGGCGCCTAGCACGATAACTCGTTATGGTAAACGGCATTCGGAGTAATGATTTTAATACGAAGTCCCGTAAAGAGAGGGTGGGACGCGGCAAAAGCCGGAAAGTCGCCGCAAATCCTGCGCAGAAGGGAACAGAATAGGGAGACCGGTAAACAAACAGTGAAAATAATATAATTTACAGAGGATTAGGAATGGTCGGAACGGTGCAAGGGAGGGAAGGGTAGGAAAGGAGCGGAAAAGGGTTTCGGTGCACAGAATAACTGTTTCTGGTTATAATTGATATCCTGGCAAAGCTCTATAATCCCCCCCAGTCGAGCCACCACCCTCTTGAAAGTCGAAACCCACTACGGCAAAAGGTGGAGACCCCAAAACCGCACCACGTTTGGTCATGCTTCTATTTACGGAACATTTTCATAATGGTTTATTTCCGCTAATGTCAGCCGACCAACGGAAAAGACCGTATTTTCTCTACAAATTTCACAGACAGTCTGCGCCCGGTCTACCTTCATTTCGATTTCCCCCGCGAAGACGAAACTGCAAAATACATTATTTCATCGTCGAACTTGTTTCGTGCGGCTTGCGGTTAACATGGCCCATTTAGTTCTCGAACTTCCGACATTTTCCTATAACGTATCGCGTGTGTTTTTTCATAATAACGCACCGAGATTTATCATTCGCGAAATTTTTCCATTATTTAAATTTATTCGCACAAAAGATTTTCACGAACCAACTCAGTCGGCTCTCTCTCTGAAAAGGTAGAGAACTGGCCGCGTCGTGTTTCGCGTTTCAACGTTCGCTCGCATAGAGATTGCTAATCGAATTAACAAAAACGACGCGATAAAAAAACATCGAAAGAAATGCCAACTATAAAAATGAGTTGTAACGAAGCGTAGGCAAAAAAATGTGGTGTAGAAAAGCGAAGCCAGGACGCGGCGACATCGGTGAAAGGAAGAGAGAAATGTAATATCTAGCGACCACGTAATTATGATTCCATTGAAAAGTTCGCCAGACTGGCCCTTCGTGGACGCATTAATGCGGCTGACCGTCTCTCTCCAATTATAAAAGTCTTCGAACAATGGAAACCGCGAGTACTGACATCGGGGCGAACACATGCACGACCGGGTAAATAATACTCGCATCTGTCCAGCTCCGTTTTTCAACGTTTGTTCTTCCGCCCGCCATCCGGATGTCTGGGGCTCTGTCTCGCAGAGCATTTCACTCTCAAGAGTATCATACCAAGGGAATCTCCTCTCTCTTCGTCCATTCCGGTTCTTTCTTCTCTACATTTTGAAGTGCGTAATAAGACAAATTCCAGCTGTTAGAATGATCAGGGGCACAGGACCTAATTAGCGAACATGAAATAATCTCCCTAGTTCGTGTACCGTGTTTTCCACAGAATACGTAATTTTCAGTCTGAATTGAAGATACAATAGGGGCCCCGCGTATAGCGTCAGCTTTATTCTCATTGTAACTCGTTGACAAAGAAAAACGAAGGAGTTGACATTTAGCGAACGAACGGAACGTGGAACGCGCTACAGATCCTACGAATGACAAATTAACGAGCCGTGGTTTTCTCTCACGCCAAGATCCTCCGAGCGTTCGAAACGGCGCAAATCCACCCCCTGTTTCGACGAACGATCTAATCCTCGACAAAACTTCGACGAAGCCGTTAAAAGAGATTGATCGTCATCTCGTCACTCGTACTCGATCCAATTCTTCCCCCGCTCTCCCTCCCCCTTCCTCTTTCACCGCGTCCCAATAAATCCCACGAAACGTAGAAACGACGAATGAAATCTTCGCTGTAAATACCTGGTCCAAGTATCGGCGCATTAGTCACGTCCTTAAATGTAGCTCAACCCTAAGATTCGTAGAGCTAAGGGTACATTTGCATAGTAGAAGAAAGCATTGGTGACGTCACTTACCGCTACGATCAACTTGATTTCGAAGGATTTCGATACGAACTACGAGCTAAGGCGATACTGTGGAACAGCTAACGCTTTCGATGGACTATTAATGATCCCACTGATTCATCTCGAAACCCAAGTTTAAGCCAATGTTTAAATTACAACGTATGCACGTTGACGTAAAGATATTAACACGTCGCTTATAAACAGGATTACTATAATCCGTCGGCAAATGAAAAATCGTGTGTAAATCGCAGTTAGGGAAACCGTGTCTTACCGATAATTCTAAAGAGTCGAAAATTTTACAGGAATATCAACTCAAGAATGAATTGCGGCTATGAAAGTGGGGAAGGGGGTGTCATTAGAGATCCAGAGGGGTTGCCAGCCACCTCTCCAAGTCGCTACCCTCACCGTCCCCTTATCCGAGGGGAATTTCTAACTGATTTACGAGAAAACAAGACTGTTTAATATTTCTCTTAGTCCCCTGGCGCCATGGTTAGACTCCTGCCTCGACGCGCGACTTTTGCAACATGTCCAAAGTCTCGTAACTTAGTTAAATCAACGTGTATTACGATACGTAACGTCGTTCAAATAATTATACGATTTATTACAAGATTTCTTAAATTTTTCATATTTCGATACGGTTAAAAAAAAAAATGCAAACAGTAAGAATCCAAAAGAATTTTTGTTTAAAACTCGTATGATCATACGTATATGTAAACCTGTACAGTATGACAATGAAACCTGTATCGCTCGCTTGTATAAATCTCCCACTTGAGATCTACTTAGAGACCCTCATTCTCTACGGTTTTAACCCTCGGTAACGTCCTCACGACCAAACAAGTCGCTTTTGCTTCCAACCCCGCTGCTTGACTGGCACGGTCGGTGGCGCATTTCCTAAAGATGTAAATGCCAATCCCGATGGTACTACCTGTATTTATGAAAGATTCCTAACGTTATCAATAACTTTGCTTTCACAGTGAAAATTTCGAATCGTACAATTATAATTGACATCTACAGTTATTAAATTATATTTCTTAATTTTGTTTTGGAACAAACTCCGTAATTGCGCGCCACGACGAGCTTCACAGTCGAGTAACCTGTTGGTTAAAACGCGCAAAACACTTTGGGAAGTTCGTGAAAACGTCGATTATCAGCAACCTAAACCATTTCAAAAACTTGGTAAGTTTATCGTTCGGTTTTCAAAGATTTAAGAGGAAAGCTTGTGCTCGGCTGATAAAAATAAGATTATCCGTCTGTTAGCAATTCGAGACATTCGAGATATCTTCGAGGAACTATTTACATCCGCAGCGCCAAATCATTAATAAGGCGCCTAGCGGACTTCTACTAACTCCGAGGGAACAATTGGGAAAGGAGCCTGCAAGAAGGATGGCAGAAGGGTTACAAAGGAGGTCAGAGAGTGGTTTAAGGAACGAGACATTCCACTCGACATTAATGATAATTAGAACGTTAAGGCGACAAACGAAAATAAAACAAAAGACGAAGGGATGTACATCTCTATAACGATGAACAATTTCCCTGCAAAATGTCCACATTAAGATTGTAAATCCTTAACTCTGAATTAAAATTTCAACTGTTATTGGACATGAAACAAAATGGAATTAAAACTCGAAAGACAGGCAAGCCAATGTCAGAGATCAGTAGTATATGCCCGCGTAGATCAGCCAAGGAGAATATACTTACTACGATTCCCAAATAATTATCCAGCAAGCCAGAAATTGTCCCTGTTTAAAGAACGCGAATGTCGCGCGTATCGATACGAGTTTTAATAATTTGAGAACACAGCCGCCGCAATTGATAATCCTACGATGAACCCTCCTAATATTTTTCTCCGCAGTTCCCAGCGTCCTCCGGCGAGAGAAAAATGGGAAAAGGGTAGCAGAAGCATAAACACCCGCGATAGCGAGCTCTCGTTATCACGAATAAATCAAATGACTGGTGGATATAAGCGGACAAAGCAACCCCGCAGCATATTTTCTAGTAAACTTTCCCGAGGAGGTGTGAGCCCGGAGAGATAATAAATGCATGTACACGATACGAAGCAGCCAATATAACACCGGTGAAATTTATATAGACTCCGCACACGACTTCGTGGACCTACGTGTACATGCACAAGGGATGCTTCGTTTTACTGTGCTCTTCTGGCAACTGCCCGCGGTAAATAGCCGGATTATAAATAACAGTTGCGACAATATTACCCTTGCGGCATGGGATGGTAACTGCAACTGTGTCGCGTACATTCGTACAACATCGACGAATGCGATGCAATTGCAACTGATAAGAGCCTTTGCCAAACGAGAAAAGTCCTAGTAACGTGGCACGCCTCGTTTCTCTTGCCGAATTCGCTGCATTTAACGAATCCCCCTCCCTATCTCTCTTCCAACCGAATTCGACTTCATTCACGCACACAGATGCAGTAGACGCTGGGTAGCCTCCAGAGTTTTTCCCTTTAACGAACGACCGTTATAAATAATTTCGATGCTTTGTCGTATTGCGTCGGCCGAGCGTGCCACAAAACTGAGTACAGGGTGACTCCACGTCTCTACTCTTTCTTTTTTTCTCGACCGCGCCAAAAGAGGGTGAGCCCCAGAATCAGAGGGTCCGAGAGAGGGAAAGAGGTTCTCCGAGGTTCTCGCTCATTTATTCCTTTATCTCGTTATGAAAGAAAGATATCCCGCTAAGAAAGGATTAATTAATTAATACAACGCTTGATAATATATTTATCGGATCGACGCGTCCGCGGAGAACCCGGCGCTGTCGGTGTATTTCATCGAAATTGTTTGATGTAGCTCGCGCGGTACGTTTGGCGGGAATTTATGGAGGCGCGCAATACAGTTTATTGAAAATTATGTAGATCCCAGTTCCGCGAGTGAAAAAAAAATAATACAAAAAAAGGGCCAGATAGCTATTCTAATAATCGTGTGTACCGCACTTATAATTCATGGAGGCGAAAGCGCGGCTCAAAGCACAATGCATATACTTGGCCGCGCGATAAATAACCGTTGGCTGTATGAATCATCGCAATTTATATTTCGCTCGGCTATTTTTATCGTTCGGTATATTATTTTTTATACGTCAGCGTAAACCCCATAAATCTTTCCTAATTAAAGGATTTAACGTAGCTGGGCGGGGAGGAGCGGGAGGAAAAAAGAGTATCGCGAATGCCGAGCGAATAATTCGACGAAACACGTAGGTGACGCGAAAGAACAATAAGTGGTTGAAACGGGCGAAACCAAGACATCGAAGAACGACGGAAGCACGAAGATAGAAGCGAAATTAGCCCAGAGGGACTTCTTAACAACTGGCAGAGAATAGTAGAGAGTGGGTGGCTTTTACACGCGGCTCTAACCACCCTTACGAGATACAATCCACCCCCTTATGCCTCGGTAACTCTGTCGAATTTGTAGTTAAGGTTGTAAACGTAAACCTGGGAATTCACCCCCACCAAGATTCGCCGAGCGTTACCGCTCCACGCTTTCTCATTCGAACCCTTTTCCATCCTTCTTCGCACAGGCCAAATATATGAACGCGTATACGCGACACTGCTACGCAAATGTTAGGTTATGTTTGCAAACCCTCTCGTACGTAACACGCGCCTCGTTCTTCTACAACCCTCAGTATATGTACCACCCACGTCTTACAACCTCCCTCCGTGGATAACGAGCACGATGTAAAGCTCATCTCTCTCTCTCTCTCTCTTTCTTTCTCGGCGTTCCTCTAACCGATAACTTTTGGAACACGCGATATTATCCAACGTCGATGTACGCGATACATTATTATTATTTTCTTCTCGACAAAACACGTGTCTTGGAGAATTCGTTGATCCAATGGTAAGTCTAATAAAGCGAAACAACTCTGGGATATTCTCACCTTGGAAAACCTACGTATAAACTATCAACGAAAGGACAGAAGATCGGCTGGCTTATACTTGCCATCGCTAGTATATCGAATCCGCAGTGGAAACATGCTCGGGAAATGGTTGCGGATATTGGCCATAGATATATTTCTAAGGGAGCAAAAGGGAGCGCGTTGGAACATAAAAAGATCGCCTCGCCTTATAGCAAACGGCAACCACCCCTTCTTTCTACCACCCCCCACCCTCACTATCTTCTTTCTCTTTCTCGTCCTCTACTAGCGTTCACAACCACCCTCCGATTTATGGAGCATTCTGTACATTCGATATTTTCTATTGTCGATCGCCCCTATTTGTCTTATTTATGTTTCTTTTAGGGACCACCCTCGGTCACCCTCCGCTGTTTCTGCCTTGGCTTGGCCGGCGTCCACCCCCGGCCAAGTACCGCGTCCACTCTCGTGCGAAATTCACCCCCTACGGATACGGACGGTCGACCGACCACTGGATATTCCGAAGGATTTGCTCGCGATGCAAACGCGCCGCTATATTAAAACGATATATTCCGGCGAGGCGTAGGAAATTAAATACGAGGGGAGTATCGTTACCACTTAACGCCAAGCGAATATTCCTTTCGGCAAAGGGTGAAAAATAGGTATAAGAATGCACCGTGTCATTGTGTGTGATGTGGTCTCCGAATTACAATGACCCGGCATATTTCGCGCAGAAGATGACGAGGCGAAGCTATTTTCTGGATAAGCGGATAAGCGTATTTTATACTCGGTGTAGTGTGAAAATTGAAAATACCAGCATCCAAGGTACAAACTAATATAATAAGTTATCGCGGCGCAAGCCTTTTAGCTCTATGACGACGAAACGATTGGAGGGAAAACGAACGAGCGTCTTACTCTGAAATCCAGCTCAGCCGATAGTGTCTTCTTCTTGTACGGTGTACACGATTTGTCTTCGGCTAGTTTAGACTCGGTGTTAATACGAGAATAAACAGCGAGGTAAGATCCCTCTTGGCTTAACGCGTCTCTCCTTGAGTAAGCCCGGTTAAGTCTAGAGGGAGGTTCGAGATTCGAGGTTCCAGGTTTCAGGTCTGGACGGCCTCGAGCTGGAATGAGCAAGGGCTTTCTAATTAAGATCGTTAAACTGCCATGAAATTCAAATTACGTTTACTGCTGTCCTTACTTCCCTTCACGGACCCTTTTGCGGACGATGGCGAGGCACCATTTCGCTAGACTCTTCGGTCAGAAATTAACTATACCTTTTTAAAAGTTCCTTGTACGTAATAGAACCACGACGTAGAAGCGTCGTTCACCGCGAAAGATCGAACATTGATAAAAAAAAGATCTCTCGATACGCGAACAGTATACACGAATATCTTCTTGTACAGATGTCGTAACAGAAATCGGATGTTTTGTCGCACGTCGGTATAAGAAGACTAATCGATATCGAAATTTCAATAATACTGCAATCTGTGAGCACTTCCCAGACTAATCTGACGATATTAGCATAGATCCTCGGACGTTAGATAACTTGGAATCTTGAAGGGTTGAGGGAGGAAGGAGGCAAAGGACGTCTGATAACCGCCCCTTGTAAGTTAGCGTATCAGCCAGCGAGAAAGGGTAAGGAAAGGGGTGGTTTAGGACAGCATGCGTCCCTTCTATTAAATTAACGTAAGGCAAAGGGGTGGAAACCACCTCCTTCCCAGATACTAGGTCAACCGATTCAACCTCTCGGAATCCCAAGTGATTCATACGTCGTCCCCGTGACTCCTTGCATAAGACAAATTTTCCTGATGACGAAAGAAGAAGAGGTACGATGTGATGGAAAGTTGTTCGACTAGCTGGTTAACCTACAGCCTAGTCTAGAAGCCAGGGAAATAGATAAGAACAGGTCCTTGCCCTTGACAAACACTGAATTTCAAGGAAGTTTGGGCTCGCTTGCACCCGCAGACGTGATGTCAGAAGCGGAGCAACTGATTAAACTATCACTCGTTATACAAACTACCCCCATAGACAAGGGTCGTCCAGTTCAACTACGTCGTTCGTGAGCTAGAGACACGATCGCGAGCATCTACTGCATAATGCGGTCAAATATTAACGCTAACAGAGCCGTACTAAATTTAGACAATCGATGAAACGCTCCGACAACAGGGTGAAATAAGAAAAATACGATCAACTGGCGCCGAACGATGAAAATTCAACGACGTCACACCATGTTAAATATTTTCCCTGGAGAACGTATGGATCGAACAAACACGGAGGATGTTTTTGAGATAAGCAAGGAGTACATCGGAGTAGTTCGGACCCGTACGAATTCGAACGAAGAAAGGGTGTGTCGGACGACCGTGTCCTGTCATGTTCGATAGCGATATAGCTTGGGCCCTGGCTCCCTTAGAATTTCCTGATTCTCCTTTCACTAATTGCATAATAGAATGCCCGCATGTAGGGAAAAGATGGGTGGTTAGTATAAACGTCGCATCCGTGGACCATGTATGAGGGTAGTGATGATTTTTGTTAATTATCTACTCGTACAACTCTTTCAATTTTGTCAATAATCATCTTTTTGTATTGTTTGTTATTTCTTATTTTTTTATTTTTTAAGGAGAATGCATGCATCGTGGTACACGAAGCGACTTAAACGAACGAGTAGCCACGCCGTTCCATTAAAATGGTAAGGACGAATACATGGGAGGACACCATGGCGATAAAGCTCTTGTAGAGACAAAAGAGGAAGGTTTGTTTACGTAACGCTTTATCGTTAGAGGGTTCGCCGGATTTTCTTGTTGATCCTCCCGGTTCTTCTAATAGCGATTTTGGTTTATTTTGGTTAACAAATTAAAATGTTCCCTTCCTTTATGTTCTATCCCTAAAAATTACTCTGCTTTTGTTTCTCATAACTGGATAAATATTTATGCAAGATTATCGGCAGGGACAAAAGTTGTTTAGGAAAATTATAAATTTCCTCGGAAGAGAACGGGTAAGAGATCGTAGAAAGCGAGGTAAGATTATCGTCTTCAGCAACTGTTCGCTTTAGAAATGAAACCATGTCTGTTTGTCTGTTTGTTGAAGCAATTAGCATCGTCACCTCGTAGATTGGAAGGATCACGGCGTTGCTCGGCCCGACGTCACGCCTTGCCACAAGCGGCGAATTACAATTACCTAAAACACACAACGAGCAAACGCTGGAAAGCAACAATAACTCGGTCTCGAGTTGAACCGTATCTGCGACCGTAATATTCGGTAGAAGAGATCTAAAACGTTTAAAATAATCGACGAATAACAACCGCGAATCTTACGAAAGAAAAATGTTCATTCTTCGAAATACGAAGCTAAAAACATCGAAAAATACGATCTATCAATTTTAAGCATCTCTGTGGATGAAATCGGTGAAGTGGTTGAAGAACGTTACGAATAAATCGATGAGACACCGCCGGCCTCGTAATAAGATGACTACGTTATAACGATCGGACACTTGGCGTATTATTAATTAACACTTCAATGAGAAAGTCCTACCATTCTGCTTCGATATATCCCCTGTTACCAAGTAGCCCCGATAAGTGCTCTACTGGTCGATAATACAGTCTGGAATATGCAGAGTTTCAACGTTTTTACTCATTGCATTAGAAAAAGGTTCGTTCTTTCGAGTAACAAGACTGTTGCACTTATTTCTTCGTATTTTTTTGTTAGAGCAGGCAGAGAGAAAAATTTAGGATACCGATAAAATCCGATAGATAAAACTCACGGTTCATCTTGAGTACTTAGCTTAAAGAATTTTTTCACGGTGAGAAAACGACCAAGACCGAGGTAACGAGTGAAGTTTTTCATCGTTACTAGCATGAAAAAAGATTTCGCCGAGGAAATAAATACAAATTGTCGGATTACCGAGACTTTTCACGCTGATATGGGACCCCATGCTGTTCACGCGACAACGTTCTCCATTTTCCGAATACTCCGCATAACTTACGGACAAGCCGCTTCATGAAACCCAAATGCGTTCCGGAATGTTTCCTCGGATAATAATAATAATAGAAAAAAAATATCCGAAACAAAAGGTCTAATTACAGTGCGAAATTTCAAGAGAAATATTTGCTAATATGTTCGAATGTCTCTATTAAAATATGAGACACGTTGCTTAATGTATTCAACCATTAATGAAGTGGACGTTTAATGAATGTTTTTGTCGTAAAATTGCCTGGGGCGAGTCCGGATTTGCTTTGCGACGGAAGGCGTTAAAAGTTTCGGAAATATTGCATCCGTTCGTAAAAAAGTAACAGAAGAAATGAGACTTCGTTCCAACTTTTATAATGACGAAATAAAAAGCTAAGGGCATAGTCGGAATTGCATGTTCCACCGTTCAGCTGTTATTGTTACGCGCTTACGTCCCTCATAGATCTCACGAAAGTCGCGTAAAATCGTGCTTTCAATGCTCAGTGGGAAAAGAATTTCGTAAACAGTTTTATCTTTCTTCCAGAGCATTCGAACATTAATCGTGCACCTCTGACCTAATATCTACAGCTATCAATTATTTCCAAACTATACACTATTATTCAAATTTCCGTTTAACTCGACGAGTATGAGATAACCATAATCTATGACACGTTTATGGAATGTTAATCGCGATCTTAGCCGTTTATTCGTTTATGACATCTTACATGTGAATCAATTGCAACGGCACTTACTGCAGAAATTAGAAAATCAATTTGAACCAGATTAATCCTTAATAATCATTTCCTTTTTAAGGAAATAGATACGCTTCGTTGGTGTTTTAAACTTGAACAAAAAGTTTCATACACTGTTCATTGAAAAAAATAATCGGCTGATTGGATTCGTGCTTCAAGTTCGCCGCATTTTTGGAACGTTCGAGGCATAGCGGCGTTCGAAGAGCGAGGCATGTTAATTAAATAGCCGGAAAGAGTTTACCAATAACGTGTGGGGGTGTGTGACACGTGGTCTCGATAAAAAAAGTCACCAGGGTTTTCCGACGTTCGGAAATGTGCGGCTCTGACCTATGGCCACGAACTTTCGATCTTTACTTTAATTAAATATTTTCTGCGCGTCAGACCATCGCTTTACCTGCAAACGAACCGTTGCAAGACGAGCCGTAACATCGCCATAGATCACACCATGGTATCCCTTTTTATTCGATCTTTACCTGCTTTATATTACGAAACATGAAAAGAGAAGGATTCACCTTTCGGCACACAGATTCTCTATACCGTAATAAACCAATACGCTGATTAATGGTACGAAAGTCTGTGATTCTTGTGCTATATATAAGAATAAAGTAAGAAAAGGATTTAAGAACGGAGGCATGAAGTTACAAGGAGGCATAGGGAAAAAAGAAGAGACGAAAGAGTCGGTATAACGGCGCTGCTAAAAATGTACATCTTAATAGATTAATTAATATAATCTCCGAGAGGGTCGTCTCTTGGCAGACGAACAACTTCGTTCCAGTATGGAAAATGAATATTGTTGAGGTTAATTATAATTGGAAGAAACCTTGGGCAAATATTTCAACTGGTGAATTAAAAAACGACGAAACGAAGGCAAAAGGAGGAGAGAAGGAACAGGAAGGCAGAAAGTGCTACTTTCTTTGTTTCAAAACCGGGGATTTTTCATCGTCTGACAACGTGAAGAACGTGAACTCGTTGAATCTAGAGCGGACATCGCGCTTTTTCTTTTTCATTTTTTTTCTTCTTCTTTTTTCTTTCACCGTCGTTTTATCAATTACCGTAATAATATTTTTTACGCACTTTAAACGGTCGCTCTCTTTACAGCGCGTACGATACGCCAATGTCTGGACGTTGGACACGATAATTAAAGCAATTTTACCATTCCGTCGGCCCTCTATTGTGTTTCCATTAATTTAAGTTGCTGCGTATACTTCATTATGCGTAGAAGGAATTTCAGATTATTACATCAATGTAAAGAGGGGACAGAGGATTTTCTGAAAACTTCAACTAAACTCCACTGTCGCCTTCTTCTCAAACTTCTGCGCCACAATGCCCCGATATTAAATGTGGATGAATATTTATGAACAATAATTGTATTTATACAATGTGTCGACGCACACCCGGCCAACCAAGCAGGCGGTCTAATTAAATTCATGCTAATAAGTGTACACACTAAATGGAAAAAAATTAACTTCTCTTTCTCATATTTGTTTAAGCCGAATTAGAATTGAAGATTATATAAAAGTGTAACGCGTGAATAAAAGTGGTTCGACTTGTTTGATTCGCTGGGACGAAGAAGAAGGGGAAATTATGGTCGTTCAAACACGAGACGTGCAGACTCAGTGCCAAGACAATGCGTAAGTTATTTATACAACCTCCAGACGCCACCCTCGTTCATGGCAGTTAATTATACGTCTCCGAGGATGTAATCAAGCACTCTTTTCAAAAGTTGTTCCACTCGCTTAGCGCTCCAAGATAAATCGATATCAACCACTCGCGATAAACGGCACGATTAGCGGCTAAACGATTCTGCATTTACTCTAAACATCTAGACATATTCGTGTGATCAATCAGCGAGATCTTGTTGCTCAACATCGAACACAGAGCAGAGCATGTTCGAATTTTCGGGTGGATGCGAATGACGAATTAGAGCAACGGCGGCGGGGGGGGGGGAGGGGGGGGTTAGCAACGAAGGCGTACAAACTCTGTTTTCGTATGCACAAAGCACTCGAGTCGGCAAAGGTTTTGCCGACCATACGTGCGACAACCACCCTAAATTGCTTCAACCCCTTCTAAGTTTCATTATCTCCGCTGTCTGAGGAGTTTCTTCTATTACATTTCACGCTGCTAATAATTACACGATTCCACGTCGACGTTATCCAACGGTAAGGACAAAAAAAACGCAATTAGCAACTCCCCCTTGTTTTTCACTTTCAGCGACCATTAAATAAAATGACAGGAAAAGGAAAGAGGACGAAGAAACGGATAGTCGTATAACGAATACGATGGATGACGAAAGAAGAAACAATAAGCTTCCAACCAGACAATTATCGGAACCCTTTCGTGCAGAATCATTTCCAACTTCCATCGAGTCGAGACCCACGATCGCTGGGAATAATTCGAACTTTCATCAACAAAGAATCCAATCAGCGGAGACAAATGTTCGAGTGGTATGGCAAAAATTAAAAAGGATAAAGAGGAAGACTCGTGAAAACTTCGGCAGGTACTCGAGGCCAAATTGACACCTACGATCCGACAGAAGAGGAGGAAGTGCCGTTGAGGTAAATTGAGGGCTCGATGGGAGGGCGGTCGGGGGTGGAGTGCTAGCAGGCTTCTTCGAGGGGTTGGCGAGGGTTCGTAAGCAGAAGGGAGGAAGAAAAAAGGAAAGAAAAGGAGGGAAGGGAGAGAAAAAAAAAATAGAGGAGAAGAAAAGGAAGGTGGAGGCCCATTACCGGTGAGCGTGTGTCTCGAAACCGCCTAAAGCGGATCTAAAAGAGAGTAAAAAAGAAGCGACGCTCGCATGTCTCATTGCAATCTGCAAATATTGAGAATGTTTTCCGGCATTGCAGAGAATCCCGGGGAGAGCGCGCGCGCGCTCCTTCACCACGCTTCCAACCAATTGCGATTATCTGACAGAGATACCACCGGGTGGATCCATCGTTTCGCTCGTATAATCCGACTTGACTACGTCTATACGTATAGCGCACGCGGAATTAGGTGTTCTCGTGTCCCGTGATACATGGAACAAAAAAGATTAGCTAATGGCATTTCCATCGGCTCACTATTTCTCTACCATTCTCTAGCCTTCTTTTATCGGCTCTAGACAATTCTCGATCCGTTTCCAGCGTTATTGCCTCATTCTCGATCTAAAATTTCGTTCCCTTAAGGCATACACGCGAAGTATATTACGTAAACTATCAATAACTTATCTCTGTCAAGTTACGTTACAACCAGCGTGAAAAATACAGTTCCCATTGCAGAAGGGCTGCAGCAATTAAGATCGTAAAGCGATAACTTGCCGAAGCAAACGACAAAGATACGTAATGGAACAAAAGTCATGCTGAACCCTTCCACCAGCGTTTCGTACCCTCGACTGATTCCGTTACGCCGTCATTACGGTATCGGTCGTGTCCGTTGGTAAAGAAGAACAATTAAAATATGACAATCGTTAGATTTAATTATCGGGACAAAGGGCAGCGGGTAACCCTCCGATTGTCGGGCAAGACTGCTGCGCGCAGCTGAAAACTTGAAAGACATTTAAAAGCGCGGCTAAAAGGATGGAAGGGTGGCGCCTTCTCACGCCTGATTTCGCCGTCATCCGACTCAAACCTCGCTCTCCTCGCCAAGGTATTATTAAGTACAGGGCATAACAATCAAAGGACGAATCTTCCGAATCATTTATAACAGGCGTTATGGTAATAACAATTATCGCGACTGCTTCTCATCCTCGTCCAGCCCCGTGGAAGATTCTTCTCGACAACTTCTTGTCCCTCCGAAAACATCGAGTCGACAAAAAGAAAAAAGAAAAAAAAGAAGAAGAAGAAGGAAGAATCTGGTATTTATGACGCTGTCATTTCGTCTTTGTCTCGTTCTTTCGCTGCACCATCGGTCGACTTAATCGCGACACGAGGATGGAAATAGATCGTATATCCACGATACTATAATTATTTTAGTCGTATCGATAGCCAGCTGTGTCATTCTCGTAGGGGTGAGTTGATATTGTTATTTAAAAATACGGCTGGCAATTGTAAAACTTGCGTGACATGTCTATAAGAGGAACCAATCGGAGATACTAACTCGTGACATTTATAATTAGAGAGCGGCACGAAAGGGAATGCAATGCGAAAGTGTCAATAAATGAGAAGTCAATTTGAATATTTCAATCTCCTCGCGTTACGTATCGTGGGCGATACATTTGTTTAAATATAGAACGCATTAGAAACGTAGCACGGTACGAAATGCAACGATCGATCAAACATTTTTATTATTTACGATGAAGATTAACATCGGAATGAATAGTAACGTTAAACGATTGTTTTAATTTTTTCCAACATCGAAGCGAGATTTACGAGTATACTTTTCATGTTGCTCTTCAAACTTTTCCTCCCTTACATTTACCGTTCTTCTTCAACAGAGTATATTTTACTGCTGGAAAAACTTTCCACCCTTACGGAGGAATTTCATACGAAACAGGTTTACTTCGTTAAAGAAAAAATAAAATGGAAAGTAGAGAAGGCATCGCGATAACCTTCTTCGACTTTCACGTATCATCCGTAATGAGTGTCTATGTGGGATATAATTATCTCGTAAAGTTAAAATATTCACAAGACGAAATAGGGGAAGTCCACCGTGGAAAACTAGTTTACTGGAAGCCGAGCGAAATTACACGATTTAAGCTCGTCGTCGTCGCAGCCGCGAGAAAGACGGAAACACCAGTCTTCCGGCAATGTGAACAAGACGTCGCCAATGTTATTTTCCAGCGTCACACCAGGTTAATCATCCCCCAAAGTTACGGAAACGACATGACTGACGGGCAAACAGGATCGTCGTCGCTCTTGCGCGTAAGTTTCCCTCGCGGTGCAGCGTTAAAGCACGACAAAACACGCTTAAAAAACTTTTTAAATTTAACCTCATCCTCGGCCAACTTCTTCCACCAAAGGACGTGGAAAAATGTGAATGCAGTATATACAAGGTGTCGAACACGTCAGACAAGTCTCGTAAAGAAAGTCTGTTGAGAAACCGAGAAAAATTACACCAAATTGATTTCTCTGCAGACTTTACATACCACTGTCTTATATATAACTTTTAATTTCATTTGCTAATGTTGTTTCGTTTGTTTTCATATTTTCTATTTGTTTCTTTACGTTCTTAAATTTATTTATTCACATTTTAGGTCTGTTTGCATAAAATTTCAGATGCCTCCAAATAATGCGCGTTGAATATCATTGCTATTGTAGGTGGTAGATATTTTCAAAAATCTAATATCTTTTACAATCGATTTGCCATAGAACGAAAGTCATAAAGGCACACCCGATTCTGGCTCGCAGCGGAACGAATGGAAGCGGATCGAGCGGTATAAAAGATTGAACAAAGTTCGGTTGCCGTTTTGTTTCGTGAAACGCAGAGAAAGTAGTAGCGGGAGGATCATTGAAAGTTGCAGAAAACGGCGTAAACGCAAAACGGTTACGTCTGGGGGCAGAAATAGCCGAGTGGAGCCACAATGACTGGCGCGAGAAGAGGGGAGGTTTGCCGCGATTCGGAGTTTTGCCTCGATTTGTATCGAAAAGGGAGACGGCGATGTGAAGTTTTCCAATTAAACGCGGATTATATCGCTTTGTCTCGGTATTGAAAATACATCGATACTCCGGTGGCGGCCAGTCCTGTACCTGTATAGAGGGGCTAACCCCCGGCAACCGGTCTGTCGCACATAATCGTCCAGGCACGAGTTGAATCTTTCTCTCCGACCAGAATCATCGAAACTTCGGTCAACAACGACTCGGCGATATCTCGATGTATCACGAAGCAGACGAGAAGCGGGATTACCCCTAGCCTTTCCCCCCTTTTTTTTCCTTCCACCTCGTTTTCCCTTCGGCGATTGTTTAAACCGTCTGCCGGCTGCCGCCTAGCCCGCTCCGATTCCACGTGGAACGATTGTACGCGAAAGAGAATGTGAAAATTTCAAGCAGGCTTGCACACTTGTACACACCATCCGCGATACGCGATGTTTGCCGAAGTTCAACCAAAACGGCCTACGCTCTGTCAACCCTGAATCCGATTAAACATTCTGCCCCTTCCCCCACCTCCGTCTATTCAAGAAATTTTCAATCTTTCTTGACGATTTATTACACGACGACCGATATCGATCGTTATATACCTAGTACAGAGACGTATAACAGAATCGTACACGTTACGTAATCTATAAAAGAAGGAAAAAAACAGAAGAGTGTCGTTGGACATTTTTGCTAGGCGAATAGACTGTTTCGTTTCGTTGGGACGAGAAACAGCGGAGAAACGATGCGATTTGAATTCGATATAGAAATACAAGACTCCTATGGTTCGGCTAGTGATCTGTAAATACATCGACTGGATTGGATCGGTCCCTATCAACCTAACTCCCTGTCTACCAGGAACTTTCGTACTTTTCCAAACTTGCTCCCTTGGAAAAAAGCTTTCGGTCCTGTTTTCGTGTAATAGCCACTCGCCGAACTGTGTGGCGGTTTGCAACGAATTCCCGTTTCCACGTCTCGCTCGCGAGCAATCCGGCAGGATCCGCGGAAAAATATTAATCACTCGGTTACCACCGAGGCAAATCATCTCGAGAGAGCTATTTCATTTCTACGAACATGATCGGAAACGACGAGCAACTTTTAATAAACCGTGGTTCGGCTTCGTTTTCTTCGCCTCTTTCTCTTTCATACGAAGATTAACGACTTTGCCGAGGAAGCGATCGCGCGTAGGTGAAAACGAGCGTATGCAGGCACGCGTATGAACACTATCGATTCCTGAAATTATGGCACTGGGTCAAAGAGGGGTGAAACGATGCCGGGGGCGCAAAGAGGAGAGAGCAGCATCATCGAGCATACTCAGACAGGGAGAAGCGTCGAGGGTGGACTTTTTGTTCTGAAAAGGATGAAATGATCCTCTTTAAGAATCGGCCGTACGCAAATAAAACGCTTTAACGGGTCCGTTTACCCGGCTACGATCTAATAATACGTTTTCAAACGCACGAAAATATTCGAGTTGCCTGGCAACGTTGAAAAAAGCTAAAACGGAAGAAGAGAGGAAGGAAAAAAAAAGAAGACGACCTAAACGCAACAGGAACGAGAACGGAAAAATGGCTCCCCTTTTATGCTTTCGATTTCCAAGCTGTACAGGAACACCCTCCAATAGCAAGCGGGCAAGCAGGCAGGCAAAAGATATTAAAACAATCGGGCGTTGTAGGGACCTCCCGCCCCCTCCACTTCGGTTCCCTTTAAAATTTGCAAATACACGAGTGAAGTGCGAATTTATTCGTCGGTCTCTAACCGCGCGGCTTCTCTTCACGCGGCTCAAACTCGGTTCAACGCCGTGAGCCGTTTGCGGCTGCCGCGAAATGGAAAAACGGGTTTTCCTTCTCTCCCGGAGAGGAGAGAAACGACTGCGTGCCGCGAGAGGGATTAGCATAGCCCCCTCATTAAAATACAAACACAATTCCATCGGCCCGTACAGTCACCCACCCCCGCCTGCACCCACCAATCTCAAACACCAACCCGATGCTACAGCCGGTTCAACGTCCCTTTCTCTTTCACTATCTGCTTTCTTTCTCCCTGACTGCTTTCCTTCCCTCATAGTATTGCGCCTCCAAGAACTTTTAATCCATATTCGTTAAGTCTCCTCCGGCAACTCTGACATTCACGCTGGCTTATTATTTTGTTAAAGAGATAAAAGACAACAGTATGCAGGGAATGGCAAATCGAGATTTTTGTCGTCATTTCTGGAAATTGCATTGGAAAACCACGTGAATTAACAGAGGCAAAGAGAGAGAGAGAGAGAGAGAGAGAGAAAGAGAGAGAGAGGATACGTGAAAAGAGTCGGGCAAAGAAAGGAAAACAAGCTGCCTAAGAGCAAAAGACGATGAAAACGACGTTTCTTCCGCATGGTTGATCGGCACATGCAAATGCTCTCTAGCGTGGCGCTACCCTTAAACTTACTGCGATATTTCCCGTCCAATTCGGTCCCATTGTTTTTACTTTCGCAGCGTTCCCATATCTGATTTTTACGAAGGGTGCATCGCACATACCGGTAGCTTCGCTAATAAAAGTTGTCTGTATGGTAAAGCCATAACGTTTCTCCAGCAATGAAAAGCAACAAACACGAAGCACACTGGAGGGAAAAAACCAAACAAAATCTGTACTCGTAGAATAACCACGAAATGTTTCGCGAAATGAGATTCAAAGAAGAATAAAAAACCTCTATTCTAGAAACACGATGAAAACGCAGCCATCGCATGTAGGGAGCAAAAAACACGAGAAAAAATAGTCGTTGCAACGTCAGCAATTAGGAAAACTGGACGGATAGATCGGCGGTCTCTAGGGGTGGTTAAACCTTATTGACCAGAAAAAGAAAAGTAGCCGTAAACAACCCTCCTAAATACCCCCGACCTCTTATTGGCCTATAGTCATCGGTTTAACCATTGCTGTAACGACCCTCGCTTGTTTACTGATTGGGGATGCCCTTACGTGATTGAAGCATCTACTATGCCGTGAACTAACAAATCTACTTGCTAACTACTCCTTGCTGATTTACGTCGAAACACATGAAGTTTTCTCTCTACGTCCACTATGAATTATGCTAGGATTAGGATCGATTTTTGCAACGAAAGTAAAAGCTCGACAAGATAGTTCGATGAAAAGAAAATCGCGTGAACGAACGCGTAGAAAGGGCAAACATAATATCAAGCTTGATGCGCGAGAATTTCCTGTACTCCGTAAATACCGACGAATCTACCTTGGAAATTGTTAAAAGCTACACACCCCTCCCTACCATAGGTTGGAATATTTTCAACGCAAACAACCCGTTACCAGCACTAATCGTAGGAGAAGCTTATACCAAGCCGTGGCACTTCTTTGAAGGGCTTTAGATGAGTGTAGGCCTTGCCAAATACAGAATTCGTTTGACCGTCAAACGTACAAACCAGAAAGCTTTTATCCTTTCTACCCTCGACTCGTACCGCCGCCTAGAGGAGCTTCTTCAACCCCTTCGAATCTTTGTCCCGAAAGAGGGAAATATTTACAAATATTTCGCAACTATAAAACCGGTTCACGCCGCAGACGCTTCTATCGCCTTTCAAGAGCTGGAACATCCATGTTTTTACGTTCTCCTCCTGTTGTCTTTTCGTTTCGAAGCTTTCTCTTCGTTTACATTTCCACCTGTGAAATTTTTACACACATTTTTTGCCACTTGTTCCCACCAAATTGCCAAATTTCAACTTGTTCTTCGGATTGTTACGTTTTCGCTGAATCGAACGATGGGTGTGTACGTTAAAGGCGACGATTACCAAAGATATAAGGACGAAAAGGGAGGCGAAACTCGATTTCAGTCTTTATCGATCTCTTTATGGAGTATTCACCGCGTTGATACATATGCAGACTCGATATCTTTGGTAGTTATTCTTTCCTGGCTTACCAAGGAGAAAGATAAGGAAAAACCCGCCAGTAATTTGAACCTAAAGGAAGCCACCGATAAAGCTTTGATGTCTTCGTTAAACGTTCGAGCTATTTTCGTTCGCAATGAGTGACGCCAGGGTATCTCAATTCCAGATTTACATATTTTTCACGAACGATTCTTGGAATAAATCTAAACCTCGATTGGTACAAGAGATCAGAAAATGCAGGGGAATGATGAGAACTCGTTCTTGAAGGGCAGTAGGGTGTGGCTAACGGTCGAGTAAATGAAGGGTCACATTACGAGTTAACGTTCAGCTGTTACGTTCGTGTGATTCGCCTAATTGTTCGGCCCTAGAGAATCCGAAATAACCTTTGTTTCGTACACGGAATACGACGATATACAATTATGCAAGCTGAATATATTTCTAAGAAGAAAGAGACTAGGTGCAACCAACCTTTAAAGCTTCGCAAAACGATTGTCTCTGGATATGTTAGTTCTATTAGTAGAAACGTTTAAAACATTCGCGCACTTGAAAGCTTTATAAACCTATACTCTCGATCGATCAAAAAATATGCCAAGTTGAATATGTTTTTATCGATTTGCGTGAAAAAGATTCTCCGACCCAGTGATTCTATAAGAAAGAAACAAAGACAGGAAGATAGTGAAAAAGCTGCACGGGAAGATTGAGAAGAATGAAGGAACGGTTCAAGTCGGTGGAGTTCGCGTGTCGATACAGAAAAAAAAAGAAGATGTAACGTAGGTAGGACTGTCGGGACAGGAAGCTAAAGAGGGCGGTTAACAGGAGCTTCGGGGCAATAAGCGACTCTACAAGCTTTGGGAGGCGACGAGAGATGACCGCACAGGAAAAGCCGCACTGGTCAGCAGAAACAGCTCGCAAAAACACGGTCGGCCAGCCTCTTCTCTGCCCCACAGCAGCAGCAACCCCAGGGAAAGCTCCACCGACCAACCACCCACACCTAAACCCTACTCCCACCATTGCTAGTGGCTCTTCCCCTCCTCCTCGTTCTTCGTCGTTTCCTCGCTCCTTTCCGCGCCAGCTACCGCCACACGTTAAGGGTTGCTTAGGTAGTTGGTACAGGGGTAGAGAAGAGAACGAAGTGGAGGAGTTGGAGGGGTTTGCTCGGTGGCAAGATTACGGCGAAGTTGCGCTCATTTAAATAATGCGCACAATAAAGTATGCAATGGCTAAGAGTAGGGGGTTGGCCTGGGTTCCGTTAGCGCTCGATGTTCCTGTTTCAGGGTAGAAGGGATGGCGCTCCCGGGTGCAGTCACGTACTCTTGAAGAAGGAACGACTGGGAATCCGGGCATACGTACACGCACAAATGTTTAAACACGAAAGTTTACGCGTCCACGATTAGATTTAGAATAGATATGGTCTACTAAAAATAAAATATCATGAATTTTTTTTTAGTTAGAATTTTCATGAAACAGATTGGGAAAATAATTCTTCGTTTTTCCTCGAGACAATGGAATCAATAGACAGATAGTTCCTTGAAATGATTCTTTTGTAAAGTTTGCATACAAGTTGCAAGCATGCGTGAGATTACTTTCACGTGAAGCAAAGCTCCTATCGCGTATGTATCAGAGGGGTGAGTTGGAGCGTTCCGCCCTAGAGGTTTTGCCGATCGATTGCGATTCCCAAGGTCATCTAAGTTTTCCGACCATGGACATTGCGTGGAATGACCTGCTTCGATAGGTTACAGGGATTCCGGAATAAATCCCTCCTAGTCGAAGCAAAAGTTTTTTTTCGACGGTAATCTTGCATCTCCGACACCCTAAACTCGCTTTCTTTTTCTTCCCTCCCTGCCTCGTATCCCGAAATGCGATCGTTCGTCAGGATGAAATCGAGTATGCTAAAAATGATTTTACGCGTTGATTTTTTTTCCTGCCAGCCTCAACGTAACACTTGCCTCGTGATTTTCCATTTTTAAAGACAAAAGTTGAACGATCCGTTCACGATCGGCCAACGTAACGAAAGAAACACGAGAAAAGAAATTTAAAAAGTTTAAGAAATAGTTTGTTAAAATTTCGGAAGAATGAAAAATATACTTGCAGTTTTCTGCGTGAATAGTAATCGATTCTATTTGAAAATGTTGAAGAAAGAAGAGCGAGAGGAATGCCAAAGATGAGAATAGTAAATAATATATTCGAGTAATAGGGGTGCTCTTTCTTCACTACTGTACCCATTCCGTCGGTGTGTCTTATGAGAATAAAGAGGGAGGCGCGAGGATGAATGTAATGAAAAACTGGGGCTGCTTAAATAAAATAAAGCTTGTCGGCATATTATTGGCGGGAGGGTTGCACTTTATCTTCTTTCCGTCTTGATCTCCTCCTCTGTCCCTCGTACTTCATTTTTTCAGTTTATTCTTCATCCGAGAAGTCTTTCATTTGCTCGATAACGTTATATTTCGCGAGCAGAGTTTTAACGATGCAAATACTACCGGGCTGTTTCATAAACGTCACATTTTTATCCTGACCACTCAATTATATAACAAGAAGAAATGTACACTGGAGCATTGCCAGCTAACCGTACACGATCCACTTTGCCGTAGACTATGTTAAACGACAACTAATTCGACGCTAGGCGTTGAAACTTTTAGGCGACATCCCCGAACATAAATGCCACAAATACTAATCATATCACAGCATTACCGAGAGACACGAATTTATCTGTTACAATGTCTATGATGACATAATTGAAACTCTAACTTCACCCCCTTCGTTACGCAATGGTTTCTCCCTGTTTCTTCGTATCCCCAACAGACTGACTCGACAAAAATGACAAATAGCATGGCAAAGGAGGCGTCTAATTTACATATCCACTAATCTCTGCCTCTCTTCGCGTCTTCGACTCTAATTCCACGCTAATTCGCTACCCTACAGGAGAACGACGATGAGATTGTTCGAATCCCCTAGCATCTTTTTCATCGCGTACAGACCTTCGCTGCTCGCTTCGTTTCTCGAAGATACATAAGCGAAGATAATTCTAACATTAATTTTACTTTTTTAATCGGATTCTGTGGTCGGAAGCACGGGCGGTATTTTAAGTGATAAATGTAGGACGTAACTGTAGAATAATCAAAAACAGATTATAATATTATAGATGTATACGCCGTGCGATGATTCTCAGAACGAAAGCAGCTAAGTAGCTGTTTCACTTTCAAAGCGATATTAACGATATCAATCTAATTGGGTATCAATTAAACTCGAATCAGTATGCCGTTTCATCTATGCTTCGTCCTAATGAAGGATGTAACAGCACCGCCCTATAAACATTCTGAGATTGTGCAGGTGCTGTCCTTGATTTATGACAGGCAATTAGAATCTGACTACCTTATTTGCCGTCGTTGCCACTAAGAAGTGCCGCCAGCATGTGAATACGACGCATCCTAATCTATGCTCGAAACCCTAATTTTGAACGGCCGCCAGATGTTGTACGACGAAGAAAGGAAATCTAAAATATAAATATACCGCTTAGAATCGTGTCGCATTTACATAAATAAGACATTAGAACAAATTATCGACATGGATTACGTAAATAATTGATTCATGTATAATTAGAAACAAAAATGTCAAGCGATTAATAATCGACGAGCAACGAAGCGAATGTCTACTTTCAACGATAAATAATTTAAAGTATGTGCGCAATTAATAATGTAAATCGCGTAATGAGACTATACTGTAAACTGATTATAGAATGCAAGGGTGAAGTCGATGTCGGAAGGAGACAAATGAAGAGAGATGGTTTGCGGAAACTGGAAATGCAATATTCCGTGAGACCCGTCACCAGAGGGATCGTAAAATAAATAGATATACGCGATTAGAGTTCTTTAGCTAATTTGAGAACTCTGTCACTATTACTTAATGATAGTTACAGTTGTTGTTAATGGACACTAATTCTGTGCTTGAGAGAGTTATACATAAACGATGTTTAACTTGATTTAAAAATCGTACAGTGTTTACATATATTTATAGAAAGATTCCTTCTTTTACCTTTTATACATTTTTCTTTCCTTTCTTTGCTATTCGTTCATATGTGCAACGATAGCATACTACTGCGTAATAAACATATTTCAAAGAATTGGAATTTTTTATTTATTAAAGAGGACTTGGATCAGCCAGACTATAGAATTAAATACCGATGACAAATTGCCTGAAAGAGTAATCGGCACTATGAAACACGTCATTAAGAATGATTATGATTCATGTGATTAAGAAAATCACTAGATTCTAAGTTATCTCTAAATTCTATCAGCATCGTTGGACAGTGCTTGGACGAATCGAAGAATGCTAAGCTAATTCTGTAGATCCACCCCTTTGCTCTCGGGTAATATTCAACGAGAGAAAAAACAGCGTGCTTCGATAAATTCATCTCTGCGGAACAAGTGATTGTTTTCCCAATGAGCCTGATAAGGACAGAGGCGGAAATGAGTAAAAGGGGAAATAACCCGACGGAAAGCTGCGAGAATGGCAGAAGGAGTAAGAGAAGGAGGTGGAGACGACGGAGTATAGGAGGACTTCGGGGAGAGATGGCCTGGCGTTCATCGGACATTTATCCAATTAACCGATTCGAGTTGAGTAACCGGGGGTCAGGAGATCGTTCAGATACCTATATAGACGATGCACACGCTCCGATGCTCGAGTATACCAATAATAGATACGCGTCCGTATAGAAAACGAGGAAGCTTGGTTACGTAATGTCGAATGTTGATCTGTTATGTTTAATTACGGAAACTGATATTGACGGGTCGGTATGTAAAGAATAGAAAAGGAAGAATCGTTAGATCGAAGAGGACGGAGGGTGAGATCGGCGCTAGATGCTTGTTCGTAAAGTCACCCCTTTCTCTGCGTGGGGTTAACTCTGAAAAGGGGTTCGGGAACGGAGGAGAACTACTGAGGCGCTTGGGCACTGTCGAACGAAATGGCCAGCAATATTGTCGTCGTGGTTCGGGGGATTTGCGTGGGGCAGATCGAGGAAGAGCAGAGAAAGGGCTCCGAGTGACATGGGAAATTAATTATACGCTCCTGAAAATCCTGACCTCCGCCTGAACGCTAAAACAGATCATTGTCTATCTTCATTCCTCATGTACCTTTATCTACGATAATAAACGCGTTCGTTTATACGGCTTATTTTTTCATCCTATTAAATTTTATAAGCATTGCTTGTTAATATTAATAAAATTATGAACAATTAGAAAACTTCGACGTTGAATTCGATATTATATCAAACTTACATTTTTCGACTACCGTTTTACATTGGTATACGTTGCGAGTTAAAAAATTTATTAATGAAATTAATTGAAATTAAGCAGATATATTGAAAAATAAATTGCCCTGTAAATATACATTTAATAAATAACAGTTGCATTAAAAAGAAATAAAAAAAGCACTGTTGTGCGTATACAGTAACATATAGTATATCGAAATAAATTTGTAAACTTATAATTACACTGCGGATTTTTATGCGTTTATGAGAAACGTAAAGTTGCAGAAATGCATTCAATGTGAAGTATCTATTCCTCGTAATATTAAATAGGTATTCAGGTAGATAAGTACTTACATTCATAAGAATATAAATTTGCATAAATATCCGTAGTCAAGTTATAATAAATGAAATATTATAGACATATTCTAATATGACAGAATTTCTTCGTTGCACACAGTGTACGAATGTATCGATATCGTGAGAAATAGAAATAAAGATAGACTGAAACTCACGGAACAGCAACCCTGAAAGTACATCCGGGGATCCATTATCCAGATCTTGGAATTAAACTGCCCGAAACGACCATAAGATTTGTGTTTAGTCTTTCGTATAGATGTAATCTGCTTCAATAGTTGTCGTTCTAACACTTTCATATTCGTTCCGTACCTGAATTATCTACGAAAGAGAATAAAAAACAAATATTAAATTTCATAATAAAAATCCGTAGCAGGATAGAAAGGAACAAGAATTGAAAAATTATAGTACCTTTTGCTACAAACCAGCTGCCACCAAGTTCACTGATCACGATTGTCGTTGTACATACGCGAAACATGTGTGAAATCTATAAAAATAAAAAACGATTTTATTCTAAAATACGTTCGCTTTTATACATATATCATTATGAAATATACACATGGGGAACGACATCATAGCCTCCGCCTTCTATCCAGTTTCTATCTCCTTTCTCATACTTTACCATCCTACCCAGTATAGACTCGGAATATTTATTTTTATTGCATTATGTGTATACTCCCTGAGTCAACAGTTTCCTTTTTCTGAAGCATAAATCGAATCCGACTAGATGATTGAAACTGTGATTTCTTTTCATTTTTAATACTATTCGGTGGTAGAATTTATACTAACTTTAAACTTATAAATATTTAATCAACTTTTACAAGCAAATATGAGAAATAATACTCTTATCCGTAAAAAATTATTCGCATTCACACTACATTGCTTTAATACTTTCAAGAAGACGTAGCTTGCAAAGTTAGCGGCTACTAGCGAGTCCACTAAATCTTGTACCACCCCTGGTTGCCTAGCCATTCTTATTCCCTCGTTACTTGCAGCTTCGCTCGAGGCAGCTCTCTCCTTATTATATCGTCTTTCCACACCATAAAATCGGAAAAGAATTTCGCTCCCCAAGACAATAGAAACTAATAAATTTGATTACTGATTACACTTGCGAATTTTTCTTTTTAGATTAAAAACTGATCAGAATTTTTGCTCGCGGTCATTGTAAGCACATTTTAAACTTTAATTTGCCCACCATTTTTTAAAATGCACGCCATCGAAACGTAAATACGACACGCCGTTCCTAGCTATGATAATCTAACCCTAACAATAAAAGTAACAAAGTGACAACACCTCTTACATCTCATAACTGCGAAGATATTTACGTTGACAAACCTAATTTATACCTTAAGATGTATGGAAAGTTAAGAAATTGCGTAAAATCTATTCTAACTTAATCACAACCACCAAAGATAAATAATTGTCATAAATTGTGACGATACGACAAGAACAACGAATTGAACAATATGAATATTCGTTTTTAGGATAATAGATACTCACATATTTCAATTAATTGATGGTACTGCAATTGGAGCACAATTATATTCTCACAAACTAATTGTTGAATACAAACGATGGTCCGACGCTACGAGGAGAAAAGAATACAATAGAAACGCGGGAAATTTAACTTTTGTATTTGAGTGCAGAGACACGATACACGCAGAACCATCTGCAATATATCAATACGTCTTAATTCAAATGTAGATAATGCAGGAAGCAATTCACTTGCAACCTGCTTTACCGACTACTACATCAAATCATTTCACTGCCGATATACCCCGTCTGAGGTTTCACTGATGAGTTTACTTCAGTAATGTTCATATTAGAACAAAAATTTATTTATTTAATATTTATTTATTTGATTTATATAAAAATTAAAATGACAGAATAACATAATTAAGTTGAATTTCTAATCTATCGGAATTATATTTACAGAAACCTTTTAATTTCAATATTCATTTCTCAGCAACGGAATTAATTTTTTAACCATTTGTAATGCTTAATAAATAATGTAAACTTATTCGTTAATGTAAGTAAGTAATCAGTTAATGTAAACTCAAATTACAACTTGAATTCTAATTTATATTATTAAAATAGTATCGATAGTAGGTACTACTGGAAGCAATCTGCGAGTTCGTCAACGACAGCCATGCAAATATTTGTTAACAAAAACACTAGGTATTTACAAGATACAAAATTTGTACACAGACGACATCCTCTTCCCTATCTATACTTTGTCATGTTAGTATCAAAATGAAAGAGCAAAGCAATAAGTCAATAATAGTGTACGTGGTCGTTTTTGGTAATAACAACAGAAAAGTCATCATTTTTTAACTCAGCACACATCGCAGAAGATTCCAGAAAGTGAACTCTACGCAACAATGACTGGGGATAAAGAAAAAAATAAAAAATTCTATTCTTAAATGGTATTTAGAATTAATTATATACTGTGATATGTATTTACTGTATTCTTATTATAATCGCGTGTCAAAGTAGTGAAATATTTCTTTCACATCGTTTCACATTTTCAAATTTTAATTGCTGTTGAATATTACCATGAAATGTTTTCAAAGTTGGAGCACTTAGTCAATGGTTGGAATAATTACATATTTTTATAAATGCTAAAAATATATATATAATAATTTTATGGAGTAGAGTACTTTTGACACGTATAATGTAATGTAATTATGTATTTATTCTTTGACATTTTGTACGTAAAAGATTCGTATTATCGATAAAGAATTCATTGACTCCAAAATAAATTTAAAAAATGCGAGAATTTAAAACTTCATTCAAATATTCATATTACAATTACAAAAATACTTTCCTCTTTTTTCTTTCTATTACATAAATTTTATTATATGTGAAAAAATATGTCGCAGATAAGACACTGCTAGGGATTATGTTTATATACTGCAATGGATTATTTTTTACAAAGTATTCGATAAGTTATGATAATAAACATTTATATAAATGCATTTCACTACAGTTATAAATTCTTAGCAAATATTAACATGTATCTATGCATTTTATCTTGTGAAGTAAGGGGAATCTTGTTTATTCTATACTCTTTGTTCGTATTTTCTTAATCGCATGAAACAAGGATACATAAGCATATGCTGAAGTAATGTATCACCTCAAATAAATGGTGCGTACAATATATCATCCAATTTATTATTTTCTTCTCATTTGTAATCAATATCAGAATGAGAACATAGCTATAATAAACCATTTACACGCTTAAGTCAAAACAACTGCCCTTAGTGTCCACTATGTGTTGGATGTGTATATACTCCTCATATAAAGATTATCATTTTTGAATAATAATTTTCCATGATAAAAAGTTCTGATATTATTGGATTAACTGCCTAAATTTCTAACTAATATTTATATTGTGAATGCGTGTGAATTTATGGTGAGAATTTTGTACCAAATTGTTTAATATTTATTCTACAGCAATAGTACTTATAGTTTCAGTAATTAAAGATTATAATTGATATTAGGTGAATAACAAAACATTCAAAGAAACATTATTATGTCTTGAAAATAAAATTGATCAATAAATATTTGTTCAATAGAAACTGTTAATAACTTAACTGTTTTAATGGTTAGTAATGTAGTAATTGTGTCAGTTTTTAAAAACATTCTCAAAACATTTTTAAACATGTTTTATTGTACCAAAAATATTATAGTAACGTATGAACTATGTATAAAAGTAATTTGTATATTACGTGCTTTGGTTTCATTATAATAAACTATTTTAAGTTTTAATCGTACTATTATTAGTAGAATATTTATTTTAACAATTATACTCAGTACATTCTTGTTAAAAACAATAAAGATAAATAGAAAGAATATAATTTAGGAAGCTAATTATATTAATGATATAAATCTTATATTAATACTCTAACTACACAAAATTAGTTTTTAAAAAATTAGAAATTCTTTTGTATTAATATAAAATGTTTTTGACAGGGTAAAAGGAATTTTAATGTGCCAAAGATTTTAAAACAAGACTGAAAAATGGTAAGCAAATTACCACAAGAGTTTAGAAGATATCTACGTAATAGAAATCACCTACAACATGTTCTTGAAGAAACTCAACGTGCTTTACAAGTTATTAATCTAGAAAATTTCTTTCCTCAAGGTAAATATTGAAATTTTTAAATTTCGCTAAGATTAAAATAAAACTTTACCTAAATATAATTTCTTACAGAAGATGTTGTGAAGGAATTACTACCCCCCTTAACATTAAACAGAATCACACGTATTTTAGCGAATTCTCCAGCTATTGTAGTTCTTGGACAAGATAACAAGGCAAAAGCAACAATAGTTAATACTTTAATATCTACCAACATCTTACCAGTATGTAATGGATTATGGCGGTGGATTAAACTTACTTATGGTCAAACAAACCACATTAGTCTCACATTAGGTCTAGAATATGAAATACTTGAAAATTTGCAAGCAAATGAAAAACCTTGGACTACACTACCAATCGAAGATCTAACAAAATCTGGAAGTGAAGATACAATTTATCCAACAGTACTTGAAGTCCAACTAAATCAACCTATATTAAAAGATGGTGTTCAAATATTTATTGCTCCAAATACTGGGGCGGTAAAAGTTCTTGAAAAAGAGTTGTTATCTATTTTACCAATATTTTTATATGCGCTTGGTGATCAGCCTTTAACAGAACAAAATTTGAAAGAGCTAAGAGACCTAAGGGAGACTTACCCCTTTAATCCAGTGCTTTTTATATCATCTTTGGGAGATATCTTAATGACTGGCATTGATGCTGAATTGACTGAATCTGAACAACATAGACTTCAAAATCGACTAAGTTCTAATGATTCTACGTCAAGTAAAACTGATGGTGATATTGATTTTGATGGAATGAATTCACTTGGTTTAACATGGTTGGATCAGCTCTCAAATTTAGGTTTTCTTGGAATGAAAGAGTCTGTTGAAGTTGATCAATTATCTTGGCTGGGTAGTGGGCAATGTATTAACTCTAGTGACTTTCTTGACTCATACAAAAAAACAGACCGAATTTTATATTTCATTCGTGGATGTTTGCAAACATATCTTATTAATGCTAGCACTTATTTAAATGAAGTACATACAACGAGCCTAAGAAAGTTTATTTTAAGTGCCTTTGATATGGCACGTATAATTCAAATAACTCCTAAGAGAATACAGTATGCTCAACAGAAGGAAAATGAATTATATGACAATTTAATGAAAATTGTTCATGAAAAACAACAAGAACTAACTGGAATAATACAAAATATTATTCAAGAGATGAAAAATGATGTGTTATCATCTAGTAATGATGTATGTTTATATCAAAACCACTTCAATAATAGAGAGAGGACGGAATGGTCTGTAACCGTCAAAGCTGCAATTTCTGAAGTTCAGAGAATAATGCTTTACTGTTTAGGTGAAAAAGTTGCAAAGCAACTTGTAAATTCCGTTAACTGTTTACGTGAAAGTTTTTTTGGTACCTTACAGCGTTGTTTATTGAGTCTTGAAAAAACATACGAATGCGATACCTGTTTATTAGCTAGTGATGCTTTGAAACAAATACTTTCAGCTGCATATAATATTGAATTACATAATTCTTCACCATTTTCAATATATTCATTTTTAGAGAGATTCAATCTGATTTTTATGTCTTCATCTTTGCAATGGTCATCAACTCACACTCTAGATGTAGCTTGGTGGAAGAAAGTGGAAATTGAGATATTGAATTCATTATCAGCATCAAAGTTGGCTAAAATGATATTGATGCAATTTGGAGATAAACTTGAGTCCTCACATGACGCATTTCAGGCTGCTCTCAGATCAATAGAAAATTATTATTCTGGGGAGTTAGAAAGGACTGAAGAACAAAGAATAGCTATTAGAAAATATCATGCTCCTAGATTAGCTAAATTAGCATTAGAATCCACATCAATGATAGATCTGGTTCGCTATGGAATGCCCCATTACAAAGAAGAAATTGGTCGTGGTCAGTATGGCATTGTATTTGCTTGTGATGGCTGGGGTGGCACATCTGGTCCTTGTGCAGTTAAGTCAGTTGTTCCTTCAGACGAAAGCCATTGGAACGATCTGGCTATGGAATTTTACTATAGTAGGTCCATTCCTGAACATAAAAGAATAGTGAAGCTTCGTGGATCAGTTATTGATCAATCTTATGGTGGAGGATTTGGTCTTGGATCTGCAGTTCTTTTAATATCGGATCGTTTAAGTCGTGATTTATATTGTGGAATACGCGCTGGTTTATCTTGGTTAGAACGCATACAAATAGCTCTAGACGTGTTGGAAGGAATACGCTATCTTCATTCTCAAGGACTTGTACACCGGGATATTAAATTAAAAAATGTTCTTCTTGATACCGAAAATAGAGCGAAATTAACTGACTTTGGATTTTGCATCACTGAAGTTATGATGTTAGGGAGTATTGTTGGAACACCTGTTCATATGGCACCAGAGCTCCTCTCTGGTCATTATGATAGTAGCGTCGATGTATATGCATTTGGAATTTTATTTTGGTACATATGCGCGGGACATGTAAGATTACCATATGCTTTTGAACAATTCCATAATAAAGAACTATTATGGACCAGTGTGAGAAAAGGTAAGTTTATGAGTCTTGAAGAATTTATTTAGCTTTGTACTCCTCTTTTCTAAGTATTGCTTTCATTGTCATTAGGTATACGTCCAGAAAGATTACCTTCTTTTGACAATGAATGTTGGAAGTTAATGGAACAATGTTGGTCTGGAGAACCATCTAAACGTCCTTTACTTGGTGCTGTTGTACCAGTGTTAGAATCTATTCAACAAAAAGCAAAAGCAAAAGAAGCCTTACAAGAACTTTCAACAGAGAAGTCACAAGCAAGTTCATCAACAGATTTAAAAAATCCTGCATTAGCATTAGCAGAACCTTATAATCAAAGAGGTACTGTAGCTAGTCCTCCTCCTGCAAAACGTAGGACAATGAGCATTATAAAATATCATCTTTTTCTGACCAACTTATACATTCAAATGCGGGAACTATAAAGTGCGTATTTTTTTTCTCTGCTGGTATATTTAAAATTTTTAGGTGATCTGACTATATTCAATCTCAACTCTAAATATTTTTTAAAACAATTTATTAGTTTCTATTACATATATTTGGCGCCTTTCAATAGTATTTTAAGTGCTGCAGTATTAATTGACAACCTAATTATTATTACTCTCTTAGAAATTTTTTTAATTTTATATCTGCCTACAAACAATTTAATTTAATTTAATATAAACAAAAAAGAACAAAATAGTTGAACTGTGTAAATATAATTTATGATTAAATATGCAATTATGAACAGATTGTATAAATTTATTTTTATATTAGAAACATAAGTACATAATTATGATATTTGATGAATTACGTATGTAATTAGTGAGGTATCCACTTCATTGTGATACGAAATGGTATGATAGAGAGTAAGAAAATCCAAGATTGTAAAGATTGAAAAATAAATAAAGATTCCCAGTTTTTTACTGACTGTTTTAATGCTATTAAAACTTTCTTTGGAGTATCTAATTCATAATATTTTAAATTTTCTAATATTTGTACACATATATTTATATGTTGCTTAGTGACAAACTTCTCTATTACTGACATAAATTTATATTATTTTCAGATCTCAAATTTTTAAAATAGAATCTACATAAATGTTCAAGTGGAATTTCAAAAAATGATAATGTCTTTTAATGTGGAAACTTTTGTCATTTGGCAAGACATTTTTATTATACACTTGGACTGTAACATACAAATTCTTGATTACCAGCAAGTACTAAGAACTGGATCCATAGAAAATTTAAAGTTAGTGGAATTAAGATTATATGAAAATAATTTTATACATATTTAAATGATTATAAAATATTAAGTTTATTTTATATTTCTGTTTTATTTTTAACGTTTTTAATTTTTACGTGAACTAGTCATAATTACATATTTGTAAGTAGTCAATTACTAGTTATATTATTTTATTGAATGTAATATTGCATTTATACAATTAAAGTATTTTTGTAAGATATAATTCTATTAGAAGATTAACTTATAATCAAATATTTTAAATGATATTCAAAGTAACAAATCAAGATTACATTTTGCTTTTTCTAGATCATGTAGAAATTTATAAAATTCACTGATTGTCATTTCTACAAAAACATTCCTAGTTTTGCCATTTTCTTCTAATTTTAATTTTAAATGCAAGAATGATTTTCCCATGTTGTCAGATTCATTACTCGCTGCAGTTACTGTAAAAATTTATTTATTTAATATTATATTACTTTATAAAAATGTATTATTTAATTATATATACAGGAGAGGATTGGGGTTAGGTTCTTCAGTATGTTAATATTATATATTGCTCTATTATATTATTATTATTATATATTATTATATCTATTATATATCTATTATATTATTATGCTCTATTATATTATTATTAAGAATATTATATATTCTTATACTTATTCTAACTTTAACTAAATAAATAACATATTTCATTTTTTTATAGAGCAAAAAGAAGAACACCAATAATAGTTTTTATACTTTACAAGTTATCAAACGTTTTGAAGGTACTTAAAATATTTTATCTAACATAACAGAAATTTCTAAAACGATTTGTGTTTTGAGGTTAGATTCGTACCACCAAATCTCCACGAAATGTCAAGGATTTTTGTGATATTTTTAACCATTTTGTATTCAAAATAGGATCCTTTTATTTATTTGTTAACAATGCCTTTATTTATACTTTACTTGTTACTGAATATCAGATATATTAATAAATGTTATAGCAGTCTGTGTATTTAAGCGAATGCAACAAGTATAAATTACGATGGCGGGAATTGATGAATGTACATGATGAGATAAAAGAAAATATAATATAATTATTCTGCCAATAGCAGAATTAACTTTTATATTGGAATGTGATTGTGAAATAACATATTTTAAAATCATGTAGAGATTATATCATACAGCGAACGAATTATTTTAATCTTATCAGATAATTTAGTTTTCTACTAATTACATATGTAACATTATATTTAATATCTTTAGCTATTATGTATTCACCTTTACCTACTATATATTGACAATGATTCATATTTGCATATTAAACATTATTCAAGTGACATTTATCTTTGCATTATTATATTTTACAGCTTCGCTTATTTCTAAGATTTTACAACCAAGGGAATTAGAGAATTAAAATTTCTTCAATCTAATCGTACTTTATTTGATTAACTTTTATTTGTCGGTAGAACGACGAAATATTTCAGATTTTTATCGTTCCAGCTTAGCTAGATGGTTGGTCAGAGAAAAAAAACGATTGTCATGGTTTCGATATAGTTAGCAAAGACCTAGTACGAAAATTGGTTCCAATAAATCCTTTGGATGTCGTGTACTTTCGATTTAGGACAAAAATGGCTAGAATCAAGAAACACCAAAATGCAATAAAACCTAACGTTAGTTTCGTAGTACTTGTATCACGAATAAAATCTGGGTAAATTTACAAAAGTAAGAGTTCATTTGTCCCATACCTAACTATAATACGTTGAAGGGGGAACTCGAGATTCGTTTCAGTCAATAGTATCAAGTATAATTTAGACTCTTAGAATAATAGACGTTGCGATGCAAAACAGACGATGAGTATCAAATTCGGAAGAAATTTTATTCTTCTTTTTGAGTCACGATTATCACGAGTCATATAATATAACGAGGCTCGCGTATTTCTGTGGCTTGCGTAATCATTTTCTATCGTCGAAGAGAAAAAAACGTTGGTATAGATTTGCTCTTATTAGAATGTGCGAGTATAATAATCGAGTAAAATAAAAAGTTAAAAATACGATCGTTATTATCAAGCGTTGATTGATACTCGTTGATCGTATCTTTAATTACGTAAGTGTTTGCTTCTGAATGCAACACGAACTTCATTCGTTACTCGTCCTAAGACAAAAAGATTTCTTTCGCTGTTTCTGTTCCTTGAAAGCGAGAGATTTGTTATGTTTTTTGAAGTAATAACCGATAACAAATGGAGCAGCTTGCAAAGTGTTGCAGTACTTAATTTAATTCTTGAACTACAGCCGTGTGATAAAATGTCTCGGATTTTTGTAAAGTACGGATATTTCTAGGAACATAACAAATATAAATGCTCCTACTACGTAGCTAAGTACAAACTAAAAATAATACCCTCCAGACATAATCGCTTTAGACGGTGAATGTTATTTAGGATACATTTTTACATGATAAAGAATGGAAAAAATATCAAAAATTAAAATATATCACGAATTTAGGGGATGTTACGATTACAACTTACGAAGTAAATCTTCGGCTGTTTCGTTCGGCCATCCGTGTCGATTAAGGGCGCGAGAGGTATCGTGTGCCGTGCTATCTGAATTTATATGCAAATTTTCTCTATAACGCGCCATTGTTTTCCCGACATTCATAAATAAAGGATGGTAGAATCACGGATGAATCCCTTAACCAAAAGCTCGCTGTTTAGTTTCACGCAAACGGTACATCGGAACTTTCGAAATACGCCATATTTGTTGTCGAAGCTTGTTAGAATTTCTAATTAAACCACACACAGAAATGATAAATCTATCTTAAGCCACTCCGGCTTTAGGTCACTTGGTAATAAGTTGGCAAAGTTTCTTCGTGCGTACTTGCTTTGAGACATCCAGAGATTATGATCAGTTACTATAATTACCAGATAATCGAAATGTTATTTTCGTTTGACCGTTCTTCAAACTAGCCCAGCAATAAAATTCAAGATTCCGTTGGATCGTTTCTTATCGAATCCCACTGTATCTGCATATATTTCGTTCTACGTCTCTCTATTGCTTGCTCGTTACAGATGCAAAATACGAAAATACGAAGAAGAGATCCTTCTTTTATATGCTTTTAGCGAAGTAGTACAGAAACGTTGAATAATTTTCAAAAGATCTTGAATAATTTTGAAACGATTTCGGTAAATGGCTTCGAAATGGCATCGAACGACGCTAATATAATCCTTAAATAATCCCGAACAACCATCGCAATAATTTTTTAACAATCCTGGGACAGGTTTCAAATAATCTCAATAATTCGCGTACTATTTCTTCGTTCGGCTTTTCTATATTTCATAAATCACTTATGAGAGCAAACAAACCTTATAAGGGAGATTCAGTAGATTTCTAGTCTCAGACATATCCCTGTGTTTTTTGTTAATCAAGCTGCGTTTGCTCTCTAGTTGAAAGCGAGCAAACATTTGACAAAAGGGAGCGAGAGTTAGGTGATTCGATTAAATAACTCGGTAACAGGAAGAAGGGAAGAGCAATAGCCATAAAATCGAGGAAGGGGAACAAGACGTTACAACGTAGCCTAGGCGTACGTCAGTTCAAGGAGAAAATCCGCATAAGCGGTGGCGTTTTAAAAAGCATCCCTGTAGACTGTGGAGTTACCTATCTTAGGCATCCCCTTTTTTGCCCTTCTATCGTCTGACTTTTTGCACGTTGCTTTACCATTTTGTGCTCCACTGTTGCTTCACGACTACTCGACAAATAAGCAGTTTCTTATTACTTTGCTTTGTTCATGGTAGAAAGGAAATTACAGTGTTAATAAATATCGAGTTAAAACGAATCGTGATAAAATTCTCTTTCCTCTCGCATTTTAAGAATATTAAAAGCTCGACTTGTGTAAGTAATATGTGCGAATGTAAAATATGCCAAGTATCGAGCCCTGAATAAGTCTTTTGAAGTAAAGACAATTTCGCGCGGAGAGGAATTTGCGCGGTTGTTTTGTCGCAAAAACCTCATCGATCGGTTAGTAAATTTTACAAGCCGGGGAAATTTTACAGGCTCGCAAAAATGGCATGTAATAAAGCATGCGGCGTATAATTTCGTAAATTATAGTCAGACTAATGCGGCCGTGTATGCAGTTTTACACCCCCACCAGGTTTAATAAAATTTATCCGGCAACCGTGACCACGTGCAGCCTCGTGCATGTAGACGAGTCTCTGGCTTTGTATTACATTCAACTCTATCGTAGGATCGTGATTGTATTGGTGAGGATTCCTGCAACTGGGTGGGGCGGTGCGCGAGCGCCTGCGTCAGATAAGACATCCAGGAGCGTGTCTCCTGGGTTATCCTTAAAATATCCAGGCTATCCTATTACCACGAAATTCGAATCGCGGCAGCTTATCATTAATCACGGCCACCCTTCGACGAGCATAGTTGCTAGGGCACCTTGTAGTGTCCTTTTTTCATCGGTTCTATACTTGTTTGTGCGCGTTTTGAAACGCCGTGCGTGGTCGTCATGCTTGACTTTCCCTTCCTGTCATGTTTTCCCTTTATCTTCTTCTTTGCGCTTTTTCGATTCCCACAATGTTGGTCGTTCTCTTCTGAAGTAGCGATTCATGGCGAACCACTGAAAGAGAACGAAACGATAAATCTACAGGCGATGAACGAGGTGCTCGGCAGCTTGCCCTTGTGTTCACTCGATCGACTTTTATTTCAAAGCTTGGCTGGAAAGGGATAGTCGTGAGAGAACAAGAGCAAGAGCGAGAGAAGAAATGTATAGATATGTAAGGGAAGGAAAGAGAGCGACGAAGCAGGTTGAGCCTAAGGAAAAAATAAGGTTGAGGGGGTGGGAAACCGAGGGAGAGTTTGGATGCGCGTACGACGTGAAACACGGCCCAGTAATTTGGAGAAAATTTAAAGCTCTCTGTCGGGGTAATTGCATAGGCGTCTCTATGCCGCTGTGTGCGCCGTTTTCTACCGCGTTCTCTTTTTTCACCTTCTTTCTTTTTTCTTCGTTTTGCGGGTTTGTTTTTCATTGAAGGCGAGAGGACTGAAAGGGTTCCTAATTAAATGATACGCTCGCGCTTTCTCACCGACAAAGAATGTATCAAACGCGTATACGATAAAATTCTACGAGGTAGAAAGACGTGACGAATAGAAAAGATGAGACGCGTCCACAGGTACAAATACGGAACGATCTACTTCCGGACAGTGTGCTCGACTTCGTTCACTGTGTTACGAGAACTTATTACTATAGCGATCCATGGTTACTTATCGCGCTGGATGTATTATCCTTGCAATTTCGTGTCGCTGAAAGGGGAACAAAAGGAAGAGAGAATAGGTCATACGAATAGAAAAGAGAGGGTGGATTTGGAGTGCAAGGCCGGATAAATCGCGGTTGTCCGACGAGATAGACCGATTCTTAATACACGAGGGATTCCGATTTTCATTTTTAAAGAATCGCGCGTTTCAGCGGCTTCGTCCAGTACTGTAGTACCTAGAATTTTTTAAATGAGGCGCACGGTACAAACGGGTCGTCACAGGCCGGCAAAGTATCTTGGAATATAACGTCGCGTAATTTCTAGCGTCTAACGTGTACGCCGACGCGTAATAAACGACAAAAGGGAAGAAAAAATTGACTCCACCCAGCAAGAAAAAGAATAAGTTTGCGTACAGGACGGATGGAGAGAAATGCGGTTGTGCAACTAGAGACACGACTGTAAGTGAGAAGGAGGAAAACTGCGAGTAGTGACGGCGTATGTACTAGTCCGTTTGCAGCGATACGATGTGTTTCCCCACGCTTTTTGTTTTAATTTCGTAGGAGCCACCAACTCTCGTGCCCTCTCTCCTTCATTTCTCTGTTTTTCTCTTGTTTCCTCTCTCATGGGAGCCCCGCGAAATGTACCACGGTGGTTTTCAGCACTGTGGATGCTGCTAGCTATATATCCACCAACCTCTTCCCCTTTACCATCCTCATCCTCCCACTATCCCTCTTTCCTTTCACTCCTCCATTTTCTCCTAACCCCCTCCCACCCATCCTTCCCTCCATCGTGCTATATCCCTTCCCCTTGCACGCTTTTGCTGCCACCCCTACGAGTCGGTAAAGGGCTGAACCGGCCAGTGCAATCCACGACGAGTTCGACGTCGAATCTACGCGTCTCTCGTGTCTTATGCTACGTGATTTTTTCACGCGTTGCTCGCGTTTTGCCGCGCGGTAAAACGATATTGTTCCGTTCGTTCGTTTGACCTTTTATTTCGTTCCGTTCCGTTCGTTTGTTCCCCGTTCGTCAATACAAGAGACCCATACGTTTCACGATTCGCCTCGAGCTCGTTCCATTAGAGACGCTTTGTTCGCGCCTACGGTTCGTCTCCTCGTATTTTCCTTCTACATCGTACGGAACAGCCTCGTTACGCGTCATGCATCGTCGCGTCGAGCGCGTTTATTCTCCCTTAGGTTAATTAGCGTGCGGCCCAGTTTAATGATCTTTCGAACGTCATTAAACTCCCGCTCGGCCAGGGTGCACTCGAGCCGTGAACTTCGACAGGGAAACGCCGCGTCAAGTAGCTGGAAAATGATACGTTTGGGACAACGACGTAACTTCGAGGATCGTTAAGCGAGTCGACAACTTATCGGCGGGATGTCAACATCGTGCCTGTCTCCTGTCCAACTTGACGATCTTGTAATCTATCGAAGCTACAGAATGTCGCGGCGACACGTAAGTCTGCCACTTCGCTCTTTTCAATTTGTCATTTTCATCCTGTTTCTACATACCCACACTCCGTAGCCATCGATTTACCTCGTTGTTTTGTTGCTCGTGAACGATACAGTTGCCGGCGAGATTAAAACCGTACAAAGAGCAATTGTCGCGAGTCGACTAAAGAAAGATTCGGTTCGAACGGAGTCAATAGCGCGCCGGAGGAACTGGAGGAAATTTATAACTCGAATAACTTCGCGATTCGTTGAATATATTTTCTCCCTTTTTCTTTTACCTCCCTTAGCCGGTGGTTCGGTTTTTTTTTACGGCTCGGCAACTCATTGAGTATTCATTCAATACACACGTTTTTTCCGTGGCCTGTACTTCTCCGCGTGTACGGTGTAAGTGTCTGTCTGTGTACCAACGTCCGCGTCTACTTGAATTCTTTTCGAGTGTCAGATGTTTTTTGCGTAAAAGCGGGTCAAAAGAACGGACGGAATCTTTTCACACACTACGATACCTATGAGATACATGTCTATACGTATGCCTGCCTATGTATACCTAGATGTATTTGTATGCCCGTCAAAAATGGATTGTGTGCAAGTCAGAGTAGTACTGCGAATTTTGTTTAATGTTGCGAACTAACTATGTTATTCCCGCATACGTACGGAATACACGTAAAACCGTGTTTAATACGCTTTAATTCTTCGTCCTGGGAACTCGATGAAACTAGATTTTAACTTGGGTGATAAATTTTCATCGTTCATAGAGAATCTACACGACGTCGACTTATCTGTCGAGCAATCAGGTGACAGTTTAAACGAAGGACCTAATTGTAGAACGTAAATCGTCGAGTCTAGGATGGATAAGGTCGTGATTCTGTATATGGCGTAGGCTCGAAATTATGGGATAGACGGGAACTTAGCTGTAGTTTTGGTGCTGTTGCTGGTTCACTGTATCGGGTAGGAGTTTAGAAAACGTGGTATTCATGTAAGAAAACAGTTAAGCCATATTTCTAACGTCGACAGGATGCTACTAAAAAACGATGACGTGTTTCGCTTCGTGCAAGATCGAGGGAAAAAGTCTTGGTTGCAAGAAACAGAAAAGAAAAACGAGAAAACAGGGAGGGGGAAGGAGGGAGGGAGGGAGAGAGAGAGAGAGAGAGAGTAAAAAAAAGGAGACTCATTAATTCTGTTTTTTCGTGCACGATAATGGAAACTCGCTTGAACTTTCTTATTCCTTCGTTAGCCACTCCTGGCGTCGTGAAAAGGCAAAGACTTATTTCGTACACGACCGACAAAGAAGAAACTTGTCATCCTAAAGGGTAATTAAACGGCGATAATTGCGGTGATTACACGTGGATAAATCGTCCGGCTATCGAAAGTTTTATTTGGCATATTAATTTTATTGCAACTGCGTCCGGTCGACATGTAGACGATAACTTTAATTGGCCTGGCGTGTTTCATCGCGTTTCCCGATAATTGTTCAATAATAAAATAACACAAGACTATGTCACTGTTGCCGAGGCTAGAATTAAACTAGCGTAGATTTCACGCTACGCGGTGGTATACAACCCAAAAGGGAGGGATGACCAGCGAAATTTATTCGATCTCAAAGCGAGCCGTTTCACCGTGAAACGAGACTTTGTAGTCATTAAAATAATCCGGATACCCGTTCAAGGTACTTCGTGATTCAAATTACGTTGTAAAAAAAATCTAATTTGTAAACATGTAATCAAATGACCGACCAATAGAGTAGTAGTGCGTGGAATGTAATTCTCGCTAATGAGCACTTTGTTAGAAAACTCGGCGCAAAGAGATTAGGCGAGATTTCGGAGACAGCTCGGAAATTAGTTTCCCATGAAACAACAGGTAAATTCTTCTTCGTCTCTGTCTTATTCGTTTCTCGTACTTTCCTTCCTTCCACTTTCTCACTTTTCACGATCGGACAAATATTATTCTCTTGAACACGGATATCCCTACCGGATTTACGTGTATGTGTGCCGTTTAACTTTAAAAAGGTCCATTCACGATGGATTTCATTGCTGTTAACACCATGCTTCGCGTTTGTCATTGACGTGAGCTGGTGTATGCTTTGTCAGTGAGACAGGTTGAATGTCCCCGTTGATTGCTTTCTTCGATTCCACCTCTTTTCTGCTATGATCAATAACACTGTCAATAGGTGATGGACGACTGGTAGAAAATGTATTTTCACCTGAACGAATCGTACGTTCCAGTAATCCTCATGGTTTCCACGAATTTCAACGGGGACCACCTTGCGCATTTCGGGCCGGTCATTTCGAATTGATTCCCAGTTGAACTAATTTCACGAGTGTGATTGTTCTCCCAGAGACAGAGGCAAACAAACGGCTGGTGGAAGAAGCTTGCATAGATGATATGTCACGATATCGTATCGGAAAATGACAAACACGTATATTGTTCTAAATCTCGCCGATCATTTCAAAACAGTGAAATTAAGCGAGAAATAATTGTAATCGATGGACCGTCGTTGCGATAATATCACGTCCGGGGCGAATAAATATTGGTCCATTAGTGTGTTTTATTGTATACCATATAAATTTCTCCACGTGCTCCACGGAGAATTGAAAATATATCAACAATTTGCAGTAATTTACTGTTGTACATAACGAATTGTATACAATACTTTCATCCAACCTCGCCAGTCTCTGTTATTGATATACAACGTAACACAGGCGCTGTTATATCTGCAGGTAATTTTATTCATGAAAAAAAGCGACAGATTATTACGAAGTATTATTGAATGGCCAGCATCGCAAAAAATTTTTCGCGCTTCGACGGTTTTAATAAAACGGCGTATTACGTTTCACGTAAACGACATTCGCACCTTTCGTGAAATATCAAATGTAAAACGTTTCCACGTTGGTAGGATGGTTTCTCGCAAAAATCTCGATCACTAGTGTGGCTAACATTCTACTAACCGTAGCGTGGCATTTGTATCTTTCCTCTTTTCCCTTTTTCTTTCTCCTGTTTCTACTTCGTTTCCTCGTCTCCTCCGCGAAAAGTATTTCTTTCCGAGAGACAAAACGTTGTTCACGCTTCCATTCTAAACTTTCCTCCCCATTTAATAACCGCACAATGCAGCTCTACGCTTAACATCATCGTATAATATTCTCCGTAGCGCGAGTTCCTTACAACTGTTTTTCAAAGCTTCATCCTGGTCATCGTACGAAACAAAAGCCTGGCTTTTCCTCCCGTGACGCGAGAATGTTAATCACACTTAGTGTAATCGCTCTGCACAGAAAACCGAATACCCCTCGATACCGCGGAAATGCAATCGTGAAAAGTTTCAATCGGCTCTCTCGAGCACCGAATAAATATCTCGATGTATACGGTGTAGCGCCAGAAAAAATAACATTTTTTTGACCGTGTATATCCACGAAGTCTGGTTTGCGCGCGAAATTATGCACATATGTAATGCGAATCGATACCTACTGTACAATACATAGTCTCGATATGAATGAATACCAAACAGGATGATACAGATTTTCAATTAACCGCTCTTCCTTGCGCGTATTCATCGACGTCCTCTCGTTCATTCGTTTTGTTTCGTTGTAAATGAACCTATATACCTGCATGCGCGTATAGGTATGCATGTAAAGAGAAAGACGCTAGGGAGGTGAAACGTATTGCGTCGCCGTGACGTTCGCCACAATACCGTTGTCTCGTTGGAATAAAGGGCAACGATTTTCATTTAAATGTCTTCGGGTCAGTCAAGTGGCCAAATAGGACGTGACATCGGGCGACGATCGGCTCGATAATCGATACGAACCCATAGGTTAAATCGATGCTCAGGATTATCGGCACTTTAATCGACGCGGCAATTGTGCAATTTCGTGTATCACCGAGAGACAGAGCGAGAGATGAATCTGTACACAACGAAGTGAACTTAATTACCCAGTACGGATGCCAAATTCAGGCCAGACCGTTCCATCCTGCACATGTACGAACGATACGTGTTTATGCGAAAGGGAAAGACCGGATGGTGCAGATAGAGGGATCTACATTATTCAACGGTCGACTCTTTAGTCGAAGCTTCTTTACGTAATACGCTCCTCTTCTCTCGGTATTAAGTTTTTCGTCATCCTTCTCTCTGTGACGACCGATCCGTCTGGAAGCGTACCTTTTCAATGAGCTTCGTCGAGCTACGACAGAGGGTTCACATCCGATAAACCCGATAAATTCCACCGACAAATGTCCTCCCGGATACCAATTAGTATTCATAAAGTCGACCGCTCTTTATCCTCTGCTCCTGATCCTAAATCCTTAATCCGCCATATTTCCTAAGAAGATACGTAGCCTTTGTGAACTCCGTGACTTTGCTCCCCGATGCCGATAGATTCCTGAGAAATCGTGCGTTATCATGCTGTTCGTTATCATGTCGATCACGTACCCTTCTTTACAGATTAAAACACGAGGTTTCTTAATTCGAAACGTGAGTCATAATCTCCGATAAGAGGGGAAGCTCTAGCTTGTTTATTAAGATTCTGATCGTCCCTGGTGTTAATTCCGATAAAGGTACGGCGAAAAATATAGACGTAAGAAAGTTGAGTCGCGTGTATCGAGAAAAGAGAGACATTGAGTTATATTCTAGTTATTCACTGACAAGCCAGAAGCATGACAGCGGACTTATTTAAGGCGGTTCATATTTTCTAGCGTGCTTATTATTCAGAACGATCCATCGTCGAGCTTCATTCTCCAAATTCACCGAGAAGATGGCCGTAAAATATCAAAGCTTTTTCGCTTACTTTGACCTTTTAAATGGTCCGGTGGAAGATTCAGGAAACACTTTCCATTTCCCTCGAGAGATTTCTTTTATCAAAGTAAAAGAGCGATTCAAAAATGACCAAAGCCCACGATAAAAGGAATCAAATTTTCCAGAAAACTTTCCGCTTGTACGGTGAAGCGAAAGAAAAAATTCTTTGATCCACGTTTGGTAATTCGCATACCTATTGAATAGCTTGGAAAATATTTAACAGGTAGAATCGTTTTTCATCGATGCATACATTTCGAGTTCTCGCGAGTAAGATAATAGCTCGGTGGCAGTAACCATAATCGTTATACCCGCAGACCTTAGCGTAAACTAAGACGGTATATACTCGAAAGCTGAAAGACACTACACACACACACACACACACACACACACATCTGACATTGTACCTTTTCCTGAATAATTCGCGCTTTACACCGTACTACGATTCCACAGCATAAAAAATGGACGGAAAAATATCATCGACTTGTTTTTCTCCGTCCACCGCTCAATCTTACGAGAGTCTTCAAAATCTTAATCCTACACCGTGTTTCCGCGTTCTTGATTTATTATTACTTTATCTTAAAATATGCATCTACGTTGGAACATTTACCACAATTTCATTTCTGTCTCACGCACCGTCTCACACATATTCCAAGCTTATCGTTGATGCTTCCACCTCTAGTTGTTGCCTCTTCCAACGGCGTGAACCGCATCATCGTTTATATCCCGTTTGCCTCAGCCTCGTTTTTCCTCACTTTTTTTTATTACTCCGACTCGCTCGCGACCTTAGTCGCTCGTTAAATTTCGCGCCGTCTTCCGGGAGCTTAACGCTTCACGTAGTAAAGATAGGAGAGGAAGAAGTGCTCTTCTCGTGGGCGAGGGAAAAGTTGCTTTTCACGGGATGTATCGCGGTGTACTCGTGAGCTTTGGTGGCTGCCGCCGTGGCGTCGCAACGATTCGTTCGTTTCTCGAGGATCCTTTAATGAGTGATGATCTTTTAATAAATGCCGCCTCTGTCGCGTTTTCCATCTTCAGCTTTGCCGTGTCCAAGTGAAAATTTTCACCGTCTATTCCACTCGTTCCATCCAAGAGTCCTCTTCCATCGAATCGTTTCGAAATGATTTTCTCTATCCCTTTGGCCTGTCTGTCTCTCACTTTTTTCTCTCTCACTCTCTCTTTCGTTCCTCGTAATTCCCACCGGCTGACTAACGCGTTTCACCGTCGAAAACGAAACCGTACGTACGTTACACGTCGGACAAATAGACTTTTATACGCGTACCTCGTGGGATCGTTGTTTTCTACGAGTTTACAATTCCCGGATGAACGACGAAACAATGAATAGCCCGGAGCAACAGATTCGTCGAAATTAATTCACCGAAAGTAATTCTCTGGTTTTATTATCATTAACGGTTATTACGCGCGTAAATTATTTACCGAGTTTCCAATTAATATAACGAATTAAAAGGCGCCTACGTAAACGCGAAAATCACGAGCTATTCCGATGCAGAAACGTTTAAGGGACTAGTCTGAGGCGAAAGCCGAGAAGAAAGAAAGAAAGAATCGCTATTAAATTAAAGTGTCATTCTCTTTTCCGCTTCGTCTATTTCATTTTCTTCGTTTAGGGGTTTTCGAGATTTCGGGTCAGACCTAAACGAAAAGTAAAAAGAGCCCTGTTACCATTAAGATTTTACGAGCGTCGAGTCTGACAACGAGACGCTTCTACTATACTATACTATATCCACTGTGCTCGAATTTCAGGAAGGTGAGCAGTATCAGGAACGAACCGACCCTTAAGGAAGCGAGTCATCCGTAATCCCTGAAGCAGTGCAGCTTGGTCTCGGCCTTGTACGGATACCAACCGCGGGACAGGGCAAATTCCTCAAAGGAGCGGGTTAACCACGACGATCTTCCACGAAGACAGGCCACGCGCTACTATCGCTTGAGAGTGGCATGCGCGTGTGTGTTTACGCAGGTAGACGTTCTTGGGTTCGAGGAAGTTGTGGAAGAGAAGGATCGGCTTCTCTGCCTAGAGGCAGACACGGAGAGAGCGTTAACTTGGTTGGCTAAAGACACAGTCGTCTGGTAGCCGCAGCTTGCCGCAGCTTGCCGCAGTATTCCACAAACTTACACAATATCCACAAACCCGGCAGCCCGCGAAATTCTTTAGTAAATCTTCTGGCATTTGCCTCCCGAGACGAACGCAACGCGTGTGTAAAACGCGCTGAAGAGCAACGACGGTTTGCCGAGCGAGAAGGAAGCAGGCCGTGTGCCGGTTAAGTGTAGCCGAGCGTCGAAAATGCATCGTTGAAAAGGGTCTCGAGAAGAAGGTGGAAACGTTGCGCCGAGCTCGCTGTTAACGCGCATCAAGAGTGACGTCGGGTTGGAACAGTTGAGACATTCGTAAATGAGGGACCAGAGAAGGTAGGCGTGACAAGGGTCCGCTTAAGCCAGAATATTAGTCGTGTCATCTAATGATCGTCGTGTTTCGCTTCGTCCATTTAGTTTTGTAATATCTAGAGAAATTTCTACCCGTGTCGACCCCGGTGCGAATCCTCGTACATTTCAAAGTTCCGCTTTGGACCCTCCTCTTTCAGCGTTGACATTTCCTGTATTTCCAATTAAAACCTGAATAGAGGAACGTAGATTCACGAAGGAAGGACAACGTGACACGAAAGTCCTGACGGTTGACGCGGTAAAGAGATGGTAGTAGCTCGGATTCGTTATCGGTGTTGACGCAGGCAAGTATACCAGCGGATGTTACACTGTAGAAGGATTCAAAAGAACCCAGTCGAGGGGACAGGAAGTGAATCGGAAGCAAGAAAGCTTTTGCGGCTGTGGAAATATTAATGTTAGAAATTAAGTCATCCTGTGTATTCGCTGAAAGCGTCGTGAAATTCCCACCCGATTCCGTTAATATCTAACTTGAAGCAGTAAAGAAAAACCTTGTAGTAGGAAAGTAGCGGAATAGAAGCGCGAATGTTGCTTGTCGACGGCTCTTTCTCCTTCTCTTTCTCTGCCCGTCTGTACCGTCGGTGTCTATGTTGAGTAAAAAGAAAGACAGAGATTTCTTCACAGAAGTAGCCCGTTGGCTGTGGAACAGTAGTAACGGAACGCTGAAAGCCACTCGAGAAAGAGAAAACCGGGAAACGCGCTCGGTTCTATGGCCTAGAGCATCCTGTATTTCTGATAACGTACAGAATTCAGTAATGTTCCATGCAGGAAGGTTAGTGAATGAAGGCTGAATGGAAAACCGGTAAGCAAGAAAGTCCTTTCGCCTAGAGGCGAACTATTAACTCTGCTTCCAAAGGGTGTCGTCCAACGGCTCGCCACAACGTCTTGCGAACTTCAATAATATACACCACAGCGCAGTTCAAGTCCGACGGCCGTTGCGATACTTGTATCTTCCTGCTTGTCCTCCGGATGCATGAGAAGGGATCTGGTGTACCTCGAACGTTTCGAAAGGCCGTAACCTATAACTGTGGAACAATAGTCGAACACGACGACCGAGCAACTTGCCAGAGCCTTCCGTGGCATTTTCTTGGCTTGTACGCTTCGTGTGATCGCGATAAAACAAGCTCGAGAAACCGACTTCTGCAACGCTTCGATCGAAAGAACCCTTTCTCGAGAACGGTTGCTCGTGTGGCTGTCACGGAAGAACGACTCGTCTGTAATTTCTAGAAATTAGCGACGGTTAACGACGGTTGCCGTCGGTATACTTTAGAACGAGACACGCCTCATGGAGAAGTTGGTAATCCGTGAACTGACGCAAGACCGAGGGGATTGATCTAGCTAAGCTACTCACGAAGATGTTTTAGCCCTGTCGCAGGACCGAGGTCAGTTCTGCTTCCTAGGTTTCCAGGGCAACAGAAACTTTTCTCTTTCTACGGTCGTGCTAATCAATCCTTGGAAACGGCGACCAGAGAACAGGCAACAATTGCAACACAGTGGAACGCGATAAAAGGTTCCCTCTGTCTACTCGAAATATCGAAAACAGCAAATCGACGCGGAAGAATCGAGTTTCTTCAACGACGTTTCCCGACCTGGTAGAGTAGTTGTGATGTAACCTCCGAGAATTCCTTCTGAGTGTAAGGAGCGTTTTCAATCTCAGATAAAACCCGTGGCTCGAGAACGGGTACCAATCGAGGGGTTAACGTTGGATCAGAGAACGACACGGTGAATGAGGGCGGGCGACGAGGCGCTGGCAATTGGCGGCAAGCTGGGTGAAAAAAGGCGAGGCAGAAAAATATGGTGCACGAGGCCACGGGTCTATGGCACGGTGCGGGATTCAACGTATCGAGGTGGCTGATGATCATAATACACGGATACCGGGCCACCACCCTTTTGCTATCCATTCTGCTTAACGTGCTGGTGCGAACTGCTGGTAAGTATAGACGTGTTCACGTACGCTTCTCGGTTTCCTCGGCACGTTTGTTTCACTCTCTACCATACAAAGCTCCGATCTCAAATGTTTGCGTTTCGCTCGATGGAACGTTTCGTCGTTTCGCCTACGGCGAATCCATTCCATGCTACGTAGCACTCGTAATCGTCGCTTTGTCGAGACCAGGCGCGTAATACGGGGACTATATACGGGCTAGCGTGCCCGTCCTGGATCGAACTCCCTTTCGAAATGCCTACGATCATTTTTATAGATCTTCCCGAGTCGAGTTGCCCTCGAATCCACTTTACTGGTCTCGTACCATCGTAATAATATCTTCGCTTAGACTTCAATCAGCCGTAAAGATCTTAACGCGCCATCTTTTGCTAAGATTTTCGCGATACAAGGCCACTTCGGTTTTAACAAATTCCAACCGAATTACATCTGTATCGTCCGTATAACCTACCTACAAAGCGTTTCGAAAGTACGACGATCTTCTTCTTCGGCCGGAGACAATCTCATGAAATCCGTCGAAGGTCATTACGCCTCATCGATTACTCGAAACACTTCTTGTTCGTATCCGTCTCTATTAACCGACAGTCTGGAAATTATTCTCGGTGAAATTGCATTTATTATTCATTGCTCTGTATGAATACGGATTTCCCGTATTATCGCGCTAATAACTAAGGGAATTTTTATCTACCTATTCTTATTACCGGGAACGCGTATTAATCGCTATACACGACTCGAATACAGGTTTGCTCGCAATAGTTTCGCGCTAATAGATAACGCGCGTAGGTTCAACCATCATAAAAGTTGGCGCTTTTATGCGTCCCCAGGCGCACAGGGTGTGGACTTTATCGATCATTTATGACGCCAGTGGAAAGACACCGAGATTACGATGAAATTCACCGGAAGCAATAGCGCCGCCCAAACAGACCGAATTAACTATTATATAAAGTTCTTAATGTAGCCATTTAATGTGCTAATGCGGTCCCGTGCTAGGTTCCAGCTTCGATGCTCCTTTTAAGAAGTTAACTCGAGATTCTTCTCGGATCTTCCAGCTACGAAAACCTTTAAGCCCCTTTCTCTTCGTTATTTCATTATCGTTCACGTTGTCCTTTTATACCGGAGATATTTAACGCCCTTCATTCATCTCTATCTTTATGTACATATATAATCGTGCAAATGCTATTACTAAATTCCAAAGATAACAAGTGGCTTTGCCATTTTACGTGCCGGCCATTCTCAAAGTGAATAAGCGTCCATTATTCATCCGATCGGTGACATATGTAAAGAAGTTTTCGCGTTCCGAACATGTAAATTACACCGATCCATCCTTCGTTCGTTAATGCGCAATTAAGCGCAGGGGTTTTGAATTACAAGTTTATAAATTACAGATATATCTTTGGAGCAGCGAATAAAGCAAGCCGATTATAATATTGGCGAGGAACGACAAAATAGCTGGTCTGGTGTCGATTAGTAGTGGACTCTTGATGCGTGACCATTATTGCTATCGAATTATCGCTTCATCGGGACGAAATTGCACCTGAAATTCGATCATTTCGAGAGCCGTTCTTTAACGAGAACGTTATGAACCCTTGGCAACACCCTGCGGGCACAAGTGCTCGTTTATCTCTCGAAATCGTTGACATTTTACTTCGATTTCGTTCACCTTCCCCTTTCTACTCTTTCTCATTGTACTCGATAATTCTTTGTTCGATAATATCTCGCTTATTTTCCCATATCCTTCATATTTCAGCCGACATAATTTCAGTTTTATTATTAACGTACGAAGAGGTTAATGATAACGTCACGCGTTTTCATTATGTAAATGAATGAACGAAAGTTTGTAAATAAAGTTCAGCTCTCTGGTACCTGGTATAAATCGCAATACGCGTGTTTATGCGCCAACAGATGCACGCGGCAAATATTTTCCCCGTAGATTACGAGCATAGATACTCTGTGACAAACTATGCCGTATGAGGTACAATATCACGTTTAAGCACGGTAATAAAGCACTACCAGAGTTCCGCACTTTCCAATGCCATGAAATCTCGTCGCACGTAACCTTCCTATCCTCGCGAGTCGTTACATCTCTGTTTGTCTTATCTATTGATCCCTGTCGTAGACATGATTCGATTAATACGTGTCTGTATTTTGATATATTATTTAGCAGGTATTATTTGCTCAAATTATAATTCGCAACAAATACGTCGAACATGGTATACCAAGAGCGAAATAAGCACAAAAGCCTTAGCCCTTTCATAGCGATTCATCGTGAAAATTATGAATACGTCTCGTGCGTTAAATTTAAGTCAAGTTTAATCTCCAGAATCCGACTGGACTGGCTTCCATCTCTCGGAATTTATTACATGCTATTTACCATTCTCCTTTCGCGAGGAATCAGCCTGGTTCACCGCAGATTTCCAAGAGTTCGTACAGAAGCCGCGCGTAACTTAATTTAATCTATTTCTGCGTGAAGCGATACCAGCAGGGTTACTTGTTCAATTTAGCAACACACCGAGAGATGCATCGCTCATGCAAATTTTAGATGCACGCTTAACCCTACCGCGAAACTTCCGTGGAAGGCCTGGCGATTTACTTAGGAAAACATATCGAGCTAGTGAAACGCGCCACGTGTACCTTCGATGAACAAATATTCGCTAAACGAATAGCGGTGAATTTATAGTTTCCCTTCAGGGGGTTTGTCGTTGGGCCACGGTTAGGCTCGTTTATGAGCGTTTATTCGCTTTATTGCGTCCGTAGCCGGACAAAAAGCGTCTCCGCGAGTCCGCGTGTCTCCGCGCAGGCTATGTAAAGAACGCGGTAAAAAGGCCGCTTTCATCGTGACGCGTCTGTCGGATCGTAAAAGAGAAAAAAGAGAAAAAAAGATACACGACGTGTCGGGAAGGGGTGAACCGGTGTGCAGTGTCGCGGTTGTTCATCAGTTTACTTGCTAAATATACTTGGATGAACGAGAGGAGAAATATCGCGCACGGTCCTGTTTCGTATTCTATATCTATGACCATCTGCTGGGCCGGCTGTTACACGCGTGTGAATGTTCGTTTTGCTCGTGTAACGTAGAATTTTGGTCCGAAAAATAGTTTACCCGACGGCTCGTTCCAATGCGAGAGAAATACAGAGGCGAAATACAGAGAACGGTGCGTTCGATATATTTCATGATTGTTACCCGATGAAGCTTATGCCCGAGGCTACACGCAGCTATGTACCGTACTACGTGTTTAGAACTCACGATACTTATTATACGTACCGTGTGTAAGACGTGTCGGAAACACCAGTACTGTTCCGGGACGTTTTGAACATCGTCGAGAAATTTCCTTCAATGCCGCGATTTACGCGTGTCTCGTGATACCTGCACCTTCGTCGCGCTCTGAGATTTCTGGAAAGCGAAACGACCTTCGAAAAGCGTACTTGCCGTATTCCTACGCGAAGGAATCTATGCGAAGGAAATGTTCACGTTATTTTACGTCACGAAATCGTGCTGTCTCGCATTGGGAATAAATTTTCGCAGCCGGGGTAGTTGAAGTTGCCAACCAGAGAGAAAGAGAGTGCGGCATGCTGAAGTTATGGTGAAACAAACGAGCTCGACATCGTGGTGTTTTATTTCTAGTTTAGCGAACGTTGGAGAAAAGTTGGTAGTTAAATTGCTCTGAAAGACGCTTAGCGCATGGGAATTTACGAATATTGCTGTTCCTTAAGCCCCAGAAGTATCTCATTTCCCAAGTTTTCAGTAATAACGACACCTTACAGTCGATTATTCCTGTCATAGGATTACTCTTTCCTTTTTTCCACTATCTTCGGTATAAAGGTTGATTTTCGTTTAACGAGCTGGTCAGAACGATTACAAGAATCTGGTTGTCATGCCTGGGTGAAATCGATTTACGTCGAGCAAAATATAACACCAGCGGCTGCTATCTTTTAAAATGTTGATTGCCTCGTTCAGCCCGACCATCCATTAATTAAATTATGCAACAAGGAACGAAAAGGAACGCGTAAAAGCAACGTTTTCCTTCCGCTTAAAGAGAGTTTCGATAAGCTGGTAGAAAAAAATTAACGCCTCAAACAAGATTTTCACTCGAAAATACCTCGATGGGACTTTTTGCCTTCACGTACCATGGTATAGATACGCTCCATAACAGGATCGCTCGTTTAAGTTCTTATTATTTTAATAGAAATTCTTGGCACGGTCACGTTCTTGAAAATAATGAAACTTTTCCCGGATAGCCTTTCGAAGTTTCGCTATTTGTTTTTACCCGTCTCACTCGGTGCTCCCATATGTATATGTATTATCCGACGGCTCTCGAGAGTCCGAAGTTAGATCGAGTGTCGGACGAATGGAAAAATTTCGGCTAGTAAATTTGACGTTCTATTGAATAATAGGGATCGGGTAAAAGAAAATGGAGGAAGAGAATCAAAGCGAACTCGCTGCATTCGTTAAACACTCCCGCCACGGAATTCTTCTTATCCCCGAACTAAACTTTTACCTCGCCGCGCGAACTCCCGCGAAAAATCCAGCTTCGCCTCGTGAAAAGACAGTTAACCGTTCGCAAAACTCGTCGAGAAGAGCTTTTTAACATTTATCCTACGAAATTTTATGCGCATATCTCGCGCAATTGCACCCTAGCTGACTAGATGGCTATTAAATCCGCGTATGATCAGTCAGACGGAATTTAAATGATATACTTATGCATACTGTACTCGGGATTATTCCGGTCTTATTAAAATTGCAATTTTTGATCCGCTTTTATGCCAACGCCATAAAAATTAATCGCGAAAGTATGTTAAAGATTCATAAACGTGTATCATGACGCTGCTTTTCATACGTATGTATAGATAAAGAGGAGTAATGTAACTAATACAAACGTGTATTGGTATAACACAATTAGTGCTAACACGTAAAAGATTCTCGCAATCTGCGCTTTTAATTCTTCTTTTTCTACCTCTTTTTTTTTGGAGGGATAATGTACCGGTGGAAGGAACGAAAACCGCCAACGTCCCACTAGCATAAGTAAGGAAGCGACGACGCTGACAAGAGAACGTTTTTCTTTTCGAGAAGATGAAAGTTTCCCAAACTTTGCCCGAGCAACAGTAAGTCTGTGGTTACCCACCTTCCACGGCTTAAAACTTTAAATTATCATTAAAATGATTCGAGAGTCGTATTATCCTTCGAAAAGGAGATCTACTTCCATCGAATTTTTTAAGCTTTCCTCTGACAAGAATTATTGCATTAAGTTAATCCTATCCATCATGAAAATTAACTTCGATTGATTGACCGTATTTTCTGCTGCTTATCACGGTCGGTCATCAACATTTGTCCTGATTCATGGCTCGATCAACTTGTTCGATGAGAGATAACAAATAAACCCGTTAGAACTACAAGCCGTCGTAGAAAGACAGATCGACGGAAGTTAACTTTGACTTTCCAGCACGCTCTACGGTTAACTGAATGTTTAAAATTCAACCCATCGATAAATCGTACTCGATCAAACAACGAAAAGCTATTCGTCCACAATTCTTCTTATACGTCTTCTTTCTCTGACATTTCCATTTGACGCCTCTCATTCCCTGTTAGCAAATAAACACGAGAAAAGAACAATCCTTTGTTTCAACAAATCCTCTGGGGCTATTCGAACGAGGTGCGCATAAATATTTGAAGGGGTCGATAGGTAAGGCGCAAAGGGGTTGAGTAAAGTCCAGAGGAAAGCCTCTTAACGAGGATCCTGCTGGTGGTACGACGAGCTTTGTGCCGAGGAGAACCATCCTAAATCCTGCAACGACATGGCAATCATTCCTTTGATTTAATGCTTATTTTTCAGAATACCCGACAGCGGTCACGGCGGAAGTTGTCCCGGCGAACGGGAATTCGTTAGAAGCCAGCATGAAACCATTGGACATCGACCTACCGCCTACGCTTCCGATGACCTTCGGTACCGAAAATTCCACGGTGATCTCCGCCCAATCTGGATCTACCGCTCTCCTACCCTGCGTCGTCCATAATCTGGGGGATGGAATGGTGAGATTCAAGTCGCGGAACATTCTTCAAAAAGTTTTTCAAAAAGCATTACCCGGAGTTCGGGTTTTACGCGATTTCCGTTCCCAAGTGAGCAGAAAAGTTATTATCATATCAACGTTAGAGCTGAACGGGGTGGCCTTTGGGAGAATCGAGGGAAATGAGGGTTAGTGGCTGTTCGTGCCGGGTTTGTAGCCGAGGTGTAGCGAACGATAGGATTTAAAGAAACAGAAGAAATCAAAGAAATAGCCTCGTTTTTTCTTTTTTCTTTCTTTTTTTTTTTTTTTTTTAGTTCTATGACAGATTTTTGTACGTAAATTGTGTCGCTGTTCTCGTTTAGGTTCATCATCGTTAGCTATCTTGTGTAGATCCTCTTAAACCTCGTTATTATTACAATTATGAACGAGTCCAAATTGGAGGATAATACATCGGCTCGAAAGAAAGATTTTAATTGAAGTGAAGACAGTCGAGACTTTTAATTGGAAGGTTTATTCGTGGCACGCGATTGGATAAAATGGAATTAAAATCTAAAGAGTCGGGCGACACGGGACTTTTAACTTTTCAGTTGTATCTCTTTCATCCCTCGGTTGTATTGTTAAAAGTAACAAAAGATTTTACAAGCCCGTCAAATAACATGTTAATAGCTTTCAATTATATCCTATGGATCGTCGGTTATTCGTGGATATTTTATTATCCTTTCCACGGGAATACGTATCCAACGTTCAAAATAGAGGACTACTCAGTGCCGGCCTGAATGTCTTAATGAAATTTTCGATGGAGCTACAGAAGGAAAAGAAAATCTATAGGAGGGCAGAATAAAGCTAGCGGGAAAGAAAGAAGAAAGAAGACGAATCCGAGAGAGAATTCACAGCCTCTTTCGTTTAGCTCGACAAGTTTCGAAAGTTGCGAAATAAAATGTTTGCGTTTCCCTTCGTTAGACGAAGTCGCTTCCCCCGGGTTCAGCCATTGTTAGCTTCGGTATACCTGCAAGCCGAGACTTCGGAACGCGGTACACGAACACGGGAATCTATGTGAGAACCAATTCGCTATCTCGAACTTTGTTCTCCATTTTTATCGAAGCGATATCGCCGTGAAGTAGAAAAAAGAGACGTCAAATGAAACAGAGCTTAATAGCTCGTGACGACGGCTGATTGTTTTATGGTCGTTGGACGAAGAACAAACACAGCGAAACAAAAAAAGGAAGGGGAAAGAACATGCTTCTTTCGAAATTAGTGACTCGTAACGAAATTCCATAATGCATAAGCATTTCCTGAGACCGCAAGTATAGATTGTGCCTCATAAATACGATGGACGCAATCAAAAGTCGAGTGGAGGGGTGAAAAGCAGCGTGTACCATTTCATTAAGCCGCATATTCGCGGCACTTTATCGCCGCTGTGTTACGCGTTACGTTCCAATGGCGAAAACTTTGCATGTCGCGCGCAATTAGCTCCGACGCTCGAGAGGCGATCGCGTTCGCATTAATATCATCGGTGCACGTAACACGAAACGTCCGGACGATAACGATTCCGGCCGACCTCTCCCGATTTAAACGTGGGAAAAGGGAAACGTTCCGATGAATGTTACCCCGAATGCACCGACGAATTGTCATCGTCAAGAAAGAGAAGTAGAAGATCGACAATGCGCGCGCCATTAAGGCGCGTCGCTATATTCGGGAAACGAGAAATCAGAGCGAAAGGTTCGGCAAGCAGAAGCCCGTTTTCCCATCCAATCTCACGAGATGCTTGACATTTTGTTCATCCCCGTGCACGCGCATAGAAATGGCACGGTTCCGCGAGCACCTCAGCTACCGCCATTCGAAAACTGTTTTGCCCGGATGGATGACATCCAACCAGGGAAATTTCCCTCTTGTGTTTTTTCCGCGATATTCACGGAGTTATTACCGCGTTATTTGTCTTTTTCCGCGCGCGCAGTAGTCGCGTTACGCAATAATTTGGTGGTCGAGCACAGAGCATCATCGAGGTGGAATGAGGAACGTGGGGGATGAGTAGAATGGAAAGGGGAAAGCGATGGCTGGGAGGGTGAGTACGGAGGTCGAGTTAAATCGACGCAGGTGGAAATCAATAGGAAGGTCGCCGTCGAACAATTCGCACGCTACTTCTATTGTCGCTACGTGCTCGGTGGCTCGGTCGTATAAAATTTCATTGCGTGCTTGGGGAAAGAGCGAAAGAAGAAAACAGGGAGAGCAGGCAAGGGAAAGTAGAGAAAGAAGAAGAAATAAAAGGAGAAAGCGAATAGAGAAAGAGAAAGAAAATGGAGAAAGGTACGAGATAATGAAACCGGCCGTATCGCTGCCCGTGCATCGCCGGATCGCGCGCAAAGTCTTTTGCAATTTTGCAAGAGCCTTGCCTTCTAATTGAATGCGACGTCTTCGAACTGAAAGAAGTCTATGTACGTTTCGACTTATCCCTCGAAGATTGCCTGTCCTTTATATGAAATCTCTTTTATGTAGCCAGCGAATAGAAAGGAGAAGCGCACGGACATATCGTATCGATGGGTGAAACATACTATGCTACTTGCTCCACGAGATTGAAGCGGCATTGCCCATTAGAGAGCCACGTGTCTCGCGTACAGGAATCGTACATGTTGCACGAGACACGGGGAATTGCGGTGAAGCGACGAAATAAGGACAAGCATTTAAACACTACAGGAATTTACATACATACGGTTCGATTTTCCAAGTTTCTTTGTCCCGCGACTCATTGTTCACGGGCAACTTCTTCAATGTAAACCGACATCCGTTATTTCTCTGAGTACGTGCGTATATATAGTAGCTTGACAAAGATAAACAAATCGTCTAGAGACTTAATAAAGCCGGGGCTATTTTAGTCTCGCATTCTTGTCTCTTTAATTAACAGATCGAAAATCGAACGAACGCTCGATTCGCACGAACGTGCTCGTTTCCCCTTATAAATTCTCACGTTAGGTCACTCGGAGAATCCCGCGATAGCATCGTTTCAATTAATTCGCCAATTCCAGTAACCTCGATTACCATGTTCCGTTTTTTCCCCTTTTATTATTAAGGCTCTCATCAACGCTAAGTAATACTCACGACCCCAAGGCCTTCCTCCTTTTTCTATTTCTCTTCCATCTTTTCCCCTCCGTTTCGCTATCGCATGTTTTCCATTCTTTCGAGTTGCCATTTCGCGCAGCCAGTATTATGGTAATGGGTATTTTGGTTAAACGGTAGCTTGATAATCCGCGTTCCACCGCATCACGTGACAACACTTGCCGGTCTTTGAAGCTTTTATCTCGATTGCGCCCGACGAAAGTTTCACATTTATGAATGCGTGTCGTTGCCGTCTCCGCCTCTCTTTTTGTTCTATCTTTTATATATATATATATATATACATATATAGCAAATATATATATATATCCATAGTTCGTTAGAAAGTAACGACAGGCTAACGTTCCGAAAAAAAGGGGTTAACTTCGGTTGGCCGACGGGAATAAAATCGAAGGGCTAAAGCGGGTCGTGGCCGCCTTTTTACCCATAATTTACAACAATATTTGGATTCCATTCAAACGAGACGAAACCGAAACGCGATGTAAATCTAATTATATCGAATCGGTCGGATTGCTATTGGCCCTTTCGCCTCTGTCTGTCTGTCTGTCTGTTTCTCTCTCTCTATTTTCTCTTTCACGTTCAAATGTCGATGAAAATATCACGCGAAACCGTGACGATAGTGACCAGATATGTCTGGTTGGATCGCGAAATGCGTTCCGCTATTCTATAAATGTTGGTTAAGAGAGCGAACGTGCTTCGACGAATTTATTTTAACGGCAAGTTACGTGAACACAGAACGGGAGGCAACGGAACGGAACGGCCAGGCGAACGTTGTTACAGACAATACGATAGTTTATTTGGTTCATGAATAATAATCTTGCCGTGGCACGATTTAAAGGCAAGAAAATAGCAATTACTCACGGACACTGTGCTCCGAGTTCCTTCGCGATCTGAATCTACGCGCGACTGGAAATTACGTGTACATTAAGGCGTTGTTCTCGTTGAACCCTGTGCCCGAATCGTATCCATCGCAAGAACTCTGTGCAACTTCCAACGAACGAAAATTCACATCGTGGAAACGGCATCGTTGGAACTCGGCCGAGGATCATTAATATGGATCGAATCAGAGGTTTTCCAGTGGGCAGATGGAAGAGCGCGCACACAGTCGACTTGCGTTATAGCTTATTGGTAGCGACGATTTCATACGGACAGTAGTTAAATAATTATAAAAGTGTACATGCGGCCAATATCATTACACTACGTACAGAAATGAAGTCAAAGCGACTATGATCAGTTTTGATCGAGTTTCTATGCTCTTTGATGTTCTAGTTCTTTATGTAACTGGTTCTATACTTTAGCCCTTTATATTTCATGTTTCTACACATTGCTGTAACCTTCCTTTATACTGTTTTATTTTCAAACCCGGGTCTACCATAAGCGTTGTCGTTGTTGTCATCGATGTTGGTGAACGTTCCCAGTTAGCGAATCTCAGTCGTAGATAGGTACACGCGCGATTTGTTACGGCGAGTCAGTGAAAGCATCTTCCATGGTAAAGCGGGTCGAAAAGGGGAAGTTCCGAAGCCGAGTTTGCATTGTACAGGGGAATCTCTTTGGAAATCACTAACGATCTGTATCCTAGTAATTGGGTGGGCTCGCGATGCACGAGCTCGATGGGAGCGGAGAGAACGTGAAAGCGATGTAAGGCATTGCGCTGAGAGCCTGTGTCTGCATTCATGTCGGGGAATTGCTCAATAAGCGTGAACCGTTAGAAGGGTGTCTTGAGATCCGACAAACGTACAAGGACTGATTTTCAGATAGACGGCCAAAACTTCGCTACTGTGTTTCCGCTCTCGACCCCGGGAAACCAGCAACTCGCGCGAACGCCTGTCCGGAAGCTCTTTCCTGTCCATTTGCTCCGTACTAACTTTTTACTTTTATACGATCGTAATTTTCAACGGACCGTGTTTCGCTGGGGAAATTTAAGAGCCTAGGAATTGCAATATCGATAATAGAACATGCGATGCAAAGGGAAAAGAATATCACGAAAAATAAAAGACCTTCGAAGCCGGTTATTTCTGGAGCTTTGTTAGACCTCCTATTAAAATTCTCTCTTTCATCGTTTCGTCTCGCCTGGTCGCAATTAATATCGCCTGCAGGTGCCCACTGGACAAATTGCCACTGAACAATTTACATCGTTCGAACGGTATCAGTATGTTGTTAGAGTTCTGAAAGCCGGTATTAATAACCAGGGGTACGTGTTTCGCAAAGGATAGCGAGCTAACATCCGGTTAGTCTCTAATGGTACAAACTGCATATCTGCATTCGGACTTCGAGTGTTTGAGTGTTTACAGCACGAAAGGGTTTCCGTGGTTCAGATCGCTCCTCCTTAAGGTGAGGAAGATACACATTGACGAAGTTTCGTCGGGACTATTCGAGAATCTCTCCGTGCACAAATTCCTCGACCTATGGAGTTTCATTCAAGACGGTAACACGCGTCCCCGCAGACGTATTCGGTTACTTCGTCCGCGGGAACTGCAAATATGACACTGGGAAAGTGGATGGGAAACGTCTGGTTCGAAATTTCCTTACGCAACAGGCATGCACCCCGTTAGTGGTTAAAGATGGGAAAACGGAGACGAGCAAAGCGAAAAGGAAAGTTATAGACGCACGCCACTGGACGGAGAATTTGAAATGATGGGAGCACCTCAGAAATTTATTTTAGACGGACCGTGATTCATGTTCGGTCAAAGAGAATATGCGACAACTGTAGTGAAGGTGGTGAACGCGGTTCACGTATTTCTGGTAGGAGACGCGAAGCTCCTTTCAAAATTCGCGTATGAATGCTTGGTTCATGTGTTTCATTTCCGATTCATTAAATCCTAAAGAGTTGTTTCGTGACGAATTCTGGAGATAGCCGGGTGGTACGCTCGCGGCTGTTCATGCATTATGCGCGCGCGGACTTTAATAATAATTTAAGCGGGATGTAAATCGAATGGAAGGCTGCAGGGGAGCGGCGCGCCGCTGCATAGAAATGCATGTGGCTTAATTAAAACGGTGCTTTTATGAAACAAATATTTATCGCGATGCACCGACGGAAACTAAATTAATCGTCCGCGTGATGAGACCCGCATTTTTACTCCTCTTTTTTTTATAGTTCGCATTCCATACGCATTATATGGGCGTAAAAAAAAAAAGAAAAAAGAGAAAAATTGCAGGGAACGCGGAGAGAGGGACTCGCTCCTTGATGATCAATATTTGTGAACTTTTATTTATCAATATGTATTGTTCATTCGTAAATTGAACAGAAAGAGAAAAAAGTAACACATTTTCCGATACAATGCATAGTGGTCGAGTTTATTTGAAATGATACAGTGGCTATGGTTTTCTCAACGAAATAAATTTTATTATTTTGCACTTTTATGACAAGTAACGATTTGAAGGGATAACATTGCACATCTATGTACCCTCAGTTTCACCTCCGATCGAACTGTTTGTAATCTCTGGCGGTGGCGAACATGTCTTTTCTAATTCTCCCATTTCGTTTCGCGTTTCCACCTCGTCGTTCCTGCGAATTCGAGCCCCTGGTATGACAAACTAACGGGTGCTTGTAGGAATTCTCCACGAGTAGAACAGTCATTTAACCCGATCCTAAGTTACGCAAAGCAGGGGAGCACGGCTTCAGCTTTCGTTCAGTCCCGCGAAACGGATATCGCGGTTGGATTTCCAGGAATTTCACGATTTCGCTGCGGTGCATGTTTATACGTAACACATTCCACGATTCTCGAATCGTTTATAGATTTGTGTACCATTAATCAAGTGCGAAGTGTAATCGATTCGAGGCTGGGCGTGGTAACCTCTGAAAGGTTTAAAGGAAAACGTGAGTCGAATAGCGTATCATCGCGTCCTTTTATCTACTTGATTACGGACCGATTGAATTTCTTTACGATACTCATCGTATTATGGGAGCACGTGTTATCACGAATTCTGCTTCTCATTGTTCCTCTATTCTCAAATTTTTTTTATTCCTAGGAATATTTCAACAGAGTAAGAACGATGAAAGTTCCGTCAGCAAATTTCGAGAGTACGTGAGAAACCGTCCTTGGAGACGCCGCTCTTTCTCATTCCGCTCTTTCACCGTGTCGGCTGTTTATCCGTCGTTTCTCATTATTCTTCGAGATGTAGCCAATACTTCTCACGATCTAGGTAATCGTCCCAGTCGTTTTTGTTGGCATACATTTCTGATATTTAAATGCCACCTGAATCTCACGAGGTGGCGTCTTACGTAAAAGCTTCAGGTCGGCGTTGGCGTATAGGCGGGAAGCTTACTGAAAGCGGCGAAGAAAAATTGCGTCGGAATTTAAAAGCAAACCGGCATATATAAAGTATCGCGGCGGATGAAATATGAAGGTAAAATGTTAATGAGGGGTACGCGTTAAAGGACCAACGCGTGGCAAGTGGAGCAATTCTCGCGGAAAGCTTCGCGACACGTTGGGCTCAACGTCCGGGTTGGAGTCTTATCGTCCGAAGACAAATCTCTCTCCCTCTCCAATTCCACGCTCAATTTTTCTACCTCGAGTCGCGTAATCCTTCTCCACGCGGTGGCAGCCGAATCATTCCATTTAATCTCTCGCTGAGTGTTTGATATCGTTTCGAGAAGAGGCAGGAGTGCCTTGCGTTTTCTTGATACAAGAGCAGCTTGGCGAATTACTTGGGTTTCGTCTTCGTTTTTCCCTCTCTCTTTCTTGAAGGGCAAATTAAAAGATTAAAAGCTCGGAAAATATAATTGACCGATCCTTGTAAAAGAAACGATGTATTAAAAGGAAGAAGATTAGAGGTATCTATCGCGTCAAGATTATATATTTCAACGTAGACAAACATCAAGAATTCAATTTTAGAGTAAAAACATTCGTGCCCCTCGTTACAAGGTATCTAAACTTTACGATAGACATAAATACGTATAGGAGACGAGATCCTATCGTAGGGGACGGATCTATTTTCCTCTCTCTTCGCATTTCACGGCCAATTCCAACTACGAGAACGCCATCATCTCGTGGCAAGCTCCGAGGATTATCCTCGTTGATAGCACTTCTTGCAATAGGCTTGCGCGCTTTTAAATACAGGAAAGCTTGGCGTGAAACGTAGAAATAGTCACTGAATCGCCCCGGCGAGAATAAAAATCACGGTACATTACACGGATCGCCTATTTACACCCCGATGGCCATGCGTAATATGAGTTTTATAAATTGTTCGCCGCGTCAATATTTCAAGGGGCGAACGTGCAGCGCGAAATGTAAAAAAAAAAACGTCACGTTTACGCGGTTAGCTTTTGTTTCAACTAGCCCGCATTGCGACAAGTTTTAATCTAACCTCTTGTTAAAGATAACATTTTTTCATTCAAATTTTTTATCGAAATGTATAGCTCACGCGTCATGTGATAACATTTGCTAACTTGGATATTGATATGGAAAAATTATATCATTTCAAGCGTAAGTCATTCGAAAGTCATGAAAGGTCGTCCCAGATCATTGGCATTCAGGCTCATTTTTAAATCATGAGTAATCATTAATATCATGCCATTGACGTTTTAAGGTCATTTGAAAATCTTTACAAACTTTGGGAATAAATATCGCACATCGATTGATTAACAGGTGTTTCCTATTCAATTATAGCTCATTTACAAAAGCGACGTGATAATGCTAAGTGTTAAAGAATGAAAGGATATCGATTTTCCAGATAATACGGTACTTTTAAAGCGAGTGGGTTTAAAGTAGCGATAATATCGGACGTGATCGAACCGAGTGATACTAGATAATTTATCGAATAAACGCGAATCACCTGTAGATAGAATTTCTCATAGTGCGTGTCACACGGTATATCGTGCCTCAATCAATTCTAGTCACGAGCTGTGCAATCATCCTGTGTCACAGTTCGAGAAATTATTCTGGCCGAGGGCATTTCTTGCTTACCCTCAGGTACACAGAATCTCAAGTGAGAACCCGCGTACGGCAATTACTGATCGTTATTGATGTAGTACATTTACTAGACTGTAATATGCGCACGATATTTACAGGGCAGTTACTAGTTTCCGAAAGTTACCAAACTACGATCGCAACTCGATAGTTCTATTTTCACGAACTTGCGAACCAAGCTAATGAATAGTCCGAAGCGTTTAACTCGTGTGTATGTCGATATTCCTACGAAAGTTGCTTGATTACGTGTTATGTATATATACAATATAAATATATATATATATACATATTATAATGTTATATAAATATAAATATATATATTTATTATAATGTTATATAAATATATTGGGTTGTCCCAAAAGTTATATTATTATTTTATATTCTGTTTTTTATTATTTATAATAATATAAAAAAATATTGTGCATCTATTATTTCCTTAGAAAACAAAAGCAACTTTTGGGACAACCTGATATATACAATATATATAATATATGCAAAATATATATGTACATACACACGCTACACACGTTATATGTATATAACGTACCACTACGTCTTATACCGTAAGAACTTGCCACATTTTACCTCTTGCTTTTTCCTGTATCGAGGAACGTTTAAGTTCGACTCGACTCTAATCGTTTTGAAGCAGTCATTTTCTTCGACAGAGTTAAGAGGATCCAAGAAGAATCAATGGACAAGAGAAGAAGAAGAGTTAATGACCATGACAAAATGGATATCGGGGTACTGCCATAGATAGAAAATGCTGTGACTAATGGCAACGTTAGTACTCATAACGTCAGGACGATAGTTACTGACCGTAATAGACAGACAATGGCAGAGGCCGCGACCGGGGACCCCGATATTACATGGAAGTGAATAGTGAGCGTCGTGAACAGACACGGTGCTTATTTGTTCCTTGGGGCAATATCAAGCTGGCTTATTTCGAAGAAATCGTTTTCGCTACCACGATAGATCCGATAGTTACGAATTATTGTACACACAGGGAAGCACCGGCGATTAATTAAAATCTGGATCCGTAACGGGGCACATTTGTCGATAGAGTGAAGTACATATAGAAGGAACTAAATTACTTCCCCTTCGTTTTTCATCGAGCGATTTTTATCGGAGGAAGAACATTTCCAATTTCGTGGGGAACAAATGATGAAAAATTCGATCTGTGATAAAGGCAGGCCATGCATTCCGCTGGTAGTAACTTGAAATTTTTAGCTGTTTTCCACGTAAAGAGGCACAGAGGTGAATCCCTTGTCGTTAGATGGGATCTTTCTTTTTCGTTGTTCTCCGGTTTCATGACCAATTCTGGTTCGGGGCGAGAGATCATTCTTGTTAACGAGAGTTTTTGCCGGCTCTCCAGGTGTCGTGGATCAAGCGGAAGAACGTTCAGGAGTTACTGACCGTAGGACTGACAACGTACGCCAACGACGAGCGGTTCCAGGCAATTCATTTCCACCACAGCGAGGATTGGACTCTTCAAATAAAATACGTTCAACCGAGGGATGCTGGATTGTACCAGTGCCAAGTATCCACCCACCCACCCACTAGTATATTTCTGTTCCTCGAGGTTGTCGGTAAGCGTGATATTAAACACCGATATAAGCTATTTGCGTGTGGCCTGTGCCCGATTTTCGGTTATCGCGTATAACGGCTGCGATGGACGCCTGTCCGATTTTTCCAATCCTCTTTCCTTTTTTCCCCGTTTACTTTTTTTTTGTTTTTTTTTTTTTTTTATATGCTTTTCAGTCTCTCGCGCAAATTTTCGTCATCAGTTGAAAATCTACTCTATCTCCCGACCCATTAAATAGAATAAATTAAATTCTAGTTTATCTCGTCGAATAGTTAATGAAATTGGAATAAATGTTTCGAAGAGAACATTTTTTCATCATTTTTTCCGTATTCACTGTTCACAATCATATTCAACAACGGTGGATAAACATCGGAGAAATGTCGGTTCGATTACTCGTATCGATCGTGTACCTCTTTTTTTTAACAACATGCATGACCGACCCGACGTATGATTTTTCTCTCTCTCTCTCTTTTACTTTTTCCTGTCTCTCTCCATTTATGTAACCTCCACACGTATGTCTTGGCCCATATACATACACAATTACGTATTTCAGTTCTTTCTCCGTTAATATCATTCTTTTCTTTAGTGTCGCGTTTCGCATTTCACTGTTGCCCGGTCGCAATTACGTCAGCTACAATAACGAATATCATATAATACGAGAACACAGTTAAATGCTGGAAATAAAATAGACCGTAACGCGTGTTCCGTTTGTTGAACGGCTTTGCAGTGCGAGCTCGAAAAGTGGGAATGCTTTCTACCAAGGGGGGCACGTAAAGAGCAACGTCGCTACTTAGAGACAGTACACTCTCGTCCGGTTTCCTGATAAGACACCCAACACCGGAATATCTGTAGCAGAAACTCTTTCTCCTTATACGCTACCACCAGAAAAGGAAAACAGCAGTTTAAGAATTCCCTCTCTTTTATCAGATCACCTATTTCTACCTGTCACCTTTTTCTTTTTCTTCCTCTTAGTCTCTTCCTCGGTCATTCCCTATTTCGATGCTCTTCTGTTTTCTTTGGCTACGGTTTACAGTGTTTACATTTTCATTTCCATTTACGCAGGCTCCACGTGTCGACGCAATCGGAGTCCGAGAGCCTGTAGAAAAAGACTGGCAAGCACTTTTATCTGGATTTTATTAAGCAGATGGCCGATCAATAGCGGGAAAACGGTTTTTATCAGACCAAGGAGGCCGAAGTTTCGTGAATTACGACGTTTGGTCCCGGCGTCGCCGTTTTAAGCGACGTTCCTCTCCGTCTGTCTCTTTCTCTCTCTCTCTCTCTCTTACTATTTCTCTTTCTCTCCCTTTCTCAGTCTCTGCGTGTTTCGTGTATTTGCATTTAGATTCTAGTTTTTGAAAGTACGCTCTCTCGATATCCATATCCATAGATTCATATATATACTCCTACATCTATATATGTATATTTCATATATAAGAATACATCTGTATTTATGTGTTATGTATGTGTGTGTGTATGCACGCGAGCGAACGCCAGTTACTATCTAATTTTGTCCTGGTTTCCGGGACCGTGTTTTTGTCGTGACATCTGACGGATACGTACTAGAACCTTTCTCAGGTACTTTTAATATTTATACTCTCTCCTGCCCTCAACTCCACCCCCACCCAAATCCGGGACGTGCAATATTTACGTTCCTTCTTGCACACTTGAAATTCATGGGCCGAGATTTTTCTGATCTGAGGATAATGTACAACGGGATCACGGTCGGGACATTTCGATTATAGTGTTTTATATACCGCTAAATAGTTACGAATGTTTTATTGCAAGGGACAAGTAGGGATGTTACGCTGAATAACCGAATGAAATATTCCGTGGTGGATTTCGTTGAACGATTCGTGCGCAATGTCCCGCAAATTTGTGAAATCGATTCGTTAATTAACGCTGTGTCCCTTTGCTTCGGCACGAATTTAAAGACTTCCCATTGAAAACTACGTTCTTTCATAAATTATTGCCGCCCATTCATCCAATTTTCAACGAACCACTTCCCCCGTGAAAGATTTAAAAAGATGTCAACGATAAAACGTCATGGCCCTTGAAACTTATGAAAGAATTTCATCGTTTGCTTGCTTCGGATAGTGGCCTGGAAAATTTTTCAAACACTCGTCGAGATATCGTATCGCAGTATCAATAAGAGATACTTCCACTATAGAACACCCGTACTTTATGCTAGATTTCAATGAAACGACGATCTATACCATTGCTGCTTGGAAAAAACGGGGAAAATCAATCGCCTGCGAGTGTCTGACTATACGTGCGCCCATACCCCTCAGACGTAATTCGTGCATACGGTGAATAGTTACAAAGGCAAGTTCCCGTGTTAATGCAATTAATCGATTAATTCGAGTTGATCGAATAAGCATTTTCAGGACATTTCCATCGTCTCTGATTATTAACGATTGCTCTCGTTGAAAGAACGGCGGAACGGATAAGGGTAAGAGGAAAAAAGAAATTGGATTACGTAGCTTGCTCACTAATTAAAACGCGATCGAGGAGAATAGATCGAGCCCTTTCTGGAATCAACAGTATGCGCGTTCCGTACTAGCTTCGTGGCTGAAAATCAGATTGGATTACCAAAGAATAAGAAGTTGGTAAAGACGTATTTAACGAGGGCATTGGTTTGGAAGGAATTTACCTTCTCCGGTAACTTCTGAATCGATAACGATCCTATCAATTGTCACGAAGACAGTTTCAAAAGTTGGCCTTAATAACGTCTCGTTAAGGCCTAATTAGACGTATCGTATCATTAAAAAAGAAAAAGAAAAAGATAAATGGAAGATTTTCAAAGTCTAGGGATAAATACACCTCCTAACGGTACATCGACCTTTCCAAGTATGCTCACGATCGCACAAGCGCACCTTGTAGATCTAATTTTAATCATCCGATATTGCTACATCACCCTTAAAACTTTCAACATAGACCGGAGAAGGGATTAGATCACATCACATTTAATAAGCTCCTCAATTTCTACCTGGTATATAGACTCGCGTTATAATTTCTTTCTCATCGTAGAAATTAATTAAGAAACTAAATTACGAACTACACAGCCCGGATGATTCGATCGACATAATTGAATGCTCGGAGAGCGAGAAAAGATTGGAACAAAAAAAAGGAGAGAGAAAAAGGAGGAAAGGGAAAGTGTTTCGAGTAAAACGAATAAAATAACGAAACGGCGAAAGCCGAAGCAGACGGATAGTTGAGAGAGCAAAAATTGGCCAATCTGGCGAAGCGTATAAACAACAAAATTCATTCAGTCGTTTTAACGGATCGGTTAAAATTCACGTATTGGTTCCGCGAGAAAATCGTATTGTACGATAGGAACGAAAAAGCGAAGCATCGTTGGAATCCTGAGCGTTCTCGAATCGTGACGTTTTAATAAATTTCGGACGTGTCCGACTAGCTCGTGACGGATTTGTTTTTATTCGTGGTACACGTAGCGAGAACGCGCGTTCTTTTGCGTCTACTCTCGGGATTCAATGGTCCATCGCGATATAGAGAGAACCACTTGGAGCGTGGACGCTTCAAAAGAGCGTGCTTGTATCACGCAGAGAAGCGCTTAAAACTCGATCTACACTCCTGTTCACGTGCGTTCGTCCGTGACACGTCGTGAAACGGAAGCCCTGTCGCCGGGGGTTGAAGGCGGATGGGCAAAAGTGTATCCGACTAGGGATGGAGTAGGTTTTGCCCCATGTTTACAGTGTTCCATCACACCTGACCCTATAACGGGTTCTCAGGGCTGTCATGTCAGTCTGCGTCGGTGAGCGAACAGACGAGTACGATAGCTCGAGTAAACGAAAAGGTAGACGGGGCTGGGCTAGTTTAGCAGAGAGAGACATCGAATTCGTGGTACGAGTGAAGGGTAACTTAAAATTCTTGGGTTTGGGGTGTCAGTCTGCGGAAGAGATAGCACAAAGGTAGCCTGGTCCATGAGACGGTTGAAAGAACCAGAACGTGCGAGAGAGAGAGAGAGAGAGAGAAGGAGAGACAGACAGACAGACAGACAGAGACAGAGACAGAGTGAGAGAGAGAGAGAGAGCGAGGAAGAGGGTGAAGTGAGTGGGATTTCGTACGCTATCCCCGTACAACCCTTAACCAGCCACGATGCATACCTCATCCTTCCTAGTGCTCATAACCGCCTTGGACCCTAGTAAACAATATGGGATAGAACGGTAAGCTACTCACGTCTGACACGTCACGTTCTACCATTTGCAGAGGCCAGAGCAGAGATAGCTGGTCCCTCGGAGAAGTTCGTGAGGCCAGGTAGCACCCTGCAGCTTCACTGTCTCGTAAAAAAGTCAACAGAAACGCCTTCCTACCTATTCTGGTATCATAACTTCCGGATGATCAACTACGACATCGATCAAGGGGTCAATGTCAGCACGGACTTGGTAGGGCGCGAAAGTTGGCTGGAGGTGCCTCGTGCGTCTGATCGTCATTCCGGAAATTACACCTGCGAGGCAAGTAACGCACAACCAGCGCGGGTTCTGGTGCACGTGTTCAAAGGAGATAATCCAGCTGCGATGCAGCACAGCATCGCTTCGTCGCCATCTGTCATGGCTTGCAGTGCGCTATTGATGATGTTCACCACGCTGAAACTGGTGCTGCATTCCACCGCAACGAACTGATCTTTGTGCCCCGCCACGTGTGCCATTCGAAATATAGAAAAATGAACGTTGTGATATTTTCGAAAGAGAAGAAGATAAAGCCGTGTAATTCGACGAGAGAAACAAGGATAAATGTCCAGGTTGCGCGCGTGAATTTTATGACGTTGCAGGTGCAGTTTGTTCCGGCAAAATTGTATCCACGACAGACTCCGGTTGGATCTGAAATCACCAGCCTTTGATCTTCGGAAGGTGAGCGACGTTATCGTGATACGCGTTAAGTAATCGTTAAGGAATTGAATCGAATAATTGATAGTGAAAGACGTGTACGTGTGCGTGCGTGTGTTATCCGTGTATACGGGGAAGTGAGACAAAAGTATGTAACGAGCTACGAGAATGATGTCTCTGTAAAATAACGGAACTGGTCTAGGGTGTATCGTTAAAACCATGGATGCTCGAACAGCTACTTCGAACGACGCTCACGTATTCGTTGTATCGCGAGAATACCGAAGCATCCTCCCTCAGACATAAGATTCCTTCTTCTCTACCGTTCTAAGACGAACGCAAATTTCGACGTTTCTTCAACGTATACACACGTGTTTGCTCAAAAGTTGATATTTCGCCCGCGACTAAACTTCCCACCTTTGTTAGCCGTTGTGATATGTGTAAATGTGTAAGCTGTGTGTAACTATCACGATCGTAAAAGTGTAATTGTGTAATCTGTCCTGCGACGAGTGGTACGATTAATGGCGATAATCCTGTCGCGATCTGGCGCATTTTGCCGGGTCAAACTTTCCAACGATGTTCCGCGGACAACTTTATTCGGTCACCGGCGTTAACTATTTCTCTCGTTCTCCGCTCGCGAAATTTGTTAGGTTAATAGCAACGATGAGAGATCGTCGCAGTTTCAATGAATTGTTTCAGCAACTTGACAAAAAACAAACAAGAAAACAAGACAAAGGACGAAAGAAACGAAAGACAGAGAGCCGAATTGCGTCACTTACGTCTTACGTTAGACGTAAAAGTTGAATCGACGAGAATTCCATCGTTACCTAACGTTTAATATCACATTATAAAAAGGACAAAGATTGTCGAGATTAATGGAATATTGCATATTCGGCCTACACGTTCAGGTACGCGTAATTAATCGTGATAATCCCGACGTAATACAGCACAGCCTAACGACATTATCTTCTATTGCCTTGCTCTGCACAGACGACCTTGCTCATAATGTCTAAATTAGTTCTATCTGACGTCCACGAAATGGCCGTGCTCAGGTGTTATACATACCATAGAAGGAATCGGCGCTTAGCGGACTATGGAAAATTGTTGCAAACTATCGAATTTGTTGGCGAGCGTGTTTCACGTTTTTAGAAAATTCATCGTTCGAAGCTCGTAATCGACGAGCGAAGTTATCGTGTTTAGCGTATCGCGTTAGAACGAGTTTATCCTCCCGTGTTAAAAATCAAATTTGATTGTGCCAATCGCGTATCGATCTTTCGTTCTCGATGATTGTTCGCATCAAATTTTATTGTACATATATTTTCTATGTCGGTTGTTCGTCGATCTATAAATTATATAGTATAAATCCTTTATAGAAGACGGTTTTCGTTAATCCCTCGCGAAGAACGCAAGGCGATCTTCTTGGACCACGATGTTTCGCAGCGTTAGTATTGCCGCATGTTTCCAAGCTAATCCACTATTTCCTAGGTAGACAGCTGTTTCACGTATCCGTACACATTGTCAACGAGGATAATCCAGTTTCTGCAAATAATAAACCCAATGGTATTATCAAGCTGGTGTGCACGGATTTCGATGCGAGTAAACGAAATGCTCGTATGGACTGCATCGAGGATACACACCGAGGAATCCCCCTTCTCCCCTGTCATATGAAACGGATCGATCGTGATTACTCCGATTGATTATAAACGATAATATTTCTTTGAGCGTACACTATTTGACAAGATCGTTTCGTTTATTGTAAGTTAAAGCGATGGATTAATTAATGTGATGTTCGATGATATAGTCGCTGTCTGTTGTATGTACATACGTATAAATAACATATATATACACACACATATATATATATGTTACGAACGTCGCACAATGTTAATCTCATTTACGGTTGAATAAAGTTTTCATATAAATTCCACTTCGGAAATCACGGATAAGAAATCTTGGATTATTCATAACTTTCGTAATAATGACACATCGCTCTTTCATCCTTCGTTTAAAAGCTTTTTCCCCTTTTATTAACACTGGCTATTTTAACACCATCTCGACATCTTCTTGGTTTTATACAAATCGATATTCGCATAGCTCTGCCAAGTAAGAGACAGATGTAAGTAATGAATTATACCTCGGTACTGTTTCGTCACACAATAGACAGTATTTTCGTTCCTGTGTAATATAACCGGGCCTCTTTATTGAAGTAAAATACTAGCGGAATGCGATGGGTTCATGGTGCATAAGCATTTTCATTCATATCGCTTTCTCTATGTTTCTCCAGCTCTCTGGAGATAGAGAATAATTTCGTCGTGACACAATTCGAGCCTCAGTCCCCGATAATAGCTGCATGCTAATGGCATTGTTTGCCACATTAAAATTACCGCTTCGCCCAATCGGCACTAATTGATTATTACGCCGCATCGAAACTATTCAAGAATTATGATCCCATTAATTGACGTAGAGTGGATGTTCAAACGATCCGTTACCGCAGAGGAAAAACCTGTGGTCGTCGAAGGGATGTATTGTTCCCGTTATCCTATCGTCCCTTTACCCAAGATTCTATCGACGAAATTAAACTGAACGAGAACCAAACGATTTGTTACGGACTATTGGTTTGCACGGCAGTTAGAAACGATCGAAACTAAATTTCAGAATCGCGAATCGAGTATATCTCTATTGAAGACGATTTTAATCGGCACTCGATTATGTTTACCATGCACACCATCAAACGCACTTGATTAAGAGATTCGATACCAAACTGGAATGCGATGTGAATTACCCGGCGCAACGGTGATTTCATCTTCCTGCTTGACTTGTCTAGAATATTACACCGCTGGGGAATAGAGAGGCTTCCGGCCGATGCATTCAAAGATCGAATTCCTAAATTAAAACATTTACATCATCCGGTATGCAATTCGATGAAATCTATTCGATCCATTTGGTAACGCAATGAATCCCGTGTAATCAGAGGTATCACGGATTCCGAATGCAATTATGAAAGCATCGTGGAAGTCGCTTAAAGAATTTTTCTTTAATCGTTTTATCATTTTACTTCTTCCTTCAAGGAACAATTTCCCGTTGACCCGATTTAAGGTGGCGCGAATCAAAGTTGCCTTCAGCCTGCAATCAGCAGCCAGCATTCGGGCGTGCTAAATTTGAATCGTTAATATCGTGTACCAACAGCCAGCAGATCTGGACGTCATTATTCCAGAAAGATGACTCTAATCTATTCCAGCAGTCTCGTCAACGAGGCAAGGCCGAGTCCACTGTTTCCGAATCTCTGATCTTTGATTGGTATTATTTCGTCCAAGACGCTATGATTTCGTTGACATACACTTTAGTATATTCTCTAAATTACAAGCTGCCATCGAACATGGTATCCTTTCCCACGGCAACTTGTCGGTTCAAAATGTTAGTTTAGCCATCACAGGTTAGGTTAGTGTGTAACGAGTTGCAAGCTGAGCACTATATAACATTCGGAAGTTTCAGCTTTCGAACAGGATTCGTGACTCGAAGCCGAATCGCGTTACTACGACGGGCAGATATCAATGTTCACAAGCACAAAGGATGTACACTCCTAATTCCGGTTGGAGACATGTACGATCGGTCGTAGTCACGTTAGATCTCCGAAGACACTTTCCACCGATGCGAATCAATTATGCGTCTGTGTCACTCTCGTATTTCTCTTGTTCGACTCCACGTACAGCATACGTCGGTAATTCGAAGCGCTGACCATGTCACTGGTCATTTTACAACCTCATCGATATGCAAGCAATCCTTTAGCCGGGGATGAATCCCACGACTAGGTGAAATGATTCCGTAACGACAATCAATCAGAAAGCCGACCCACTGACCGGAAACCATCTTTCACGTATTCTCGTAATTTTTGTCGAAAACCTATCCAACTTTCGGAGAGATTAAATACAAATTCCATTAAAGTCTTGTATATTACTTTAGTTTCGTGGCTGACACGATTATCGTATATCGTATGTTTCAATTGGCAATACGAAACGATGTCTCATTTGCATGCTGATTTTCTCGTTCTTCCCTGAATTTTGCACAGAGAGGCAACGAGACAAGAGTGAAAACGAGGATGAAGATTGATGCGCGTAGCTAACGAATTAGAAGTTCACAGCATCAAGACCTAGAAAATGTAAGGAGACATTCCATCGTAATCACACTTGGTAACTACTTCGAGTTTTAATGTACTTATTTTTAGATGGCAATTCTGATAAAAGCTATTCAAACTTTATCTTCGGTTGAATCGACATTCGTTTCACATCCGTTTATTCGTTTCACTAAATATACTCGTCCTGTTCTTTCGGTTCGATAGGAAATGAGAAACAGTTCGCGGCGAAACCGACGAAGGAACGTTTTGTCTACACTCGAATCTCGCAATTAGCTGAATATAATTTATTTTCGTTGCGTTGTCAACTTTCCAAGAGATTAACAAATTAATTGGCAGCCTTTCGAGCATTAGATAAACTACATGCTTCTTATGACGCTCGATTAAAGCAGTTTAGCAATAACGATATTTTAATTGTGTAGCTATTACCTAGCGCAATGCTGTAGCAGCTCTTCGCCGATGCCGCGAGGATCGATACGAATGCTTATCGCGAACGACGCTTGATTTTACGGTTATTACAAAAGAACTGCAAAAACAGTAGCGGAATTAAAGGTTAAAAACGCGATTGAAATTGGTCCCTCTGTGCCCCAGTCATGCTTCCCTTTCATAGAGAAAAACAGAAAGAACAGTAACCTAAGCGTCGATAATCAAAGAAGATTATCAGAAGGGGTAGAACAAACCTAGTAAATTATATATACAATATCGTAAAGTGTTTTACAAGAATTACAATTTTCAATTATTTTTTAATCCTATCCATCTTATGTGCAAGAACAACCACAGATTAATAATAAAAATCTTCTTCCACTCGAGAAATAAATAAAAAAAATTGCTCGCCTTATCGTGATGGTTTAGCATAAAAAATATTCGATCCGGAAGATTTCCATAGGTCTGAGTGCACGAAGTTTTAATCAGGCTCGTTAGAAATCGGGCCAGTTGAGCTCGGTATATTATCCGGTGCGACACGTGGAACGTGTTTCTCGTCCATCTTAGGTGAATTTCCGGAAGAAATTTCGAGCCCCTAATGCGGCCACTAAGCCCAGCCCGCTCGTCAACGAGGATAATTCTACGAGGTACCTGGCTGGTGTTGGCAAATGACTCTGGTCGCTAGCTCGATGACCTTATCGACCGGGTTGGGATTGACCCACGCCTCGTCAGCCTTTTACTGACGAACCGTGATAAGCCCTGATTGTTATATACGGCGAACGAGGTGGCTCATGCCACCACGAGCTAGAACAAATTCGTTTTGGATGCCCCTTGGGCCGCGTCATCCACTTAAGGTGGCCGTCCGACATCGATCGACGTTTCACAAAAATTTGCTCACCTGATCTGGCTTAAGAAAATGGATAAAGACATACGACGGTTAGTATATTAGTGTATATATATACGTTATATCTACGTATCTGTATGTGTGTATGTATAGTGAACGTGGATGGCATGAAAATAGCTCGATGCTCGCCTCAACCGAACCGTGCATTTTTCAAAATCAGCGGCCTTTCATTATTACCGATATATGCAAAAAAGGAGATGAAGTAGCGGAGGAACAGAATGATAGAGGGAAAAAAGGGTAAAAAAGCAATCGAAAAATGTGACTGCGACTACTATATCAGGAGCGTGTATGAAAAATGTAAATTTACACTGGCGTGTTGTAACGGCCGATTCGTTGGACGACGGAAGGGAAAATTTTAGTGCAAACGTATCTAATTGCACACAACCGTGCGCGAACGTGGCTAACGTAATTGCGGTAAAACATGCATTTAAAAGCCTTTAAATATTGAACGTTCTCCTGATGAATATTTGAAGGTACGAAGGGCCTGATACACACGGACGGTCGTACGTGAATTTTGTCGTCCGCCATTCTATAGGAAAGATAAAAACTCGTGGACGGTTGCATGATTTATTTTGTGAAATACACGAAGATTGCATGCTCGCTTTTCCACGTGATAACAGCGTCACGTGGCGTTGGCTTCGATTGACGAACATTACTCGTGGTTCCTTCAACGTCGAACGCCAGAATATCTTTACCTGGCTGAAGCAGATATGTTTCCGGAGCTAGATTAGATTTCCTCGTTGGATTCACGTGTAAAATGGTTTTTGACGCGTCTACCTTCTGACAAGTTCGCGGTGCTATGCATACAATGTCAATCTCGTCTCCGTTGAAAGATTATACGCTGCCTAACAGGGATATAACGACTTTGACGAAACAACGAGATGATCCACTGCAAGATAGGTGTACACGTACATATATATCCTATCCTCTCGAGACCTCGAATACGTAAAATGCATTTTAAAGAAATATTTATGCGGTTGGCCACGTACGTTGTTTGACGGCGTTGTACGGGCTTGATCCTCGAGAAGAAAAACATCCTATTTGAAACACGATGCATCGTTAAAGCTACAGAACAGGTACAAAAAAGAGAGCTCGATGATATTACATTTCGCTCGTTTATATTATTAATTCGTTTATCAAGTAGCATAGTTACGATTTCCACGGAAATCCAGAGATTACGAGTTAACGCGATACGAATTCTTTGTGCGAAACAAAAAGATACCACCGAACTTGAGAAACGAACGGACGATATCCTCCGTTACATACTTGCAAGTACCTGGAGCGACTTTTTTCAATCGCCGACTGATGCATCTGTCTGCCGCGAAACGTACATTCTTTATGAAACGCTGGCAAACCGAGCGGCGGTAGAATAAAAATGGAACAACCGAGATCGATATCGAGCTTGTTAATGCTTATATCTGGTCTTATACAAAAATAATTCCTGCTGAAACAAAGGCAGTACGCGTGGGGTGTGGACGGCGATTGGTGGGCTGAAGCGGGGGTGGATAAATTGGATTTTCAACGTTGCAAAAATGTAAAGAGGTACGAGAAAAATTCGATTTGAAGCGCGACTAGGTGGTCGCCGTTGCATCGACGTCGCGGTATCGGCAATCATTATCGCCACTTTACTCGGTCGTACGATGTCGGATGGCGAGAAAAAATTTAAGAGGAAAGTTTGCTTTTACCGTAGACTTTATCGGGTAGCATCTACTTTATCCCGGTTTCAACCGAACCGGATACGAAAATGCGAACTAATCTCACTGGAAGCAGATACCTTTAAATAAATGTCTTCCTGTAAATGTATCTGGAAAATTATACGCGGCTGTGATCCCATCAACGTTCGCTTCGAGCGATGAATGCTTTCTGGGATGGAAGCTTTTTTAATAAAGACTTAGCCCCGGCGTCGAACGATGGAAATTCCTTTTTCCATCCACTCCACAACGTTCGTGCAGCTACACAAAAGGTGCACACGAGCTGACGTTGGATCGGATCGTGAACGGTATCTTGAACCGCAGACGATCGTAGAAACGCAGCTCGTTCTGATAACACAGTAGCGTACAACCACGAAGAGGCCGACTCTCTCATGAAAGAGGGGAAACAAACCGTGGTTTGCAAGGTAATTCGTTCCCGATCCGATCGATTACGAGATTCGTCGAGTTCAGGTGTATATCGGGTAACCAAGATCTCCCACGTTGTAACCTCGCGTAACGATCTATCCGTTCAAACGTTGACAAGAGAAAAAGAGAGAGAATCGTTCCGCAATTTCTGCTTACTTCTGCACCGAATGCAGTCACCTCGTTTGTGGGGTTACGCTATCATCTCGTTGCCATCGAAGTCTGTGTGTTTCGAAACGAAGTCTGTCTGTCATCGATTTTATCCTTTATCGTAAATTACATCGTCAAAAGGATACCCGAATCACGAGCTGGAGATTTCAAAGTGGAAGTTCATTCCGCGAGCACGTTAGGGGGAGGAGAATGGAAAATGGGATAAGTTGGATCAATGCAAAAGGGGATATCTGACGAATATCGCGCGCCACGTGAAAACTACTGTGAAAAGGTAAGTTACTTAAGGAGAAAGATGCTCAGATGCTTGCCGTAGTTCGACCTACGAATTCTCTATTCTCCTTTGCTTGATTACATAAGGCTGAACTTAAGGCAGACCCAACGAAATTCCAAGTATAAGGGAGTAAAGGGCGTGTCGACGCTTTAAGACAGCGGGAAGAAGAATTTTTCGTCGCCTCCGTATATACCTGTACGTGGAAACTTTCGGACGACCGAATTTAAAGTTGGAGAACTACGTCGATCGTTGAGTCTGTGTTCGATCTTTAAACGATACGGTCGGCACGGAGTTAAAGTTGCTTTTCTTCTTACGTAAATGAACATCGCCGCGAGAAGTTTATCGAATTCGTGTTTTTCCTCTTTATTTTTCTCCTCCGTTTTTTTCCTTTCGTTTTCTTCATTGGCTCGTGTGGCCATCGAGGATAAACTCACAACTCGGTAAAGATCATCGAAAGAGAAAGGGTCACGATCGTTTGTATGACTACGCGTTCTTCTTCTTACGGTCTTCCCCGATCGGATCTTTTTTCCTCGCGTATCGCTATCGTGGCGTTTTCGTTGTGTCGTTATCGGTTGCGTTCTGGAAATCCCAACCTACGCTCTCCGAGATATTACTTGTTGATATTGTGGATATAACGATTCCACGAAGAGGAAATCGCTGGCTTCGTTTGACGTAGAGACCAACTCGCTACAATACGTAACCGTTCCTCCTCTCTTTTTTCTCTCTGCTTTCATCGAGCCGTCGTAAGTGATTTACAATTGTATTTCGAGAGGAATTCGATGAACGAAAGCTACCAATAATTTATTCGTTGAAATATGGATGATTTTATCGTAATTTGCGAACCGTTTAGCCGGACAAATTTGAACGAACGTGACTGACAAATTAGTGGCGTGGTCGGGAGTCCGGCGAGAAGAAGGGCCAGCGCGCGTATAGATTCCTATGAATTTGAAACGAACAAAACGAATATCCGGTATAACAAAGTCACGTTGGACACCCTCTACGCGTTCCATTCTACAAAAGAATTACACCCTGGCTCGAATGATTTATATATCCTATTTCCTGTAGTTAAATCAATTTCTCTGCCGTTAGAGCGGAAAGAGAGCCGAAATATTCGTGCTGCGCAAACAGAGAACGAAATCGCGAATGAAAATAACCAACGGTTCCTCCATATACTAGCAAAACGAAACAGCAGATAAATGCGTCCCCAAGTCCGTCCGAACGGCTCGTGTTTAATGAGTTTAAAATCTGGCGTTGAACCAAAATCATCCTCCTCTTCCTCCATGCCCGCGTTTCATATTAATGGCACGCACGTTTCACGAGATACGTTTCACGCGATAACGCGCGTCGCACTTTCTGTCAGTATTATACAAACAATTGCTACAAAATTTACCTTACTCAATGGGCAATTAAAAATTATACTTATCTCACGGAAATCATACTTTACAAGTATCATCGCTTTACGGTTCAACGTGTTCCACGTCATGTTAACCATTCTGATTTATTCAAACACAAGATCCATGTACGAAGCAACGTTCTACCAATAAAACGATACAGAGCGAGACGAAACTCCTCGACATCTCGTCCATCTATCAACTTTATCGGCTAAAAATTTCACGAAGGTGTTCAAAGCGAGTCGATATTCCCTTTCTAGTTGACGGTATGCATCGACCTTTTCCTTCGATCGGCGTAACTTCCATTAGCAGCGGCGGAGGCAGGCCAAAATGAAACACGATCGTTTCACTTGACGGCCGACGCTATCATGTCGGTGGACATCCGACAACTTGCGTTCCCGTGAACATAATTCAATGGCGCGCACAATCGCAGCCAGCGAAACTACCCGCGTAATCTTGCGTGTACGCGTCGCGCGATATCAGCTTGAAATAGAGTCGTCGTCGTTCCCGAACATCGACGTTCCCTTTTTCAACCAACGATTTCACAATGGACTGTGTATACGGTGGTGCCGTTTTCACCGAACGAATGGGCGCACGCTTTCGTTCGCAGCTTTTGATTTACATTAATTGATTCGCAGGCTCGATACCTGTGGCCTCGTGGATGAATGATAACCACGACGAGATTCGATCCGAGCATGCATATGTATAATTCCAGTCTGAATCCAGTAGAAGCACGATCGAGAGGAGAATATCGGTCAGAGGGAAAAGGGACGATTTACGAGGAAAAAATGAAACTACCAGCGGTCGCGGGTAATATCGCATCGCTTTTCGCATAGAATAAAAGCGCGTTTATTAACCCTGGTCATGACATATGCTAATTAAGAGGATAATGAATATATTGTCGAGCGTGAAAGTTAAAAGACCGCCGATTCGATATTATCCGCTCGTTGTTCCCGGTATGCTTAATTAACAATGTCATTGTACTCGTTTGCAAAACGGTGTTACCCGGAATGTAATTGCCAGCTTGCTTCTTTCTTCCCTCCATCCCTCTGTATTCCTGTCTCTGTCAGCCACTCTATTCGTGGCATAGTTCCTTCTTGTTTTAATTAAATCCCTCTCGTTCAGCTACTCTTCGGGAATTTAAATATTTCATCGAGGATTACACGATCCTGCCGCCGGTGAAACGAATATCCTAAAATACAGTCCTCGGGTTATCTATATCCAAAACCGCACTTATTGGAGGGAACGTCTAGCCAAAACCGATGAGAAATTTCCTACCGTTAATTCCCATTTTGCTCGTTCTAGGATTAACAGTGTCCGTTGCTTGGTCAATTTCGCGGCCAGCCATCGAACAAGACAGAACAAGAAAAAGAAAAATCGAAATAGAGGGAGAGAAAGAAACCGAACTCGAAAGCCATAGAATTTTCAAATCGTTATTACTGTACATGTGCAAGGTATTTCTATGGTTGGTTCGGTAGAGAAAGGAGACACAACACGCAGTTACATTCAATCGAGCGTAACTGGCGTGGAATTTCGCGGTAGAGAACTCCATACAGCGGTGTCGTACGTGCGAGATAACTTTGTTTCGACCGCCACTTCGTTGTCGGATACGGATTATAAAAGTTGCCGGTCGATTTTCGTTGACCGCGAACCTACGTGCATATACGCGTCAGATGGTGATCTACGGGGTAATCAAACTTTCCGGTAGCAAGTTTTCTCGCCTAAAAAATGAACGAAATTATTCCATGTTTTGGTTGCCTTTTTTCCCCTCTTCCCTATTTTAGACACTTTTAAAGAAAGTTTCAAAGTTTTTGAACGCGATGGAGTATCTTGCTTTATGATTCCTTTTTTTTCTTTTTATAACTACACCTGGTAGAGTTTGATATTCCCTCTTGCGGTATTACGACAGAGGAATCTATGAAAACGCTATACGAAGATTAAAGTGGAATTTTATTACTAGACCGATTCGCATTTATCACATTTTAATCGACCGATTCTCTGTTATAGAGTTATAATGTGTCGATATAATTAACGATTAAAGAGAAGTTCGGAAAGCGATTAGTCTAGCTTACGCAATAAACGTGGAGGCAAAGCAACGGTACCATTAATCTCGGTCAATCTTCGGCGAAACGTCGTTTTGGTACTATATCTCTTAAACGTAATCTCGCGCTCTTCCTCGATACTGTGCGCTAAGAGGGATTAGGAAAGTCGCAGTTTGAAACATCGACGCGCAATTAAAGATCATCCTGTATTCGACCCTAACCGTATCCGCTCTGTGCACTCGTTATCAGCACCTACGTTACAATTTTCCATTCCAATGCCGAGCTGCGATCGTCGTATCGACGATGTTCAGGCTGCGTGCAACTAAACAATGCATCCTGGTGCCAACCATGAATGGCCGTAAATGCATCAGCATAAATCGACCATTCGATGGATCCATCGAGTGGTCAAAAAAAAAAAGAAAGCACTAAATTGGAGGCAGGAACAAAGGCACGGGTGAATATCATCTATTTTTTTCTTTTTGTCCTGGTTTTTTCTTTTTAGGAAGTGGATGGTAGCAGGAGAGAAACTGTGAATTAAGGCAAGGCAAGAGGAGAATCCGTGCGTGCAGTAATAATGGAGAAACGTGTGTGGCAATGGCAACTGCGCTGCCACAGACGACCATTCAAATTTGCACGTAAAAAGCGCGTCGAATTGCCTTCGTTTTTTCTTTTTTTCCACCGTTTTTGCTTTAACTCCATTTTCCAGTGGAAATGATTCCGGTCCGCGAGATCGTCATGAGACACCGCAGCGTCCCTCTTTTTCCTCGTTAATTCGTGATTAATTCGCCAAAGCTCGGCGTTTTGGTGGTCAAGCGTTTAAAATAGGTTTCGCTGAACTTTTTCCACAGTTCCTTTATGATGGAACTTTTACCCATGTTTCGCTTGCCGATTTCTCTCGGACTCGTTATCCCTTTTCATTTCCCCTCCTCTTTTTTATTCGTTGCCCACCCCCTCCGTTCTTTTTTTTAATTTTTTAGGCTTCGGTTCGTGTAATTCTAAGCACGGGTCGATACGGATGAAAGATCATGAAGAAAGACACGTTGAAAATGAGCGACCAGCTGGTCTTAATATGAAAAATTCAAACGTCTGCACGAATTTAACGCACGCCCTGTGAATATTTAATGCGTTATAAGTTGACGGCGAGATGTGAATTATTCATACAATAGATGAACTCCAGTTAACGGAGTTTAAGCTACATGCGTATACGTATATACATACATACCCTACAGTTGCTTGAATATTGTTAATATTTATAGTAACTTACACGGGCTAAAGTATCTGGACCGTGGCGCTGTTTTCACACAGGATTTTAAAAGCTTTATTTCATTTTTCGCCGGTACAAACGTACGATATTAATTCTAATTAAATTTTTACATATTTTAAAATACATCGCGTGACTACATCTACGTTGCATACGTTTCGTTGTGTTCTCGAAAAAATACAGTCTTGCGTTGTTTTTTAAATCGCCGTTTTACCAAACAAAAAACATCGTTCGAAAAATCTGCGTCGCTTATTTAGCGTGTAACGAATTAATAAAGAGGCGAGGTCGAATAATTTCACGGTTTAACGAACTAATTCGAATCAATCGACGGGCGCAAACAATAACGATAACGAACTGTAGCGATTAATAATTCCATCAAATCCGTATACTTTCGTATTTATTCAGCTCTTTAATTCTTCTCGATATGTTTTATTTTGCAATACTTTTTGTTAGTTTAAAACAAGCCGAGAGCTCCGAGCAAATGTACAATTGCGATAATCAGTACGATGATTTAAATCCAAAACCGTGACCAATTAACACGGGAACACGAACGATAGCATGTCGCAAAAAATCAAGAAAATAGTATGGATTTTTTGTTTCTTTTTTCTAGAGAGCATGAAACACGAAAAGGGAAATTACTTGGTGTAAAGCGTCCAAATATTTCACGTCACGTTGAGCCACGCTAGAATACAAATGTTTTCTAACGAATGATATCGGCAACGTAACGAGTTTCGATTTAAATAATTTTCAAGAAAGGTTTTCGCTGAGTATTCGAAACAACGATTCTCCAACGAATCTAAATGGGCGATGATTAATAAAAAAAGATCCGAAGCTTCCCAATGATACTCCGCGTGGAGATTAGATCGCATCGATTGCCAGAAGACAAACGTTTCGCAATAAATTAACGTTCCTCGGATCACATTTATCAAGCGAAATCTCCTTTTCTTTTTTAATTTTTATCTGCCATCCTCCCTTCCCGATGAGATAGAAAGATAAAACTAGTCAATGATGACAATAGGGAAGAGTGGCAAATCTCCTAATTAATGTGTTCACGTTTGGCTCGGGCAAACGTCGTTCGCGTATTTGCTCAAACACGAATATGCATCTGCATGTTTGCAGCGTATATACGGGAAACATGCATCCCCGAGGAAGCGTCGTCTACGTCTTCCAATATGGCAATCAGGTGCCACGCGCGAATAAATATTCGTTACAGACGAGAATTTCGTTAGACGTTTCTCGCGATCGGCAACGACGAGCCAACTAAATATACAGACACGTACATATATCGCGTCGACGGAACCAACGCTTTTTTAAATGATTTCTGAAACGGCAGTTTTATCGAGTTTATCGTGTGCCAACATAAGCGTTAATTACGACTCCGGGTTATACGTTCGAAGAGAATATTACGCATAAATACAATATTACATTTGAATGATTTTTATACGTGTCAATTGAATTTTTTTAATCGTGTAGCAGTATTTGGATACTATATATTTATGCCAACGGGGAAAAGAAACAAAAAAAAAAAAATATGTAAAACACAAGCTCAGACCCGTTATTGAATAAGTTTGCCTCCATTTATCAAATACAAATAACCAAGACTATTTTCTTGAAATAATTAAAACAAAGACGAACGGGGACTATAGTATTTCACTACGATATTCTAGGATTTATCGAATTGCCTTTATCGTCGATTGACAGATAACAGTCAGGAGCATATGGTCCAATGAATAATCCACTTTGCGTCAATGCAGGAAGGACGATTTTGATATGATTCAATGGAAGAATTATCATGCAACGCCAATCGTCTTGTTCGTGAAATAGAAATGCGTTTGAGCTGTAACTGCTTTTGAATCGCCGTATAAACGGCGATTGAACCGCACCGTGATGATACATACGTTGGAAATATCGCAGCGTAATGACTTTATATAATTGAACTTTGATTACACGATGGAATCGCGTCATTCGTTAACTCAATACCTATTTTCCAACGAACGTTGTGTAATTCCCCCATATCGCTTAAGAATCGAATTATGTTTACTCATCGATCACGTTCGCCTAACTAAAGGAAAATAAAAAAAATATATTCGCATTTTTTTCTTCGATTCAAAACCTTTTTCCATCTGGATCGGTGTTTTTTCAAATAATTATAAGTTCTTTAAGAGAACGCGATAAAGATAATATTAATACAACAAAATCTCTCAACGTTTACTTTAAATCTTAGAAATGAAGTAACACCGATCAACAATAGACGTGCCGATAATCTAATCGATCAATTTATCTATATTGACACCTCGAATTCTATTGATTTCTCTATCTGAATAGTTTTACGAACTGTTGGTAAAGAGTGGGAAGAGCCTTCCTTGCCGAAAGCACAACGATCACGATACTAACGATTATACAGATATACCTTGCGTCCACTTTTGACGAGATATTCATCGTTCTGAATTTCCAATAGCCCAAACATTGTGACGCCATACCGATCGCGAAACACGATAAACCTAAGAAGTTGTGGCCAAACTTAATCGTTACTGGTCTTATTACTTTTCGGAGTTTCGTAGCGATAAAAACAGGATAGCCGGTCACAGTTAAAAGGATCATTATGATTAGAGATGTGATGCCTAGGATCGCGTGATTGGACTTGAAGTGTATCCTTTTCACTCGGTACATTAGCACGACACCGGCAATGACGCAGATCAGGCCAAGTAGCTGCAGAATCCAGTGCAAGTGTTTCTTTGTGCCGTGCGTAAAATATCTCGTCAAGATGTTGTCACCAGCGAGCGCGACGATAGCCTCCGACATCAGCAGGACGTACTGAAAAGGGTAAGATCGAGTCGTCAGCGATCACGGAAGCTGCAATCGTTGGACAAAGTCGTTAGAACTTCTTTAGCCACTTTGGTTAGCCACGGTATCTCTCCCCTCGGGGAACAGAACTAGTTTGGAATAGGCGAACTCGGTCCCGTAGCTGAATTTGGATTTCGTTGTTATCGTGCGAGATACGAGAGGCGTGTAAGTGGGAAATAAATGGCGCAATTTGAATCGAGTGTAATCGTCACAGAGAACATTCTTGGACAAGGTTACCCACGAATCTTCTGTTCTGTGCTTCTTTCTATCTTTTGCCCTCTGTTTATGCGTTTCTTTTGCCTCGTGGCCAACCAAAACAGCTTTTCCCTCTTTTGAACGATTAAACCGCGAGAGTCCAGAGTTCTTTTCTTCGCTCAATTTCATGGTTTACGTAGACCTGGTCTACGGTTGTTTTGAAATTTCTGTTCGCTCGTTCCACGCTCCTTTGCGGGAAAAAGACGTCGAAAGACGGAAGGAATGAATATAATCCGAAAGAGGGGTAATCTCGGATTAACTGGAAGATGTTTTGGATCGACGAACAGAGGAGGGTGAAAATAAAAATGAGGTTCGATATATAGTTTGAAAAATATTTGAATATCCGTCGAGATACATACCCCGACAGTGCAGAGGGTCGTATGATTGAAGACACTGGGAGTCACCGAGTAATACAGGGTGAACGCTGTCAGACAAACGATGAGTATATGGTTAACGAGGTCAACTATGGTAGCGCACGTGCTCCATGCGCTTCGTTTCGTGTCAGAGGTTTCGAAATTCGAGGAACTATTCGGAAATTCCGAGGACGACGAGACATCGACTTTTGTTTGGCCCAACTGGAACGACGTTGCGTTTACTCCTTCTTCTTCCATGCTTTCAAAATATCTGCAAGTTTACAACAATTACGAAGTTCTCTATATATATATGAGGAAGAATTTTATATCACTGCACTCTACGTAATGACTTGTTTGAATCGAATACATTCCATTCTACAACTAAGTAACTGTTCGTTTGATTAAATTAATATCAGGCTATCATATCGCTTTAATCACCTATCTTAATAACTCTGTTTAATATTCCAAGTGTTCTACTAAATGAATCGCAATTTTTCTTCCCTTTCTGATATTTTCTGTTGTACTAAATCGGTGTCGTATTGTGTCAGATATCGCGTATCGAGGGGAGGAATCTCTTCGGCTAATTTCTTGGCGGTGCACATAATCAGAGAAATCCCTTTGCTATATCGGCGCGAAGTCTTTTACGACGTGGCTCGAAAATATTTAGCAAATGGTGAAAGAGTTGGCCGAGCAACAATAGTAATTACTAGGTTAAGTAATTGCTATATAAAGGGAATTACAAAGGGGACTGACTTGTATCTGTGTTTGAAGTGATTACATCTGGGAGCACGATGGTACTGACCCCTTTAAAATCGGGCCACTGATCGAAAGAAACGGAAATGAGTTCGTTGATCCCGGCGTTCCGTAGGAAACGAAAATGTAAAAGGCCATATGACGTGGAGAATAGAAATTCAGCATATAATTGATTTAGCGATGCAATCGGATCGATGGGATGGCTTTATTGCGATCGGACTCGAATATATATTTGCCGTGAGCAGCTGGCATGTTCAGGGAGAAGAGAATAGACATAGACGATCGTTCTGTTCTCACGGAAACAAAGACAGGAAAGAAAAGTTCGCTTCGTTCCAACGTGATTTTCTTTTTTCATCCAAGCCGCCATAATCTCTTCGAAGCGAAGTGAATAAAACAAACAAGTTTCCTTTTCCACCGAAAGACAAGAGTATACGGTTCCCGACTATACAATATCAACAGCCGCGTTGCGTTTTTATTTTCCACTTATTTTATCCACAATGTAGTTCGTTAGGGCGAGCTCCCTTCGTCTCGACTTTTCGTTCGTCTAGAAAACGTTGGCTGTCCGCGACGACTCGGCGCGCCTCCAGCTTCTTTTTTCTTACACGAGCGAACCTTCGAAGATTGTTTTGTTTGTTGGTTTATTAGACTGAGAATCGCGTCTTGCCGGATAATCAAGAGTCCTGGATGACGAACAACCGCAGATTTACCGAATACGATCGTTTAATCGAATCTTGCGAAATTGTCTCTCGAGTTGGCGGCCGAGGGCGACGATTACTCCGTCTCGTGTCCATGGCTGAGACAGGGGAAACACGAGACCAGAGGGTGGGGGAGGGGGTGGTTGAAAAAAAATTACAACGTGGCAGTCGGTGCAGGGGAACCGGATCCAGTAGCGAAAAAACGAGATTTTGTAGAATTTTAAACGACTCGTTAACTCACCAAACAACCCCGTTCTCCTTCGCCCGAAATTACGTGAATTCTTCTTAAATTATAGCCGCACTGATTGCCGCGCACACCCTTCGCACACTTTCAACCGCTCAGATACGCGTTTCTATTTCGTGGAGCGTAAACATCGATGACGATCCAAGTGCGACTGCTTTCATACTAATTGCGGACATCCTTTAATCGAGCGGAACGTTCTGTTGCTGTGATATTGAACATTTCTTTCTTTCGTTCGTTCTTTCGTTTCTCTTCCTCGCACGCTCGCAAGCTAGATAATTGGAATCGTAATGATGATCACGTGGCCGCGGTTCTCATTAATAGAAGGCATCGTACTACTACGTGACGCTGATAATCGGACGTCACTTGTACGTGGCAGTTGGCTGCTGAAGTTTTACTTTTTATCTCTTTCTATCTCCTTCTCTTCATGGCCAACGATCGCTGGCTTTGCTTCCTTCACGTTGTCCTCGAAAAGTTTATTCTCACGCGTCAGGTGCGACCGAAAGGCGCGCATCGAAATTTTCCAATGCAAATCGGGCGCAATTTCGTCGAATCAGATTATCGAATTTAGATTCGATTGAAACGGGAAATAGAATTACGCGAAAAGTTCCGATCGATCGGCCGGGCAGCCTTTAATTGAGATTAATCCGGATTCTTCCGTGCGCAATTTTCGAAGTGGTCAGCCCACTGTAGTTGCCATAGTCAAAAATACAGTTCCGTATATATACGTTGTAACAATTTTATTTCCAACCAATCAATCGATCGGTAGTTATATTCGCTCGCGGTACATGTGCAGTTCGCTCGAGAACTTGGGGAAAACCTGATGATAATTTACTTTGGTAATAATTACACTGATTACGCGGAGATGAATTATTCGAACAGTGGTCCGGTAAAAATGAAAACAATGACTCAACGGTGGAAAACGTGTAACGAGCAAATTAATTCACGTGGATCGCGTGCTAGCGTGTTATTTGCCTCTATTCACGAACCGTCCGTGTTATCTCAAAAACATCTGTCTATTGTTTGAAAATGTACGGAGCTTCGATTCATGCTTGGTGCTTTCGTTTCGAGGAGACATTTCCTGCGTAATATCGCTGCCATGATTCGCGAATTCCTGAAAACGATAGAGTGAGAAATGAGGGGAATTGGATTCTTCCTACCTTTTTCCACCGCTTCTCCGCCAGAACAAATAAAAGCTAGACAAAAATATATTTCCGTTATCTGGCTACTACACGTTACACGTTTGCCACGGTAATGAGCAATTTTGAAAAAACAGACGGCTAGCTCAACGCATTTAAATATAAATTATATTCTATTATTATATCCAAGCGTCACGGACTTATCTGTTACGTTAACCAAGAGACCATTAAATATAGATACTTTTTTAAAACTGTGATATTTCAAGAGCTTTTGATCCAATGCAAACAACCTCTGGTATTTCCACTAATAATGCTGTTTCTTTTTTTTTTTCGATAATAAAATCTCCTGTTTATATCTGTCTTCTTTTTATCTTAATTCGTATAACGAACATTCCGTATCGTAGTAACCTAATTAGAGGTCAGATTACGTAATAATTGGTCGACCTCTATCCTCTTTCTCTCTTGCATCTTTATGCAAGAACGTAAAGGAAGCGTAGTTAATCCGATAGCGTGTACGCATTGATTGCTTTGTTGACATCGCTCCAGAACATGTAATTGCACATGACTCCTCTCACGTAGAGATAATGCTTTTGATTCCTGGGTGTGATCAAATACGTAGCACAAGTTTATCGTTGATAGATCCGATGTCGATAAAACGTTATCGATCTACGTCCCTTTTTCGACGTCGCTTTGTTCAGCCCGGAAGATCATGAAATCAGAGATGTTTCTTCTTTCTCTTCGTTGTTTTTTCCGTCTCTTTTTTATTCCTTTTAATTATCCCTTTGCGCGGTGCCTTCTTCGAAACGGAGAAGCAAAGGCAAACGGGAGAAACGAGTTAAAAGGAATAACGAAAAGGAGAGAAGAAGGTATCAAAAAAAAGTGTGGAAGACACAGAAAGAGAAAGGATTGCAGGTGGAATTAATTAGCAAAGTCATTGTGATAGAAGTTTATCAATTTTAATTACCCCTGGCTTAACGAACTCTTAATTAGAAACGGAGGCACATAATTAACATCAACGTGGAGTAATTTATTTTTATCGCCAGATAACAGCGGCGAGCATGAGAAGTGCTATGATACGAGATTTACGAACACATCTAACAACAAGTCGAGCTTTCTAAATAGTACGACGATAGCGAAGCACGTTGACTTCGAAGAAGCTTCTCTCCTCCTACGTAGTTGCTCTCTTTCTCTCTCTCTCTCTCTCTCTCTTCCTTGCTAATATCTCGCAGCTGCATTAGCATTTTGAGTGGGCAACCGACATAAATTTATTCTTAGGTTTCCATTAAGTCTGGCGGACAGTTATCCCAAACAGTTTCCTCGGCCCTTCCGCTTTTACGTTTATATCGCGTCCATTTCGTTCCGGAATGAAGGCATTCCGACGGTACCTGTGAATACTTCGTAATAGTTTCTACTTTGATATACGATCGACTTAAACCATGACTGAGAATTTCGCGAATATTTCACGGCTAAAAAAATGGGACGATAAGTATCGGATCCTATTTACGAGATAGCGTATAAATAATTTCGTCTTTACCGTCTACTGTTTTTCGCGGTTCGCATCGATTGCCCGAAGAATTTCCTTGACCCGTCCCGATTTCTTTAAATACTCGAAGAAAAAAAGTTCTCGTCGTTCGAACAAAATACGATCAAAATACGGTTTCATTCTTATCAGAGCAAGATAATTTTTCTCCGCTCACCGATCATAGATGTCTTCTTCAAATATTTTTACCGATACCTACGGCTGATTAGAGACTTTCGGCTCGTCTGAAGGTTAACGAGTCACGTCAAAAATAGAAATGTCGAAAAGGTAGGATGTTACTACGTTACCGATCGTTACTAATGCTAGGGGTTGGTATACTCACGAAGGGTGCGTTGCCTGTATTATCGGCCGAATTCCACCCCTATTTCCCTGGATACAGCCGGGCAACATATCCTGTTGTGCTTCCAGATGTCAGCATCTTCCCCATCAGGAAACGCAGTAGAAAAGACCCGAAAGAAATTGCCCCTTTGAAGGGGCAGAATGAATTCTTCGACATATTCTCTCTCATTAATCAGTTAGCATCGATTCTTGATGTTTTGGAACTAGATCTTTCCATTATTTTTATGTTTACAGATGCAGTGAAAATTATGTCACAAAGGTATTTATGAAAGGCATTATAAAAGGTTGCGAGTCATTATGTCAGCTCGTCGCAACGCCATGGATTTCTTTGACATCGTTTCGTTGAAATGTTTGACAAAGGAGAGCCAAACACAGGTAACCTGGAATGTAATCGCCTTAGCCGATATTACCGGATGTCGTGCCAGGCTCTATAGTACATATTTGCCACACGTAATGATAATCCCATAATGCAAGGATCTGACGGAAACGGCTCAAATACCATAAATGTCAAATATTATCCGCTTGACATGCTCCAAAATCACATTCCTCATTTGCTTCATCGTCGATCTTATATATATCGCACGTCTTTGGCGTAAGGACGAGTGTGTATCGAAGCGAGGAAAAATTTATACGTGTCCCTGAGATTCGACGAGGATCGATAATGGTTTTGTACCTCTGCTTAGTGGAGCGGATCGAAGAAGACGTTCAAGAATTCTCCTGCGCTCTTCGATGAAACCAGGGCGCTCTATTGACCAAAATTTAATGAGATTCGAAAATTTCTCGTCACATTCGCTCGGTGTATAAAAATACATTCTATAAACGACGATACGTGATTAGAGTACACTCTTTTCAGACATCTCCAGTGACGAATTAACCACGCCAAGCGCAACCTACAGAGAAGTACAAAGACTGAAGACCCAGTCATCAAACGACCACAAAAGGGATACAGAAGACAGGTGACACTCGAGGCAAAAATTAATCGCAAGTCTGCGCGCGTGTCACAATAAACAAATGGTAATACAAAGAAACCATTTTGCAAGAGAGAAAATCGTCAAAGATATTTACATATTTACAAAGAAATAGGAGGAGTAGCGGTAAGGATGAACAAGCTGGATAGTAAAGTAGAATAAGATCGAGAGAGAGAAAGAGAGAGAGAGAGAGAGAGAGAGAAGTACCGAGAGGAAGAGGGAACAGTTTCAATTTGCATGATGGCCGTGTGGCTTCGTCAGGATAACTGTAATCTCTCTCGACGTCACGAGAGAAGAGCAAATTTTATCGCAGCCATCCAGAATCGCAGTCAGACGGAAAGACAACCAGGGACCGGAGGTCCTGGAAGGCTTTTGCCAAAGGGGCAAAAGCTCAACCTTTCATATCCATGTTTGCACTGGGCGAAAGCAGCAGCCATGAGGTACGGAAGCCAGAGTCCGCAAGGACGGAAGTAAGTATACATTCGGCCTTTACCGCTCTGTATCAACCTACAGACCTGCCGACCTGTCTGCCTACCAACCTTTTCAAGGCGTAATTAAATGGCGGCGTGCCGCTACGCGACCTTTTCGCGAGTGTGCCTCGGTTGTCTGCGTGTAAACGTGCAATGGAAACGGTGGCACACCGACGGGGCTGAGAAAAGTGCGTTTAATTCCATTTGAATCACACGACCGTGCTGAGAGGAAGAGAGAGGACGAGTGGTGTCGGACCGTGTGGTTTCCCGTTCACTGGAGAATCGACGGACATGTAAGATCTCGTTCAGCCTCTTTCATTCGTTTCCACAGAGATCCGGTGACAAACCGATGTCAAACTCGTTGAGACGGAGCGTCGCTCGAGATTAAACCGGCGCAGCGATGCCATCGTCACACCTGTTTGCCGCGAGATCCTTCGTTGCTTCACACTGCTCTGAAGGCCCGTACGAGATACCGTGCCATCCTTCGCGATAATACGTCAGTTACAGAACGATCAAAGAACAATCTCGCTTCGCTTAAGATCAAAGTGGTGTACGAAACATTGAGATGAACGATCGATCGAATCGATGATCGTTGCAAGGTTTCCGAAGCTTCGTGACTTTTACATTTGACGTCTAATTAATGATTAATCGCAATGAATTGCATGTAATTTCTATTTGTATATGACAAGAAAACGTTCGTCAGCAAGAAACTGTTCATTATCTTCAAAGGAACGAATCTAATATCCATTCGCGTTATATTTCTCTTGAAAATGGATCAGAATGGTGACGAATCCTTCGTTCCTTTCGACAAAGAATTTGATGAAAAGGAAGACGAAAAGAGAGAAAGAGAGAGAGAGAGATGAAAAAAGAAAAAGAACTCTCTTTTCATTTCTCCGCGTGCTCCCTCCTGTCTTCACCTCTGGAAGCAAAACCGATACGGATCCCCACGAGGAGAACTCGAAACATTAAAGAAAGCGCGCGGTTGTTAATGCAAAAATGCAAAGGTATACAATATGACGGGGTCATTATTTGAAAAGTACAGTTGAGCTTCGGCTGGGCCGGGGAGTTGTTTGAGTAATAAAGAGCGAAAGGTTCGCAGGGGCTGTGAGGACCTCGACATCGCAGCCATGCCTTTGATCAACTTACCGGCGTTTCCCCCGACTAAACGCGCGCTGATCTCCCATGAATATGGAGAATCCGTCAGCCGAGATTACACCGACTGTCGACTACGTCATCTAATTGTCGTCTTTTAAGCCTCAGGTGCGATATCGTCGTCGTGCTGCCACCAAATTCCTCGGGCAACGTCATCCGATGCAATTAGATTCACCCATAACGATCGATCAATCCCGATCTAGCCGAATTTCGCTTTATCTCCTCCTGCTTCGATTCGCAAAAGAACCCAACCAATTTTACGAGTTACGGTATACGAATTTTTCGAAAAACAGATCAAAGAGCCCAGTTAGTGCTCAAGTTTCAGTTAGATAACGGAGTTAGTTTATCTCACAGTCGTTGTACATTGTATTCATCGTACGAGCAAAGGATGCAATTTTGGTCCAGTGACTCGAATACCGAGAGAATTCTCTCCCTAACGAGACAATGAATTCGTTTGATAAACAGAAACCGAAAAAAAGAACGCAACGGCTCGTCACATCCGTACGGTTCCTCTGTACATTTGCGTGTGCCGTATGAAGGGGGTGGAACGAGGGGGTGAACGAAAACGAAAAAACAATCGCACAGGCGTCATTCCTTTACCAACGATGACTACGAGCACCAGAGTATGCACGGTTAAGAGCACCTTCGACTCTTTGAAGCGTTCTCCAAGTGGATAAAATAACTGTGGGGCGTGCGTGCGCGGGGGTGGTAGTTCTGGAGGCCGGCATAGATCAAAGCTAAGCTGCGGGGGTGACCGACGACCTACCGAGAGAATACCGACTCGCGACTCTCTCTCTCTCTCTCTCTCTTTCTCTGTCTTTTTCTCTGTCCTTCCCACTTCTGTAGCTTTATTTCGTCGGGTCTCGTCCTTATTCGTCCCGTGCATTCGCTTGCACTCCAGCTCGTTCAAGTGGCATCGGCTCTCGAGAATCGAGAAAGGAATAAAGAACGGTCGCGGCCTCATGCGTAAAACGATGCTACTGCAAACAATCCCCCTCCGATTTGTTTAGGTATAACAATCTGTCTCACCCCATCAGGAAGACCCTCTTCTTCTTCCACCTCCTTCTCTTGCTCCTCATCCTCGTTTCGTTTCCTTTTCAATCTACATGCACTTCCAGAGCTTCAGCCAGTCGACCGACTGACCAAACGACTTTGAACTTCTATTTCGACGGAGCCTCGTTTCTTTCTCGCCAGAACTTAATTATCCTTTTTTGTCTTCTTATCAAGGAAAGTTGGTGGCACGTAGAATTTTCTGCCAGAATTTCAGACCGGATAAGATCGAGTACGGGCTAGAGATGAAAATACCCTCGTTCCCCTTCTTCCAGAACGTCTACGATTCACGCTGTGATCGAATCTCATGACACGTTGGATACCCAGGACTGATTAGCTGTTATCGTAATAATAGGTGACGTGACGTGTATGCGGAGATCTCCGCTCGGAGGGTTGAAGTCCATTGTCTTTCGATTGGGTGTCCTTTTCCATCGTCGCTTTGGCCTGCCAATTCTTCCCGGTACACCGAGGCGTGCTCGATCGGGTCTCCATAGAAAATCGAAAAAAGCCTTGAGTACATTTCTGCGTGCTGGCTTCCCTATTCGTTGCCAATCGACCAACGATTTTACTCGCGAAAGGAAGGAGGAACGCGGAAAAAGAAGAAAAAAGGAAGGAAGCGAGGGAAAAACACAAACGCTCTCTCTGTACTCGTGTCAACTGTTGTCGTCGTTCCTATATAACGGAAACGCTTCAAAGGGAACTCGATTGTCCCTCTTGGATGACAATTTATCTAATTGCTATCGTTTTCTATGCGCTGCCAGTTACTTTTGTTTCCGTGGTCCGCGGCGTGGATCTTTCATCTCTCTTATGTTCGCGAAGGGTGTTACCAAGTGGAGAATCTCTTGCTTCGGGGTTGAAGTGTCAGGATCGGTAAAACAATAAACCGCCGCTATTACTTTTGCCGGATAATCAGCCAATCACGGAATCGGCGTCGTTCGTGATCCTCTTAAGGGCGGCTTTTCGAGAGCGAACGAAGCTCGTTATCGCGTCTTAATCCGGGCAAATCCTTTCAACTTTCAGCCGTGTCTACGCTTTTCCAACCTAACTCGAGGATTCCTCTGTAAGCAAGCTGTCTTTCTTCGTCTCTTCCAATTTCTCTTCCATCGCTCTCGTTTCTTCCGCCAGAGAATCTCGTCCGGTGCCTGCGTTTCCTTGCTCCACCCTGGATCCTCCCTTCGACTTCTCTCCTCCGTTCTTTATCTTCCCTGGCCAACTTAACTGTGCGATTATTCCGTTTCGTCCGCGTCGAGCAACATGGCCGGGTTGCATCAACCAGTGTCATGGAAATTAGTGGACTAAGGTAAACGCCGAGGTTAAAACGTTTCGTGTCAAGGAACCGTCGACGAGGAAACGGATAACGTCGAAAACGCGATAAACACGTCGACTTAATGGAAGGGAAGACAATTAAAATTGGTCACTTAGCGCGGCTTTAAAATTCAGTTTCCGAAGATTTATGAAATGGAGGAACTAATATCCTGACTAGCTATTGCGAAAGAAAAGCACAAGCGTAACTTTCCTGGAAAGCAAGCTTTCAAGTTTTGTTTATTTTCTCGTCTTTTTTTTTGTTGCTTTTTGCTTTTTTCGCGGACGAAAACCATCGCTCAGCCAACAGAGGTTAAAATGGAGGCTGCGATGCGAACAAACCTTAGGCGTGGAAGAGGGTTCGCAGCAGCAGAGGCAACAGCAGTGCCAGAGGCCGGTTCAGGGGTTGGGTGTGAAGAAGGAACGCCAAGGGATAGGAACGGATGGAGAATGGATATGGGGGGATGAAACACGGGGTTGGCTAGATAGATGGGCTGCTGGATGGTTGGCTGCTTAGCCAGTAGGTTCCTCATTACCGAGAACGCTCTATTCACACCTTCTCTCGAGTTCTAGGGATGTCTACGAACAACGTTCGATCTCGTGCTCCCACGTTTCTCATTTTCCTCCTCTTTCTTCTTGATTCTTTAGCTTTTTACATATCAATTGCGTACATATGTCGATATATCATTAAGGATGGAAACATTATCGATCTCATTAAGATTCAGATACAACTTTCTTTACAATACTCTATCCCTCTCAGCTGCGTTCTGCGTTCTAAAAAAATTCAAGAAATGTTTTTACATTCTATCCCTTTGTTCGATTCTTCTATAGTTCTTCAACACTCAAAAGATTAATGGATTGAAAATTAACTTAAATGAAAAGAATCGAATCGAACTTTTACAACGCTTAGTTCGTCCGAGTCTCGAGTTCGTAGATTTGCTCGCCATTAACGTTTCTTTGGCTTAAGCTTCAGACATTTCCAACTCCGAATCGCAGCCATTGCTAACAAGAAAGTTCAGCCTCTCCATCTAATTCGGTTGAATGTACCATTTCACACAATACCTCTTTCTCTTTCACTCTCTTGCTCTGTCTGGTCTGATGAACTGACAAACCGTGCCGTTCCGCTGTGCTTCATATACCACTCGATAGTGTTATAATGCACGGACAAGAGAAAACCGGCAACTTAAGACGAATGTCAAGTGCAAATAGCTTTCAAGCTGAACGATATGTACCGCGTAAGTTCCCGTCTCGTTAGCAAGTAGTTAAGTCAAAGATTACACAGAACGCGAGAACGAAACTTGGACGTTTTCATCGTTCCATCGCAAGTTCATCGTTCTGCTAGAGACTATGATCATCTAATTTCCAATTGAATTTGAAGTGGTATGTAAATCGGCGTTCTCTCCATACCCCATTTCTCTCGCGCCTGTCAGGGCGAAACGGGAAGGGTGGAAACGCGGTCGCCGATCTACGGTCATCTGAACGAAAAGAAGGGTCCGACAGGGCGAAGTAACCAGATGAGCGTAAAACCGTGTGTGCCGAAGGGCAAACATTGACATATGTCCGCGTTAAACCTAACCACAAAACTCGAATCCAACTTCTCCCACGCAAACAACTTTTCCCCTTTAAATCACCTTAGCCTTTTTTATCGAAAATCCTTTTCTGGAGTTTGCGTCGGATTCGCGTCGACATTCTTGATTCCTCTTCTTCGATATCGTCCATTTTCTCGATTCAGACAGCATATAATATAGTCTTTACTTTCTCATGCATATTTAAGAATACGTTTTTGTCACGATTAATATCTGAGTCATAATTAACATAAGTTAGAGTACTTAATTTTGGGCTATTTAAGATGCGCATTCTATATTTTATACTGTTGAGGTTATTCGGTGTATAAAGAGAGAAAAACGCGTGGATAAAGTGTAAGGTACAAAATATATATATTTAATTTAATAGTGAAGTGTAATAATAAGTAGGAATACAATTTGAGCTGGTCCAGATCCACACGCTAGCAGTGTTACCTTATAACTGAAAAACCCCGAAGCCAACGTCGCCTGTCTACTGTTTATGGTCTGCCTTCCTGCTATTCTTTTGTCTATTTGCTGTCGATGGCTTCAGCGCTTGAGAAAACTGAAAAGACCAGATGTGGAGTTTTCGTAGAAGTGGTGACCACTTCAACATATACGATACATATTAGGTCATCTCATAAGTTCGTGCCGTTTTTCGAGCGGTTATATATGTTAAGATTGTTTACATATCTTTCAGTTTCATGAAAAAATGTAATTCCCCTCTCGTTCTACAACTTCTTCCCATTTTTCTGGTAGGGCCATTATTCCGTCTCGATAAAAGTTCTCTTGTTCTTCTTTAAAATATGAAATGTGTACACAAAAGTCGGCACGAACTTATGGGATGACCTAATATTATCGATGGTCTCTATCGTGTGAAATATTGAATATATAAATTAAGACCAAGTATCTACTCTAAAATCAAGTAACAGGGATCAAACTTTTGCGAGACATCCGCGATTAGAAGATATCCTTTGATGGTTAAGTTTATTGGAAATAAAAATTAATGGATCAGAGTGTAACGTTAAATTTATATCGCTGCTAAAGTAATCGTTTTCTTTTCTAAAAATCCAGAGATCAAGTAGGATGGTACACGCAGCTGAGACGCATAGAATTTAGGCAAACGGTATTTGTGTCGTGGTCGCACAAAAGTTTCGAAAAACGTAAACGGGGTCAGGAGGATCGCCTTTATGCTCTAATACCACAACGCTTATATACCAGAGCGTCATGGAAATGGGGTCGTTCGACGTAAGTGTATTTGCTCTTAATACCCAGCCAAAGCCAAAGTATTAGTAGCATTAGGCAGATAATCTGCGTATCCTTTCAGTATCGTCAAATCTGCTTGTTGTTGTTGTCGCTGTTGTGTCGACGTTTCAGTATCGGAAATGGAGACTGCAAAAGAGTTGCGATACTGGAACGAGGGAAATTGTTCGACGAGCACAGTCGCATTAGATGTCGAAATCGATGAAGCGCGTGGACCAAGAAACCCTTTCGAGAATTTTAAGAATCTTTTCGTCGAACGAGCTACCGCAACCGTATATTCAACCGTAGCAACCAACGAGAGTTACAATCTCAAAGAAATTCCCCCCTCCCAAAAAAACCAACAATAATCCTTCATTAATCAGCCCCTGAAAAAAAAACCTCATCGCGTCTATTTTATTAATTCCTCTCGTATGAACTTTCGAGAGTATTAATCCTTAATAATAGTATCCTTTGATATTAAATCTCTCGAAAGAACTCCCTTTGTACACGTGCAAGAGTGTTCCATCTACGAAGTTAATAACCGAATATCTCGACGCATTACAACAGATTAGGATTTTAGAAGCAATAAAAACCTTTTCTAATTTTACATTAACAACGTCAAACTCAACACCTAGTATCATCGTCTGTTCGAGAATTTGCACCTAAAGGTGTGTCGTTTTATCCGATTAATTGCATCGATCTCGCGATGAAATCGGGTATCGTCACTTATCCTTAGAACGAGGAAGCATGAAACCGAAGCAGACGTTTACAACTGCGTGTTTAGAAAGGCTGTCGGCCCTTGTCATCGTCATTGAAGATCCGTAGGGATTCCCCCTAGGTAGCTACGGGCATCACGGGAGCGCAAGGTCGGTGAGGCTTCATACATGGAGATTTCACGAGCTTCAGCGCTGTTCCAGTCGGATACACGTGTATCGTACGCGTGTGTACGCACGTATCAGAGGAACAGCAGTACGAATCATCGGCCTATAACCTTCACCTATCTTCCGTGGCGGGTTTCGTAAGGCCGGCTTAACTATTTATAGACCGTTTTTACGCCCCATTGGCGTGCAACCACCAATTTTTCCGCCGATGTTTTCAATGTTACGTTTCGGGATCCCTTAACGCGCTAGATCTTGAATAAAAGCGACCGCATTTCGCATATTTTTTGGACAAGCGATACAGAATGAAATGGCATTATCAGGATTGAAACAATGTTGTGAAGTAAGTGAAAAGCTGCGTTATAAAATTTATCAAGTTTGTCACGTAGTCTGAAACACGCGACGAATGTTTTTTCTCTTTGGAAACGCAGTAGGAAAATTGTATTGTTCCGTGCAGTAATTTTCGGTGAATTCTTTTTGACCCGCGACTCGCCGCTATCGAGTGTTTTCATCGAGATGGAGAATTTATTTTCCAAATTCCTGTGATCGCAGAAGAGTCTGTGACAAAGACCAATTGCCGCGGCGGCAGTACGCATGGAACGATGGTGGGTACCTGTCACGCCAGGAGATCGCGTTCTATTTATTTTCATAGAGCCCCTGTCTCCATCTCTCTCTCTCTCTCTCTCTCTCTTCCATTTTCCCACTCCCACTCTCGATTTTTTTTTTTCAAATTTCAAGCGCTCGTGTCACTCAACCGCAGTTTTCCGCACTCTTTAACAGCGAACAATCGTCCTGTCACGGCAATACCACCGCTCCGGAATTAATCGAGATTGAAAAAGTTTGATCTCGCTTTGACGTATAGCGATTCGTTCTTCGACCAACGTGATATCGATTTCTAATGGCGAAGAAGTGGGTCATCCTCCTTCGCCGAAAATCGTCTATCTATAAAATAAGAAAGAAGTAGCCAGATTGCAAATCTTATTTTCTCTCTGAAAAAGAAATTATATTTCTTTAATATCAAAAAGCCATGCATGTAACGTGTACAATATAAATAAAAAATGATTGGAAAGCGATCTTGTACTGCGAATCGTTAACAAAAGACCGAGGGTCTTTTCATGCTTCCCATTGGATTAGCCATTTCAACCCCCGCGATAATATAGATACAAAATCTTCGGCGCAGACTCAAGAGGCCGTGCACTTGTGCATCTCCGGGACATTATAATGCCCGCATTGTGTGTTATTTTATAGGCTAGATACATATGGATGGATACACGAAGGAACATACTTAAAGGCGGGTCTGATTGAAGGGTGAGGATGAAACAGCATTTGGTACACAGAGGAGCACGCTTTTTGTGCCAACAGCTTGCCACTTTGCTTCTAAATCGGGACTATCTCATTGTCCATCCAGTTTGTAGATCATCGATGGCCGCCCTATAGCTGAACCTCTTCTGTCCCATCGTTATTTCCCCCTAAAAAAGATACAACGAAAAGTCCAGATCTTACGCGACCGATTTTGCATTCTCCTTGAAACGAGAAACACGACTCTTTCTTTATTTCGTAAATTGGTCGATCGAAACTTAACGGCGAAACCCAATTGTTAAAAGAAAGTTTTCGAAAAAACGAAGATGTGACATCAGCCTGAAACAGAAAGGAAGAATCAAGGGTGAAAATTGTGTAGCCATGTAAAGATGGGAATATCGCGGGGTGAAAACGGTGCCCCCTCACGCATTTCCACGCGCAGACACACACACACACACACAGATACAGAGACAGGGGTGTGGCGAGGCATCCCTCTAGAATTGGCGAGATTTCAGTGTCTGCTCGAAATCCACCCCTTCTATTCCCTCGTGTTCCTCTTGCTGGTTTCTGCTCTTCCTGCTCCTCCTCCTCCTCCTGCGCTGCTCTGCCTCCTCTCTTTACCCCACGAAATCCCCGTCGGGCGTGTCATGCACGTTGTATTGTTGTATTGTCGGGTGCAATCTCGCTAAGCGTTTCACAGGGACACAGGAATCCCTGGTGCGCGTTAACCTGTCCACCCACGTCACGCACATCCCGCACAACACCGCAGAAGCGTGTACACGTATCGCGACACGCGCTTAGACTGCTTGATTTCAAGAATCTGGTCCACCCTTCGAGCAGAAAGGCCTTTTTGTTCTTTTGCGTGCACCCGCAATCGGCGCGAACCGTGACGTCGCTTACATTTCTTTTTTTTTTCTCCCTCCTTTCATCCCTTTTTTTACGGTCGATTGTTTCCCTGCTTCGTCGATGATCGTGCTGGCTGATGCTCCTCTCTATCCATATCCTTCTACTTCGTTCTTCTTTATTCTGCCTCTTTCTCATCTTCCTTTTTATCTTCTAGTTCGTATCTCTGTCTTCTTTGGCAGACTTTACCTCTTCTTTCAGAAGGTTGCGGATTTTCTTTTAAATGGAACAGGTGACGCATCATCGTTCGTCGTGGCTGGACCGCAGATTTCTATTTTTATATGATTTACAAAAATATATAAAATATCCGAAACACAGTACTTTTATAATATTAGGTTGTCCGAGAAGTGTCTTTCTTTTACAGACGCGTCTTTTATAACTATGTATCTTTATACAAACATGAAACCTAATCTATCGAACTTTGTGATCTTTATTTTGATAGAACAAAATCGATCATACGTAATTCGATAAAATAATATAAAACGGAAAGTGTTGTGCATCCATTATTTCCTTATAAAACGAGGGAAACTTTTCGAATGACCTAATATAAATTTGCATAAATATCTGCGTCGTAGTCACCAAGAAATATCAAGAAACAATATCGTTAAAAGTATTCTGGATTCTTTCGGCGGGAGTATGAAACAAGAGGTGAAACACGATCGACGGGTCATTGGATTATCCAAAACGCGATGGGGAAGCCGGTTTAACTCTTACGTGTCAATCGCAGGAGGCATTAAATACCGATCGACGGTCTTTGCTCGTTTCAGCCCCCGGTTAATCCCGCGCTGGCTCCCCCGGATTCACCCCCGTCGCTGTTATTAAATTAAATTGGACCCTAAAATTGCCGCGCTCTTCCGCGTGACAAAGAGACCGTGGCCGCTCTTCACTCATTTTTCGTATCATTGATTTATACCAGCAAATAAGCACCTGTTATTTTGATTGGACAACAACCATCGATAAGCCTGTATACCCTCTATTCCTCTTCCACCATAGTCGACGATACGTTCGATTAATTGAAATAGTACCGTCGCTCGTTCGAGTCGTCAGCTTTTTCTGCTTTTTACCCCTTTTTCGTCCATCAAATTCGCGGGCACAAATTTCACCGATCTCCACGTTATGACAGACAATTATAATGATACTAATAGAAAAAAAAAAGAAAAGAAAAAAACGTAAAAAGAACATTTTTTTTTTTTCTCGCGCGCTACGTTTTTCCGGCTTTTTCATCGTAATCCAGTTCAACGAACGAAGCATCGGGGGACCATGTTCATTCAAAATTTTGAATGAACCCATCTTCGTTCGAAGGTAGACCGTAGAAACGTAAACGAGCCGCACTAAACAGATAATCGTTAATCCATTAGATTATTATGGGAATTAGTGAAATGAACCGTGACTCAATTTATTGGTCATAATCTCGACTACGCCTCCCATTGTCGTTGGTGCGCGTTGTTGTTGCGGATTGCCGTCGACAGTCGGGGTCCTTTAATCTGGCTTGGCCACTAGCGAAGTCTACGCCGAAGAATGTCGGTTTCCTTTAGCGTCAAGACGAGCCTTGTAGATGCTGGTGGCGATCGTTTCCCAGCTTTGCCGCTTTTGAACATGTATACAAGCACAGGATCTCGCCATTGATACCCACGCTAACATCGGGAACGCCTGGTTTCTTTAATTGACGTTGAAACCTCGAGTATTTCCAAACGACAATACGAGGCTCTACTCCTTTCCCTTCGCTGTAAATCTCTTTCGATTTAAAATAGTTTCCTCTCTACGCAGCATTTCGACGAAATGGCTACGAGCCTGTATGGTTTCTCCGCAATTACGATTTTCCTACATTTTACGTCACTTAGCTTGGTAAGGCTTACATAATCTTAAAATCTTGGAAACGTTGTTGGAATACGTAAGTCATCACACTGAGGCATTTCATTATAGTCGAACGCTTCGGCGTATTCCGCGAGATAATTAATCCATGTACTATTAAAATAAGTATATTTTCCTTTATCGTACGACTTTATAGTATGAAAACCACTATAAAGAAAAATACACAACAGATCAACCAATTCTTCTTTTTCCAAAATTCTACTTTTCATGAATGATTAAAAAAATACACTGTTCGAAACGATCAAAAGATCATTACTATGAATAATACGACAATCGAACGGATATTGTATGAAAGAAGAAATCTTGGGGATATTTCATAAGGTAACTTTAAATAAGTTAGCTTTAAAACAATTATTTAAAAAATTTGTACAAAATTGGATATGAAGATTTATAGATGGTTAGATATAAAGATGCAGGGAGAAGGTGAATAAAAGATTGTAAAAATACCATAAAGACGATCGTTACGGTTGCACGATTTTACCATAGCAGGAAGGGAAAAACTGAGGGAAAGAAAAAACAGACAAACGGGAGTCAAACAGAACACGTTCGTTCAGCTTCAGAGTTCCGCTTCCTGAATCGGTGTCCGGTCCATTGAAGATTTTCAGGATGTTCGTTCGGGCTGGAAGCAGGTATGAAGCCGGTGCAGACACAATGGTGGCTGTTACTATGCTCTCCTGGCGTCTCAATGGGTCCTTATTATCGCCACTGTCGAAACAAGTTTCAGGAACACATTCGTTCGTCATTCATTCGTGTGTCGGTTTGGAACTCGCCGCCTCCGCCGACTAAAAACGAAAAGAACGGGAAGGATGAAACAAGCGTTCCTTTTAAATACGTAATCTCCGTGTGGCGGCGCAATAATTGAATCGTACACTGGCCAATTCTGGCTCGGACTCCACGAAATAATAGAGGATAATAGTCTGTCCCGCCGCGGTGTTGATTTTTTTTAGATACAAAGATGCTCCGAAACACATCTTGAAGCGTTTTACAAAAATATGGAAACGTGGAAATATCGACAAATATTAGAATTAATATTGCATAGGAGAAAGTCTCACAAGACACAAAATTTACAGTGAATTTTAAAATGATTTTTACACGATGCGATACGAAAAAGATTTGAGCCAGTTTGTCAATTGTTATTGCACCTAACGCAATAATTAAAAACTACTGACTATGATAAACTGATATATAAATAAGCCAAATAAGTTAAATAGCTACAATAACAACAATATATGACGTCAAAAAATATATCACATTTTAGTAATAGAAGAGTGCTAGCTCGGTCATTCTGAATTTCCTTTAATCGTTTTACATTCTGTAAGAGCTGTACACTATTTGCAATATAGTATAGTATTTGTCTATAGTATTTGTTCTCTTTCACTTTCTTTATAATCAATCGATATATTCCAGACTACAACCTAATTTCCATTAAGTGGAAAAATCAAGAGTCACCGATTGGCAAAGAAACACGAAAGAAGGCAAACCCCCGTGAAATCAACGCACGATCGCAACGCATTACCGATTAATTACCGCGTCCTCGCTTCATCCTCTCGCCTTGACGGCGCGCGACGTTCCTCTTCTCCAGCCGATGTCGGCTGGTTTGCCCGGCTATTTCCGGTTCGATGACCTTACCGCTGCGTCGTCGGCGGTTGGTCCGCGGCTCGGCTCGCAAAGGGGTAGCTGGTTAATTATCCAACGAAAGTGGACTAAAGAGAGAGGGATGGCGGGTCGCATTCAGCAGCGATCAGAAGAGCGCAGCAAAAGCGAGAGCAGGGAAAAATGGAAAGGCGTGGAAGACAGGAGAGTGGGAGACAGAGCGATGCAGGAGAGAAAGAAGGAGAAAAAGGCGAGACGGAGAAAGAGAAAAAGATTCGCCTCATAAACACTTGGAGTGTGACACGATGGTGTCGAGTGCACACATCAAAGCGTTGGTGCAAGGGGCGTAATCTCGTGCCAGCTCGTTGCAACGCTGGCTGCTCTCGATGCTAGGCCGCAGGAGTAAAGGAAATAGACAGAGGACCAGTGACAGACAGGACGAAGACGACCAGATTGTTTGTCGCTTTGTTTGATTTTACATTCACGGAGATAGCTTTCACTTACGCAGCGCGGACCGAGATTAAACAGATTCGAAAATGTGCCCGGCACCCTCGGCGACGACCTCCCGGTGCAACCCTCTTACCCTAAGACCACCTTCCCAACCCTTTCACGTTGGATATGCGTGACACGCTGCGTGGATCGTAGAGCGCGATTATACTTTTCTTCTCGCTCGGTCTAATTTGACCTATATTCGTTTAATTAAATCGTAACCGGTCGCATGACCCGTGACGATTAAACTTCAGCCGAAGTGTGAAACGGTTTTTCTCCAGAGGAAAATTGTACGGTTTATTTCCATCTTTCACGACATTTCGTTTATTCGTTCTTGCCGCTGGTTTTCGAATAATTTATGGGAAGGCTTGATGGTTTAAACTTTATAGCCGATGGTAATTGTTGTAATCGCTGTCAGATAATTAACCCAAAAAACAGCGACAGAAAATTGCATACTACTTATAGTATTCGGTATCGCAAATTAAAGGAGAAGTCTATTTAAAACTGTAACCAACGACAAAATTTTCTGCCTACGGCGAAGATCGTTTCTCGAACCCCCCACGCTGTTCCTGTTTGATTTCGCGACAAGAGGGGCAAACCGAAGATAGACGTGTAATGAGGAAGATAGCTGTTGGAGGAGACGAACGTTGGAGGCAACGACGCAAGGTGGAGGTGGAGGGTAGAGAAGTAGCAGTAGCAGAAGGGCGGAGGAGGTGGTTGGACGAATCGATGGCACTTCGCTTGAGCAAGAATCGAGAACGAAGGTGCCGTGGTAGCGAGAAATGGAACCCTTCACACTTGCTGCCGTGGCTCGAAGCGGATCGTCATTATAATACCAAACGTTCCTTTTTCTTTATTTTTTCTCTCTTCGACGATTCCCCGCTCGTTAAGTCGGGGCGCACGCAAGAATTCGCACACTCGACCACTTCCTTCGCCATTTCCAATCTATATACACCGGTATATAGATATAGGTATCTGTATGTATACATATCTTTCGACGTTTCTTCGTGCACCTCGACACTTCTGTCTATCTAACTGTATACGATCTGCAATCCAATTTGCTTCCCAACTTCGCGTTATGACACAATAAACTTTGATTATCATGATATCCGGATCGTTTCTGGAAACTCCAGCCAACAGGCAGGAGCACGTCATTATAACGCGCTCGGTTCCTCGTTAGCTCACCAGACGAACCTTTTTCACGACGATGATCTACCACGATTACTCTGGATGGAATTTTTCCATTAGCCGGAATACGGGGCGCGTAACCCGTCAGCTTGAAGAACACAGGCAAAACGAGAAATTGAAACGAATTTCGCGTTCGCGAGTGGCGAATGTGTTTTTTTTTCCTTGTGCGCCCTCTACGTAGCCCTCTTCAATCAAAATCATAGAGAGGGTAAATTAATTAAAATAACCGAGATGGCTGTTCGGTGCAAATTTCGCATCGATTCTTTACTTTTCTTCCTCCTGCTCCTACTTTCTACTTTCTCCCTTTTTCGAGTTTCATTAAACACGTCGATAAAATGAACACGCAACAGTGAGATCGTGCTTTGTTATCTGGTGAAAGGGTCTCGAAGCAGCGTGTCACATGATAACAAAAGGAAACGGTGCCACCTTTCATCACCTTCTTTTCCCAATCCACCCTCCACCATCCGAACATCGCTACGTATTCCGTTTAGTCGAGCGATTCGAGTCGAGCGATTCGGGATGAATCGAGCGACTAGCTTCGTACGCGTCCCCCTTCGCGTTTTACGTAGGCGTCGAACCGTGTATAACGATCGACTGGAACACAATGATCGAGGAAAGGGAGAAGCCTGGATTCCCCGTCGTTGACACCTGATACCACGTAATTAGATGGGCTATCCGTAGCTTTAGGGGCTGGAAAGTTCAACGATCAAAATGTAACTACGGAATCGAAAAATATGGTTCCTCCGATTACCACATTTTTCACTCTTTTCTTAATATATACATAGAACCGGTCGCTTATTTCTACTTTTTTTTCTCTACTCAAAATTGCACGATTTTTTCCTCCCCTAAATTTCTACCTCGAATTTCGTCCAAGCGTTGTTTAAATCCCACAATATATCACGAGAATCTACAAAACGCTTCCATGGAGATCAGCCATTTTTTTTCTCCTCTCTTCTCTTCTCAAACACGATAGTCGGACGAACGAAAATTCTGCTACCCGATGCGGTATTTCGAAGCGTGTAAATTCAGTCGACTGAATTCTTTCATGAACCCCGTAACGAGCCAGGCGTGTACCGGCGATCCGTGCCACAATGACATCGCGGCCGGGGACGGTGTAATACTACTGTACACACCGATACAGGACAATCTATCGAGGGATGAAGAGTGTAATGAAGAGGTGTTGAACCGTATCCCATAAACCCCCATCGTCGCGAGAACCAAGGGTCTCTTTGCATAATAACTTACAGTTTGCTCATCAGTTACGGGTTTTAACCAATTACGAGGATATTAATAGGGGAAGTTCGGCGGGGGTAGCTGGGTACAATCGTATGTCCCAAAACATAGGACACACGGGGGATGAGACGCATTTTACGTAGCTTTATATTATATCGTTCGCATCAAGGGATTCTCGTGCGTCCCGCGGTGTCGCATTTTCCCCTGATCGGGAATATTTGCTTGCCTACCTTGATATTTGCCTGATATTCTGTCTCGTGACGCCATTCAATATTTTATACTATATTTTATACTATATTATAGTCTATGTATTTAATATCCAATAACCTTGCAAATTTTATTAAATAAAAGTGCTACTTTCTCAGTTTGAAAGTGATGGAAAATTATAAAACGACGAAATTCTTTTGGACGGAAACAGGAAACGCGAAATCTTTCGTGAATACCGATTAATCTGACGCGAGGAATGCAGGTAGCGAATTCTCAAACGATTTCACGGTTCTACGGATTTAATACGGCGCGTTTTCCTTTTTTGAAGGGCCGAGCCGAAAAACCGGAATCGCGGTAGAACGAGTCAGCCGTAGAAGGGAAGGGCAGAGGCGGTTAGTTTTGTGGTCCCCAATGATCGTCGACGGGGAAGTTTTTCATCTAACTCTCGGTAGCAACGACTCCTGGAACAGCGTGAAGCCAACTCCAGGTGTTAATAATCCTTCTCTAATTGTCATACCTCCGGCCCCGGATAATTCCCATTAAACGCCGCTAAATACTTGTTTGTATACAACCCCCGCTGATCGACGAGACTCTTTTACACCTTTCTTAAAAGGTAACGACGGACTTCCCGTCGCTTTTAGGAAGCACCGTTTGTAATCGACATAGAATGAAGGTGCAAACTCGGCAGTGGTAAATGTTATACAACTTACCGTCCCATTTGAAAAATGTTCGTACTGTCCACATTTTTCTCTACTAAAAGAAGTCAACCATATTATTTAGTTAAAAAGTATTCGGACTCTAAAACTAATTAAACACTATACGATTTTCGTTTCTCGTTTGCAAAAATTTAACAACATCCAAATTTTTCTCTTCGCTAAAATGGTCAGCTGATTCTCTGTTCTATTTAATTAAAAATAAATAAATTCCAGTTCTAAAGCTAATCAAATAGAATAAAATCGTCGTTTGAGAAAATTTAACATTACTTAAATTTTTTTATCATTTTTTTATCAAGATGTCAATTAATTCTATATTGTGTTTAATTAAAAAAAGGGAAGTTTAATTCGATATATAAATCTCATCAAATGATCGAAACGTTGCGTGTTCCTGGAACTACAATAATCCACGTCGTCTAGTATGAATGCAATTTTACAAGACAACCCCGAAACACGAAATTCCTTGTTGATACGTACACGTCGAACGAGGCATACTATAAGGGTGGCACCGTAACGACCGGTGGTGTTTGATAAGGGACGGCAGACTCTGCTGCGATGGCGGTCGGATGAGTCTCGATTTAATGGATAGAGGACAGATTCTACAGATACATCAGAAGGCCGGCGCGATATCTCGCGCGCAAATCAGAACAGAAGCACGTCATCCTCTCTGTCTGTCTCTCTGATAGGAATATCCTCCAACCCCTCGATGTTTCGACCACCCTCTATATATCGATTCGTCTCTTTTCTCACCTCTGACTAACTTTTGCTCCCTTTCTCGCTCTCGTGAACCGATACTCGTTTCCTATACGAGGTCTCGCCTCTTTCTAAACTAAACGCGACAGATTGCATCGTGTCTAATGGCGGATGATGCTCCCGTGCGGTCCTCTTCCCTCTTTCACAACACTCCTCTTTTTTCCTACCAGATAATATGGTTGCTTCTCTTTTCCTCTTACAGACGACGAGAGATCGGATCAATGTAGACTATGTGCTTAAGGGTCGGTTCTTTTTACGGTAGCCAGCAGATTAGAGATCGAACGAAAGATGCGGCCGAGAGATTAGAACGCTCTTCTACCCTCGTTTCGTACATTACACCGGGGTTAGGCCTTCTTTTCTCGCTTCTGTAGGCCAATCGATGCTCTTAACTGTATTACGACGGCGTTGCAAATTTTCTTGCGCCTCTATAAGTCTCTATAAAACGATATTACACGTATGGACTCTTTATTGAAAGATTGTGAAGGATTAAAGGGCGTGTAGATACGTTAAATGTAAGATGATGATGTGTGCGAAGAAGGTGTGAAATGAGACGAGCGACGATTCATTGGTATCGATGATTTTATTGCATTGGATCGATTCATATTTACAATAGGGGACACATACATATGCATTTTCATCTACTCTACCGATTATCTACATATATAACGTTTCTTTATTTTCGCCGTTAATCATGCTTAATTAATTCGCCTCGTCGTTAATGGCTGCTTATCTAGTCCGTACGGTAGAAACATGAAATACGAATCGATTAAGTTCTCCCTGGAGAAATCTGTTTCAACTGCGTTCGAATATATTAAACTCCGTTCCAAAAAATAAAAAGGAACAATAGTAATCGAAGATATTAAGATAAACCAGTAGAGAATGCGTTTAATTCCCGATAAAATCTTCTGCAAACTAGAAGAGGAAGAGAAAGTGAAATAGTACGATTTGAAAAATCATAAGAGGTAAATAAAAATGCATAATGAAAATGAAATACACGCACGAAAACAGAGAACAGCGAGCGACTGTTCCCTTCGTTTTCTCTATTGCAAAAGCTCTTAAAAACGACCGCGTGTAACTCGATGGCCAACAATCGATCGCGAACGTACCTAAGCGTTATTTTACAACGGATATTAATTAATGGCCAACGTTTTCTGCACGTTCTCGCTACGCGTCACTTAAAAGCTACTATCACACCGATTTATACATTTCGCCTAAGTATAGATAAAGATAATGCGTCCAACGCGTGTGTACGTTGCTCTACACTTATTTCCGCAGGGAAGCTCCTATGCGAGCTTCCTACGCGAGAGAAGAGAAATGAAAAGACGCGCCCCGATTCGGGCGAAATTTTCTCCTTCTCATCTTCTCGTTTCGATCGAATCGTCACGACGATACACACAGCCGTTACGACTTTTCCATATCGCTCGTTTTCTTTTTTCTCTTTCTATCGTCGATAATAATCCCTGCGCACCGATATTAATGGCGCTGTAACGAAATCACTCTCTGTCACAGGTACAAATATTTACAAATATTTACATAAATAAGTAATCATCTCTCACAGGATACCACCGATTGAGCTCTCATGCGACGATTAATCCGATGTCATGGGGGACCCGCTGTCCGATATAACGTTCGTGCCAATACACGTTTATATATCCCTGATTCCTCTGTCTATCTGTTGATTTACCTCCCAGTGTAGTTTATTTCGCTCTATACGACCGATTATTTGCGTTCTCCAACATATTCAATCCGTGTTTTGCAGCTGGCAACTGCTCGTTCGGTTAAAATATCATTGTCCTGGCAGAATTGTCCGCGACGAATCGTCTAATTCGATTATTCGTGCTGTTTGCCCGGCATTTTTACATTGGCCGTCGCGTTGTCCGATTCCGATTCTCTAAGTTAAGAATATTCCTACTTCCGTACCGGGGAAATTTTTCTAAATGAACGCACCTATATCGTTGTTTGCCAGCTCCCTTTCCCAAAAGACTTTTTTCTATGCTTACTTAACTTAGAACAATTTTAAAACGATTTTTCTATCTATTACGATTCTGTGAATCGTTCTCAATCGCTTGATAATTCACTTGGCAATCGTGATCGAGAGAATTTTCAATACAGATGTATTCATTTCGGTGCTGAAATTCTGTCTGGTTAAAAAACAGTTTCTAAATGAGATATCCGAAAGAAATTGTTGGGAATGATTTCGTTTTCTGACGAAAAAGACCTGAGACTAGCTTTAAGATAAAACAGAAATAATCTCCTACAATTTGGATGCTGTTGATGAGGTAGTTGGTTGTCTCGAAAGGATGCAGTAACACGTACGTACACGTTCCCCATTTGTCGAAGTCTCTGCCGCGTCTTTGGTATCTCCCCTCAGCCTTCGTATTGGAAACAACTTACTTTCATCGTAAGAACCTGACGATTTGTATTCGTTTATTTCCAGTTTCACCCTCTATATGCGTGTTTTAATCATCGACATCTTCCTCATGAAGGTCTCTTCATTTCGAGGGTTGCGTCAACTGGCCGATGTCCCCCGTGTAACAGGGTGCTCCGAGAATCAAAGGACACTGTGTCTTCCTCGGGTAATTAATACCGTCGCCTTGTCACAACATTTTGCTGAGATAACTCGTAGTACCAGGCGGTGGTAGCAAGAAAGGATTGACGAACGAATGGCCACCGGCTCCGTGTTGTACCGACGCGTAACCAGACTGTTGATTGTGACTTTGCGATGAAGTACCTAGGCTATTTAATACAGGTGATCCGGTATCGTGTAATTTTCTCATGTGTTTTTTCAAATCGAAATTCCTACAGAATCCTTTGCCGCAGATCTTGCAAGAAAATGGCTTCTTGTCGTTGTGAGTATGCATGTGAAAGGTCAGATTGTAGATCTGATGGAACGCCTTGTTGCAGATGTTGCACTTATAGGCCTTTTCGCCACTGTGCGTCAACTTGTGATTCTTGTAGTTCCCCTTTTGATGGAACCCCTTGCCGCAGTACTCGCAGACGAACGGCTTGTAATTGGCGTGGATGCGCCTGTGGGTGTTCAGTGTCGAGCTTCGGTTAAAAGCTTTGCCGCATGTCGGACATTTGTGCGGCTTTTCCGCTGTGTGGATGATCTTGTGCCTGCACAAGGTGCTCGCTTGGCGAAAGCCCTTGCCACAGATCTTGCAGACGAACGGTCGAGCTCCCGTGTGAACTGGCATGTGTCTAGTTAGATTATAATGTGCGTTGAACACCTTCCCACATTCGGGACAGGTGAACGTTTTCTGTTTGTTCGTCGTGTTGAGTTCGTTGTTCCGTGGTCCGGGACTCTTCTTCTCGCGTTGGCTCTCGGCTGAAATCGCTGTTAAGCTCATTTTCGAGAAAGCTTTTTGAATGGTGGTTGGTGGCGGTGAATTCTGCGGAACGGTGGGTGTAGTGGGCGGTGGTGCTGGAAAGGCACTCAACAACGAATTCGGATGATAATAGAGAAGAGAATAGGGTTGCAAGAGATTCTGATGCCTCAACGTTGGCACGTATTTCTTGAAGGCCGATTCCAAATGCGCGGAATAAGTTAACGAAGGAATGCTAGGCGGTGGAGGTTGCGGCGGTGTCGTTTGCTGATTATTGCTCTGCTCGGTAAGACGTTTGTCCGGTTCCATGATTTTAGCGATGGAGAAGGTCAAGTTCTTGCAGGGCGCGGGTGAAGTAACCCTCTCTGGCGGAAGACTGGTCGGTGTTTCGGTCGCCATTGTACTGCCGGTTGAGAACGGTTGCATGATAGAGACCTGAAACGAAGACGTACCAGGATCAGTTAATTTTTCCGTGGATCAGTTAATTTGTTTTTACGGTCGACAACAGTGACGAACCCACCCCTATATCTGAAGATCCATTTATGAGTCGATAACGCTAATTTGTGGCGTTTGTGGTACAGATAAATCTAAATCCTCAAATTTTTGTTTCAACAAACATCTGGGGTTTCAACATTATGCATTGTTACGCAAAGCAAACAGGTTCTTTGAGACGATTATATTTTTTCTCTAATTTCAAAATCATCGATAATTTTTTATAACGAGGATACGACAGATTCGACGATAATTATAATTTTACGACTTTAAGAATCCGAGTGGGTGACCAGAAGTAGGAATGGAAGGAGGAAGAAAGAACGATGTTTAAAAATCCATCGTAACCGAATCGACTGATGCAATTGCCGGGAAGGAACGTAGTGTACACGAGGCTTTAACAGTCGTATAATGGGGGAGTAGCCAAATCATGGCGATCAATTTGATGACTCCAAGGACTGTCGTTACGTGGTCGCTACGATCCTCCCTTCGCAGAAGTCTGTTAGTGTTTTAGTGCACGTACACGGAGAGAACTAGCGGAACGGAACCCACATGTCGGCGAATCCGAATGAAACATGTGGTACCGTTATTATATCCACTCAATTGGCCCTCGTGTTGACATAAAAAAAGTACGTTCCGCATTGAACGATGAGGGCTGACAAACGTCGAACGGCGACAAGGGAATGCTGTGTTTCGCACTTCGTCTCCAAGTTAAACGCTGCTAAACGTCGTTTAGTTTCATTCTTCTTTTTCATTGCTTCGAATGGATTTCCAAACAGCATCAAAAGGAAACCTGATTATTTAAAAAATGATAAATCGTTAAGTGTATAGGCAACGCTATCGTTCGATATAATCACATATGCATACGCAATTTGAATGTTGATTCGCGTACAAAACAGCATGAATATACAGGTAGCCATTAAGCATGTGCAACATGGATACGGGGAATGAATGGCGGGGCTGAATGAGTCGCGAAATGGTCAGCACAGTTGAAGAGCAAGCTTCCCCGAGGTATCACGGAAGGTTTGCACGTCGAAAAGTAGAAATGTTTGCTCCGTAGAATAGCGTTATGTTTGGACTTGGAATGACGGTTAGAATTGGATAGGACTGCTGGCTGGTGGCTTCGTAATACACCCGCTTCTGTTTCATCGAACTTTACGATTCTCTTCAAAAAAAGGAGGGAAACTCCGAAAAAACCAATGAATCTTGCGCGACAAAAAATTAATTTGAAAAATGTAAAGTTAATAAGTGTGGTAGAACGAGAAAATTTCAGAGAGTATGGTAAAATGTTCGATATCAGAGAGAAAGCAAACGTGGTGCTTAACCACGATGAAAAATGCATGCTTCCAGAAACGGTGGAAATACCGAACTGCCGTCGATAGGGTGGAATATGACGCAGTGGTCCTGCCCAAAAGCTCCGCCCATTAGCTGGTACCTTTCGATTGTCCCACAGCGAAAGGCAGCCCTAATAACCGGGGAACAAGGAGTGGAAAAGCAAGACCAGTGTGAGAAGCGAGACTCGAGAAGGGAAACGATCTCCTCGCGCACCCCCGAAACGCCCCTATGACCTATAGAAAACCGTAGACGTCGACTTCATCGCCATGGAGCCGAGCAACTGTCGACTTAAATGACAAAGGATATGATTATGTGCCTTCGAGCGCTTCCAAATGCAAGTTACGACTCGTACCCTCCTTCTTCCATGCTAACTTCGATTTCCACCCCCTGTTCCCTCTCCTCCCTATGTAGTTTCTTTCGAACGTCTTTCTCACAGTCTCTAACTTTTTCCCTCTTAATGAACAAGTTACCATGCCGTCTATTCTTTGCATTTTTTCTTCTCTGCCTTTACTTCGTTTGTCTTTTTCATTCCCCTTCTCACCCTCTGCGTTACTTTCTTTCTTGCTCTCTTCTTCTGCGCCTTCTTCTCCTTTTGCGTCTTCTTTACACCATGTCCTCGCTTTTACCATTCAAACGTACGCTCTCTCTTTCTCTTCTACACTGAACGTGTCACACTGACTCCTTCCTTGTCCGCGATGCTCTAGAGAGAGTTAGAGACAACCATTCGGTGTATTCTCCTTCTCATTCTGGCTTATCGTCACTTGCCGTTTTGTAACCCGTCGCAGTCGAGCCGGGGTGAGAAGAAGACGTAAAATGCAGGGTAAACGGTGGGGATGGAGGCGACAGGATTGGCCAACGGATCTATCACCCTCGGAAAAGTGACACGAGAGGGGAGAGTCGTATGGGATGTGGTGGGGGTTAGTATTGTTACAGTACTTAACGAGCGGCCGAGGTAATCAGTGTTGCTCCTTGCGGCAGCCGACAATTCTACCAATTTACTTCAATATCGACTGAAGCATGGCCGACCCTACTTTGGGACCATTTTGCTTCCTTCTTGCTCCATTGGAATCGATCTGCGTGAAATTTGTTAATTTTTCGTTCATTCGTGTGCATCCAATATTCATCAATCTTGTACACCAATATATCGCGCAAATCGTTTTCCTTTTTATTCTCTATCATCTGAACATCTGTTAAGTACCTTCTAAATGTTTTTACAATGACGTGAGATCGATGAGAATTTTTCGAGGGTCGTTTATACGCTTGTCGAAGTTGCGAGTACCAGCGAATGTTCGGAACGCGCGAAGGACGTTCGCGTGGTCGATAGAAGGGCTGAAACGATACCCGGCTTTCGTGAGCCACTCGATGAACACGGGAGCACCCCCGTCAGGTGAGGTTGGCGTTAAATGTACAAAGTTTACCGATGCGATTACAAATCGTCCGAAGAATTCAATCACCTACAGTAAACTATCAAACGACGACGAGCGAATCGCTGGAACTCGAAGAAAGTTGAAGGAGCTCGAAGAAACTTGAAATGGCTTTGCAAATTTACCCGCTCCGTTGTCGACCCATTAATTATCTCCTCTCCTACGCTCCGACGATCAACCTTTCATTTTCTTATTCCATTTGCTTCTTCGTTGTCTCCGCCACGACGATAATCACTTCAGTTCGTAACCAACTACCCTTTGATGCAACGTTCAACGCAAGAAACATCAATAAAATGTGTAAAATTGTAATGCGACATCGTGAAAGTAGATACACGTTTATCAAGATAAAATCAGTTAACCCCAAAACGGTAAGCAGGGATGATTCGAAACAGCGAGACTCCCCAATATGAACATTCCAAATCGGAAGGGGTGAAAGTGGGCGGATGGGAGTTTTGCGTGTACAGATTGCATCAATCAGCAAGTCCTTCTGCGAATAATACCCGCTCATGAGGTCACACGCCTATCGCTCTTTTCCCTTAAGTGGCGATAAGGAAATGAACCGAACGAATTTTGTCGCTTAACTTTATTACAATCGTTGCTTAACCATGGATGATAGCGTAAAAATATGTCACACATTATCACCTGTCACTTTGACAGAGAAAAAAGGAAACACAGGATGTGACAAGAACAAGCCGATTAAAAACACGTTTTCTTTCAAATTAAAAGCTGTTTCTTTACATCAGATGCGAATGAAACGACGCAGTTTTCGCGCGCAAAGCTGCCAGACATTGTGTAATTTTTATTAGAACGTCTCAAGGTCCGGGAGACGTCTTTGGTGTGGAAGAGGACCATTAGCTCGAGCCACCCTTATTGTTCCATCCGTGACACCCGGTCTTCCATGATATGGCGCGTGAACAGTTGACATATAATTAGCATTTGGGGTAACGAAAGCTCGACTGAGGATGACAGGAGGCACAATACATACCCACTTGCTTATCCTCTGTCCCATAACTCGGCCACAAACCCGCCCTTTCTGTCCCGTACATCCAACGTATGTCGCGTAAGCCGATTCCAAAATTAGTCGGCTTAGAAACTTTGTAAGGGGGTCGAATTTCTCGACAAAAAATGTATTACTTTTTTCCATTTTCTCTATTTAAAAATATTTAATATGAAAGAGAAAAGTATCTTGGGTCCACGACTAGATACATAATAGAAGAGAGAACAGACAATAAAGGACGAAACAAAATTTTGTGTTCGGTCGCGAGGGTGGTAAACCGGCCGGAATTTGAATTGCAGTTGTAAGTAGAAACGAGGGTGAAATGAAAACGATCTCGTGCGTTCTTTTTCCCGGGGAATTTAAACGCACCATGACTCCTGATTTCGAAGTTTCGCGTTATGAGGAGAGGATTCGCGGAGAGGGTGATTCAAAGTTAATTGGAGAGTGGTGGTGGCAGAGGCGAAGAGAGGCGAAGAGGAATAAATTGCGAGTCGCCTCGCACGAATCGGAAAGCGGTGGGTACCCCGGTGTTATATTCCGCCGGTATATTCTGAATTAAGTCGCTCAGTTGTGCGCCGTTTACTTTGCTCCTCGACTGCTCTCGAATCGTGTACGGGGAAATGGCTTAATTTTAAGGAACTTTCCGGCCGTTCCACCAAGTTTAATTCTATCCGTCGAACAACGTTGCACCGTGTGTTTCCCAACGACATATCCCGATAATGCCTGAAAATTACCTTCCGTGCAACACGACTATCTGATCGTTCTAAATTCGCGAGTCAAACTTCAAGTACAATTTTGGCAACATGCGTGGAGATTAATGGAAATATTGAGATGCTATGAATTTCTCAGATTTCTTCAGATTCTCGTCGTTTACAGAAAAAGAGCTTGGCAGAGACAAAATTTCAGTAGGAAAACTGAGCGCTCAACAAAAGGCGCATTGTTTAAAATGAAAACGAAGTGATTCCAGAGAGCCCTGCGTATGAGCAAGCGTGCAAGGGTCGAAAAAAAATTGGCGCCCACGTGCGTGGCTGTATGAATACGAGCGGCTTTCCAAAATGGCAACGAATCCCACTGGGCTCGATGCATCTCGAATTCACATAGTTCGACGTATCGTCGAGTCGAGCATGGTTGGCGGGGGGTTCACAGCTGCGCAGTCTACGGGGGTTTATTACCCCTCGCCTCGTGGCGTTTCAACTCCCGGTTGGAACACCTCGTTATCACCGATTCGTCCTTCTCGTTTCTGCTCTTAAGTTTAGTCCTAGTATCCTCGTTGGCTCTCAACGGTTTTTAGACTTTTTATTTAAACTAACGGAAATATATTTTTGTATAATGTTTTTACCATTTATCGACTATAGCAATATTCTTTGCCAAAAACAGCGATTCACTATCATCGAAATTACGTTTACGAAAATTACGAGAATTGGAAAGAGTGAAATTAATTTATTAACATAACTGTTCGATTTTAATAGTTTCTAGGCTATTGATTTATAGAAAAACAAGCACGCAGGAGGCCATCCATTAAGTATAAAAGTGCACACGTGCCGTTTGGCTACGTGAGTTCACGATCGCCACAGCGGGCGCCTCGATTCACCGTCTGTGCGCGTTCATTTTGCATTTTCGGCGTCGTTGCTGCACCCCGCTGACAATGGCCGCGTAACTTGAGATTGTCGGCCTTCGTCAAACATAATGACGATCGCCAACGACGATCATAATAGTCTCGCGGAATAATAAGTGGGATAAAAGTCAGGAAAACAATTGGTACCGCCATTGTCACTTCGCGGCCTATTCAGTCACCCCACAGACGGCCTGTTTGCGTTGCGCTCGTTTTGTCGAGAAACTCCACGGCTGCGATGGGAATCGTTCACTCTCGCAATGGGAGAAATCAAATTATTATCGACTCGCTTGAGTCTATGATCGTTCGGCTTCCTGCGGGCTGTAAACGTACAGTGACTTTTCAGGAATCTTTTCAAGCAAAACATACGTAGAACCAAATCTTTCATGTGATGTAAAAATACAAAATTATGGCTTATCGCGCCATAAAGAATTTTTTTGGCGTCTTGAAAAATTTTCTCTTAAATAATACTTTGAATAATTACACTTTAATAATTTCACAATGTCTAAAATAAAATATATAAAATAAGCTTACCTACGTACACAAAAATTATTTTCGTTCTTTATCAAATTATACGCTTTATTCTCGTCGTACCAAATTTTCGTAGTTACATCGAAGTACCTACTACTAAAAATTATATAAAATTTCATATATTTGGATCTCGTTAATTAATATATAGCAGAGGCCTCGAAAAACGAATCAATTCCTTATCGCGGTCGAGTTTACGAGTCTTATAGAGCTCTGTTTCTCCATTCATATTCCCAGCCGTCTCCTCCCACTTCCCTAGACAATGTACATTACAAAAGAGGTTTTTCGTAAGGCACGCTGCGTATACACAAACGGTGGCGTACGTCTGCGAGCGCCCTTCCGCCGCTTCCGTTCACGCTATTGAATCGCGATCACGATTTTCGAAGGAAGAATGGACCAAATTCGACACCAGCGGGGGGGGTACTGCGAGGATGGATAGGGGTGGCACCGGAAGTCTTGCGTGCCATTTGCCTCGTACGATATACTTATCCACGTCTTCAAGAATCATCTGATGGTGAATGAGGGAGTATCCTTGAGTGGCGCGTGCCCGGCCGGATGACGAGTCTATAGTCCACCTTTAAAATGATCAGCCTCCGCGGTATCGTATTTTCCTTTGAAAGAAACGGAATGCCAGATGACGGAACACGCCTCCTTTCCAAACGCCAAACGCTTCGACTAACCTTTTCAAATCTCTTCTAACTTTTCTTAACCCTTCTACCTTTTATTTTAACGTGGCTATCGTTTCGACAGTTATTTGCCATCACCATTAAAAAACGTAATTTTTGAAATTTTTGTTCTTCGATCATTTATAAGTGTTCTTAACATGAAACTACCGGTGAAATATTTGCATAATGAATCACGGTAAAGGCGAAGGTTATTTGAAATAATTTAGCAAAGGACCGACTGAAATATTTGGTTATCGAAGAATAAATTCGCAATGTGCCATTTTCACGACGCGAGGAATTGTTCGAGGACGTCGTCGTTCCAGGGCCATCGACAAAACCGTGAATTTAATACGAGGATAGAGTCGAGACGAAACACCGTGGCACGTCTCTCCTACTTTTCCAGGATAGCGTACGATCGAGTCGAAGTTTACCGTCCTATGCCGTGTTTCTCGAAATCGCGAAATAAATTTCCTACGGCACGAACGAGCAAACAAGTCGAGCGAAGGGAGCTAAGGCATGAATAGTCACACGCAAATCCCGTCACGGCTATTGGTTCCTTATCAGATATCAGTTATGTGGTCGATTTGGGGTGCGTGCAGCCTATTACATCTGTGATCCATTGATAAGCACGTCAAATCCGCCAACAACACACTCCTGGCCGGGCGAACCGCCATTCGAAGCCCCTCGAAACCGCACTTCCTTGCTACTCGAATCGATTACTGAGACCTTCCACGATTGGAGTAGCTTCGATTCAACCTGTCTTACGGCGTGTCTCAATCACTCGTCCCTCCATTCTATCATCGTCCTTCTCCGTCCACGAAATTATGAACTTCTCCCATCATTTTCAAGTTGATCGAGCGCTCTCGTCGATTATGTACAACTTTAATTTATCAGAAATTCGTCGATATTATTATTATACCATAGTGTTCAGAATAGAAGTTCAGATAAAAGGACTGTTCAACCCTTTAAGTATGGCTACATTTTTGTAAACATTTTCCTTTAAACGTTACAAAATGACAAATCTAATATCATTATCTATTCAGGATAGCTGTATTTAAAGCGTTAAGGTTTCAAGCCTTATTCAGTGAGCAAATTTTTCCAATCTTTTACTAGCACTTTAACTATTTAGAAATATTAAGTAACGATATACGATGCCCTATATATCAAGCATGAACTCGTTAAATTCGTTAACAAATTTTAGACATCAAGAGAAAGATGTGTGAAAGACGTCTTGTTACGATCGTTGATCGCACGTATCCCCTTCTAGGGGTTAAGTGTCTACCGATTCTGACGGGTTAAAGTGTTGGAAAGAACTAGTCCGACGGCTGCCATCTGCCACCCCCAACCCCCGGGGGTTTTTAGCGGAGAACGCAGGAGCAGAGAGTTCGGAGTTCTCGCGAGTGGCTTGGACGGCTCAATGCCTTTAACCGTCTCTTGGCCACCCTCGAGAAATCACCCTCTTCCTCTCTTCCTGTCTGTCTGTCTGTCTCTCTCTCTCCCCCGTCTTTATCCTACCGCGAACCATAACGCGAAGCTTTTCATACAAGATTATATGGAATATTACGTATTAAATGTCGCAATTCGCTTTCTGACCTCACCCGCCTCTTTCACGTTCTCTCTCAGCTTTCTCCTTTCGTTCTCCCAACGTTCAAACACCAAGGAAAACGATAAGGGAGAGACCCTTGCGGAAATGGTTTACTCAGAAAAATTGGAAAAGACACACAGCATTGAACGGTCTGTTATATTTACTCGCGAAACGATCCTTGGCTTTTCTTCGCTTCTCAAGGATCTGGGAAGGAGAAGACAGGTCTCGTTTCAACGTCGAAATGAAAAGTGCTTGCCATGCGTGGTCGAAAAGCAATCGAGACTCTGTCTGAGTTGATTCGTTTGGATTTCTTTCTTATAAGTAATGCACAGAGGTTTATGCATTTACGGAGAATCTAATGATATGAAAATGCACAGAATGCACGTAAGGAGCGTATAAAGTATCTAAATTACAGTAGCTACTCGTTATTTTTAATCTGTGCGTAGAAATTATTTCTTTATTTAAGTTCGTGAAAATCTTAGTTTGCATAAACTTCAAGAAACTTTTCTTACATCTTCTAATTTCGGATAAAATAATCTACCAGTGAAAGGGTAAAAACCCTGATTCCCTTTCAACGATAAATCTACTCTGTATAGTACAACGAGCGACGGAGGATGAAAACGGGATGAACGAAGACGGAGAAACAGCCATACGACACACAAAAAGTGTCGTTCGTACGACCCACTCCCCCAATTTTGATCGAGCTCGAAGCAGCTGGCTCGGCTCGTGAATTCCATTTGAATAATTCCATGGCTCTGGCGCGTGCCGACGCTTCGTCTGGACCTTCGGCTCGATCGGTCACGAGATTCGTCTCTTTCCTCCGTGTCTCGAATCTCATTGGTCCATCGTAGTAAAGACACGTGGCCGGATGTCGGTCTATTACCTTCCAAGGGTTTCCGCCTGCTGATGAATAATACCGTCTCGCCTCGTACTGAAACGCTCGCCTTTCGATCGATCCTTTGTTCGTCTTTACGCTCCGTCTTGACTACGCCTGGCCGCAAAGGTGTGCACACGGAATTCGAGATCGCTCTAATTTCATCTCTCGTAGGAACTACCTTTGTCAGATTAATTTTGCAGCCTCGCTTTTCGAAATCGGCTTTCCAACTCGATGGCTCGAGATTTGTTGATTAAAGAGAGGATTAATCAACTGAACAGGATAAGAGGTTCATCAATTGAAGAGATCAGCCATGTTTAAGTCATAGGTTCCTTTTTTGAAGTGTAGGTAATGTCAAAGAAATGAGTAAAAAAAGACCATAGCTAAGACATTTTGTAATTTAGGAAAATCGTATGTAAATTCTGAATCGTTTTAGACGAAAGAGTTTTCGATTATAGTGATTTCTGAGATTTGTAACAATTAAGCCAAAGATCAAATCAGCGACGTCGGCTGTGAGAGATCAGGCAAAGCCCTCGAGAACCGAGCGGTCTTTGCTCTGTAATCGAATTCAATCCGAAATTTGTAAGGACGAGGAAGAGGAAGCGAATAAAGAAAAAGACGGGGTTGGTGAGCCCATAATCAAAGTGACCACTCGACGATTTATGTGATAAACGGGTGGTAGGGTCGCGGAAGGGGGATGTGGTCTACGTCGATGGAGGTGAGAAGTTTATTTAAGACCAAATCATCCTTCGTCGATTAAGGTAAGAGAGGGTGCGTGCAACGGGGCGACGGGGATGACGTTGTAAGAAGAGAAGGGAGAGGGCGGTACGTGTTATTGCTTGTATTGTGGCGCAGCCCCTCGAATCGTCAGTAGGGGTTGGTTTTAGTCGGCAAACTCTCCCCGGAGACTTCCAAGTTCTCGTTGCCGTTAAACGGGACGCTAACATGGGGACTCGAGTGAAAGCTACTTGTTGGCCAATACCAAGAAAACACCATGAAATATCTCATAGATAAAGAATATTTACCATGTTCTTATATATCGCCAGTTTCTTCGTACCATTTATCCGTAACGTGAATTTGATATCTGCTCTATCGAAAAATTAATCATTCTCACAAATGGCAAGATCGTTTCTAGAAAGTCGACGAAATAAATTCCATTGCTTAAACACCGGGAAATCTCCAGTTTACCTTGATTCACGCGTACGGCTCACGAAATAAGCGTTAAAAAGTCCGGGAACCCTCGAAACAACAAGGGACTCGAATAAAACTCGTTTAACAGATGCACATGCCGCCTTTACTCTCTCAGATAGACAATCACGAAACCGAACTGACAGGCAGCAACAACGCGAAAGGATATTTTTCTGCAGCAACCGTCTGGCCAGATCGATATCGTCTCCTTAACATGCCCGTAGCAACTTGTCCGCGAATAATTTCCTTATCTCGAGGGCGAGCATTATGAGCCCGTGCCTGGCCCCGTAAATATTTTCTGTACAGGTTTCTTTCTCTTTCTATTCCTCCTTCTTCTCGCTTTTTTTTTCTCCTCTACATAGAAGCATTCCACTTCTCACCTTCGCAGCGGGTGCCTCGTCGAACCGAAATTTCCCCGACTCGACCTCGTTTGCATTAATTATCCTTCGCTGTATTCCGTCTTGCGCGTAATTGCGGATGCACACGCACGCTTCAACACACTGACTCACCCACGCGCATACACGTATACTCACACACGGCAAACGTCGTCCAACCGTACGCGTTTATCGCTGGCATAGCAGATATATATCGGGTTATATCAATCTTGCTAAGTGAGCAATGCATATGCTTATGGCGACGGAAGGTTTTCGACAGGCGGCAGAGAGGAACAGAAAGACGGAGAACGAGCGAGAGCGTGGGCGTAGAATGCCCACTGGGCATCCTTCTTTTTATGCATATGTATGCATATGTATGCACACGCATGCAACACCGGCCGGATATAAACACCTGCCCATCATGCTCACCTATGCGTCCCGGTCTTCGTCCACGTGTGAAAGGCCCTTTAAATTCTAACGGGGGAGGTCGGAATATTTATTGCCAAAGGTGCTACCGCGAGCGTTTATGATGCACGGTGAATTAACGATACCAATTAGCCGCAGACAAAATCGACATTGTCGCGTTATCTCGCACCTGATGAGGATTATAACAAGCTTCGCTTGCAAGCGTTCTTCATCGATTGGTATTTATGTAAATCCCCTTTCATAACTTTATCGAACATGATTTTGATATCCTGATAATATACGAGGATGCGAATGAACGCGGATGTCGAGATCGTTTAGTAAAAAAAAATTATCAGTTGCCGTTTTAACGAGAGTGGATTCATCCTGGTCCGTCGAAGCTGATAGTCCACGAGGACACGAACAAGAAAACCTCATCCACGTTTTGAAAAGCACTCAGTATCCTGAGCAGCGAATCTTATCTGATGCCGAGAGCTGATTGATATCGCGATATAGCCCTCGAGAGGGAGGTTTGAGTCTCATCCACCATAAACCATCCCCATCGTCAGCTTTATGAACTGGCTGCGGAGGCGGGGACCAGTGGTGAACATTTAGTGCCTTCGAGGTAGGTACACATTTAATCATAATCTAATATTTAAAAGGTAATTTCACGGCCTGTTTACTTCCTACGATCCACCCTCTATATCCCGTTGTCAGTTTTTCCTCCCTTCTTACGTGCATACCTTCGACCACCATGAATCGTGAGAATTACTATATTTTTAAATTGATTCGATTCTATCGTTTTTGTGCTTTTCGGTTAGAGTTACTGTTACTCAAAAAGTGTCGAATACAACGCGTTGTTCGTAGTTGTTCTTTTTCGTTTTGCCTGGCCAACTTAAATAAAAGCGGTAGGTTAGTATTCGCGGAATAAACACAGAAATACGAAAAAGCGAAAGGCGATTGTTTGTACCAGGAGAAGTCAGGTATCGCGAGCAAATTGTAGACACGATAGACACGGCCACGTCCACGTGGCGGTATAATGAAAAAGCTAATATATTCGTTTACCGCTCGTAAACAAGCCGGGCATTGTTATTATCACGAGCAAGCCATTGCGATTAATCGTCTGCCGTTGATTCATTCGGCTTAATTTATACGTAAATTATACCCGGTCGCCCTTTCGGTGCTCAGTGAATAAGCATGAACTTCCGGCGTCCATAAACTTCTGTTACATTCTAGCCGTCCTCTGTTACTTCTACTCGAGCACAAATTTCTTCTTTGCAATGGTGAAATAATTTTAAGTGGGAAAAAGCCCGAAGAATGACGTTCTATGGTTAAACAAATCTACAGTGAAATGAAATTAGAAGAAATAAAAGAAGTAGGGGCGCAGACAGAAAGGAGTCGTCTCACCACTTCCGGAATTCGGTGTTTCCCATCATATACCAGATCATTTGCTCGCAGATACTGTAGCGCGAGTAATCGTAATGATATTTCATATCCATTTCTACCATAATTATGTCTAAATATGTGTAGTTTCGTGATAGATAATTTAAAAGAAAATGTCGAAGGAACGCATTGCACTGTAACGAAGGTTTCCCGTAACGCAAAAGATTCACGTAGCAGGATCGCAAAATACTTACACGATAATGCACTTTAATCAGCGTGCGAGATATATCGCGTGAACGAGGTCGTCGGCTAATGGAGGAGCGCATAAAAATTAAAATAGCAAATTGGTGACATGGAGGCCTCTTGCATATGCATAGGTCGCGCGAACCTTCGTGTGAAGTTCATTCAAAACGGTTGGTTAATTAAAGTAATCGAGATAATCCGAATAGCCGAGTAATTAGCTACTAATGGTATTTATCGACCACCAAGTTCTTCTTAAACAGTAAAGCAAGGGCTTCCAGTTTAAAACCTAAACTTAATTCCAAAATAAAGTTTCAAGATTTTCAAGAGTAATTGAACAGAGTTTAAGAGTAATAAAAGGGGGACACGACGAAAAGATAACGAAGATGAAGATGAAAAGAATTAAAAGGAAAACAAGGTTAAGTTCGATCGAAAAACATAGCGGCTTAAACAGTCGTTAATACGATGCGTGTTAAATTGCATTACATCTGCTTATTAGTCACGGCACGGGCAAGCCGCATGCGACGTTGAAAAGGCAATCGTGTAATACGTCATAATTTCCATAGCGTGACTGGACACTCCTCCGGTGCCCTCCATGCAACATCACGTTAACACCTATACATGGGAATTTATTATTTTCCCGTGTCTTGTGAAAACATACCTCCTTGCTTAGCGTCTTATCTGCTCTATAATTAAGTGACAAGGAGGAAGCAGTTTTCCTTAAACATTAGTTAATTCCTAAATTCCTCCCCAAACTTCTCCACGTCCTTTCATTTTTCAAGCTATAATATAATGCGCGTGGAATAAAATATCGAGCAAGAAATACAAACAAAGTTTCTTCTATGTACATATATAATTATTTTCAACGACGGAACTCATAACTCTTAGCTGCCGTTCTAACTCTATAGAACGTGTCAGATACATTTTTTCTAACGCGATAATCATGCGATAGCGGAGCTTCTTTCCTGGCCAAGTGGCATCTTTTTTATGGCTCGCATTTATTCCCTAATTAAAATGAAGACCGTGCGGGTGAAGTACTTTTTACATCACCCCTTACCTTCACGCAGAGTCGAATGAAGGAACTTTTCTTGCCACACCGATAAATAGTCCAGATACACATTTCGACGCGGCGAATCTCTTTCCTCTACACGCTGGAACGCGTTTATGGAAATGTTCAGCCACATTGTGGCGTTCCGGCCAACGGGTTTCCATTTGTGGACGGCAACGATTTTCTCTTTCTGTCGATCTGAAACTAGCCGACGTGAAGTTCAAAATATTCTTCACGACTACCGTTTTTTCTTATTTTTTTTTTTTTTTTTTTTTTTGCTTTCAAAACGCTTTTTACAGAAATGGTAAGAAAATACCGTCTGCGAGGAAGTCGAAACGAGGTTTTACCTAAAGTAAACGACCCGTGATGATCCGCCAGAGTTGCATCACCTGCCCACGGCTCGTATATATTTACTATAAAGTCCGAACTCGTCGCAAGCGAGTCAAATTAATGTCTTCGTTCGTTTCGAGATAGGACAGCGGGGGTTGGGCCGAAAATCGATATCTTTGATCTGGTGTTAAAGACTGGATACGTCGCACCTTTCGTTGCCAGCGAATGTTCGCGCCGATAATGGAACAGGCCGCGAAATATCGTCGTTCAATTAAAATCGTTTCGAGGAGTAGCTGATAGAATTGCTCGATCGGTGTCACGAGCGTTGTTCTGGTGAAATTCGACGCTGCAGATTCTGCTAAACGGGTAAATGGAGCGGTTGATTAATTTTACATAGATTAGCGAACGAACGAGCCGCGTGGCCGATCCTCGTTTTTCGAAGGCACGCTGAATACACACGATCCTGCCACGCGGAGAACCGAATAAAATTGATCTCGGTGAACTTTTTGTTTTTCAGAATTCTCCGATTGGATATGATTCTATTCGAAATCGCAAAGGAACGACACACGCGTTGCTTCCACGATTCGTTACTTCTCCCGGTTAGCGTTTAGTGGTCTGCGTAGGAATTTAAAAAAAATAGAAAAAAAAACATTCAACAAATTACGGGATCGATCTTGATTTGGCGAATAGAATACGATGAGACGAATCGATTGAAAATATCGTTGGAGAAATCGAGAGGATTTGCCTTTAAAGGAGTTCCACTGAAAGCTCAGACTGGGATCATCGAATAAGCAAAGGGCACACTGGTACGATGAAATTCGAGGTTACGCCGAGAGAGGAAGTAGTGCATTAATTTCGAGTTACCCCTTGAATATTCTCCAACCCCCGTACATGTGACCACTACACGACGAGCACAGGACTTGCGAGTAGCAGTTACCCCGAGGTGTTCGGGACGGCTGGTAATTTGTAGGTAGATATACGATAGACAATAACACCGGTGAGGGGCGGCAGTGCCGACTAATTTGTTTATCATAACTTTATCTTGATTTATTACACCCACGGTGCGCGCCTGTCTCATAGTGCCAATTGTGCACGCTCATACGCACCCTTTGACGTATTTACACGTGCACGAATTAAAAAACGATGGCCGGAAAAATGCTCGAGCGATCTTATTCTTGAACGATTCCTTCGCTCTTCGACGACTCCTTGATTCAAATTAAATGCACATTTTACAAAAATCATAAAAATTCCGTTTATTCCTTAAATTGAAAGGCAAAAATTTAAAAAGCTCAATGATTCATCAAGCCGGTTAACAAATTCCCCAGTTAACAAAATGGATTCGTTATCGACGTTGTATCCCACAAACTTTAGTGTCTGCAACTTAATCTTTCGAACTGAAGAAAACAACTCGCATTCCGAACGAGAGATTACACGATCAACGATTCCCCGGGAGCAATTATAGATTCCCCGATTGTTTCATCGCGCGTAAATTATCAGTGAAAAAATGCAGTCACGCTACCTGACTGGCCAGCAACAAGAAAGCAACGCGACAAGATAAAAATCCGCGAGCGCGGTGGCGGCCGGCGCTCGCATCGAGAAGCTAATTTTTTAAAGAGCACAGCGAGAAGGGGGTGCGAACAGGCGGAGCAACCCTTAGCCACGCTCTATCCCTTCCTTTCCACCCTCTGTCTATCTTCCTTCGTTGCAGCTCGATCGGTGTGCACGCAAGGCCTCTGCAAGAGCTTCGTGGCCAGCTCGTATTTCTCACCCTCCAACAAGATACCAACCACCTTTAGCCCCATCCTCGACCTCGCGGCCACACGTACTGCCGCACACATCTAACGCACGTACATACCCACACAAAATTCGAGAGGGTAGATAACGTCTTGCATGTATGTACGTGTGTTTCGGTACGCGTAACAGTGCGAGTGTACCGTGCGAGTGACTAACCTGTGGTACACCTACACGTATACGTCTAGAGACAGATATCGTCGTACGTGTTCACGCACGGTGTCCAATACAGAGGCAACATACTAAGACACGAAAGGGCGTACAGGTATAACCGACATCCACCCGCCACGATGTAAGCCCTGCAACGCTGCGAGTGCTATCTAGCTAACTATCGCTGATTCTCGGCGCGAGACGGGTTCACGGGGAGAGAAGGAAGGAAAACAGGCGGAAAGGGTGGTCTTCGGCTCGTGGATCGTTTAAAACAGAGCCTGCCACGGGAACACTCTGGCGCATCCGTGAAATATTCCGCCAAGAAGGTTCGTTCTTCGATTGGTAAAGGAAGATTGTTTATTGCCTTCGGCATTATATGATATCGTATCAAGGAAATTCATTTTTTTAACGCATCTTTGTTGGTGAAAATTATTAATGGCTGTTTGAATTTGTCGAGAGTACAGGGATGATAATCGTTTTGCGCGAAAGCAGGTGTCAACGAGCAGAAATTTAAACAAAAGATGGAAAGTACTTTGGCAAGTGACAGGAAATTTGGAAGTCTCTTCGCGAACGGTTCAACCCCTGTTTGGATACTTGAAATACTTAGTTCTGCTCGCGTGATCTCCCCCAAGTTTTAATGTTCCGCCGGTGTCTCTTGGAAGGTACTTTAACAAGCGCGCAACGAATTTTAAAATTCCAAAGCGAAGTTTCTTGGCTGTCGCGCGACGACTATTTGTCGCCAAATTTTCGAAATGAAATCGAAACGAGGCGGAGAAAGGAGGACGTGAAAAGATATCGAGAGAGCGTTGATATTTACACAAGACGATGTTCGACAAATTTGTAACGTCGAGTAGAAGGCAAAGAATGTGGAAGAGTACAACAGAAACTAGAGCTTAACGTCCGGTAAGACCCAAGACTACACGGGGCCTCCTCAAATATTAGCGGAGGACTGCGGGGTCCCCTTTGAACTCGAATCCCCCAAAATTTCTATGGTGAATAATCGGAGACAGCTGGCACGATGCGAAATCAAGTAGCGTAATAATGCCCCGAAACTTCAGCATCCAGAGCGGGAAAGAAATAAAACGAAAAAGAGGAGGAAAATGCACGGGCTCCCTCGGATTCGAGTATCTCCCCCGTCTTACCTCCATTGCTTCTTATTTCAAATATTTACAGAACGAAAATATCGGTTGAAGTTGATTCTTCGCTTGCTCTCGATATGAATTTTCATTCGTTAAAAATTGGCCGAAAAAGAAACGTTGAAAAGCAGTCAATTAGAAGAGCAATAATCTCTGATTAATTTACGACCGATATTTTCTTGTTTATAATCCCCATCAAACTCGAATGCCTTCCCCTTCTCTAATCTTTCATTACTTGTTAATTAACAGCACACATCGTCGGAGTAACGAGAAATTTTCGGTGGCAGGTTCGTTTATCTCTGTCAATAAAACAGCGAACGCGGAACACCATAAGGGCACGAGCATAAACGGGACCAGAATCGACTAATAAAGCGATATCTCTGTATTCGAAGGGATACGTGGCCACATCTCAGCGGTCTGATCTGCAATTACCATCTCTATATAGCAACGAGCCGTTTCAGCCGTGGCCTCTCGCGAATAAATGACATACACCGCACGCGTGATAGGTATGCTAATCGTGTGGCCCGCTGTAAAATTTGCTCGTCAGCTGCGCCAGTTACGATCACCGACAAATTCGATGCAACGAAATGAAATTGTGCCTTTCTTTCTTCCTGCAATTTCGTCGTGAAACTGCGATCAATTCGAATACAAACCCGATCTCTTTCTGTAAAATCTTCAAGCATATTAATCAGTAAAAGGACAAGCGCATTTCTGTAACATCAGATTCACCCGACTATACGATAAATGAGTTACTCGGAAGTCAATCTTATCAAAATTTCTTAATTTTACTATTCCGATAATTATTTTTTTATTCACTATCAGAATTTATTATTTTATCGTTTAAAAACTCGATGCAGCCGATCAACGATCAGCCTCTAAGTATCTCGATTCTAGGTACAGCAGATCTCCGTTTATACGAACTTGCTGATGGACAAATAGTTCATATAATTAATTCACATAACAGGAGTTCATCCTCGAATGAATAGATCGAACCAGCAAGAGTTCGTTTAATCAGGCACTAGATAAAATTTCTTTCAAATAAATGGAATTTACATAAACGTAGTTTTGCTGTGCCAGAAAAAGTAATCAATTCACGCACATGTGACGCGCGAAAAAGGCACCGTCTAGCATGCCTCGGATAAAAGAAAAGCCTGAGGAAACTGACGAAGGAAAAAAGAAAGTGACGGAACCACCCTGGTATCGGGCAGTTTATCCCGCGGGAGGAGCTACGATACAATGAATAAAGAACGAAGCAGCTTGGTCGAGTGAGCCCTATGAACGAGGCCTTATTGGGATATTAATCGTCGTACCAGGCGAACGCCCTGTCCCCGAGTGTTTGCACGAGGTTTGAAGAGGCTGCAACACCAAAGCTGCCTTGCAGCGAAACCCTCTCCGTAAAACCCCCTCCTTTTAAGCGCAACGAAACACTACAAGACCCCTTCTCCGAGCCCCTCCAACGTGTTCCTCTTTTCGAGCCCCGTGATACTCGAAAAGCCTAAGTACTACCACGCTCGAATACTGCTCGAATACTTCGGACACGCTCGAACCCCGAGCCACTTAGGTAAAGCTTGCGTACACGTTAGAGGTAGGTAGGTACGTAAGTTGGTAGGCTTGATAGCCGCGTTGCACGAATGCTTCGAAATAATGGGCCGTCGATCGGCCGCGCTTGTTTAGAAAACATAAACCGGGCGAGCTAATTGTTCGCTAATTTCCAGTGCCACTTGTACGGCCACTCGTCGATTAATGCGTCACGGTACGTGTACAGGGTGGTTTCTTTCTTAGAGAGAATCTCGTCAACGAAAAAAAACTTCACGTGTGTGATTTTCTCTCCACGATACATGTTACCGGGCGCGTTGAAAGCATTTCGAAAATGGTCTTTGATCTCCACCGCTCTTCGTCGATCCGACGCTTATCCTGGATAGGAATCGCTCCAATGGGAACGACGCTGATACGGTTTTGTGTCTTGGATTTTTATGGATTTGTTAGGTGCTTTGATTGATTTCAATGGGTGCCGATAAGACGTGCTTTTATAAATCATCGTAGATTTTTTTCAACCGATGTTCTATTACAATTTATTGAAATTTATTGGCGTGACAATTTGCGTGTCCTTGATGGAAATATATTCTGCGATGGAATGTGTACTTGTATCGTGTCAGCTCGACAAGATATTCGTGCGCGACGGGCGTTTTAATCCATTTAGTTAGCAGCCTGAAGGGAAGAAGTTCCTCCGTTTCATCCACTTATAAAATCTGGCTAATTGTGCTATGTCATCCGTATCGTAATCCTCTCCAAATTATTTGATTTTGTACGTACAATCTGACGAAATCTGAATGCGCGATCTACGTATCACTGATTCCCTTTCAAAGATCATAATGTCTCACAACCGGTATCGAGATCTCTACGAAATTAAGGGCAATTTTTGAAGAATAGCGATTTATATTACAAGTGCATCGATATCAAACTCTCTGCTTAAGAAAATTTATCGGAGGATAATTTTTAAAGGAGCTATTTATATCATACTTAGTTATTTATATTACAAGCGGAAATAAATCAAGTACTTACAGAATACGTGAAAATTTAGTAGTAGCCCGATCGAATCGAGTTCCGTGATCTGAACACGTTCCGGTCCTCCGATAATCCCGAACACTTTCACCCAGACAGGACTCCCAGAGCAGAGTTCAAACTTCTCGATGAAGTTGCAGCATCAGCGTCTTTTCTACTTGATCTTGCAGTTCGTTCGTCTAACGCGACATTGCAAAACGAGAAACTCCTTCTGGGTCACCAGTTCAAAGAAGCATCGAAACTCATGACGATACGCGACGACCTTCGACAGGTCGGCATCTACTAGAACAAAGTCTCTCAAATTAGCCATCGACATTATCGAAAGCTCACGATCAATTTTTTCGCTTCGATTTTCGACTGTGCGCCATTGTCGCAGGGACGCTTGACACTGAACCTCTCAGCAAATTAATATTTCCTGTTGCTCTATTCGATTCACGTTCATCACATCGACGGATTGAATGCCTGCGAACCTTTGGTAGTCTTTGATACGACCCAGGTGTATTACTTAGAGGTGCGATTTGAACTTTTTCACTCCGAATAACGAAATTCTTCGATGGGAAAGTTGCAAAGTTTAGGTTTCAGAGTAGCCAAGCGCCCAAATGTCAGCCATTCCGGTCAAACGTCGCAACCACTCGGCTTCTCCGTTAGGAACGTCCGTTCCTAGAATCCGTCGCTATCTTCTATGCCGTCTGCATCCTCCTAAAGCTTCCTTTTTAGCGAAACAACACTGTTGATTGGGCACAGACGATAGGCTCGCGTGTACAGCGGCCGGATGTCGCTCTCACCGTTTGTCCCGTAATCTCATAGCGAACCAAGCACACAACGGATCACTTCGGACTTTCCTCGATTCTTTAACAAAAATTTTTCCTCGCGATGCCGTGGAAATGGTTGATCGCTGATCCCTGGCAGATGATCGACGGAGATCACGAACGATCCGTTTGCCGTTGGAGGCGCCGAGTTTGCCGCTGCTGACGTGTGTGCGGTGGCTGCTGGCGAAACCCAACGGAGGTTTCAACTGCAGACAGAAGGGTGAAGGGAGGTCACGAGTCGAAGGTAACAGCAACCACCAATGGGGCGGTACTAGGGGCGGAGCAAAGAGCAACCTAAAAACACGCCCATCTCGTTGCATGATCATAAGCTGCAACACCCCAAGGAATGCTCCATCCCTGTTCCACTCTGTCTCCTACTATCGTTCGTCTTTTCCTCTACGGCTACAGCCGGGCCACCTTTTCTCCCCATTTTTTCCCTCTTTTTTCTCATTCAATTGGGACGAAGGCGACACGAAGCGCGGCGACGTTAAAAGTGCAGGCGAACGACGACCAAGTTTCCTTGCTCGCGTTCGACGCTCTTCATCGATCCCTCTTTCTCCTTTGATCAGCCTTGCTGAGATTACGCTCTGCGATTCCATCGCTTTGCCATCTCCAGAGACGAACACGGAACTGTATTCCAAAATGGGATTCCTTCGTGCTAATAATCTCATCAAGCATCTGTCTTCGTGTCACTGATTTTAAGAACGTTCTTGAGATGCGTTTAAATCTCACTCGTCGACTATACAAACTCGGTTTTTTTCAAATTCAAGGCATTCCATCTCGATACTTCCAGAAGAATGTAATTTGGTATCCTCTTACGTAGAAACATACGGAGAAACTTGCAAAAAGGCGTATTAACGAACCGAGTGGTAGGTGTGCTTATTAAAAAAATATTTGCTTAGAAATATCCGGCGAAAGGTGAAAGCTGGCGGTGAAATGCATTGAAAAGATTCCCGTGACGGTATACGAAGGGTGAGTTGCATCGAGCCTCGACACCGGCGGGGGTTAGAAGCGAAAGAAGAGATAGAGAGGAAGAGAGAAGGTTCGGTTCGAGGGTCGACGAATGAGCCAGCGAATGAATACCGAGTATGGATTCGTGAGGAGCCAATAGGGGTGCACGATGTCCTCCCTCGTTTGAGAAAGCCACGCCAATCGTGGGCGTCCGTCACCCTGCGGGCTTTTCCTGAGGGGTGGCGATGGTAGAGACGCATAGCTGGCTTCAAGGGCTCTACCTGGCTGGCTGATAAAGACAGACAAACCTCTGTCTTCTGTGGCGGATCATGCCAGCTTTGCCAGGCAGACGACCTCGTAGCAACCACACCTCCACCTTTGCATCCACTTTCATTCACTTACAACCACTTTCTACTGACGCCAATGCTCCGACGCCTTTTCTTAGATTACGCGCCCGTTTTCTACCCTCTTCCGCGTCTACTGTGATTAACGGATTATGGAACTCCGCCGATGGAACCGAGAGAAGACTGAAAAACGGGATGACTCGGATGGAAAACGCGAGTACATTTTTCCATGTGTGTTCTTTTCTACATGGAATTAAAAACGGGCATTTCAGGCGGGTGGTAAAAAGATACGATAAGTTGATTATTCGTTAATTTGGTTAAACGTCGAAATGTTTGCTTTAACCATCGAGGCTTCTCTCGGAACGTTAAAAGAATTGTTTGTAACGTTAAAGGGTAGGAAGGTATTAGGGATCCGATCGGATGCGGCCACGCGTTATTTACAAATCTTATATCGAACAAGCTTTTATCCGAGGTTCAAGTGCGAGGGATATAAAGCTGAATTCATTGTTTGTTTCGCGACGAGTTTGGCACTGGCACACGTGGCGCGTCATGCGACGAACGTGTCCGGTGCAGTGTCATACGCAACCACTCGAAAGACAAAGGAAAATTTATATTCCCGATATCGACAGCGCAGTTTTTCCATTGTCGTTGATAGCGTTCGTCGCTGATGATATTCGTATGCGTACAAAAATCTGGCATAAAGGGATCGAAGTTCCAGGGAAACGTAACAGCCTGTCACGCTTCCTGGAGCAATCAATTTCAATTTCTCGTCCGCATTGTATACTTTTATTGTTTGCCAGCCACGTTCATGCACGTTCCACGTATATTTGCGTCTCGGTCGAACGAAGCAGTAGCCAGGAGTGTCGGCGAGTAATCTCGTTTCCGCTTGGTCCACGAAGTTAAACTCCGTGCATTGGACCCGACTAGCAGTGTTCTCGTGTCCACATCTCGTTTCGTTTCCCTTCACCGTCCTCTTTCCAGGGAATCGTCCGCGGTAACTTCGAGGGGGAGTTAGCCCGGACAATATATCAGTTTACAATGATAAAAAGCAAACACGGGAAATAACGTGAGGAATTACTGAACCAAACAATATGTCCCTCGTCTCTGGAGAGACTGCGTATATTTCGACCGAGCAGCTCGGCAGCAGCCGACGGAGGGTGTGTGCCAACACATTTTCCTTACAATGCGTCACGATTTCGTTTTATTCGCGACGGGGCGATACGACCATAGGGACATCGAGAATAGACTCATTATCACCCGCCAAAGTGGATGATCGGTCAAGTTGGCTCAATTATACCGGTCTGATTTTCTTTTCTTTTTATCAGAGATAGATTCTTCGAGAAGTATCGACTTTCGATTAGATTAGTCGCGTTCCAGACGAACGAAATGTCGGACTTTGATGGTAAAAAGTATTCGTCGTACTAAAAATGCAAGAGGCCATAGCGTCACGTCACCTCGAGGGATAGAGAGACGAAAAAGATGACTAAAAATTGGTACCCTCTTGCTCGCGGGTGCCTCTTGGTGGGTAGTACTCATGTAAGCAGTGACTAGTGAGGTAAACTCAAGTGTCTGAGGGGAAAAGGGAATACGGAGGACTCAGGGGTGAGGAGTGGTCGTCGCTAGTGGGTGTAAGGAATGAAGGGATAGTAGTGAACCGAGCTATGTTGCCTACGGGGGATGGAAGAGGGATGGTTTTTCCTCAGTCTGAGCATTCCGTAGACGATATGTTTGCAGCTAGGCTCACTTCGTCTCGGTTCGCATGCGGCTTGTATTCCTACTCTACACACGTACAATCTCTCTCTCTTTCTCTCTCTCTCCCTATCTCTCATCGGTCTCTTTTACTCCAGTTCAGGGAACTACCCTCTCTCTACTTTCTAGCTTCCTTTTTTTCCCGTTCGTCTTCTTTCTTCCTTTTCTCTCTATCTGCGCGGCGGCGTACACGCGGGCCACCGGCAAGAAGTAGACAATTCACAATTAGCAAACACAAACAGAAGTACGAGTGGCTTCAAGTTGCTTGGGACGCGGTGGCAACGGGCTTAGCCGGAAGCAAACGGTGGGGTAGGGACTTCTGGGATGCGAAGCGACTAGCTTGGCAGTCCCTGAGCGTCAGCCTCCGCTCCAGAATACTCTTCTCAACTCCCGGCCCAACAGAGACCGGCGAAGGCGCATGTATGTTCTGGAAATAACGGGTGTACTCTCTGACGTATCTTGATTGCTCAAATTCCAAACGAATCTATCTGATTCAACCTTAAGACCATTTAGCGAGTCCGCATACTACTAGATACACTGTGTTCGTATTTTCCATCTGTATCAAACTATCGATTCTTCAACTTCTTTAACTATTTGCTCAATAATCGATCGAATCAGATAAAATTATGTATACGAGAATTCTTTTGCTGATATGTACATATATATATTTTATATAGTTTGGTGATATGATTTACATTGTCCATAATGTTAGAAAATATTTCAACCAGATCTCAGAATACTGTACTTTCCGATCGATCAATCGTACAGTTTTATGATTACATCTGGACGTACACCCGGTATATACGCGCATCGGACTCTCGCCGTTGCGTTGGAACACTTGAAGCCCCAACCAGTTACGGCAACAATAGGCTTTGTCTTCGCGCCGTCGGCGCTCGCAAATTGGTAGAAATCTTGATTAAAGGTGCAATTCCGCTGCTGCCTACGGACAAATATGAATTGCACCCCCAATGCCCCCACCCTCCCCCACCCCGCCCCCTTTTTACCGTTTCGACAAATGAAAATGGAAAAAACGTGTTGTGCTATACTTCTTACGGCGCGACAAGTCTGCGGTTTTCCACGGATCAAGATTGAACTACCACTTTCAAATCAAACACTGCCGCATGAAGGATATTGTCGTTGGTTAAGAGGAACGGTGATGATCTGTACCAAACGGTTTTCTTTCTGTACCGTCGATCCCTCATCTATTTCCTTGTTATCTCGTTTCACCTATATTAAGAAACATGTATTTATCGGGCCAGTGTGTTCGTCAACACACAACGATTCGGTTTCGTTCATGGTTCCACGAGATAATCCGATTGCGAGATTACACGGCGATTCGGATCGATAGAGCATGATCCCGGCAATAGGAAAGGGAGAAACAGCGAGACACGTATAGAAATGGAATAATAACGCGTTGTATATGACAGATGCGACAGGACCACTTGCGATAATCCGCCTTGGGCTTATCCTTTTGGAGTAAACCCTAAAATAGGTTATGTCGTATGCGCGACCCGTCCGAAATTACTCATTAACATTTATCCATTAACATCGATCCATCTATTAACCATCTATTATTGTTCGTGGTAGTCATATCTTTTTCAGAATTTATCGCTTAAGTAAATTAATTCGGGCACGATATTTTTGTTTCTTCGTCGAAAGTCAAAAATCGAGGGATCTTAACTTTACTCAATTGGTATCCCCTGCACACGCATCAGTAGACCCTGAAGGCTCCGACGTGTTCATGCTCATCCTATGCAGAACACACAGCACAAAACTGAGTCAATTTACATAACGATAATTGAAACGTACATGAAAGGCTGTTCCAGAGTCACGGCAATACCATCTGCAAACGGGCTTTGAATTTCGAAAAGCGTATCGATATTCCCTGGAATCATGTATCGATCTGAAATGAAACTTACGAAACAAATTTGTTTGAAAAATCGTATCGCCTAACATTCCTCTGTATGTATTAAATGCATACGCAACATAGGCTGTTGAGTACTGAGGAAATTTTTGTAAAATAAAAACTTGATGAAAATCAGTCGGCAGAAAGTTGGAATAGCTGCAGTTTTCATTTATTTAGAAGGTTATTTGTGCGTGTGAATATATTTTAAGAAAAATTCGTAGCAAAAAAGGAATGAAGTGGCGCGATCTAAACTAAATCCTAGCAGATATTACGATCATCGATTTACTTTTACCAATCGATGATACATGAGATCTTTATTTATTATATATAGTAAATTGAAAATATTGTCTACGTAAAAAGGTACCATATATCTCGAAAGAAATATCACTAATTATTCGAGTATCTCTCATTCAATAGATATAAAACAATATGGATGAAACGTAGAATGGACTTGTTATTCAACTTCTCCAAGAGAAATCCATTATTATTTTAATATCATTCTCGACTTTACCGATTTAGTACGGAAAAGGATCACAACACTACTAGTGGTTGGAATCAAAACTAAATTTTGCTATGAAATCACGCGATCGTAGCCAATTTCTTATATTATTTACCATATAATTAATAAGTTATAGTTGTATAATTAATAGCTTATCTGCATAGTGATAGAATTAGTAATTATATATCAAATAATACTGATTGTCCGAATCTCACCGGTAGGGGATGCTATGAATGGAGGCCCACCGTATGCACGACCTGCTTACCCACTTTTTATGCAAAAAAGTCTAAAATTAATTCATATTCAGATTACTTTTCCTTTCAATCGCTGCGTAAGATCAACAAAGGAGTCTTGAAAAAAACTGACACGAAAAACTGAAAATCCTAATTAGAAATTCTGAAGATCTAAAACTTAAAAATTAAATAAGATCTTAATTTAATTACAATTATATGTGGGACCCTGCTTTATTAATTGTTTAAGTATATCAAAAATTTTTATTTTATAATTATATATTTTTATATTTTATATCTTCTAAATTTTACTTTAACATAAGAATACAGTTTTCAAACTTCCTACTTTTAATCAAATTTTTCTTCTTAATTAATAATTGTCAAGACAAACTATGGAGAATACAATTGCAGAGATACATTCTAGTGGCTTTTGAACTACTATTAGGTTCTTCATAGAGAATAAGAAGAAATTCAGGCTGTAAGAAATTTGTAACAAGACATAAAATATTATAATTGTTGTCAATCATATAGTTGATTGTTTCAGAAGGTTCAAGCGGTAAAGAATGAAACTTTATCAAATTTGAAGCTTTAGTAATGATAAAGATTGATATTCTAATAAACTGTAATAAGTATAAGAACAGGAACTTTAATATAAATATTAAAAAGACAAATAAGAACAAATAGAACAAAACAGATAGAATTGATGGCTTCAAAATGCGGATACCTGTGTTTAAAAAATAGATATGCATCTCATAATTTAATAAACAAAATTGATTGATGAAAAAGGAACATAACAATAAAATCTTTTAACTTGATATTGTAGTATCGCGGAAATATTAGGTATACGATTTCTTTGATACTATTTATTATTTGTAATTTATTTTACAATAAATTAGTTATACAGATATTAATGAGACAGAAAACGATGGTTGTTTAATATGGAACTAATAGTAACAATCTTACTCTAACTTGGCTACTCACGCAACTCCGCAACGCTAACAACTCTACTCTCAACAACGCAACTCCACAACGCTAACTCTAACAACTCTACTCTTCGACTCCTCGATTAATTCTGACCTCTCAATCCACTCTCGCTTCTCGATTAACTGCTCCTTGGATTCAAATCGTTCTCCTCCATTAGCGCTATTTTTCCCTTTCTCTAATCCCATCCTGTTAACGCTTCGCAAGAACTAGGTGACTTTGGTCACACAGGCTTTTTCTATGTAAACTAATAACCGAAGAACAGACGACCTTGCTTTGGTTAGTTTCTAACCAGGTTTTTTCCTCACGACACTACAATATAAAATAATGTTCTTGGAGAAACAGTAGTAATTACATCTGCACTATCGTTATACAATATGAGACGACACAGAATTGAATGTTGTATTGATATATAATATGTCAAAATCCATATGCATAATCTATTTTATTTATGAAAATACTTCATATTTCGAAAACATAAGTGACTAGTAAAATAGTGCAAAATGGACTTCTTTTTTAAACATGATGGCGCCATCTATCAGTAATGAAATGTACTATTAGTTGGCATTGACCCAAGGACAGTAATTAGTACCGTTAGATGGCACAACTATGTCCAACAAAGCCATTTGCGTCGTGGTTTACAATAATTACATATACTTAATTAACTACATACTTATGTAGGAAATCGGACTGAATACTATACAAAGAAGATTTCTGGGAGTTAAAGCTTTAATGCAATTTCTGGATAATTAAACAATTCTCATTATATACCAAGAAATTTGATTTTTTCATTTTGTTCCCAAAAGAGTAGTTCCATCGATTCATCGCTAGGTGGTCATAGTTCCAGAGTCCATGTCTCGATTTTTTACTTAAACTTTTTATTTGAAAAAAAAAAGTTAATTAGGAGCATTAATGTGTGAATTTTTATGTTGTATATTCAGAAATTATCCCCTTAGCTTTCTTCCAACGTTCCTTTCAACCTATGAAATGCATGTATACAGATTTGTAAATTCAGCTCAATAAATCGAGGCGTCGTTCGAATAATATAATTTTTCACGAACTACGTTCGAAAATTACATTCATTCTAAAAAACATCCAGGGTATAAATTTTATATGTGATTGCATAGGGATATTATATACAGTGAGTAATTAGCAATAAGTATCTATTTTAAATATATTTTTATTGTCTTCTTTCTCAGATTCTTTACTTAGATCAAGAAGCATATTTTTTATGAACAATTTACTTTTTCGGCACTTCTATAGATTTCATATATTTTGCAGATTACTATCAAGAAACAGGAAGTCGATTTTACGTATACTCCATGGATAGCTATTTACCTTGTATTCTCACCGGATTTATATTTTATACCTTTGGCCTAAAGTGGTGTTACGAATATGCTAAGTATTGGGTATCTCTAAGACCTAGAGATGATCCACATACGACAAAGGGATTAAGACTTATAGAAAAATGTGAAAGACTTATACATAGACATCCTATAGAAGGAAGTTTAAAACTAATAGCGACTGCTGTAGGATTAGCTGGTACAATAACTGGTGGTCTGCAACAAGTTGGAACTGTTTCGCCAAAAGTTGTACTTGCTACAATCTATTTATTTTTTGCATTCTCTGGTCTGGTTGATGTTTTAAATTTTTATTTTCCTCATAATGTGAGTGAAGGATTTGTTAAATTGGCCCTTGCTCAAAGTTTCTTCATAGAAGGATTTCTTTTCTTATGGGGGAGTGTTGGAAGCAATGAATTAGTTGATAAAATTTTAGCACTAATAGTATGGACAACATCTTTGTCTATTTCTTTAGAACTTGTATGGCCCGAATTAAAACTTCTAAGAGGTTGTACAACATTACTCCATGGTGGTTGGATAGCACATGTAGTTCGTGTGTATCATACAGTGCCAATGTTACCAGAAGGTATTGCTCTGGTATTTTCTTGGCATGTAGCTGCTGCTTCAGCTGTGACATTATGTGTAGTAGCAGCAACAAGAAGTTGTGCTCCTAAACTTATGATAGAAGAACCACCAGAGATACCTATTTATGATTATTGTCAAGAACCAGACCAGAGAATGTAGATCCCACATGTGAATGGATACAACTTTGTGTCAATTTAAAAATTGTTATAGTATGCATAAAAGTAATATTTTTAGAGTAGTATACTGTTAGTACTGTAGTGCCAAAAAATCAAACAATGTAAACTAATCACAATTTTTACATACAGTATTAGTATTTTTTTACTTAATATTTATAACTTCATTTTGTAATACAACGAACGACTCTATTTTTAACTACATTTATACGAATGCGATGACATAAACAATTTTGTAATAACTTCAAATTGTAGGTAAAATACTCATTAAGAACTAAGAGGTGCCTTATTATTGTTCAATTATTTATTACTATGAAATTATGTAATTTTTTATCTTTTGTAATATGTTTTCTACCCTCCATAAATCTACTACATGCTACGTGCAAAAATTACGTAAGTATATATTGTAAATAAATCATTTTATTAAACTTAATACGAAAATACTTAATACATAATTTATTCAACATTTAATTGTAGTATCCATATATAAATTATAGTAAACTGTAAAGTTTCCAAATCTTGAAATTCGTTTTAATACCAACCTTGGCACATGTATATCTCTATTAATTGTTTAGGGTGTTTTTTATAACTAGCAAAGAGTAACTAGTGTTATTCTTTTATCAATATTCAATAATAACAATAAATGCTTCAATTGGTTAGGTTTTTAACCATAATATGATTACAATAATGCACTGTTTAAAAAATTTTTTTATTATTTGACTAATTTTTATCTACTATAAACTTACAATGTAGTGCAGTTTATAGTCAATAATCATGGCCTGAAGTTATTACAATTTACTTTCTAAGAAATCAAGAGGAAGAAATGGAAACAACAACAATTACAGAACCTATGGAGGAAAGTCCTGAAAAGGTTCAAACAAATCCTCTAATACAAGTAGTAAGAGTACCAGTAAAACATGCTAACCTTGGGATAAGAAGCCATGCCATGTAAGAGAATGATAGAAGACAAGAAAATTTCTTACATTGCTAATAATTACTTATGTTTCAGGGATATGAGTACAATGGTAGAGCTTACATCTTTTAGCACACTTGGCAAAATACAACCTTTCTTAGTTACTATAACAACTACTGCAGCTTTGTTAGTAGATTTGCATTGTCATTTAACAGATAAAGAAGTTTGTGGCTACTTAGGTGGCCATTGGGATATTAATTCACACAGTAAATATTTCTGTAATGTTTAATATAATTTAAATACATATTTTGTTGCTAAAACTTACTTTTTCTAATATAATAGATCTATCTATAACAACTGCCTTTCCATGCCGGTATTCTGGTAAAGATAAATCAGCTGCAGCTGCAGTTGAAGCTGAAATTGCAAGGGCAATGGAATGGAAACGTGTGACTTTAGTTGGATGGTATCATTCTCATCCTAGATCTCATGCTTCTCCTTCCTTGAGGGATGTTGATTCTCAATTAGATTATCAAATAAAAATGAAAGGACCTAGTGATAACGGTTACACACCATGCGTAGGTTTAATATGCTGTATGTTTTCTTTGACAAAATATTATTTATTGTTTAAAATCTTGTGATTAAGTACAATGAATTCAAAATGATGGATTTCAGCTCCTTATAATACAGATGGCAGTTGCTATGAGTCAAATTTTAATGTTTTCTGGTCTTTACCACCTCCAGAAAATCGGCCTCATGAATATCCAAGACCAATGCTTTTGAGTTATACATTATCTCAAGAACACTTTCTTTCTCAAGATACATTAGAAGAAATTGTAAACATTTACATAGTTCTATTCAATTAATAATTCAGCCAAGACAATTAATACATCTTTATGTCTATTATTTCAGAGAAGATGCATAGAATATTATAGAAGTGAAGGAGGTATTGATTTCACTACCAACTTTAACAATAATACGACTTATCTTGAACGTTTAAGAGTAAGTATATAAAGATACGATTGAAATATGAGTACAATAATAAAATACATAGATATCTGAAGTGTTCTTTAGCGTCCAAGTTACCCGGTCGTAATAGATCGAACGGTTCGTATTGGGATGTAATTAGAGAAATGATTTGTCCTGGTTCCGAAGATGGGACGTCACCGGAATTTCTGGCTATGAAATTCCCTCTGGTACCAGTATCAGAATCACTTGTTCCCTCAGTTCCACCAGGGGTTGGTCTTGCACCTAATAATGCAGCTGTCTTCCTTACACCTGTGAACTTCAAGCCTGATGGTTCAATAATTACTCCTACATCAAAACCTTTTGTAATGCAACCATCTACTTCTAGAGATAATATTAAAAAGGATATTATAACTACGGACACCACATCCATCACGCAAATAAAAGATGGAAACTCTACATCTAAGCAACATATATCACCATCAGAAGTGATGCCCAGCTTTCAATCTGGGGAGCTGACAGTTTCTGTAAAAAATACTAAATGCGATTACGATTTTGCGCCAACTGATTTTTCGAAAGTATCTAATCCTCTCGGAACAGATATTAGTATCAATAAAACGCGGTCATCCACAACACCCGATTTTCCTTTAGCCGATATAACGCAGCAAATTTCCAAATTCTCAGACCTATCAAAATTAGCTAATTTTTCTACAGCGGATTTGGCAAAGCTTTCTGGTTTTCCTATACCAGATTTTGCGAGAACGTCATCGCCATCACCATCTGCATATATGCGTAATATTGCAAATTTGTTTGGCCCAATTGGTAAAATCTCTCCTGCGAGAGATATTGAATCGAACGAACGGAAATCAAATGATTTTGCTATGGTTGATCCTATCCAGTCGCCATTCAAAGCAACTATTGGATCTTCAGAATCTTGTAGAAATTTTTCTGCAACTCCGGAGGACTACACAACTGACAGGAAAAAGATGGAAATACAAAACGATAACGCAAAACTCAATCGATCAAATGAATATCAAGGAACTGAAGATCTATCAATTTCTAAATCTGAATTTGGTGGGATGCTGGATATGACCACGATACATAAAAAGCAACAACAACCACAGGGTGGTGACATTGGTGATTCATTAAATTTATCGAAAGATCGTCAGTAATTTTCCAACATGAATGATTACCGATTAATCAGTATTTTACAATTATGATTATTTCAATACATTTATATTACATTGCTGCCTGTATTTTGTACTCTTACTTTTACTTGTCAGACATTTTTACATACAAATTAAATTATATTTTGTAACTCTAGAAATACTCAAATCAATACGATTAGTTTGTATATTTATTGTATTTAATAAACCGTTTTTTATAATTTTTTTTAATTCATTTAGATACTTATATCTAACTCCACTTTCGTAAGGAAAATGGCATTTTACATATACAATGTTAATATATTTCCAAATTATTATATGTATATGCAGTGCGGAATCACGATCCTGGTTGTGATCTAACTTTATTTACGACTGTGATCGTGACTTTTTTATTTTGAGTGAATTTGTTCACCGTGATCGTAATCCTTGATCTTGATTGAATTATTTCTTATAAAATACTTTAATGTAGCTTACACAAAAATATCTGTATGTAATGTTAATTTAAACGTTATATTTAAATGTTACGTCACGTTACGTTTTCTTCATACATATATCGTAAATTTACTTTATTTAATATTAAAAATGAAGAATAATTTAATTTTCTTTTCTTTACAGATACATCAGTATTATAAAGAGTAAAATATTAATTTTTCCTTTCGATTGTAAAATCGTAATATTCATTTGATATTGTTAATATAAAAAATAATATAAAAGATATTAATATACAAGTTATGTGATACGTGCAAAGAATAATTATGCTCTCCACCAATGAGAAACGATCACAAAAAATTATAAATCACTGTGAAAAATCATTCTGATTGGGAATGAACATAATCGATTCACTTGTGATTTATAAGTAACAGTTCACACCATTTCTAAATATGCAGAGAGGAAACCTCTCTAGTATATGTATACATACCGAGAACAATGTTACACCATTTTATGCATTAGTTGCGTAGCGTAGGTGTTCGTACACATAAGTCAGTAACTAATAAATTACAGATTTGTCAGAAAAAGTTATTAAGTACATTGTATTTGCAATTAACAGTTACAATTTATATATGTATGTACATTTACAAAAATACTCTAAATGTAACTAGATCGATTAGATGTAATTTGGAAGCAAAACTATTCAGTAATACAGTTAGGTTATCTGTGATTAGAACATGTGTTATGAAAATAAAAGATAGTTGACATAAACTTGTGTTTTTATAAGAATTAATATGTTCCGGCCGGCAAGGAGCTTGTTATACTCTTTAAGTCGTATCAAAGAATGCCGCGCAGTGCATGTTAATAGTCAAAATTTATCAGAAATTACAGAATATGAATGTAAGGAAAATTGAATTTTGTGCTATTTTAATATTTCGTTAATTCTTGTATGTGAATATTATGATTGAATTGTAGCTGTTATCTCAGATGAGTACAAAAGAGGACCTTCAGAAGGCAGGGCACTTTATCTAGATGCTCAAGCAACTACACCATTGGTAAATATGATGTGATGAATTACAATATAATTCTTGATATTTGAATCAATTACTAACTAGGATCCACGAGTATTGGATAAGATGATGCCTTTTCTTACGACATATTATGGAAATCCACATTCCAGAACTCACATGTATGGATGGGAAACAGAAACTGCTGTTGAACTTGCTCGTAAAGTTAATATCATATATAACACAATGGTTTTTTTTAAAGAGCTATAATGTGACAAAATACTAATCAAATATTTCATTCCAAACAGCAAATAGCAAACTTAATAAATGCAGATAACAAAGAAATTATATTTACATCTGGTGCCACAGAATGTAATAATATAGCTGTTAAAGGTGTTGCAAGGTTCTACAAAGAAAGAAAGAATCATATTGTGACAACTCAGATAGTATGTTAATTATATTGAATTATTAATTATTGTGCATTTATTATTATATATAACTTTGTCAATGTAGGAACACAAATGTGTATTAGATTCCTGTAGAGCTTTGCAAGCAGAGGGATTTGAAGTAACTTATATTCCAGTAAATGCAAATGGTCTTATTGATCTTAATCAATTAGAAGATGCAATAAGGCCAACTACTTCTTTAGTTTCTATTATGATGGTAAATAATGAAATTGGTGTGCGACAACCAATTGAAGAAATTGGTGCTATTTGTAGGTAAGAAAAGATATTATTAACTAATACCAAAAAAAATTTTGAATTCAATGATGCTATCGATTTTACAGAAAGAAGAAAGTGTTCTTTCACACAGATGCAGCCCAAGCAATTGGCAAAATTCCAATTGATGTTAATGCTATGAATATTGATTTGATGTCTATTAGTGGTCACAAAATATATGGTCCCAAAGGTACATCAAGATAAACTTTTATTATATATCTTGTATTGAATATAATTATTGTGAATGAAATTTTAAGGAGTTGGAGCATTATATGTGAGGAGGAGACCAAGGGTACGTGTAGAAGCAATCCAAAGTGGTGGTGGACAAGAAAGAGGTATGAGAAGTGGTACTGTTCCAGCACCTTTAGCAGTAGGCCTAGGGGCAGCTTGTGATTTGGCACAAACAGAAATGGAGGTAATTTCAATTATAAACTATATATCTGTATACATGTATATATATACTAATATTGAACTAAATTTATTCTTTTTTACTAGTATGATCACAAATATATCACAATGCTTTCAAACCGGTTGATTGATAGAATAATGTCAAATTTACCACATGTTATACATAATGGAGATCCAGTAGCTTGGTATCCTGGATGTGTAAATTTGTCTTTTGCATATGTAGAAGGAGAATCTCTATTAATGGCTCTAAAAAATGTTGCTTTGAGCAGTGGTTCTGCTTGCACTAGCGCAAGTTTGGAACCTAGTTATGTTTTAAGAGCAATTGGAACATCAGAAGATCTAGCACATTCTAGTATCAGGTAAATTAATATGTTTATGATATCGTAATGCCATAATTATCCTAATATTTATTTATCTATATAGATTCGGTATTGGTCGCTTTACAACTATCGAAGAAATTGATTTTACTGCAGAAAATACGATTCGACACGTTAAAAGACTTCGAGAAATGAGGTACATCTTATTTAATTATAATATATTTATTTAATATAAAAGCACGGATGGATTACTTTATTGATATAACTTTGGCGGCGAATACGAAAAGCGGGATGCCATAATAGAATGGAGGGAATAAATTTATTACTGGACGTTTCTCATAATTAAGAACATATAGCCTTAAATATTAGTTGTTATATATACTTAATAATACATATTTGAATTACTTATTTTGTAGTCCATTATGGGAGATGGTCGAAGAAGGAATTGATTTGAAAACTATTAAATGGACTCAGCATTAGTGATACTTTGTTACACAGCTTCAACTATGTGGATTTAATGTACAATGTTGACTGTGAGTCATATACATAGATTAAGTCTAATTAAGTAAAATATCTTTCAATATCTAATAAATGTTTATTTAAAATTCTTTGCTTTCATGACTTCTTTAAAATTTAACTTCGATTGTATATAAATTCTTCTAATACTTCCCTTACTCCTCCCATTTTTTATTTTAGGATGCTTTCCCTTATAGAAAAGCTTGGCATTGTCATTATTTGATATAAAAAAGTAATTTTACTCTTCACACTTTATTACCATGTATTGAGTTATCCTAGTTATAAAAAATGTTGCTTCAGGATCATACACTTGCTAATATTTATTATTTAGCACAAACATGATGGATCAGCAGCTTCATCAATATACGAAATTTTAAATCTGTCTTTGTCCATTTCATGCAGTTCCATGCGTGATCTGTTAGCTTCCACTAGATGCTGTGCTATATCTTCAAACATTTCATGTATGCCTTCTCCAGTCTTACATGATGTCTTATATATACCAGAAATTAAATTGTGACATTGTTCGCTGTAACAAATAATACATTGTTTTCTTCAAATATGTATATGTATGTACATTGCATAACACTTAGGTTGTCATTAAACTCACCAAAATTGTTCCATTTCTGCATCTGTAACTTGTGGAGCTGTGCTTTCTAAATCACTTTTATTCCCACACAGAAATATTTTTGCATTTTCAGCATATGTGACAATATCAAGCAAATGTTGAGATAAAAGATGGAAAGATGTTGAATTATCTAATGCAAAAACTAGTATAGCAGCTTCTGCAAATTTATAATAGCTTGATGTTACTGATGCAACTCTTTCCATTCCACCTGTATCCCATAATTGCAACTGGAATATAAAATAGAATTAAATGTATAATATAAATGTGAATAGCAGCATATCATATATGTAAAATAAATTTTCTAGGTACGTATATGATTTATTTATAAAAATATATATACGAGGAAAAGTGAAATTGTTCAGAATATATATAGATATACATATATATATATATATATATATAAACATGTTACTCGTATTCGTCTGTCTTCAACAACATATTCTTTATCGATATTATCGAGACCCAATGTCGACTTGCGATCGCTGCTCGTTACAAAAGTATTGTTCGCAAAACGTCTAAATATAGAAGTCTTTCCAACACCGTATTCCCCGCACAGAATAACCTTCTGTTCGGTTACTTTAACAGTAGCCATTTTAGGCTTATGTCACTTCGCCGGTCGTACTGAAATACAAAAACTGCAGCATCAGTAATAACAAATTATTATGTTTGGTATTTATAACATTTTATGCAATGGTCATTTGGCTGTATACAGTATACAGCCACTAACACGAGCACAATGACAGTCGTGACTATAGAAATATTATACCCGTAACGGACCATAAGATACAGCTACATAAGTATCATAAAATACCTATTCACATCGATACGGTGTAAAACAAATTCCGAATAGTTCGTAGTTTTGTAATAAAATTCAACAATGTACTTCTAATGTAGATTAAATTAAATATGAATTTAAGTAAAATTTAAAAATTCATCTCATTAAATGCTTTCTAATCTTGCAGCAACAGATAATATTATTTGAAATTTGTACAAGTGCTATGCAAACAATATTGTAACATATAATCATAATTACTAATGAAAGACATGATTTACTTTTATGATGACGTTTTATATCGATATTTTTATTTCAAAACAATGCAATTATTCGAGAATTTTTAATGATAAGTTCTATTGGTAGTTTTTAGACAAGATTCGAAACTAGTTATACATACTATTTAAATACGTTTTATAGCTTTAAACTTCATTACATAATTCTAAAATTAAAATGATCTATATAAATTGAATTATCTAAATAGATGATATAAAAAATGTATTTGGGTTTAAATAGAAATTAATTTTAAATTAGAAGTTACATAATATAATTTGAAAAGTTGACTTGTCGAGTACTGCCATCTATATTGGAGTAATACAGGAATTGCCAATATAACCTGTATTTAGTCTTCGGATGTTTAGATTTCTTGTTTGACGTTGATTATTTCAATGTTGCCGCGTACTTTTAATGCAATTGTTTCAGTATCGTTTTTTTCTCTGTGGAAATAACGAAATTTCATCATGGTGCTAAGTGAAGTGGATAAATTTCTCCAGGAATTAGAGAAAGCTGAATTGGAGGTAAATATATTTCTTGAGCAGCGTTCAAACATAGGTTATGCCGACTACTGCTCCGTTTTTCAGAAATATTAGTAAATTCTTTATATACTTACTTATTGCATATCATTTTCGCAGGCGCCTGGTGGAGTTGCATCACCACAAACTTATGCTCAATTATTAGCCGTATATCTTTATCAAAATGATCTGTGAGTACTACATGACTTTTGTTACTTTGCTTCTTTTATTTTTTAAATATCGCTCAAAAATAAGATAATTTATTTTATCTAAGAATATCATATATCTCATGATCCAAATTTGCAACATGTTGTACTTATACGTTTGTGTAATAAAATTATTGTTTGTATATATCGTGCTGACGCCATCTGCAAATTCGTATTCATGCTTGCGAAATACAAACTTTTTTTAAATATATGATTTCCTTGAACGATAATTAAAATAAAAATTTGTTACTTATTTATTTGTGTATAGGTATATATATTTGCATTTCCTTGTAGATATATGATTAATGACATACGTTTATATATATTGCTAATTTTTGGTTTGTTGAACACATTACTTAACCTACAATTATGTTCCAATTTTTTTATATATTACGCTTATATTTTATTAGAAAACATCTCGTGTAAATGAATAATCGGTTTTATGATTTATGAGTTTGTTGATCGCATGACGCATTTTTTTATCATGCGTAAAAAATCATGGAAGAATAATTACATATTTATTATTGTAGCTTATTAATTTATGACACAATATTTATCCCATTTTATTATATGTATGTTGTTTGTTAACCGTATACATAACTTTATGAATGAACCTATTTTTTGCAATAAATAATTCTTTAGAGTATAATGTTTTTATGTTTCAATGGTTCATAATATTTATCCTTTAGAGGAATATCGTCATATTTCTTTACTTTAGAGTTTGTAACAAACACTTCGCTTCTTACTCGGCTTTTTATTATTAACAATACTTCAACGCCACAAATTCGTTCCTTATAAGACCTGCACGAGTGAGATTTCGATCTGTCTTTATTTGATCGAAAAATCACCGTCGCAGATGCAACGCCAAATACTTATGGAAGCGGATACCAGCGGACTTGAAAAGCGGAAACGGAGAACTTGGCCAGATATGGGTGGTAGGACAACGTATGTGGCAGAGAGATTGGCCTGCAGTACACGTGGCCCTTAATGCAGAGTGGAGTGAGGATGTTTCTGACATTATGGCTGCTTTAAAAGGTATATGTCGTAGAATAAACGAGAAAAAATAACCAAATAACCATTCCAATCAATTGAAGTTTTTTTTCTCCATGTATCTATTTGAAAATGATTATTTTCTCAAAGAAAATTTTTTCTAGTTTTTATTTAATTTTTTCAAAGAATCTTGATGTATCAGAATCTTAATCTTACAGAAAAAAATGTCTCGACGCTTGAATCGAGATATCAATCCTAGATCGGTTTTTCAGATAATGTTCGAGAAAGAGCAATTATCTTAATATCCAAGGCTTATTCGTCATTGGGTTTAACCGTGTTCGCATCAATGACGGGCTTAACGTTGGAAGAAGCGCGTCGGGTTGCCATCGAAAGAGGTTGGACCGTAGATGGGACGATGGTGCAGCCTTGCAAGATTCAAAAAGAGGAGAGTAACCTCGCCCATGAGGTGTGTCTGACCGAGGATCAGCTGTACAAACTCACTCAATTCGTGTCTTTCTTGGAGAACTAGACGGGCAGCGAGTTATCAATGACGATGCTCACGCAACATGAAGACACGAACATCGACAGTACTTTAAACTTAGTTTTACCTCGTAATCGTATTATATAAAGGAGGAAGTGCTTCAAAGGAGGCACCTGTGTCCTTTCCCTAAGTATATATCTCGGTCTACCTACGCGTTCTATTCAGTCGGAAGACTCATTCGATGAAGCTCGCTGTAAGCATGGAGTCAACAACTCGATTAATCAATAACTGGCTGCTGTGTGCGAGGAAACTGGCATTTTCTAGAAGAAGCACTTTTTACAGAAGAGAAGATTCACGGACCGCATCACGGGTTTTAGCTTAATATATATACATACGTTCTAATCAACCAGTGTTCATTTAGAATTAAAACATCTGGAACGAATTATTCTGTTGTATAAAATAATAATCACAGATGTGATCAATTATGTTCTGATATAACGTCCGATGTGTAAAATGTCGCTTGCCTCTGCCATTCAATGATTTTCATTAACCATTTCGCTCCTTTCAGGTTCATTCTTCCCTACAAGATTTATTTATTCTTTAAGTAATAATATTTTTATTTCCTCATTTTTTTCTAATAAGTTAATTTCTTTATTAGTATCTTCAGAAGAGGACTGGACTATCTACTGATTTTTTAAATGCAAGTTGAATTACGTAACTAATACAAGATCTTAGAGCAATAAAGTCATGTTAGCTAGGGGAAAGGGTGATCTCGAAACGAGTGGCTTCGATCGCGCGTGAAAGCAAGCGGGTGTATCGTGCTCGGTGAGGTCGGTTGAAAAATCCGCGCGAGGAGATTCTGCCGCGGGCATTGCGTCACGCAAATCGAATCCTTACGGGTCGCGGACAGATAGGTATGCCCGGTTGGCTCGTAGCTCGTGGCCCCCGAGTAATTCTCTATGAAATCGATTCTGACCGTCCCGTATTGTAAACGCTGAATATGCACAATCGTATGGCGATTGCGTAACTTCAGATATTCTCAAAGAAATCGTTTCCACTAGTCAGCAGGTAGTCGGAGTGTGCACCCACCGTCATTGGTATCGGTTGTTCTTTTTTGGCTCCGCTATACTCTAGAAAGTTGTTGCACCGGTATCACCAATCCTACACGATACGCGAGTTTCATATTTTACATGGTATACGGCTGTTGCGCGTAAATTTCCGTAGAAATCGGCACGATACTCGAAAGCGTGTTATCTAGTTGTTTTTATTCAATCCCTTTTCTTTCCTCTGTATACAATCGATCTGTGTTTTCAAAAGCGTTGTACAGCAAGTAGCATCAGATTCACCGTGAAGTACTCTTTTTTTTGTCGAAATGTTTTTGATACATTATCGACGGGTAAATACATGTTTAAAAAATTCATTATTGCTGAATCGTGGGAAGAAACGAAAAGAAAAACCTCCAACGTATCTGAAAGGCGTTCCCACGCGTTCGTACACATCAAAGCCTATCCTAGCTGTTGTTTATACTCACGAACGTGTACGATCGGTATAATAATCGGTATTGAAAAAAGCGTTCGGTCAGCGGGGGGTTGCAAAATGGTTAGAATGTAGTTTAGGACGAGGATGACGATGCCGACTCTATGCTACGTATAAGAGATTCGTTGCCACGGCATATTCTGTTCACTGTGCCTTTGAATAATGCAGATTCATCGTCGTTCGAACGAGCGATGATTGCATCGCGATATAGCGCCGTTTCTTCTTTGTTTTTTATCCTCCCTCTTTCACTACCTCATCGTTGCTTCGATAGACAACGTGTGACTATCCGTCGAGGGTGAAGCAGTCTTTCGAATATCACTTTGAAGTTAGAAGAAACTTGTGAATAAATAGCATTACTTTAACAAGTTAGGATAAACAACATAGATGTTGGAAGAAATGATAAACGGTAACGATAAACTTAAACGGTGCAAAGGAAGCATTCATATTAAAACGTGCAAATAACCAAGTCGTCCAGTTTTTTCTCGCCTTCTCATCGAATTAACTTTAGTCTCTTTTCTCCCTTGTTGAATCTTACTTTTGGAGTATAAATTGGCTGCTGAATATCGTATTTAAACATTCAGGAATGTTTTACGACAGATGAAAGTCTGATTAGAAAGAAAATTAACCGGATTCAAATGATCAGACGTTACTCCTTGAGTACCTGCACGATTTCTAGAAGCTTGTACGCTCGGTACCAACAAGTATTACTAAAGACGAGTACTAGTTTGCAACATAAAACGCGAAGGTGAGAGGCAAGAGGGAAGACCCGGGTTACCAGTTACCTTACCTGACCTCCCCTCGTAAGAGTACGCGCCGGTGACTCGCGTCTTCTTTCCCGAGAGTGTAGCTGTGCCGCGGCCTGTTGCGGTGACCTTTGCACGTCGCGGAAAACGCCGATGCTCCGTGAGCAGCAAGCGAGTGGCACGAATCGAACGCGACTAGTCGATTTCGAAAGTCTCATCGCGGCGGAAGAGCCGTCGGGGTGAGAGGACGAGAACGAAGAGGATGATGATAATGATGAAGAACAACTAGAAGGCCGATGAAGAACATTCCCTTCGTTTAACTATCGACGTTCTTCGTTAGGTCACTGATAGACGTGTTCAAATGGAGAAGCAAGAGGGTGTTGCGACACCTGTCGTCCCCTTGTTTCCCGGGTACAAGGTCGTTGGAAAGCGTGTTTATACAGACCGAGATAGTTTAAATCATAAAAAACTTTCTCTTTATACTGAATTGATAAGGGAGGCGAAATGTTTCTGGAAACTTTTCCATTCGTTAATAGTTCATGAGAGGTAAACTTAATTTGTCGATTACAAAGCTTGGACATCTGTGGTAGGGTCTAATCCAATTATCTAATAGGGTGTATAGTGACTATCGAATTAAAGAGTAAAATAAATGTATCCTATAGAAGGGTTGAAACTTCCGTCGTGATGTAATTTGTTTGTTTAAGCGATCTGAAAAAATGTGTATAATCATATCAGATATACACTTTTACTATCCCCAGATATTACATTCCCGTGGTGAAGCGAAACAAGGTATACGCTACGATGACAATGTTCCATCGCTCTCGATCATCTAGCCTGGTTCCTAGGTTGCGTAATACGGTAATCCACCTAGTTGGAGCTTGCATCTGAACCATAATCCAGTGAATTCTCCTTTGTTATTCGTACTCCGATTCCACCTTTCCCTTATTGGTTGACTTTCTTTCTCTTCCTCCGTGCTTAATCTCATTAATTTGTCATTCTCGACTATGTACTTATGAGAAAAAACAGGTCTATCTGTTATCGAACCGAAAATCACTTGAATTGTCTGGAACAATAAACTCGACGGGCCACTCTCTGCGGGGGTTGTACCGTTAAGAGTACCACAACGTGTCTCTGGTCCGAGCAGAAGGAGAGAATAGCTAAGAAAAGAGAGGGAAAAGGCACAATTGAATGTTGGCGGATCCGTGGGCGGGACGCAGTTCGATTGTTTCTTTATCGCGATCATCCTCGCTCCTTCTTCTACGGCGGGGCAATGGCAATCTCACCACCAATCCGTGCAATCATTCGTGTACTCGGTAGATTTCTATATCGTAGCCTGTATCATTGTCCTTGTTGCGTCGCGCGACGCGTTGGTTCGCGCCGCGTTCTCGGTGGGTGCGCTCAGAATGCACCTTCTCCGCGGCATTCCACGCGGAAAGAAAACCGATCGTTACCTTTGCACAATTGCATCTTGCGGAACGTAACGGTGATCGGTCGGGGGATCATCGATTCGTCTCGATCAAGACACCCCCGCAGAATCTTCGAACGAAGAGTTTAACCAGCTGCTTAGTCGTGGCATTTCCAACGAGATACCAAGTCCGTGCTCGGGTTCGTGAGAAACGAATTTTGGGGAGCGTCCGACCAACCTGAATCCTAATGGAATTTAGAAGAACAATAACGTAGACGAATGATAGCTCCGCGCGCAAACCGTGGCCGTTTGTATCGCGCGTAGACTTTCAGTTCTAGATCCATTGTCTGGGAATGTCCGATCGAAGTATTCCCAACCTGAAATCTAATACGCAACAATGCTTTCCCGTGGCCCGCACTCGTTGGCCCCGGCCACCCCTTATATTGTATATACTTCGCTAGATTACGGTCGATCAACGATAATCGAATTACCCGTGCCTACAAAATATTCTAAATAAGGAGTATCACGCGGTTTTAGAAACGGATAACAGGCCGAGTTATGTAACGGGAATGAAGGAGGAAAAGAGAAACCGATCCGCAGCACGACTGAATTTAGCCTGCATTAGGAATTCATGACTACCGAAGAGAAATTGGCGTGACGCGGCACCGTGACAAATACGCGGCTAAAGTTCTGGCACCCCGATTGACACGATAACCCTCTTTGTATTTGCAACAATGTCTAGTCGTGACTGGCTAGATTAAAAGCGAGAATCTTTGCTATCCTATTACTGAAACATCTTTAACTCCTTCATGTATTTTTTCGAAACCCCACAACACCATCGTCTTCATCATTTTGACTTTTACAGGCTAGTAACACGAGCCTACGGTTCGAAAAAGCAAGAGAAACAAATAATATGAATTTCGTTAATTTCAACTTGGACTTTAGACTGGTGGAACTGGAGACGTCTAGACACTTGCGGCTCGAGTCAGGTAGAACTCGTTCTGCCGGCTGGTCCAGCTATCAGTTCAAATCATTTTTGATGTTCGTATTACTTGTAGCGTTCAACAGCTCGCTTCCGTTTAAATATTCAAATCCACCAATTATCGTGACAGGTATACACCACGGCAATCGAAGTGCCACATCATCAAGAGAGAGGTAACTGAGAGGAACTTGTGATTAGAAATGACTTCGAAAGTGTCTTCTTCTGCTTGGCAAGTGGTTTAACGTTTCGTGGAAAGTGAAGGGGATCGTGTTGAAGTTGTTTAGAAATGTAACGAAGCTTTTCCAAGGGATACGATGTTCGAAGCTGATAACTCCCTTCCGTGGTTGCATCGGTGGCACGCCACAAGGCGGCTGCATAGCGCAGCGTGCGCGCATGGCGGGCGCAGACTTCTGGGATTTCGTAAGCGCGGCACTCTCGCTACTCCGGAGATAAAGAGAAATACCTGAGAAGGTGCAGGTGAGGTAAGGCGCAATGAGGCGGCGAGGGGGAGAGGAGGAGGAGGATAGCTTCTCGCTGGCGACCTAACACAAGAGTTGCAGAAAGAGAAGTGAGAGGGGAGAGGAATCGGCGAGAAGAAAGACAGAGGAGACCGTTCAACAGGAGAGAAGGCAGAGAACGGAATATGGGATCACCTAAGGTTAGGGTTCGCGATGCTGCGCCCACGTACCTATTGTCTCTAACTTTCGTGCGCTGCGGGAAAAAGGACGCGAGTTGCCTACGGTGTATACCGAGCCGCGCCACGTGTATCGTCGACCCCTTCTAGCCATGGGATGCTCCGATATTCTGTTTCCTTGAGAGACAGAGAAAGATGCGTCTATGGTACACGTGAAACGAACGTTAATCCGCTTTGAATCTTTTTTAACTTAATTAATTTAAACTAGATTTTTTAACTTAAATTCTATTTGATTAATTAAATTCTCGGGGGAAAATTGGATGCTTGTAAAATGACGACAGATTCGTGTTCGTTTCTTGATAAAACAGCAAATGATTGAATTAATTATACGTCGACCGTGAGAGGTCCAAACGTGTATTTTTATGACCGAAACCGTTGAATAACTACTACTGATTATAATATTCTAATATCATTAACGAAATCACGACTCGTTTTGACAAACTCTTATTCCCTTAGAAGATTTGCCACAAATGTGTTATCCAGTTTGCAAATGATCGGTTAAGTGGTAATTTTCTATTTATCAGAAGTGATGTCCTTCAATGAAAGTCGACAGGTGTATAGTGTAGATAATGTTATACGGATGGATTAAGATAACGCATATTACATCAGTCGTTAAACGAGAATAGTATCTATGATTATGTATATTTCGGGTTGACGATCTCATGCTATTCTAATCGGTGACCTATCGGTAAATCAGTTGCACTTCTTTTTCTCGTAGCCGATGCACATGAGTACGCTCTACATCGGTTCGTTAGAGGGAAGATTTTTAATCGTGACTCGTTGCTATTGGACGAAATATTGAGCCGGTTTTAATTCGGTTAGCTTGTGACGTCATTACCAATACAATTGTCATCGCGCGTGCCAAATTCGTCGCCGTTACCAACGAGAGGATCTGATTAAATGGTCAATGGTTAGTCGTCTTAGAGTAACTTCTTCATTTAATTATCGTCAACGCGAATGCTATCGTTTTTTTTTTACATTGCGCGCCATTTTCAAGACAAAAAGCATGAAGAAAAGCCAGTCGATTGTAAATAATAAAACAAATATAAATCAAACTTATCCGTGCTTTTTAAACGTTTGCCACATAACGTAACGAAACTTATATTTTTATTTACGTTTGTTAAATTTCGTGGAAAGGTGGTCGGTAAATGTATAAATTCATAATTGCTATATAGTGCACCGAATAAAGTGATCGGCACTGTAAGTTAATACAGTATTCGTTACGGTACAAAATTTATCTTTCTAATCACTTTTCCGATTTTTCGAACTTAATTAATACGATTAGGCGACATCATCTGGCAGTTAGAAGTTTTAGGTTTGCAAATTGCATACGAATGTTTTGTATAATTGAAGTCTTTAGCAGAATTGTTTGCCTTAACGAAGAATAACTTGAAAGTATCGAACGTTTTATTTGTATATGCTTGCTTTATTAACATTCTAGTTTTCTTTTAAGGAAATGATATTAAAAAATAATAAGACTCGAAGTTAAAGACCGTAAATTGTTAACTGTTGCCAATTTTTGGTATTTCTTAGTACAAATCACAATAGAGATTATAAATGAATAGACCGCTAGGAAAACTGGTGACTCTCTAGGTCTGTTGTGCCGGGTGGCGGCCACCAACGTTGCGCACGATTCTGCTCGATGGTTCCCACCTACCGTAGCCGCGCGATCGTCCGCTTTAAATGTATCACAGTTCTTTAACAATCGTTCCGAACCAACGTGTTTGTAATTAGACACGATATTCGTGTCAAACGCGAGCTCGAAAGACTTTCACGAAAGGCAAAACGTCGACCGTATGGTTTTGTAACTCGTGGCGATCATCCACTTTGATCAAAGTTGTACAGATTTTTACGTTCAGTCAACAAGTGTTCGAGTCTATTCTTCAGATACGGTCCGTTTTCTTTGCTCTTTCACATCACAAAGTTATATGAGAACGTTAGAAATTCCTTAGATTAGCGTTTATGCATTGCACGTTGGAACTGTGGTCAGTGTCATTACCGTTTCTCACGCGTAGGTGTATCTTCTCAGTTTCTTTCTCCTCCGTCGATTATCGATGATCAATTTCACGGCTGACCACAGTACGCCTATCATCGGTATACTTGCGTAAATTTAAAGGGTTAGAGACTTGGAAACTCCCATCGATGACGCTATTCTGAGAACCGTTAAGTGGTGAATGCTTACACATTGTTCGCCGGTGCTTCGATCCGCCCTCCGTTGTTGCGCTTGATTCTTTAAACGATCTTATTGTTCGGTTTCGCTCGCGTGTTACTTTTCATCGGAGAAAATAAATAGGCATGTACCATGCTGTTGCATCACGGGCAGATATTCCAACAAAAGTTTTTAGGGAGCGCAACGTTGGTTACATTAAGGTTTCGTAATCGAATCCTAAGTGCTAATCGAAAATGGAAAATAATTAGATCTTCCATTACTATGTTACAAATAAGATATTCTCTTGAGAAAGGAAATATAATACTGTTAGGTCTTACTGTTATCCAGGCACGATATGAAACCTATTACTCCTGACTGAGGATTATTGATCAGTGATGATAAAGCAATGACGAGTTGTGTAGAGCTATTCGTTGTGATATACGTCATAACGTATAATTCACAAGTAAATAGTTAATAACATTTGATGTGCTTTAGTACTCTTGAATCAATAACAAAATGAGGGTCAATTTCCAGCTTGTTTACATTCTCAGTATGTTTGCTTATTTACATTCCCCGTACCTATGTTTGTTTACCTTTTAGTTTCCTCCTACTCATTCACCAATGACGTTAATTTCGATTCTTTTCTTTCGTCCCCATTTAAAGCGGCGTTTCCGGGTGTTCTCGTGCATCGCATCTGAAATCGCGGATTCGCATCGTGACTGGGCTCGCGGTTTGACTCCGCTCTTATCTGAAATCTAATCGGTTAATTAAGCTTTTAACGGGATGGGCATCGCGCGGTTGAAACCAAGGACGTCGTTAAGTCGCGAAAGCAGCAAATTCTTCTTAATCTAGATAAAATTATTTCTCTCTCTTCACGAACTTTTATAATCCTTTGCTAGCGGGATAAATTATCTTTTCACGTCGCACTGAAATTATGAAGTTAAAGGAGTTTCATTTCTTCCTTACATCCTTGTAACACCAAACGAAAGATATTTTTCCTTTCAATCATAAAGTAAATTTTCCCTGGATGCAGGCCGATCCTGTACTCGCTTCACCCTCGATATCCCTGCCCCTCTCTCTAATCGTTTACGCAGTAATCGTTTGTGTCCCACTTAAGTTGGATAGCGTGGGATAGGCCCTTGGGAGATGATAATTACACGTCGCGCTGCGGGTCGACCTACGGGCATGCCGGCACGACCGTATCGTACCGTACGTTACGGCCGTGCACTCTCACCGGTACTCTCTGTCCTCGCCTCTCTTTTTCCTTTCCACACTGGCTGTCCTGTTCTGGTCCTGGGAGCCACGGCTGGTCGGCTTAGAGGCGTTCGACACCGTGCGGTACTCTCTGTACTATCATCGCCGGCCGTTCGTGTCCTCGCCATGAGTAGTACCGGTAAGTACCGGGGTCGAGCGCGCGCGCTGCACCGGTACGACCTCCGTATCGCACTATCGCTGAGCCCTCGCGCGAGTAACGTCGCGATTAGCGCACATAATCGACCAGCCGCAGCGTGTCGATCTTCCCTCCTCTCTAGGAAAGTCCCTCGAATGTTTACAAAAGTTTCTTCATCCTCTCTTTTTTCTCGCTAGTTACGTCATTTCGCTGGAAAATTCGAGTCGAGAGTCCTCATTTCCCACGATGTAATTTTTCTAAGAATTTCTTCGTGTGTTTCTTCGGTGTGGCAATCGATGTTTCTTTAATCCCCTTCGGGCCTCTACCTATGTATATATAATTGATCGCGTGATCAACACAGTCGACGAGAGGAGTTTCGGCGCGATTTTGAGCGGTCAGGATTGACAACGACGCCGGCGTCGTCGTCGTCGCACGGCATCGGTGAATTGGCTATAATATGATAATAGCACGAGGCACTCCCCACGGCGGGTCCTGTCTATATACGTTCGCCTTCGTCTTCGAAGTGAAAGGCGGGCGAGTCGCAGCGAGCACGCTAGTTTATGCCGCGCTAAGCCTATGTCTATGCCTATGCCTGAGCTATGCCTGAGCTATGCCGGCATGGCACAGTTGCCGCAAGGTCCCCGTCGCCCCTCATCGGGTCAGAGGTCGGCTCACCCACTCCCCTCCTGGCCCTTCACCTCCTGTCCTCCATCCTCTCGCCTCTCAGCTCTCTCAGCTCTTACTCTCCTCACGCTGATCTCTCGTTGTCTTTTCACTCCTCTGCCTCGCCGTCTCGCTTCGTCTCCGTTTCTCTCCGTTCCCTCTGTCTCTGTTATTTTTTCCATCTCCGCCGTGGTGTCTGTCTCTGTTCCACCCGATCGAGATGTAGCTGTCGCGTTGGTTCGTTCGTTATTGTAAAAGAACGGGCCAACAGGATCTAGCCTCGCGGACAGATGCGCGATAGGGTCACTGGAGGTGTGCGAGGATCCATTTCTCAGTCGTCGAGATCGGCACGCACTCGTAGTGCAATCTTTCGCGAATTATTATGAATCGTCGATATTACGACCACGTTTCGTTCATCTGCTTTAGGTAGTTGATCGAGTGGTGAATAGGTTCTCTTTTCTTCGTGAAAAGATCTTAGAAAAATCCGATCACGCGGTTACATAGAGAATAGGGCATGGGAAACGTGTTGGTGGACATGCAAGCGCGTCTCTGGCATTCCACTAGCTTACACGTTCTTGTAAGCAACGTATACATATCTAGTCTTCTCGGGGATGCACCCTCGTACACGTGTTCCGCGGTTGGATACCTTGTATGGATGATAACGCATCCTTTCGCCACTAGAAACATTGCGAGAGTCTCGTAGCCAGGAACACACGAGCCATCGGAAAAGTTAATAAACCTCTAACGTATTTTCTCTTTACACGTTAACTCGTTGGATTGCGTAGAACCAAATGGATGTGTTTCTCTATTATGCAATGTGTGTAGCGTTTAACAACAGGCTCCTTTTGACTTACATTAAAATCGCAATTTATTTTAACTTAATTGGTTGGTTACAGCTTTATTGTAGACTACATCCATTCTCAGTCGTCCCACGTTAATCTCAACGGACAGTTCCGCAACATAAGCAACCGAAAAAATATTCTTCTGGATCCAGCGACGTTCACGCAGACGGATGCTAGGATCTATAGATCAAGGAGAAGAGACGGCGGCGGCTGGATAAGATAGATGGCGTCGGTCGGAGTAAAAGCGCGTTATAACTGCAGGGAATAAATATTGGAGTAGGTACACGGGCGGTATTACCATACAATACGCATACCGCGTAGAGTGATTTCGCGGGCCACGCAAGGGTGCGACGCTCGATGTTGTTGCTCCTAGAGCCGTTTCTGCACACGCTCGGTCTCGTGCTGTATACAGAGCTCTCTCCTTCTCCGTTTAGTCGCCATTAATCACCGCGATCTTCCACCCAGTCCCACGCAAGCAGACTCGCGAACACGATATCGAAATACCGGGGAATAGGTCTAACCCTAGAACCGAACTTACCACGAAACGCGAGCCTGTATTCCGTTTAGCTCCTACACACTATGGGAATTCTTCTTCGAATGGAAATTACTAATGCATCCTCAATTAGATCATCCTATAGGCACGAAGACTCGTTTCGTGGAAGCGTCTGGAGAAATTTCTATAAATCGCTTATGTTTTCTAGTTCTCTTTCACGATTTTAATATTTCATCGTAACGATATTTCGTTTGGCAGTTTGATAAATATACTAAGGTTGGTGTTATTAATAATATTTTTTTCAAGGTAGTCGTGTACAAATGTTTGATCAGGCCTCCACGATTTCGGTCGATCTTGTTGCTGGCGCGTCCTTTTCTTCGACGCCCGAAGCGATCGTCCTCTCTCTTTCGTTTCTGTGCAGGTGACAGGTGAAACGACCTATACGTGCAGGACAGCGAGGTCGTGTACCATTCGCCGAGGATACCTAATTCCGGAGAAAATAAGAGAATCGAGGACTCGCGATGGGAACGCTTTAGAAGCATAGGAGAAACCCGAGTGCCTTCAGTGTCTGTCGGGGATACGAGCAACGCTTTTAACGGTCAACGGTGGTAAAACAACCCGGAAAAGAAAGAATATCGTGTTAACGACATGCCTACGATGAGAAAAATATGATTTATCGAACGACACGCGGACTTTATGTTCGTCCAGTTGTTCTGTGATATAGAAAAGCGTTAAAATCATGATATAGTACTCTGTTGTGCTGGTCTATCGACTCTATCTGATATCTTGTGTGCCCTGTTAGAGAATGTGTCGGGTGGACTACGGTAAAGTGTGATTTCGCCTTTTTCTTTATGCTATCGACATTACGTCGATCCCATGTTTTTCTATCAATACTGATACACAAGATCACGTGGTTAGATAGCACGATTATTACTAGTCTAGTCCATATTTCACGATATTTTTCGTTTAGTCGATATTAGTATAAATCAATTATTATCAATCACATGCCTACTAAGTTTCGCTACTGTCAATTGGCGCACGAGGTATGTTGAAAGCGACTGTCGGTCCTTTTAGCATTGCTCACTGATCATGAACGAAGGACAGACTTTTTAGTCCAACGATCGTAGACTGTAAACAGTGATTTCACGATATCTCTGGTCGGACAGATGTACATACCATATAACGGTGGCCATGTAAAACACGCGAAGATTAACATAATCAATGAATCGAACGTCTATGAATTTCCTGTTCGTCCCATTAGATACTAATCCAGCCGGTTAAAGATTATCTTCCGCCGTAATTAGAGAGGCGAAAGTGGTAGGTACGTGCGTCCTCGTAAATGCATAATTACCGCTTGTCTCTGCGTCGGCAGGATCAGAAGTCGTCGGGCAAGGAGGGAATCTCTTACGATTACTTAATGTAAGTAATTGGCAAGAGCAGTAGGCAATATTACTTAACGTAAGTAAATCCAGCTGAGGAGATACTTTGCGACATGGAACATTTGAAACGTTGTTATATACATACGTTAAATCGATAAACGTTGACACGATCGTTGCGAAATCGCGCGACGCGTATAGACTACAGGACTTCGTGCAGCACATCGAATATTGCGTGTGCTAACAGTTTGAAGGAGATTTGCGAGGTTTCATTCTTCGTTGGTCCGGTTGAAAGAAGAGTATCGATAATTTGATAAGCAGCCAGTCTCTTTTTGGATCAATGGACCAATTATGTATTTCAAACCTAAGCGAATTCGAGAATTGGAAGAAAGCTTGCGAATCGCATGAACTTGTAACTTTCTGCCATACAATTCGTCAAAGGATTCGCAATGCACGATTGTCAGAAATGCATGCAAGAGTAAAGTTATACGAATCAAATGAAAAATGCAGGACAATTATGGATTTGTGCTGGCAGCTAGATAAACATTCAGAGACAATGACAAACCGCGTGTGCAGGAGTCACAACGTGGATAACAGGAAGCAGATACGGAATCTAAAAAAATGTACAGCCCGTTAACTATTCCTGACCAAGGCCAAGCAAAGTTGTTAACGACATTGTAGGCTCGGCTGAACGTTGCTTGCAGCGTCGGTTCAGCATTAGTCATCCGTCAAACACGATGAAACCCGTATTACGTGGATCCGCGAGTCACCATCCTGGAGATCGCATCTTGTCTTTTCCTTCGACTTCTGCCATGTCCCTCTCTATCGTCTGTACGATAAACCTATATATCTGCGATTTCACGCAACCGTTTCAACCGGCATTCTACTATTTTCCCCCGTAGTGGTAGCGACCGATCGCAAATCCTTTTGTTCTCCGCCAGATGATCGAACGTAGGGGCGATAGTCTCGAGAGAGGATCGTAAATCAGCGAAATTACACAGTGGCGTAACGGAAACTTAAAACCGTGCTGCTTTGGTCAAAACTCACACAGAGAGACCGAGCTTCAACGTCGTACGATTTAGCTACAAGAACATAAGTCTCTTCAGATCGTGATTTAAGATTTCTTGCTTCGAGTAGAGAAATTTCTTGTGAACTCTGGAGGCTGCTCTTGAACACCGATTTTTTATCCCAAGTCTTGCCCAAAGCAACGCAGTTCGAGTTAATTAAAGCGGAGTAGGAAACGTTCAGGAGCAGAAGGGTCCGCCCACATACAGAAATCGCTGTCCCATCTTACATAACGAGAAACTTGTATTACATAAACGATAAGCGAGTAATTTGGGCTCCGACTCTGTTCCACGGAAGATGATATCCGTTCAGCGAAGTTGCATTTCGCAACTACGGTACCAGGAACTAGAAACATATAGCATTCGAGCTACAAAGACAGTCAGTTGTTTCCTTCCTCATTCGACTTCCAGACTGGCGAAATTGGATCGGTAATAACGGTATCCACGAGGCAACGATAAATTCCCCATCCCTCGGCGTTGGATTTTTTCCTACCAACCGGTAGTTTCTCCAGGAGCTCTCGGACCGTTGACCCATCTAAACATGTAGCAATGTCGTTTCGAATCGTATCGTCCTGCGACGTAGTACTGTCCAACCGGGCAGTAAACAATCCTGGTACAAGCACAGGAGGATCCCTGACGACTTGGCGGAGAGTCGGCGAGGTGTTGTAGTCGGTCGGTGCAGGAAAGCATGCAAAAGACGACACCGAAAAACTATGAGAGAAAGTACCTGTGTGTCTTCGAAGGCTGAAGGGGGACGACCTTCCCGCGGTTCTCTAGCATCGTGTCCAACTGCGTCTTTCTCTTTCCTCCTCCCCCTCCTTTCTAGCTTCACGATTCCTTCCTTTCTCTCCCTCCTTTCCTCCCTTTTTCATTGCTCTCCTCGCCTTTAACCGTTGCTCGGCCTAAGCAATCGTTGTATATGCCTAGCCGCGAACGTTCACATGTATAGAACTCAAACACAACAATCATGGAGGCAAAATCATGGCAAAAGATAACGAGCAGACTCGTTAACGACTTTGTGCAGATCAAGACGAGACGAGGCTATTCGTTTCAACTCGTATATCGGCTCTCCCACAGTGGCTATTCCATTTCCATCTTCCTTCCGTGGTGGATCAACGCGGAAAAGGGTGGTGGAGATCCAAGCGGAGGTACAACCCATAAACGACCCCGCGTGTGACCTCACGACTTGCCGTCGATTCTCTCTATATGGCGTTATAATCGTGACCGCGCTGCCGCCAGATCGGGAAGCTACCGTATTCGATAGAAAATCGTCGATACGTCCGACGTTAACCGCTCGTGAATGTCGATGAAGCCGCTCGAGATTGTGCATTGGGATGCGTTATGGGTTAAAAGCATGGGGTCGGTTGAGCGCGATGTCGGCCAGCGGACCGCGCATAGTGCCAGTAATGAACAATCGATGTCGCGATTTCAATCGGATATTTGTCTTCGCGGATTGGCGAACCATAGCGTAGGCGGTTTGTTTTAAGGATGGTTTCTCTTTTCGGTTTCACCGAGCAGCGGATCGGCTCGAACGTAAATTTATCAGGAAGACGTACACCATTAGAGGCATTCCTCGTGTTTAGAAATTCGCAATTGATTTAAACCATCATTAAGAATATCCTAAGAAAGTTTGATAACTATTAGTCAAAGATAATTGAAGCACGTTAATTTAATAATGTGTTAAAAATTTAATGTGTTAAAAAGTGGAAGCACTCGATTAATATCGACAAAATGAAATACAGATTCGCCTGAGTTTACAAGAAACAGAAGCTACTTTGATTTTATGGGCTACTGTCTTGAGTCCCTTCAAACGTTAATGTGAACTTTGGTCTCTAAATAATACTTTAATCGACAGATAGAAGTGTACTTCATGTTTTCTAAATATGTTGTCTACGTTAAAAGGTATTTCATATTTCGAGTACCAATCAATTCGATACATGGTCTTTTTTATTTCACACTTAAAATATTTAGTTGCCAATTTTGACTGTAGTTGCTTTCAATCGGTTAGTCGAAGCTCATCCAAGGATGGTCTTGGTCTTCGACGCTCTCTCATTAGCATAGCAACGCGGAAACGCAACGTCACGCGGTGGATATACGCACGAAACTCAGGATCGCGCGCTTGTGACTCCTCCGACGATTCCGCGTGCATGTACGTCCTTTTGTCCGTGTGTTTGCAGCTTCGAATCGATCATCGGTGACAATACCGTAAGCAAATTGTAGAAACGTGCCGCAACAATGCGAATAACAGTTGTCTCCGCGCGTCTCGAAGATGTCAGGCGCATCTCAAATTCCCGCGAAGAAAGTACCGCCTTCCCTGCAAGCCTAGACTTCTCTGGTATTCAAAATAGTGCTCTAGGAGGAAAATACCAATCAACCAAAGACAAACATCTTATTTTCCAGTTAACACCTCGGTATTCCAAGCTTTCAAGCTTATCGGTTTCTTTATAGGCAAGCACGAATACATCTAAATCGAGATGTCCTAGATTTTTATATATTGTGGCTTATTCATTATTGATTATTCATTCTGTATGCCACAGAATTCATCCATTTTTCTTAAAAAATGTCTATGCGATGAATGCGATATGCGATCAATGATATCTTTCTCCAATATAATTCGTGACCCACATTTTTGGCAATTTTTTGAAACGAATAAAAAAAGGAAGGAGGAAGGGGTATCGTGCTTACTTGGCAATTAAATCATCCTCTAAAAAGTCATTCCAAGGCGGCAGTGTCGGGCACCTGGAAGAGGGTAATGGGAGAGGACAGAAAACTGTTGGTAGGAAAAAAGGAAGAGAGACACGAACAGATGGTCGCATAAAGAAGGAGAGAAAGGAGTGGGCGCAGAAGAGACGACGAATACATTACGTACGGAGGAGAGAGTCGTTTCGAATCGTGTGCCGGGTCGATCGTCCTCCTCCGTGAAGCCGACCGCTCGCTTTCCCTTTCACACGCGGCGCTAATCGCCCATCGTTCTCTGATCTATCGGGTGGGAGGAAAAGAAAGAGAGGAGAAAACTGCGAGAGAAAAGGAGGGGAAACAGAGAGGAAAAGAAACCCGAACTCTGAGAGCGAAAAGGAGATGAATAGACAGGAAGAGCAAGAGACATAGAGGAAGGGAAGAAAACAGGTAAACAGGAGAGGAGGAACGATCTCAGAATCGCCCTGGTCCAGGGAGAAGCGACCGACTACTTTCAGGATGGAAAAGAATCGTCTATCGTGTATATTGGTCGGTGGATGCGTGCAACTTTCTTCGATCACGCTGCACTGTCCCATGAATTACATAGGCGATATACCAAGATATCATAATAAATGTGATAGATAAGAGTTAACATAAAATTACACGGTAGACAGACGCATAAATGTTTAACTTTTAAAGCGGTGACATCTTGACTGATATTTTAATTATCTCCTTACAAGATTCTCGTGTTTTATAATTAGTAGGATCATCTGGTACTATTTGAACTGAAGTCGATACTTATTAGGAGCCGTGATAAAAATTGTATCTATTTGTTTTACGTCGACATCCTTCAAAATTGAAAAGCGTAAAGAAAGATATCAGGACGTATAGACACGCGTGTGATAATACGGACAGGAGTTTTAATCGATAAGATTAGCAGTGGATAGATAGGCGTAAAGAGTGACGTGTAAATTAATTGAAACTGTCAGCATGAATGAAGTAATCAAAGTGAATCAACGCGTCCTAATAGCAGATAACGTTCGATAATCCTGTCTCTACATCACCCGGTGTTACGTCTAAAATTAGACGGAACCTTAGAATCAGTCGCATACATTGCAACAAGGATACGCGCATCCACAGGAATTTTCTGGAAGTTTCAAAATACGTAATACGTTTCGCGAATCGATTCGACTTGGTTATAGCTCCCGTTACCATCTCGCCGTTTCCTTGACAGTTGGAGCGCGCGCTCGTTGCGTATATTATACAATGTTCCACGTGCGGTTCCGTTAAAGACTCGCCGCCCACGCAGTGTGTGTCGCACAGGCTCGCAAACGACAACGCGGGGTGTATACCGGAGTTGCGGTGAAAATGAAAGTGCGCCGCACCGTTCTGCCGTTGAGGCATTATTGACCACCGATAGACTCGGTCGATGCGGTTGCTTTATTAGCATTTTCATTCATGGGCAAAGAAAGATAGAATTAACCGTGGATTTATGGGACAAGGAGAGTCGCATGTGGAAAAATTATAAGGAGAACAAGTACGTTTCGTGATTAACAGACGCGTGTATCAACGACTGCCAGTACCCGTTCGAAAAATGCTCACGTGTGGATCGAATCGTGTGGTGTACGACGTATGCGCTATGTATTCGCTCATGAACGAACGAAACGATTCAATATTTCGCCATAAAACAGCTGGCGTACGCTCCGAGGTTCATCGAGTATGCGATTAAAAGTGCTCTGCAATTAGCATTAGCCGCCCGGTGCAATAACCCCAATCGATGTGTTACCGCGATCGTAAACAAAATATTAGCATCCTAAATGGCAATTAGACCGATTAAGTTACGTAAACGGGCTGTAATTATATTTGCACACATGGGCACGTGTTATTATTAGCGTAATCAGAAGAAAGGATTTGACCTGTAACGATACTATATCTGTTTTATCAATGACTTATCATAGAGATCGTTCGAATTCTAAGAGCTGGCTATTTCTAAGCGTTGGCCAAACGCTACCTGTCATTTTTCGCGTTCTTTGTCATTTCCTCTGAGAAGATTTGATTATACCATTATATGTATAATTACCTTTGACGTGATAGAAAAACAAACAATGTCGTAGCGTCACGAAACAAGGTATATTATATATTTATCGGCTTGAGAAACTATTTCTTCGCACTCGATGATCAGACACGTCGCATAAATAATAATTACATTGCGACGTGGAATCATGGCGTTGAAAAATGTCTCTTGGGAGCGGGACGAAACAACGATCGTTCTTCATTCCCGCTTGATCGATTCGTGAACATAAAAGGTGAACGTTCGGGTTCTATAAATAGTATTATAAATGTGCGTGAACTCTCATTGCACGAATATCAGCGTGACACTCTCCTTTCGTCGTGTAACTCGACGTTACACGCGGGCGGTTGCGTAATATAGCCTGTAAACCTCTCACCCTCGCTGGTTCTTCCTGACTACGAGAGAACCCATAACGACAACCGGTTCCACCTTCTCCTCCTTCTCCTCTTTCTCCTTTTTTGTCCTTTTCTGCAGCTCCGTTGGCCGCATCCTTCTTTCCGCGATGGACCGAACAAGCTCTCGCGCGAAACGAGCTCTCGAATTCGGCTTTAAAACACCGGTTCACCTCGTTGCACGTTCCGCACGATCCCAGAAATGTTGACAGAGGAGGCGTTAATGACGAAATTTATCTCTCACCTGGTAATCCGGCAGGTTAAAGTGAGTCACGTTGTTCTCTTCCAGAACGTGCATGATTGATTGTAATAGGTGTCTTCCTGGAACACCGTGCAATTTATCTTAGCTTCGTTGTTGAGAGTTCGGGTGAAGTGCAGAAAAGTTCAGGGGTACGTCGGTATAGGGAAATCTATCGCGAGCCCCAGGGAATGTAAAGGAATAAAATATTGATATTCTTAGAGGATTTATACGTCTTGATATGAAACATCCTAGGCGAGATAGTGTCCTCGCCAAGATATATTCCATCTACTTTGTTAATTGAGGTCAAACCGTCTCTACCAGTTACGTAACCACCGTTTCACCCCACCAGTCAAGGGTTAATACGTAATACCGAGGCGTCTTAATTCGCTGTAATGCGGTGCAATTACAGAAACCATCGCTCTTAAATCAGTGTCTTGTGCATTAAATTTGAAATTATAATCGCTGTGCTGTAGTGTAACGTAGGGGTGGCAAACATTTATCACTGTCGGTGAATTGTAGAATCATATTTAAACGTTTGCTAAAACGTGTTTCTCTTAGTTTTCGCTTCAAACGTGGTGTATTATCTCCTCGAAGGAATTCGTTTGCCGATTGGCAAAAACAATAGTTGACGATGGCCATGCGTGGGCTTGCGTCGTTTCTTTTTGAAAGGATCGCGTTAATCTGTCTCTTACATTGCTTTACGCAACTAGGACGCCACTCGAATCGAGGGGAAAAATGTTAATCGATCTGCGGTTGCTTAGGCCGCATCGTAACGGGAAGTCTACATTGAGAGTGAAAAGCGATATCAGGGAGGGACGAGACGAGAGAGAGGTTCACTGGCATCCGTGCTTCTCCACTGACAGCACATTACACGGGAGAAAGGTCATCTCAACCTAATAAAAAATTATGCGCCGTACACCTCTTGAGGAACGTTATACGGTACAATGATCTTCAGCAGCGGCACAAAGCGGTGGCAAGCTAATTAAAGAAAATGAGTAAATAATTTTGAGTTGACCGAGTGATCGTGAAAACAAGCTATCAGAAAAGAAATAATATTACTTTCCTGATTAAAAGAAAACAGGGATAGCAGGTCGAATTACTTTAAGGAATCCAAAGATATAGTTTCTCTTTGTTGTAAATACGTCGCAACATTATTGGAAGCAAGCGTTCATAATGACACACGAGAGCTCTGCTACGATGCATATTTGCAAACTATCGAACAACGTCAATTCCATCGGATTTCGTTGAAGTTCCAAAAATTTTGAATCTATCATTCAGTTTAACACTGTGTCACTGGAGCGTGCCGAGGCAAACAACTTTTTTATACCTCTCTATCTTTTCTTTTTCATTTTTAACACGACACAAAACTTGTCACTGTTCAACACACAGACTCGCGCGACCAATCGTCTTGATAGTCACGCTGGCCTTCGTCCGCTACATCTCACCGGAAGATTCCGGTTTGCAGATCGATCGAACGACCTTACTCTCTCTGGTCTATCCTAGATCAGTACTCGATTTACAAGTATCGAATAAAGAAACTTCAACTCTCACAAATGTCTTCATCCTCTAACGTACATACAGGCAGATATAAATGTCGTTATCTCGTAAATTAATCTCTGTGACGCAATTAAATGGTTGCATCAAAGCAATAGCCAGGTAGAATTTCGAAACATTGGGTGGCGACGATAAAATTTTAGCAAGGATATTATTCGTTTAATCCTGCTCAACGCACTGGTCAATTAATATCCATCTTTCTCCATCATTCTATATATATATATATATAGATATATATCTCCTTTTTAATTAATTCATCTAGTAGCAACTTTCTTACTTTTCTTACAGACGATATTCTCCGTGAATTAACAGCCGTGTTGAATTCCTTGGCTGTGCCTGCTCGGCTCATAGGGATCTCTCGTTGCGGCTGAATTCTCACCAAAGAGTCGGTCCGGCGAACCGATCGAACGACCTTATCCTTCTCTTTCGCCTCTTCCAGATCAGTGCTCGTTTCACAGGTGGCGGACACGATACTGCTGTTTCGTCACGTGTCGAAGAGAGCTCGTCTTACGGGTGATTAACTGGGGCGACGTCGGCTCGTGCTTACGCCTCCGCTTTGCCACGCGTGCACCAGTCACCAGGGCCGCTGCATGAGGGTAGGGGCTGTTGGTAGCACTGAGGGGAGTTGCGGGGTAGCTCGACTGATGCATGAATGAAGGTTGCAGAGGTGGTGGAGAGCCGAGAGCGGAAGAGAGTAGACCGACGTCGGCACTCCTCGATAACGGTGAATCCATGCTTTCGTCTCTATCTCTCGTGTATCGTCTCCACGTCCGTTCATCTCTGTTCATCCCCCATTTTGCTTGATATCCTCGTCCAACTTGCGTCTTTCTCACGCCGACGTCTTTGTCTATCGGTGACCCACGCGCACGTACATAGAAACGACAATTACGATGGCGCAGCCGATGTGCGAGGGTAAATTATGACGTAGTTTTGTCACCGATTCGAAAAGATGCAGTTAATTGCCTTTATTTCCGGCCGCATGCTTGTCAAGCAGCTTGTGGATTTCCGTGTTCATTTAATCACGCTTCTGTGCGTCAATCCGGGGTTCAGTCCATTGATGGACGGATAAACAGCGCGTTAGATTGACGGCCGGAGGTAAATAATTGCAAATCGTATCGACGTAATTAGAGGTCGTTTACGCTTCGACTGATTTATGGTGTAGTTTATCTATGGTGGGTCCGAGAATGAAATTTAAAAGAGGAAATCGATCGGGTTCCAAAGATACCTTTGATTGCAGATGAGTCGGGTAAGATCAAAAGAATGAATTGAATGATAAAAGGGGATGGTTCTTCATGAAGATGCAGACAGTTTCCTTGGATGTAATCGTGCTATGAGAGTATTTGCGAAACGTGTGGTTTATGTGATTTTTATAGGAAATAAAGCGTCGTTCACGATAATAGTATATACATAGAGCGTCACGTCGGAACAACTTAAGCGGCTTCGTATCGATTTTCTTGTTTACTAGGAATTGCTTCATTCTGTAAAATGATAAATTTTGTAACGCACACGTTGCTCGGCCAAAGATGAGAGAAAGAAACATTGTACAAAATTCTAATTACGTTACGAATTAAATTTTTACGAAATTTTGAATAACAAATTATAGCTCCTCGATGCATATTTCACGATTATTTAACACTTTGCGTTAGAGCATTGACTATCGTTTTGCCCCACGATCACTCCGATAATTCAGGAATCCGAATAAGGAAGGTTAACAAACGATATTGCACAAGTTCCATTTCTATCCATCAGTTTCCACGGTCTGTTTTAATTCCCCTCTCATCGATAATTCAAAAGCGATCGTTGGTGCCAAGACGCTGGTCGAACGACTACCAGGTGAACTCAGAATATGAACGGAAGCGGGCCAAGTGAGCGCCAAACGCGGAAAATAGACGCTGACAGAAGATGGAAATAAACCGACGACCATGAAGGAGGTGTCGTAAGGAAATAAGCTATCGAGAGCGTAAAATACATCGAAAAGAGAGAGTGTTCCTTTTACGAAAAAACGAATCGAGAGCAAGAAGTAAAGAAAAGGAGAAGAAGAAGGCGGATACGAAGAAAAAGAAACAGAAGAAAGGATGATCCATGTACCGGTGTTAGGTCGGGTCGGGTTGGATTAGGTCGACTTGCGTGGGGTTGGATATCCGGGTGGAGGGAGATGGGTGATCGGTAGGTGGCGTGCTGACGTCACTATAGCGGCATCATCAGCCGCGTGGGCCAATAGGGACGCTCACTCGAGCCAGGTCCATCGATCCGCCGGCTGCTGTCGTGTGTGTTTATGACGTCCAAAGGTGACGTCATCGTTAGCGCCGTTCGCCGCCGCCGTCGCTACACACGCTACGGTTTTAATATAGCGGAGGAACGCGCGCGATCCGGACTCAGTTACGCGGCGGCCGGCCACCCGTGCGAGAGCGTATCGTTTTCTTGTAAAACTTGTCCGCGCTGTTTTTCACTCTCTGTCTTTCTCTTCTCTCTATTTATTCTCTACGGTTTCTCCTTTCTTTCTCTTTCAAATTTTCACGTATAACGCGAATCGTTGTCGATTCGCGGCCATCGATCTTGTCACGGCTTCTTTTGATCCGTTTTGTCAACGAATTGTGTATCAGTTTCGTGTGCTAAACGGATCGTGAATCGTGAGACAGAGCGTGTCAAGTGCGAGAAAACTGGGGATTACATACGCTAGCGAGGAAGAAAAGGTGGTGCAGCCAAGGACGTTTGTGTTTGAGTTTCGCGTGACCAACCAGAAAGAGGGAGGCTACTAGCGCGTTTCGAACGCGCGTGGTTCCGCGGGTACGGGACTACGGTGTGTCCTCGTGTAACGTTCTGACAGCTTCCACGTTGAGCTGTGCTCCTCGCGAAACGCGGCACAAAGAATCGTTCCGCTTGGATATTTTTTTTTTTTTTTGGAGAACGAGAGCTTCGGGAGCTGCTATTCGCAAAGAACGGTGTACGACGAGCCGATGCGGGAAAGATTCGTCGATAACATCGATTCAAACAGTTCGACGATAATTTTGAAGAACGCCACGACTATAACAGTGAGAACCATGTCGCCCATGGGGACGGAGGAACGATAAATTTCGAGCGAACGTGGGCAACATATAACAGAATTCTGCATGCGAGAAGTGTTCGAGCTCCTCGGTGGAGTGCTGACCTCCGAAGACGTTTTCCGGAAGGATTCGTCTAGCCTTTCGACAACGCAGACAGGTCGGTGATACACGTGTGTCATCCACTGTTTTTCGTGTGTTATGGGTGAGTTGTGTGTGTGCGACTTTCGGCTGGATCACGTTATAAAGCACGTACCTGTTCTGTTTATTATCCCGTTTCTCATTTTCACCTACATCGATAATGATACAGTCGAGGAATTCCACATTCCTGTGACTGATACACTCGGTGTTTACGAGCCGTGAGAATTATCGACTGTGAGTTATCCCCTTTCACTCTCACCCGTCGCTCATCATCGTTTACTCGTCCACTTCACTCGTTTCTCGCGGATGCTTTTGCCTCACGAACATCCTCAAACGGCCTAAATCATCGAGAGATCAATCGTAATCATCACGAACTGACGATTAAAACGATTTGGAATATCGATGTGTTATTTGTGTCGTGTAATACCCAGACAATCCATCGATTTGAAACATCGCAAACTTGGCGCGATTATCGCGTTATCTCGTCGAGAGCCGGGAGAAGGCGCGAGATCAGCTGTTGTCATACCAAACCACGTGTAACTTTTCGAACTCGCTCTTCCATTTAGCGTTCTGATCGCGCACGTGCGCGCTTGCGCGGCCGCGCCGTGCACAGGAGCGAGAATCTGGCCGACAAAGAAGGAAGCAAAGAGAAAGAAAAAAGAGTGAGAGATCGTTCGTCGTAGGATGGTCGCGGTCGTTGTGGCCGTCGATCGTCGTTCGCGCGCCGCCGTGGGCATTTGAAAAGAAAAAGAGAGGGAGTCACGGGATCGAGGCGGGATCCCCGGATTATACGACTGGATTTGGTGAATGAAACGACTAAAAACGAAGCGCTATAGTGCTGATCGTACGTGCGATGCGTACCGTGGAGGATACAGCCACGGAAGCAGCCGCAGTTAGTGCTGCGACCACCCATCAGCGTGCTACCACTGGCAGGCATCTAGTCGTCGATCACAATCACGATCGCGATCACGATCAACCAGATCGATCGACGACGATCCATCTACCGACTACACCGTACCACCCGGTCACCATTGCGGCGGATACTAACAACAATCATGACCATCATCGGAACTTCGAGCATCACGCGGCTCAACGTCACGATCACTGGAACAAGTGTAAGTCACCTAGTACAAAAAGAAAACAAACAGAAAAAGAAAAAAAAATGGGTGAAAATAAAACAAAGACCTTGGGACCGTCCTATTATAGTTGGTAAATTCATCGTTTACGAAGAAATTGTACAATGCTCGCTGATGGCTGGTTGGTTGTAGTTAAAAGGTGGTGGTGGTGGTGATGGTGGTGGTGACGGTGGGATTACTGACGATTATCGATGAAGAAGATGGATCGACGTGTTGTATTTCATTTTAGGGCGATTAATGTTCACGTACTATTTTAAATTGCTTGTCGATACGTAATCGGATTCGATTTATTTGTCCTTCGCCGACGAAGGATAGTTTGGATGATAGAGCTTTAGACTGTGGTCGATCGAATCGACCAAAGATCTAAAGACAATAGTGTGCGCTATAAATTCGCGTGTGCGCTCTTAGGAAAATGAAGAAGGCTATTGGGTATGGCATTAAAGAGGAAAGAGCGAGCGAAATGGAGATGAGGTGCGAACGATAGAGCGAAGGGACAAATTGCCCCCTCTAGTCGTTTCATCTTAGCCAATCGATTCGAGCTGTGAAAAGGATCTAGAGGCTGTAACTCGCCGATTGGCCGTTAACGTTCCTCCAAGGGAACGGATCAATTCTTTTCCAAAAGAAAAGCTTAGCTCTCAACTTTCAGTCGCGAACATTTTATCCATTATGTTCCTACCCTATGTTAGTTTTATTTTAAAATCACCACCATCATCGTCGTCATCTCCCTTCTCGAAATAATTTTCGATTTCTCGCAGTTCTTTAAATCTTTACGAATGAACTTAAATCAGTTTTGTGGAACCATCTGCGCACCTATAAATTATTCATTCGCCCTTGTTTCTTCAGACCTAGCGACAGATTCCATATTCAAGAGCGGTATAAACGTTCGATTCGGTATAGCTTGTATGTTCGATAGGACACATTACAGGTGTAATCAGTACGTTAAGGTAAATATAGTCTGGCAGTCGGCCGAGTGCATGGCAGGCGTTTCTTTTCCGCGTACATACTTGGCCCGCACGAGACCTGTCCGCGCAGGAAAGAAGAGAGTACGCGAACGAACAAATATAACCAGCGTGTAGCGAGCGAGTGCAGGTGCGGTCGCTGGTTCGGCTGCATTGTGCCGAGTGTTGCCCTGTGGCTGCGTAGTCGAATTGCGAAAACCGATTGTCGCGTTCGCCTGAGAGTAACGACCGTGACAATGGTAAATCAACGATTATGACTTCCGCGCGTTAAATGCCTGCTTGTGTCGCGGCACCGTTAAAAGTCGCCATCGCGCTATCGATAGCCGATCGGCTGTCAGTCTGACCGTTACGTGGGCATGTAATTGCGATATACGCAGGCTTCGTGGGGGCAGAAAGAGAAAAAAAAATGAACACGCTGGTCAACCCAGGGGAGCAAGAGTTGATAAACATATCGAGATCGAGAAATCTAATCAGTCGAGGTGACAGTCTCTCTCGTTTTCCCTTCTCTTGGCCATAAAGAAACTCTCGGCTCGAGAATGGTTTGTCCGTGGAAAATCATTGGTTTACGGGTAACCAAGTGACACGTGTCGTGAGAGTGTATTACGTTAATAGTAATAGGCTTTCGGAATAACGCACTGGTTGCCGTTTCACAGCGCAAGTAGTTAGGTGCAATCAGACTCAGACATTAGCGAGACGTGCATCGCTGGCCGTCTGAGCTGGCACGTCTGTAACTACTTAATTCTTTTTAAAAGCCCGGTGAACGCGCAGCGTCGCCGTCAGTCCTCCTCTCTATAATGATATTGCCCGTAATCGACGATAAAGTCCTCGCTCGGTTATAACCCGTAAAGGCGAGAGGTAATTTATTTTATTATGAATAATTATTATATTGGTAATTCATAATAGGGGTGCGCACGGCGTACACTTAGATCGCTAAGTAAAGGATAATATCCTATTATGATAGGTAATACTACGCTATCGTAGAAAACCATTAATAAACATCTACGTATAGAATTGAACCTAAACGCGGATTAACGAAGATATCTTGGATTCGACATGGATTTCTTGAAAATTCGCGATTTCTTTCCTTTTGGTCGACGTAAAAAGCTCGCGTAACGGTTTAACGGTGAGGTCAGGTATACGAAAGTGCAATCGAACGATTCAATCGATCAGCGACGAAATCGTTAAGCGACGAAGTGAAAATAATCGGCATCGTTCGTAGAATCGTAAAATTGGATAGTATTTTGACGGCAAGTGCCCGTGGTACGGACAGCGCTTCCTAGAGGCCAATTGCATTGTTTTACTGGGCAAACTAAATATACGTGCGAGGCAAGCGATCCGCGGGTGCTTGGCTGGGACACAAAGGCGACCAAAGAAACGACGAAGACGCCATGCATCACGTGCCGTTACACTTTTCACGTTTTCGGCGTGCTAGAACGATGAACGACCGACGAGTCACCCGCGTGCACGACGCTGCGTCTAACTCGACGTCCACGTTCCCGGAATGTAGATTGAAAAACAGAGAGCGTTTCGTTTCGATACCACCTTTGGCATTGTGAATCATCCTGTCGATTAAAATGTATAAGGCGTTCGCGACGATCTGGTACTACGATGTGTAGTACCATAGGATAATCTATGTGAATCAGTTGGTTCGTTCCATTTAGAATATCTTTCTGTATTTTTGTTTTCCTTCTCACTTTTCACAGTACATAAGCACAATTAATCTCGTAGAAATATTATGGAAATACGCTGTCGGGGTATCGACATTGAGGCATCGAATGAAGGGGCCCGATGTCATCAGGCGATGACAGGTTCTTGCTGGAAACTAAGCTCGATTGCGGCGTTGCGTTTTTCATGAGGCTGCGGTTATGCGTGGGAGGAAATAGGCTGTTATTTCCGGCGCGAGACATGCGATCAGGAAGCGACCTCAGGAGCTCGCGGGCCGAAGGAACGAGGGTGAAAAGACGCTGCTTAGGTGGGCGGTTCTGAACGATTCATATTGCATAAATGCTACGCCGCTTCTTCAATTATGTAACGGTTCCTCACTCGATGTGACTCGTGCCGTGAAAAACTTTCATCGAGCGTGTAACGAACACGTTTCGAAGCGGGTTTCACGGGAAAGAAAAGAGCTGTGCGGTATTGGCCGATAATTATAATTAATGGAAACCAATACTCGTCGATAAACAACCAGCTCGTAGTAATTTAACGTTGCGTAACGTCCAATTGCATGATCATCGCGAACGTACGATGGAAGTATGAGACAGAAAACATACGAACGAGTACAATCTCCAAGGGAAAAGCGTTTAAAATGAACGAAGTCTGGAAAACATCCGTGTGCGTAGACGGGTCTGTTTTGCATACGCGTTTCTCCGTGTCGCGGGACCGGCAGAACCTGATCGCCCGCCGGATACAGAACGCATTCGCTATGAGAAAGAGAGATTACTCGAGTCGAGCGTAATGAGATTGTGACTCGCATAATGACTCTAGGATCGATAAGTGACGTTGATGCATATGAACGCGCGTGCCAGCAGTGAAAGGGTCAGTAGTCAGACAGTGGCGCTATAAATACCGGGAGGACTTGATTCGTTGTGTTTTAGCACGGTTGATTAACGACGGATCGATAGCGATCGCGCATTGCATCGATTCGAGGAAGGGGCAAAGAAAGAAACACGACGTCCTGGAAGAAAGGCAACAAAATGTATAATTGAAGCGTCGTATGCGACGTACGTAACGTCGCTTTGACGAGACTGGGCCGCATGCTCGACAGGTTTATGGTAATTCGGGCGAACCGAGTAAAAATGTGTAACGCGACTGGCTGACGCGCGACCTTGTTTCACCTGAAATAGATTTCACCGCGCGGAAACGTATTCCGCGCGAGTTTTGACGCCGTTCGAGCGGCAAGCTATAATTTCTCTCCGTTACGCGCCGTCCATCCGAGGATCGATCGTTAACACCGAAAGAATTCATGTTTTCGTGAAAATTCTCCCGACTTGACGCATAGTATTTCTAATTATTCGTGGAATATAATTACCATATCGCCATATTCGTCGGATTTAAACTACTTTCGTTATTTACGATGCTACAGCACGCGTTTTCGCGCTACGGAATCTCGGCTGAAGCATTCGATTGATGGATGTTTCCGGTCGGTAAGGGCGATATGTATACTCTGCACAATGTAATAATATATTTCCACCGGTTTCCTGCGTTTCTCGGTAAAGAACACGCGTCAGACGTCGCGTGCAGCGTTTTCGCGTCTACGTAAAACGCGTCCCGAAATTCCACCTACGGTAAACTTGCTTGCGCATTGATTACGTTACACGGACGCAATCAGTCCGTCGAGATTTACATAGTCGAGTGTCTTTTTAATCGATCACAGCCTCGAGAAACCAGCCAGTCGTCCGTCCTGTGAAAGAATACATAACGAAGTGGATAGGTGAGCGAGTATTCCCTCGCGGTGGCTAGTTTCATTCAAACTTGACGCACGACGCCGCTTTCGCGCGCAAACTCCGTGGCGTCGCGACGCTGCCAGTCTCTCTCTGACATTAACTCTGACGTCACTACGCCGCCCCCGTCCGTCATCGACCGACCGACAGCACAACGACGTCACACGCACCGCCAAGGACGACGCTATTTCGGGCGTTATGCATTGCCGTCCTCGTCGCCGTCTTCGCCACCACCTTCGACGCTGTCGTCGTCGTTGGCGACCGGTGGGGCCGTCAATATCGCCGCGTTTTCGCCTCCAGTCACGAGATTCTCTCGAGTTTTCCGCGTCATCACGCTCCACGGAACGACCACGCGGCTCGTTTCGTCGCGGATCGCCGAAACACGTCGCTGTCTCTCGATATTACCCGATGACACAGTGAATACAACCGTTGACTCTCTACCGAGTTTCGAGTGTTTACCAAATTATTTCAAACGTGCTTGTGCTTGTGCTTGTCATGAAGACGTTAGAGTTTTTATACGTACCACGGAATCAACAACGCGTCAATCCGTTGCTGATCACTTTCCCATCACAGTGGTGTCTCGCTTGTTGGAAATGAGGTAACTTTTAACCGATCCGTGAATCTATTTCGAATAGTTTTTTTTATTATCTATTTGTAAGAGACTTTCTATGTCGAATGATATAACGATCGGAGACCTGTTTCAGAGTACAGGTTCTCCGATGATCGCTGATATCGTGATGATAAATGAGAGGTTCTCCGAGTAAGCGTCAGTTACAAGATGTTGACTATTTACGTAACATGGTACCATAAATACCATGAATATCTCAATCAGACAGTGTAATAATACTTTAAAGCTGGATCCCAAAGTGTTCCCCCCTACTTATCCGTTAAACTTAAACCACCTACTTAAAACAAAGATAGATCTCTCGATAATTTTCTCTCGACAAATCTGTCGTTACAAAATTGTTTGATAAATTTGTAAAAATCCTTTAGATTGCTATCAGCGAGAGATCACTGACCATTCACGCGAAGCAGCGAGTTTAATTCGCGACCTTGGAACTCACGCGTCACGTGGAGTCCGTCATTTTTGCGGAGGTGTCAGGGTTGCATCGTCGCGCAATCGTTTCCGGGAAAAGCGGACGTGGACCGCGAAATAGAAGTGAAAATCGCGGAGGGAGGAGAAGGGCGGTAGTGGCGCGTGCGATAAGCAGGAAGGATTACCGTGCCCGTTTGCTCGCGTAATAGGCGGCGTGGCAGTGGCTAAATTTAATACACGCGAACACAACGATGTTCAGGATTAGCGCGACTCGGCTGGGTTCCGCGTGACGTTGTACCACGGAAAAACGATGACGCGGGACGCGGTGGAGGCGAACGGTGGCAGCGGCTTGTGCCAAAACAGAGCCGTGACGACGCATCGCGAGCGTGCTTTGACGCGAGCTTTTTGTACCGATGTGTTAACGTAAATACCGATACGATGCCAGTCCTTGGTGAATGACCGACCGATGAAAAAAAGTTTCCATCGATTGTGCACAGAGAAAATGGGGCGGAGTGGGTGCGGCGTTGATTGCAAGACGCCTGGAATGTAGTTCAAGGTGATATTTCGGGGGTGTTGCTAAGTGGGTATTAAGTATGTGCCAAGTTGCTTGGGTGATTGGTATTGGAGGGCGATGGTAATTGAGAATTAGGAATGTTGATGAGGATCGATTATTATCGAATATTTGGATGTATTAATAGACGTAGAAGCTTGGCTAATTGGTATCGTTAAAATAGTCAGTGATAAGGTACAATAGTTGGGTATATGACTCTTTAAAAGTAGGAGTTAGAAGATTTGCAAGGAAGATTTCGATTGATCGGAGATGCGGTCACTATTTCTTTCACTTTCTCGTCGTAAATATAACGGCACTTTTATCCGCCTCGAAGTAAGTAACTATGTGATGTCATCAAGTAAATATGCAAGAGCTGTCAAGGGAAAAGGAGGATAGGTTGCTCAGAGAGCAACCGGTTGTCATGTGCTTCTCTACTAAAATTTTTCACGTAGTAACAGGATGATTCGTTGAAAATTCGTTTTTCCATTGGTGGCCGCAGAAATTCTCATCCCTCGTAATTGTCTTCCAGCTGACCTGAAAATAAGAGTATCGGAACGTGTGTTAGCTAGTTGGTGCCACTGACGAGGCGGTCTGTATTGATTCAACGCAGTAATCTGGTTGGCTTAACAAACGTGCAAATCAAACATTTTCTATGAGTGAACCGAGGTTAACAGATTTTGGGCTGGCTGTTAAACTTTGACGTTTGAATAGTCAATGAAATATATGTATACTTAATTCGACAAGTCCAGGAATATTTCCCTTGACGACGCTGGCAATTTTTAATCTTTAATCTCTCGATTACTTGATCGACAACATGACCTATTTATTTGCCCGACTTCATATATATATATATATTCGAAGGTATTTTTTATAAATATGTAAATTTATCCATTTTCTGCGATACATAGGCAACGTATCGTTTAATTTTTATATAAGAAAGCTATCGCACTTTTGCCGTGACCTCGCCGGGGAATGCTCTGGACAGTTATATGAAGCGTTGTCGATTAGCTATCGTCAATACCACTAATAAATTCCTACGCTTTTCTATTCTATCTCTCGTCACTGATTTATAATTCTCCTTTAGATGTTGCAGTATAGAACAGTATTGCGTCGCTAATGCCTCGAAAGTTGAGTCATTACCATTACCAGTGACGCATAATGTTCGTCTTTCGAGCTTTATTCAAGCACGTGAGGAATACCGGCCATCGAAACGTACAATCTCGAGAAGTCGACCGGGCGGTGCGTGAATTCCGCGGAAGAAGTCAAGGCCAGTGTGGAGGTAGCATTGTAGTCGCACCGATCTTAGGCAAGTTCCGTTAAAACAGTTTCTGGTTCTCGAGTAATTGCAAGGAAATTCTTTATCGGAAAAATCGCTAGAACGATTCTCGATTTCCTAGTCGCGATATTTCGAACAATTTCAAGCCGATTCGAGGAAATCCAAGTTATCTATTTCCACACAGGATCACGATATTCGTTATCGAAAATTAACTATGACTGAAATAACTTCCGATTGTGTTGAGGGATCGTTCAAAGGCTAATCAAATCATGTCAGATGCGGTATCGCGAAACCTACAGACCTCTTTGAAGTCGTGAAAAACAGTCGGTAAAGCGTAGCAATCGGGGCACCCCGTTTTCCACCCACGAACGAGACATGGGGAGGACGTCGATCGATGAACGGAACTGCGGTACAACAATGACGTCATCAACGACGTCGCAGTATGACGTCATTAGTTGAAAGGGAGGCAGGGGGTGGTGGTGTAGGCGATGGGAGAGGATGGGTCGAAAAAGGGTGGCAAGCAGCTGTGCAAGGGGGAGGACTCTGGCAGTGGGGGATGAAGTTTCTCGTATGACTGTGTGTTGACGATCCACACTGATATTGCATGCGTGGTAGTTCATGTACGTGCGCAGCTGAGTCCGTTTAACGGGGGCGAGCAAGGCCGCCGGTTAAAGAGGATAGACCACTGCGATATTGAGCGTCGAATTTTAACAGGTGGAAAAGGATGAGTTGGTTTAAATAACTCTCTTTGCTTTTCTGATAATTAAACATAGAATCTTCATTGGGTTACAATCTTTTAATTGACATGGTAAAAATTGAAGAAGAATAACGAATTTCTTGCAAAAGCAGAGGCTTGCAAATCGAAGGACAGAAAAGTATTAAGAAGAGGAAAGCTATTGAATTTCTTTAAGGAAACATTGAAACGCACAGAGCCGTGCAATTTCGGAGTATTTTAACGTGCCACGAGTAAAAAATTTTACCGCGATGTCGAAGTTCGATCGTAGAAAAGGCCTCGCGTTCGATTGTTTCGCAATGGATCGCGCGCGAACTCGGCCAGCTGGTGTTGATGCAGTTATCAGATGTATTGTCGTTCTGTTTTCCAGCTCGTGATCCAACGTCGAGCGTGTGTCTGCCCGCGCTTGATTTGCCCGAGCGACTTTGATCAGATAAAATTTCGTGGAATCGCGCTACGTGTCCCAATTTACAGGGCGCGCGCGTTTTCTGCTTTTCTCCACAGTTTCGCGTTCCGCGGACACACTGGGAAGCCTATCTTTCTCGTGAATCTGTGCTCCTCGGCTTTCCGTAAGCATAGCTTGTTTAACAACGATAAATTAGCGTGGACGAGAAGGAAGGGAAAAAACCCATTGAAAAAAGATAGGGCAATGAATTTAACCGGAGATTAATGGCGTGCTGTTATTTGCCAAGGTGATCGCAGCTACTTTTTTAAGTAGCCAGTAAATCAGGCGCTTATTATTATACGTATCTATAATTTCTCGAATAAAAGAGCGACAGCTTCGAATAGCTTTTTTCAACTTTTACCAATCCATTTAGTATCAGAATCTACCTAAAAATCTTCGTAAATTCTGCTTACTTGATCATCCAATGAAAATTTACAAAATTGCTCAGAGTCAAAGAGAGCAGTATCGACGTTCACTCTCGTGCTGTAATTTTATCGATGCCCAGACGTAACGCACAATTTGCAAACATTAACATTAACGAGACGAGTACTTCTGGAGGAACGTAAGTACAACTGGCTGGTAGCCATGAAGTGGTTGCAGCAGGTTGTGACTGATGCACGTCTTCGTCTGGCGCGATGAAAATCCGCTTGGTCGAACGAGGGAGAGGCACGAATTGGCTTTACGAGCTCGCCGGCCTTGAGGCCTCGAGGCCCAACGGGGTCTCGATCCGTCCTGAGTCGGTCACAGTCGTTCGGTATGCGGACCTCGATCTAAGCGACTAAATCACTCGTTTGCTTGTTGCACGCTACGCCACTCGTGTACGAACGATTCCTCTTACCGGTGTCTTCGTGGCATCCTCGCGGCATCTTCGCTGCGCGCTCGTTAACTTCCAGGCTTCAGGATTCTTGAATCGTTCACGTATGATCCCTGTTAAGCTGCCGGCATCGCTTCTGCACGACGAAATGTAAATTGGCTTACGGATGCTGGGTTGCATGTCGATATGCACAAGAGAATGAATTTCTGGAGAAAAGTAAGAAAATTGCTCGAATAAGTCACGTTCGATATGAGATGTACCAAGTAATTCGATATAAATTTACAATTATGGTTTATATAACAAGATTCGGAGAATTGTTTTCCTTGTATTAGGTCGATGACTCTAACATTAATTACGACGTGTTGACGAATTTTGTTATAGTCGCTTCAATAAGATACCTGTTACTAATGCCAATTAGTTAAATACACTTTGCATGCGAATAAGTTTCAAGCGATTCTGTAATATAATCCGTCGACACGTACTCGACAAGATGAATGAAGAGAAGCCGGAAATCGTGAAAGTGTCCAAGCTAACACTTGAATGAAAGCTAATTTCGATTTGACAATTGTTGACTCATTTATGAGCTGCGGAAGTCGTGCAGTGTTCTATTTAAAAAAAAAGTGGCTGACCTTTGCCACATCTCCGCCTACAATCGAACTATTTCTACCTTAATATCTTCCTCGTCAAAGTATATCTACACGAATCGTTCGGTCCAACAAGCCTTCCGATTTATTAAACTTATTACAATATATTATCATCAATATCACATGCAGGATATTTGCAAGCATCGTAACTTTCACTATCATACGACCACTTGACGCAATTGATTTCTTTGAATTTATAACATGTTAGTAAAGCACAATCGTCTGCGAGGTACATCCACTTTATGCGCATCGGCAGACGGTCCATTTACGCGTGACGGGTGTTTGTATAGATCGTTCGGTATCGCGATTCTTCGCCAATAATGCACTGACACGACCAGGTTGCATCGCGCTGTCCAACAGATTATCATGCCGCGTTTTCATCGATGATTTATGCACGGCGTTTCGATCGGATCGCACGTTCGTGTTTACATCCAATTATATTCTAGAGGATGAACCCGCCTACAGCCAGATATTATCGAGCATTGCGTAGCTATCGAAGTGAGGATAAAGCGATTAACACTTACCACGAACTTGAAAGCTGCAGTTTCGGTCATTAGCAGTTATCTAGATGTAATTAGATGCATACAGAGGTTGATGGTGTTGTTCGACTTTTATATCACTCGCGCGCGGCTCTTTCAACTCGGCGCGTTTCTGATTATCACGACAAAAGACAGGTTTCGAGCATTGTACCGCGTGGTGTGGGTGTCTTGCAGTGTCAGCTTCTAAAATATACGCTTTCTAAACAGGAACTAATTAGTTTACACTCGTTTCGTTGCCTTATAAACGATCCCGTAATTACGCGGGACGTGTAAGCGTAATTAATTTACGTCGATAAGAAAAAATGCAGTAGGTAACGCGTCACTTCCTGCTACCAGCAGAATATCTTGCGTGATGCTAGACGCTAATTGAAAACCGTAGGCGGTAATCATTTGAAACACCAATAAATAGATATATACCGTCGAATTCCTTTTACTGACAAAAATCCATACGCATTGACGCAATAACACCCACTCCGATATCTGCTCGCATTATTTATTGCGCATAACCATAGATTTCGCTCTAATTTCCATCTACTTAACTAGAAAGCTCGTACCTCCAACTTCTCCTCCCGTGTAAACTTTATTCGATTTCTCGTAAATCGACCCAATCGTCTCGTGGTATTGGACCGAATCTGATACGGACATCGTAATAAAGCGGTTCATATCCGTTAATTATGTTGGCCGTCTATCGCGCAATTAGATTCGCGTGCTATATAGCAAGACCGATCGAACAACGAGCTTTTCTCCCAGGCGGTGGCTATCAACGGGAGATCGTATCCCTGGTTTCGGGGTCACGGAACCTGCAGCTCGTTTCCGACCACGGTATGGGTGTCGCGTATTGCCTGCTCTGGCGCATACCAACCAGAGAGATCCTATCTAGCGCGTTGTCGCGCCGGCACGCACGCACACGTGCACGCTACCGCACGCCGCCACACGCTTCTGGCCTGTCTTGACTGCTGTTACTGCCGCTGTCTTTCCTTCTCCACTTCTTTCCCCCTTTTTTTCTCCTTTCTCTTACCGCCACCGCGCGTTGCCATTCCGCCGATCGCTACCAGGGGATCACCGACAGTGGAGAAATTTCAAGGAGAAATCGAAATCGATAGGGGATCGACCCGGAAAGCTGCTCTACGATAACGCATTTTCTCGGTTGGATTAAAGTTACGCGAATGACAGAACGGGTTGCTTCGATTTTACGAGGGAAAGCGAAAAACCAACGATCTAGAGAAGTTTTTACACACCGCGGAGAAAGGACCGTAAGAAATACAGTTTTTCGTTTTCGTTGGTTTCCTTGAGAGTTTGAAAGATCGTAGGAGATTCTCAGATTAGTTTTTGTCGCGGTGTAAATTGGTGTTAAAATAGATAGTGCTTAGTAATTATTGACGGTGCAGTTGAGTTAATACGTGTTCCATGGTATTGATAATTATTATTCAAGTAGTTTCACTATCGCTTATGGATTTTCGCGCTTAATGTCTAACTCTGGATAGAGTAGGAGGCGGAAGACAGTACCACGCATTTTCTCCACGCTTAAGAGACTCCAATTTTATCTATACAGTTAGCCTTTGAAAATCAATCTAACGATTTAACAATTTTCCACGTGGATTAAAGAGATGGTGTAGAAAATAAACAGAAAATTGGATCGCTCGGTTAAACCTGAGGAGCGAGGAGAACTTGTTCAATGTCGAGGATGTTAAGGATGTACTCTGGAAAAAATATGTCTGAACGGTCCAATGAGTCGATTCAGTAGATATTAACACGTCGAAGGGGCAGCAACAGGTACCCGTAGTGGTTGGTTTTCTTCATTAACGTTAATGCCAGATTGCAGCTGATTAATGAAACTAATAACTCGCGTCGGCTTACGTGAGTGGCGCATTATATTTCGCGAAATTGTTTGACAGGTGGCACGTTGCGTTTCTTAATTCACATTGATTCCTTTGATTAATGAGCGGTATAACTCACTTGAAACGGAGGTTGGCGGCTGCCTGTACGCGATATATATTAAGAAATCGACTCTTCTTCAGCCTGTTCTGGATCTCGAAATAATCGAGCTAAATATTTGATCGTTGAATGAATCGTGACGGTCATTGATAGCAGGCTCGTTTCAATTCACAATTGATTGATTAACACATGATGCAGAAACGGAATCTGTTCTGGTTGGAACATTAACCTATTTAAACGAGCCATTTCGAGACGCCGCTTTAGGTTTTGCATCGATCTCGCGTTTTTCTCCTCTCTCTTCTTACGAACGCGAATAGACGATTTTTTCATAACTTCATTATCTTGTTTCATTGTGCGATGTACACGTTCAAAAATATTTACGATAAAAGATTGGTTGTTTTCTCCGCGTTGTCTTACGAGTTGAGTAACTCGGTGATCGATTTTTCTTGACAACGCGCAAGGACGATCACTGAAGACGATTACCGAATAGTTGTATCACCCGGTTGCAGAGTTCGTCCTTCACCTTCAACCATTTCATTATGTTCGCGTATCTCGCCACGGCCCACCACCAGTTTCACCATCGATTTTCGTCGTCAGTTCTCGTACAACCTTCTCCAAGGGTATTCAAACCTTCAACATTTGCAATTTCTACACTTGCTTCTATTTTGTTCCACGATCTCTTTTTATTGCTCAACGATTTTTTCGAAGCAACGAATTTATTTCTTCATTTTCGTTCTATTCGAGAAGTATCGCCTTTGTTCAAAATTAAAATCAGATTTATCATCTGGTAAATTATCGTAAAAGGATATTAAAACGTTATAGAATACCTACGCCACCTCCGCCTTGTTATACCGTTGAATCGAGCGTGTTTCCTCACAGCTGCGAGCGCTTTTAAAAGTGGACAGAGACCGGCGGAGTTGCTCGTTCGCTCCTCACCTCGTCTAAATTTACCGTGGCAATTACACGGATTGTAACCGGTTCCGACTTTGCTCATTGCGCTCCATTGACTCCGTACGAAATCCCGTAGCAACTTTTAGGCGTTCTTTTGCAATTTTCACCCATATCAGTAGCGTGATTTCCAAAGAAACGCGTGTCCGTATAGTGCGCACCCACTCTACTGTCTGATCTCTCTGTTTTCCAACGGCCTCAAAATCTTTCAGCCAAAGAATATGTATAATTTCGAATTTTATGCAAATTAATTCTTCGCAGGGAGTTAATTTCTCTTTTCTTTTTTCGACCGCTTTCACTTTAATTTCTTACGTAATCATTTATTCGAACGATGATTTGAAAGACACGTTTCTCCGTGCAAAAATCGATCAGCATTTACGAGTACAAGCCTAAACGTCGCTATAAAGCGTAAAGTAATAAGAAGTACGGAAACTCCGGAACAAGACGATGATTATGATATTAAGCATACGATGTAAAACAGCATACGATAATAAGCAGCCACGTTGTCGGAGCTGAAAATGTACAAGAGAGCGCGTTGATGTATTAATTGACTGACAAGAAGAAAGTGATCACGCCCAATGGTGGTTACGCTTCGCGGCGAGTTATTCGAAAAATTCGATAATAAGAACTCTGTAGAAGGAAGAAAGGGAAAAAGTTGGCGGATGAAAAGTTCGAGACTCTCACGCTCTATCGGCGATGCTTGCCCACGTGTGTTGCTTAGATTTCGTAATGAAATTGCGGCCGCGACTATAATTTGCCCGGCGATGCACGAGCCTTTATCTGTTCGCATTCATCGCGTTACGATCGTGTCAGATGGGTTCAAACTACGGTCAGGCCGTCTGCATTGTGCCGATCGATGATTATCTTTCGAGTCAAGTCGTTTGAGTGCCAAAGGAATCGGTATGGAACGGTTAAGTACTTCATTGGACGCGTCAACCCGATGGGAATTGCCGTTCCATAGAATAAAAGGTCTTTCCGTCATCGATAAATTGGATTCTAAATTCAGAGCTTGTATCGATCAAAATCTGAATACCATGCTGGTATGTACTTTATGTTTGAGCGACGAGTATATTGAATCTTTCCAGCGAATAATAAAGATTACAAGCTTGCTACGGTAAACAGGAGGCGGTATTCACGAGTCCGCCAGTCACCCAAGGTGTTGCATTATTGAGACACGTGTATCGGATTTCCCAATAATTATAGATCACTCGTTCGTATCCCCTTGTGTTTATCGCGTTACACGGTGTCGGAAGAATTCACGGGCGTACCACCCTGTTTGCATTCTGACGAGCGATTGTCTTCCCCGAACGTGTTCAACACACAATATCGCTATTCCGGTTGCAAGAATAATACACATCGGTATCCAATGAAACATATCACGTATCAATACGTACGTGTTACTTACTTGTAGCCACTTACTTGGCATATACACGACCAACAGCCCTGCAATTACTCCCTCGTGGCGATTTAACGTATCATTAGTACGAGTTACGTGAGCAAACACGTTCGAGAGGTTCGCAGCGTTTACGTATTTCGTTACCTTGCTCCTGGCCGTATTTTACTGGGCGCGTGTGCGTATAGATATATTTTTGGTATCGGTAGAATAGACAACGAGATAGTCGAGCACCTTCCTGTGTTCATTTTTTACTTTACTCGAATTTTCCTCAAAGTATACACTTAAGTATGCATTTAAACTATTTTTCATTAAATCACATTTCTATTCCTTGGTGGATCTCAGGTGGAATTCAGGTATCGTACCTATGGATGATTAAAGTCGTAATGGGATGTCTTAGAAATTTCATTAGTAGACTCCGGATATTTATAAGAAATTTGAAACATATGGAACACATGTAATACGTAAAAAATCATAGTAATTGTCATAATATTTAGTGGGTACATCAGATCTCTATGCAAATTTCATTTCTTTAATTGTATCTATGAAAACATTTACAAACTATTGATAAGAAATCACGAACGTCCCAGAAAGGGAATATCAGAAAGAGGGTGCCTACGTGTCTCGTCGATCGAAGTCCGATCGCAACGATCGTTGAGAAAGTTGGAGAATTCAGTCAAGTCACCTCCTAACGGACTCACGCTTATTCTCTAAATCAGCGTCTGATTCGTTCGATACATCGAAAGACCGTCGATTTTGTCGCTTCCTCGTAGCAATGGATTTATTTATTCATTTCCATTCGAAGGGAGAGATTGGAAATTTCCTATCGCCAAATCGTCGACCGAGCCAAGAAAACAACGAGGAACGGGGAAGAAAGTATGAAACGGTACTTTCGATTGACGTATCTCGATACGCTGGATTCGTGCAAAGTGACGACATACATTGGTCGTGAATTTGCATCGAAATGGTCGCGCACGAAAACCAAGAAGAGGGGATGTAGATGGGAGTAGGAACGAAGAAAGAATCGGTAAAGCATGAGAACCGTTCGGCCCTTGAAGCGTGTTCCGTCGTCGTGCGATTCGCTTGGCGTGGCGTAGAGCGAACGCGCGCGCGCGAACGAGTCTCCGCCGCGGGCGATGTAGAAAGCTGGATGGGATTAGGGTACCTATTACGAGATTCGTTGGATTATGTCTACCTGTTCGTTGATTTCCGTACTCGAATTTGCCCGAACCTGGCAGACGAACTGCGTTCGATTTTATGGTGGGGATGTTGAAAAACATTACGTGAAAGCTATTTCGCCTGCGGATATCGTGAAAAAGATCGTGGAATTGATTTCGAGACTTCGCTATTCCTTGCTGGTTTTGATGCCGCATCGGTTATCGTATGGGAAAATCAGTAGATCGTTAAATGGATGCTAAACTGAAGGGTGAATAACGTGATTTCTGTAATCCTTTTGTTTCTGTAAATGATCTAACGAAAGGAATGATTAATGGGATACGGTAGATCGAACGTTCTTGAAACGAGAAATTAATTGTTCGTGACACAGCGACGATGTATTAGTGGAGGGAGGAGCTAGGAACGCGTGTCTGACTAGTAACCGCTCATTCTACTCCACGCTTGTCCGCTACAGTGTTCCAAACGAGGTAACAGCTGCGTCGTTGTTTCATGTTTACAACATGGTAAAAATTGATCGAGTCTTATTAGCCTGAGTCGATTCCACGACTCTGGTCGCTTTCTAGCCGACGCATTATCATAGTTCGCCTTAAACCGACATGTAACCGGCGAACACGTTGATGTTACGCGTTCGCCGCGGTGGCAAAAAGGCGTCAGCTATTTCAATTACGGTATCGTACGGCTGTTTCGATTTTCTCGTCGAGTGAGAGGAGAGACTTTAGAAAACAGCGACGGAAAAACCTGCTCGCTTAATCGATCTTTGATCGCTTAATCGAGCCAGCCGATGCTACCGGCTTGCGACATCCGACAGGTAGAACCAGACGCACAACCGAAGGACCGAATCGAGAAAGGCCTCGAGCACGAGGTTTCTTCGCTCGATCTAGCTTTTTGCGATAGATCGTCGATCCATCTCATCCCATTCCGTAATACCATACGCGGCCTCGCCGTGTATTTTTCTTGGACGGCCACGAATGGTAAACGAGATTCTTCTTACGCGTCAACCATTAGCGACAACGAATTTTTAATCGACACACGTTTATACGGGTTCCGAGACACGAAGCCAGTACCTTCTGGCAAGTTTCGAACGTGGATTTACGGCGTAAGATCGGACAAAGATCGCTCGGACTGATACTTGCTACAGGTTTCCCACGAACGTTTCTTCAGCCTGAGATTGCTTGGTATATTGCAACCAATACTCGTGCCACGAAGAAACCTGTCCGGTAAAGTTTCTTTTTGATTGAACACATACGCTTTAGCCTAAGTGACCCTATTAGTCGGTGGTTATCTTCCTTGTGACGTGCCGCGTAGACGCGGTGACCCCGGTAAATCCTTTCTCTTCGACGTGTCGACCGGTTGCAGCCTCCTCGTGCATCTGACATTCGTGAGGTGGCAAGCACGTCTTCCACTTGGATCGCGTGTAATCGCGCGTGTCCCGTATTTACGCGTTTCACTGGCAACGTCCGCCGTGTCTGATTTAACGCTCGAGACTCGAAGATCGGTGGCTCGTTCGTTTGTAGTACGAAGAAATAGAATCCTTTAGGGACAACGAGTGGAATTGCGCAAGCGAGGGATCGCATTAGGAGTTGGTAATAATTTCGTCGTGCTTGCTTCTTGAAGGGAGAACGTGTTTCTTATAATTGGTTCCTCGTTACCGTCGATCGTCGTGTCTACGATGAAAAGTGCGATACATCGGTCGATCGATGCAAAAAAGGAATTCCAGCGTTCCCGTTGATCGTTCAATTACACGATTTCGATGACTACACATCGAGAGAATATTGTCCTCGATCGAAGGAAGAACAAAAACCGTGAGCCCCCCACGATCAGCAGGCGTGAGACGTGTCTTGATGAAGCGCGATTACAGCCTCGTACGGCGTTGATTGAACCGATAGGGATCTCGCCGATGCTTTTTCAAGCCGACCGTTCGAGCCTGAACTCCTGTGGATCCGTCTTGTCTCCCGGTGATGGTGTAGCGCTGTACTCTCGAGACAAGCTGTCGTCGAGAACAGTTTGCGCGACGCAAACCTACAGGAATCACGTAATTGATGGGACCGTATGCGGTCTGGAACCTCTGGCGATCGTTATGCAGATAAACTCGCCAGCACGTGCCGCAACCGGTGCACAAATTAATTCTGTTTTCAAGTGACGCTTGTGCGTCGATTGCTTATGCCATCGAAGTGAATCTTTAAGCTTACATAATCGAGGCTAGTGCCTGTACACTTAAAAGTTTCCTCTCAACGATTAAATGGCATAGTCTTGTGGAGGACGGTTGGTCGTGTTGTTGATTAGTGACAAGACTATTGAAGCCGTCAAATGTATTTTTAAAATATTTATAAATACAATACAAAATACAGAGTCAATCGTAAATCGCTCGATACTGGTCGTTATAAGAATGTTCGATAAGAACGCCCGATACTAACTGATTCGTTAAAGACAGCGTACTGATCGCTGATAAAAATGCTCAAGACTGAGACTGAAAACTGATCGCCTTAACGATCGCGTTCGTTTATTTATACTGGTTGGGGAAGTACCGGAAACTTTAAATTCAACTTCGGTTGACGGTTGCATGTAGCGGTGACAATGTTTTAGCCGGAGTTTGTTTACTATTACATTTTGTATATCCTAAGGCAAAAGAACAACATGATTCGAATTGTCCTCCAGCTCGTGTGCCGCTACGTTCTTTAAAACGATATGGAAATTGCAAGAAGAGAATCGAAGAACCGCAGCTTCGGCATTAGACTGATACATTGTAAATCGACTTTTCCTAGAACTAAATATAAATATCCTAAGCATCTCGTTGAATCAGTCGAGGAGATAATTCGCCGATCGAGCGGTAAACATTAATTAGAATGGCGGACTTCTCTCTCCGTTCGTATACTTTCAGCCACGACGATTAGAAACCCACGCTCTCGAGAGGTTCTGCGAGAAGTTCCTCGACTGGTTCTCTTTTTCTCTTTCTCCCTCTCGCTCTCTATCGATCGCACTCGATTGAAATTCGTTTCTGCATCGAATTCGATGAAAGTATGTCGTTCCTAGTCGCTCTTGTGCGTACGTACATCATCGAGATCTGGACGACGAGAGTGAGAGGACGAGCAACCGGTATCGTACGGCGTGGCGGGGAAAGGAAACGATCCATTCGACACGAATATACGCACGTACAAGCAAGGGAGTTACAGGGAGATGTTCGAGAATGTAACGTCGCTCGTTTCAGCAGGCGAATTCGCGAGCGAATCACACGCACGTGGACGCCGCATTTTATCACCGGATAGCGACGAATCGTGGTCGTCCTTGAGCGCTGCGACGATAGTCTTACCTCGAGGACGTCTCATTCCGGCCTTAGTCGCGATTTATTCCTATATGTTTTATTTCTGGAAATCGATGAGATTATGCGTGATAATCGCAAATTACCGATCGCGGTCGAGCCGTGTCGAAGACGCTTCGTTTCGGACGAATCACCGCTGGAAGATTCGACTCGCTGCTCGACGAGTGAATGGACGAGAGTATTGAAACGGCCTGACAAATGTCAAGTACCGAAGAACAGAGCCTTGATTGTAATAAGGATTCGTGAATAGCGTAAAAGGAGGAATAAAGGAGGCAGGTAAAATGTGCAATAATTAGGATGCGATAACGAGGCTGCTATATATGTATGCGCTCAGCCTTGAGATGCTCGAAGCATGGCATAAATTCTTCGTATTTGCACCTGAATGTCTAATTTATGTAGCAGATAAGGCTTTTAGACTATGGAACAATTTATAGGGGAATATAAAGCCGCTCGAATGATCGACTGCGCCAATAAAATGGAATAAGTATCCAACGTAATCCTTTCACCGTGGAATTTCAACAGATTCACGAAACGCTAAACTATCTAATTCCTTATTTAGCCTGCAACTCTCATAGAATCGGCGTACAATTATCTTCTAATCCTAAAGAATTCTGAACTCCAAGTCTACCGACAAATATAAATTAATACGATGCTAAGGTAATAAAAATCTAAGGAAATTTTTCGTTTCTCTTATTCCAAAAAGTTGCCAAAAAGAAACGACTTTAGCATCTGTGTGTCGTCTCGTACCAAGGCCCTAGCTTCGATGCGATCGAGCGAGAAAGACTCACGCCAAATCTGGAAGCAATTACGAGCTCTGGAACGTACGTTTCACGCGTTGCAACGCATGCATCTCGTTCACTTTTCGTCCAGTTTTATAGATCCTATCACTTACGAACGCAAATGGATTGGTTTCATTAGTAGTCATCGAGAAATGGTGAACGTAGTATGACGCGCGTCGTACGAAACACGATAGCTAACACGTGCCGATAGAAAATCATTTATTAATATTCAAATAGTTGGTAATAAACGTTGGCTTCGTCTGGGGCCGTTTCCAGCCGAAACCTGACTAGTTTCGATTGGACGAAGTCGACTCGATCGCGATTAAGACCGGTTGAACCTGCCAAAGCGGACGCGCCAAACACGGCCCCTTGCATAACTGTCCACCACCGACCCTCGCGCCGAACGCGTTGAATCATCTCGCAACACGCGCGTCTCTCTCTTCCTTTTTTCCTTAACGTAACGCGGACGAAAAGTGATTAAACAACTTCGTCAGAACTTTTTTTTCAGTTTTCCGTGCATTATCGGTCCTCCACTGTCGTGTTTGTGTTTACGGTAAAATCTCGATAATATTGTAATTACTAATTTCAAATCTCATTATCATAATTAACTAACTCAATAAATACGTTATTATCATTAATTATGATATTAACAACCCAGAGACATACGTATTTGAGCTGTTTATGCTAATTTTTTGTCATATGTTCATTCTTTTTCTCGTTGGTCTTTTTTTTTTTTATAGATCAATTTTCCGTAGATAAAACGGTCGAGTTATTATCGTAACGATAATTGCAACAGACATGGTGATAGTTTCGATTACGTGGAGTAAACTTCGTGAAAGATTATAGATGGTGCAAAGTACTTTCCGACAGCAAACAAATTGTAACGTGGGTTTCCGCGTCGTGAAACCGGGGAAATCCCCGGAGATCTCGACGCCTGTCAAGGCACACGCTTCGCGATATTCTGCCGCGTCGCCTCTTTTGTTTTCCTCTCCATTCTTCGACCGAAGAGGAATCAAAGGATCGATATATGAGAGCGTGGAACACGCATGCGAAGATCAGGATGTGGGTGGAGCCGCGTCGTGCAGCCATTTTGCTCCCTACGCCATTCGTTTCGATACGCGTGAATCCGCATGTTCCCGTATCGTTGTCGCGTATGAATTTTTTAAACGTATCCCTTCTCTTTGACTCGTTCTTCCTTCCTTTCCACCGAAGGATGACGAAATTATGTCGAATTTCACAACACGATGCGCCACTGGAAATATAATTGCAACGCTGGTAGCGAGCGGCACGGCTGGTTTTCTATTTGCTTATTCTTTCATCCGAAGTATGCAGGATGATTGCTTACGCGACGCCTAGAAAAAGTTGCCTACGTTCGGCCGCATCCACGTTCCTCTTCGTTCGAGTCTTCTTTTTTCTTTTCTTTTTTTTTTCACGCCTGTCGTCATTTTCTCTTTCCCCTTGTCTTTACTTACGAACGGTTCAGCCGAAAGGAAAAAATAACGAGCGTAGGAATCGATGCACGATTAAGTTAATAGCGAATTACGCGACGAAGAATCATTACTGACCCGTCGTGTTTGTTCTTCGTTTTCAGGCCGAGCGTTAAGACAGTCTCTCGTAAAATTCCATGGCCTGTAATTATTGTCCGGCACTTTTCTAGTCTGCTGATTTATGCATGGAGATTTTTGCTTGGCTCCCGCGTTCTCCCGCTCACGGATCGTCGATAATTTACTGCTCTGTCGGCCCGTCCGAATATCGGCGAACGACGATCCACCGCGCGACCATATCGCCGATAGAGATTTTTTTCGCGATGGCTTTATGGCTGGACTTTCCCCAGGATGTACAGGGTGTCTCTGTAAACGGTGATTTTACCGTTGAACGTGATACACATTGTGTTTCGTGCAATTCGTCGGCGATTTTGTGTCATGGCTCGAGGCATCCACGAGCAGGGGAAACAGCTTACATCGTTTCTGGGTATCGACGTTGCAGATACTTTCTCCTATCGTACGATTAGCGAATGGGGATATCCAAAAGTCATTAAACTTTATGAGAACCTGTATCTTTTTTTATTTTCTCGGCAGTTGTCTAGTACACTCACAATTACGATTCATCTTCCGTCAAAACGTACCCGAACCACGTCCATATACAACTTTCTCTTAAAAGCCTTCGGGAGTCTTCAGCATCTAACTATTATTCTGCAGTGCCATCTCTGGCTGGAAATCCACGAAAAGAAAATCCAAACTAGCCCGACTTAAAGAGAAAGGAAGAAATCTGGAAAGATTCTTCGCGATAAGAGTCCTAATCAAATCGTGCACACATGCAACGAGGGAAAAAGAGAAGATTCCTCGTGAACCACGGTCATGCTTGCAACCATTACGAAATTCGTTGCATGGTATTTGTTTGCCAGCGAGGATAATCCTGGCGTACCATCGAAAAGCCCAGCTATCGTCCTGTATGTGCCACTGAATGCAGCCGGGCTGCATTGCAGCTGCACCCACGAGTCACACATCCTTCGTCGTGTCGTTCCCTTCTCCTCCTTCTTCCTCTCTCTTTCTTTTACTCTTTCTTCTTCTTCTTCTTCTTCTTCTTGTTCTTCTTATTCTTCTCGGTCGTGTCACGGCATACTGTGTACCCTTCCCACTTCTTTATTCCACGGCGCCTGGCCTGTGTACACGCGTGGTGTGTATACGTGTGTGCATACGCGCAGTGCACGCCGAGAGAGCAAAGGAGAGTGCTCCGGCCGGAGCTAAGCCGGTCTCACGGTAGTTCTTCGGGGTCAGGGGGCGATATACCTACCTACCTACCTATCAGCCTGGCTGCTCGAGCCTGCGTGTCGCAAGCGACTCTCCGTATCCTCCTTCTCTCTCTCCTCCCTCGCGTAGCTCGACGTCGAAGCTCTTCTTTCACCTCGTTCGACACCGTAAGCCGCACTCTAACCCGGACCACGCGAGCCGCGACTAGCTCGCGAGCGTTTGAAACGGCCTTTGTATTCTTATTGGCCGCGCTAGCTATCGAGCAGCCTTTTATCGGGAGAGGTCAATCCACCGAGAACGTATCTAATCTTTCCAGGGTATCTGGACAATTTGTTTCAGCTTGGCTTTCCTGGTCCTGCTTTCACGGATCCGTGATTCGATCCGTGTTTCTTCTCTCCTCTCCGTAAGCGTTGCATTTTGCTCCTTCTTCGAGGTTGTCGATCGAAGGATTGCGTTTGTAAACGTAGGAAACCAAACGTACTGTCGAACGTAGCAGATAGCGGCCTATTGGTTCGGGCAGTATCTTTCTATGTGGAAATGTTTATGATAGCAATAAAAGATACAGGCTGTGTGTTTTCTGTGAAATTGCAGTGAAATCTTTGTCGAATAGGAAAGATAAATCCTCGAGGAATACATCCAGCGAAATGATTGTTTGATAGAGTGATTAGCATGTTGGATGGTTACGAATCTTTTTCTTTGATACGTTTCTTTTTTTTTTTTTTTTTTCGTTACGCGAAGGTTACCGTGCTCGGCGAATTACGAAGCCGGTGATAATTCGGTCTCGGTGAATGGACTGCTAATGAACTGTCGAGAATGATGATAAGCACGTATCAGGCTTCGGATGGAACGTGATCGCGACACGAGGGTGACTCAGGATTCCCGGAGAGATTGTTGTAATCCTAATTGCGATGTCATCAATCTTTCACTAAATTCAGCGAAAGAGAAAGCTGCACCGAGTGCATACGCTGGACCAGTTTTAGAGTACACGTAGCATGGAAACTTTCAAATTATCTTACGTCCGATTCGACGATCCTGTGATTCATTCGACTTTCCACGCTGTGAAGAGATATATGACACGAAACCATGCTAAATCAACACAGAAGGAAATATTCTGTATTAAAAAATATTCGAAATTAACTCGTACATATATTACACGACACACGGAAATAAATATTTCTCGATATTCGAATAGTCGTTCGATTTGGATTACGGAAAAATTAGAACAAAATTTCATCTATGAGAGCAAGAAAAAGAAAAAAGAAAATTATTTCAATTTAATAGTGAAAGTGTTAAATAAGTTTCGCGATGCCTTCAGGATACGACTGACTAAGAAAAATTAATAGTATAATCAGTGGTACATAGCTATTAAAGTTCGCCTCCTAATGGTAGGGAGATCAGATGATGCAGCATCTGCAATGATTAGTGCACATTAGGTAAGTGGGTCAAGATTTAAAATCAATATGATACGTGTACATGCATATGTACTTTATTAAAAAATAATCGAGTCGAGTGCGATAATACTAAAGAGCTGGTAACTAGCCTGTTTGCTGTTTGTTAAATTTTGTAAAAAGTGACTATCATAAATTTTTCACGGAGAATGAGAAATTCAATTTCTGAGCCTGACTTTTCTGCAATTTCCAAAATCCCCGTAGCTACTGTTTACTACTGTAGCAAGCAAACCTCTTGACCAATTACCAGATATGGATGATATCCATCATACAGTCGTCTCATAGGGTCACCCAATGGTTACTTATCCTAAAATCATAATTTTCCCTTATAATTATCCTAATTGCTATGAACACGTTTGGTGATTCCTTTCTGCATCTGAATCTGCGATGTACAGTATCTATCGTAGATTAATGGAGCAAAAATATGTATGAGGATTCTTAGTGCCATTCCCATATTTTCAATTTTTGTGTATATACAAGAACTGACCGAACAAGATATGAAGATTGTCTACATCTAACCGAGTACTCACTCTGGATATTATCCACTTTATAGTGAATCAATGGTTACTAGTTCATTCACAGTCTATATTCCGAATGGAATGACAGCTTCTTTCCCTTCGGCAATAATTTCTCGAAGTACGTTCCAAGGTGATGAAATTGGGATTCCCAGTAACAAGGACATCAGAACAGGAATTTCAGCTTAAAAGAAGGTACGCAAAAAAGGAGTTTCGGCGATAAAAATATAAGAACAATTGAGGAAAGAATCTCAGCAATGAAAACAAAGCGTCAGAACGCAAAAGCAAGAATCTTTAATAAAAAAAAAATAACAATACAAGATATTAAGAGAAATACAAGTAACCAGAGCAACATAGCAAATGAAAATCAACGTCCTAAAAAAGATGCACGCAATAAACAACGAAGTTCTTTAAAAACTTAAAACATCCTAAGAGCCACGTGCTAGAAATCTAATAAAAACCGAATGTATCGTATAGAACTTTGCCATTATTGTATAGACTTCGCAGTACCGACTTTGAAAACAATCTCTCCGCTAAAATCTCTGAATGCGAAAATCAGGCGTGAAAATAAGAGAAATTGGAAAAGTAATACCAGCTTCCAGAGAAGTAAAATGCGATGAGCACGGCTGCTAAAAGGAAAAAGGCAAACGAAAGGCTGGCACACGACCGTCCCTACTTAGTAGTGAAAGGGTTAATTATGATCGTCCAACTGGAGAGACGCTCGGCTCGTGTGGGCGAACCGATGCGAGCTTTAAATCGAAGATATCTCGGTACGCGATTATATGTCGCGTACGGCTGCAAGACATGATCAGGTCCTACTTTCTCTCGTGCACGCACGCTCACCCACCACCGGTTGCTAACGTCGTTAGGTGTGCCTGCATACGAGACGCGTCGATTGATCGGCAATATAATTCTCGAGGTTCGAAGGTAACGTTGTAACGAAGAAAAGTCCTCCGATGCGTCTATTAATAGCGTCCTTCTTTCTCTTTATCTCCATCTCTCTCTCTCTCTCTATTTCTCCTCGTAGCTACGGGTTTTCTCATAAACGACACGTTAGAAAGAAACTCGCTGCCAGAATGAATTATTCATGAAGGATATCAATTATCTTGGTAAGCCATGAAATGAAAACACGTGACTGGACAATCGTTGCAATTAGCCCGTAACTTATAGGAATTTCATGCCTAATTGTGGCTGTATACTCGTCCGATGCTACCAAGTAACAGTGACGTCAGTGATGACTCTTGTCTCAAGCGGAAAGTGGGTCGTTTCGTTATGAAAAACAGCACAAAATTTTCACGCCTGTCTTCCCGGGATATGTATCACTCAACGACTCTTATAAACTATACACAGAAGTCTTTCGCAATTCCTGAATGTCCAGAATTCCTCAGTTCAATTACACAACTGCGGAATCTGTCTATTAACACGCTGATCTACGACAGTGCATATTTTTCTCTTCATCTATATCTAGCGACACACAAACAGCGTTTAATAGTCCTGCGTAATGTCATCTTATTTGTCAAAGCAGCCTTATGTATTCACATAGAAAATTACTCAAAGCTCTTCGTTCGACATTCATCCGATCCTTCTAATCTTCGTTGGATACGGTACACGCGAGACGATCGAGAGTGGAGAAGAAGGAAGCGAAAGGAAGAGCAGATACAGGAGACTGGAAGGAACGAGTGGTTAATTCATGAGAGCAAATTGTTGAGAAACGGAGCAAGTGGCTGTGCGCGGCGTGGCTGCACGTGGTGGCACGTGGAGAGGCGTGGTTCGTGGGAGGGCCGTGTATACCGGTGTAATCCACTTGGCACACGCTGTTCGGCTAACCCTACTCTTGCTCGTCCGTTCGCTACCCTACCCTGGCTACCTCTGCCTTTACCCTGCCTACGATGCTGTCGGTGCTAGCGTTGTAGAAGTTAATCGAGTCCTTCCGTGCACGTGCACACCGGCTCAGGTGCAGCCTGTTTTCTCTAGTATGCGCTCCCGTAGGTGGGATCGGTTCCACTCGCGCCTCTCCTTCGCGGTCTCGCTGATCCTCGCTGTCTGATAGGGCTCATTGTTTTGGATCGAGCTATCTTAATTGGCGGAGCAACCACCTTGCACGGGTTACAACGAGAGAGGAAAGGAAAAGGTTAAAGGTACGGGTGAGAGAAAGAGAGTGGGCTATACAGGCAACATTTATGACTTTTCGTTAGGTAATGACAGACTTCTAGCCCGATCGATCTGACTGCGTTGAGATTTATGGCCGTATAGATCCGATTCCAGCCGCGTTTGCATCGATACTTATCGAGCAAGGCTTGTGTGCAGTCCCTTTTAATTCGCCATAACCGGTGTCGCTATCGTATCGAATCACGTCGCACCCTCTACACCCCTCTACGATTAATCTCCGCCACGGTGGAATCGTTTACGACTCGGCTATGCCATGTTTCACGACGTGAAAAACCACTGGGTGGTCCTCTCACGATCCCCATTGCGAAATTCAATCGAATCGCCGGTCTAGGTGACCGTGACTATCTCTCGTTCGCATCTTCCCTGATCCTTCGACGAGTCGAAAGGATGGAGCACTCAAAAGAGCAGAACGCATCTGTTTAACTCATCACTTGTTAATGTCACTTTCTATTCGTTCTTCTTTACATAACGTATCAATTAATCGAAACGTATCAATTTCTAGCCTTTGTAAGAGAATTGTAGCGAACAAAGTGTGGTAATATTATACTAAGAATCGAGTGAGGCGATATTTATTAAAAAAAAAAAAAAAAAAAGAAAAAATGTAATAACTATGGTGATAATGAAAATGATGGAAACGTGATGGCAGGTACTGACAATTTTTCTTATATTCCTACGTTCTTTTAAGGTTCGTTTCATGCATAGATTCTAAAGATAAAAGGCGAGCGATCTCTTCGTTGACGGGACGAGGTATAGTCATCCCTCGGGCGTTAGGGATAATATCGCGTAATAATAATCGAGCAGGGGGTATGGTGGCTGTCTGCATAGGACGGTAGTATTTTAAATGCCAATGATTTCATGTCTCCCTGGGGTGTCGGAGCTACCCTATATAGGACGAAACCTCGGCGTCGAGGACCTCAGTCGACGACGAGAATTCGACGACTAATAAGTCAGTACCAGATAGTGATAACAACCGGTTAAAACGAGTAGCGTCAAACAAGAAAAACGGGAACCAGTGAAAGTTGTTTCCGAATTCCACTGGCTGCCAGGCCATCCTTGGCCTGGTGGTCGAAATTTACTTGTACTTCTAAGAATCGATCTGTGCAAACGCGTTCGTCTCTCACGGAACCAAATTCGTTCGAGTTCGAGGCCTCTCGATTTTAAATTGGTCGCAGAGATGATCACCATGGACGCCGGTCACTCTCAATATCGTAGATATTGTACGTACGCAGTTGTTAACTAAATTCTCGATTCGCGTCACGTCTGGACACAAAAGAAAGAAAAGATCATGGTACTTTTGTAGGATAGAAATAGTCCGGCGCGTACATTCAACGCGTCATCGCGGGGAATACGTGTCAGAAAGTTTAGTTTCTCATCCCTCTTTGTTTCATCATGAAACAATAAACGCGTTGGCTTTGGACCAAAGAACTTTTCATCATATTCTGGAACAATGTCCTCGATAGACGTTATATGCGAGCCACTTTTTATTACAGAAAGGAAAAAATGTAGAGAGATGCGTTAGTCGAACTGTCGTAGATTGCTTAGCCGCCTCTGTAATTGGTTTTATAAGATGCATAATGTTTAAGATCGGTGCATTAAGTCGAAGGAATTTAAAGCGATCTCGCTGCTAGCAGTAGCTTCAGGATGTGTTGCGTTCTGTTGCAGGGCAACTGCATTCGCCGAACGGTGACAGCGATAACAGCAACGGTAGTCAGCGTGCGGTGGCTATTACACGGAACGACGTAGAGCAACAGCAACAGCCACATCGCCAGCGGCATCAACGGCAGACAACAACTACTGTTCCAGTTCTCGCCTGCACGAATCAATCTTCTACAACCACGACAACCACCGCGTTCACGGTAGCATCAAGCATGCTTCTCCTACAGACGCAGGTAATGTAATGTCCAGGTTCGCCCTTCAAACCCTTTCCCCTTTATTCTTTATTATTGATTATAATCAGGTCAGCAAGAATTCACTCTGATGCGCTTCGCGCACCCTTTTTTGCGCGACATTACTCTCAACGTTATATTACGATCGATGATCCATCTTCTTTTCTTATATTTCCAAATCTCGCGTCGCTCTTTAGAATGCTACTCTATTTCACGTTTTTCGTAGCATTTGCTTTTTTGGAAGTTTTCCCGCGGTCAGTGACCCCTTCTCTTTAATTTTCTTTAGTACTATTTCGTGCATTCGGATTTAAAATTAGACTCTGTCGTTCTTAATTGGCAACAAAATTGCTAATAACAGCCCTCCATAGTTATACGTGAAAACATGTTTCTTAACGCGATCGGAATTTACGTGAACGTCGTCTGGCGGAACCAGCTGGTAATTATCGAATCCCGTATTTAGTGGGTCGCTTGGGCTCGCGGAACTTTCACTATTTCACTATCTTATCTGTCCCGTGGTCTTCGAACTCCGCGAGTGTAGCTCGACCCGCAACAAGATCTGCCCTCCTACGTTCCGGCGTTCTTGATCGTCATCTGCATTCGCTTATCGTGCACCATCTGCATTCCTGCCCACGTACCCGGATCTCCAGTGTCGTCCTACCTGTTTCTATCCCTTCTCTTATGTTCATTTTCCGTCTTGGAAAGTCTTTTCGTTGGAAACGTCTGTCCGCGGGATCGTCACGCGTAATTAAACGGCTGACAACACTTGGTCTAGCTGTACCACGAAATTGGTAATCCTACGTAGAGAAGTTACACGCAGCCACGCTTTCATGGTGTCGTAATTGCTCGTAGGAAGTTTCGCAAGGAAGAATGGGGGGTTGAACGGCTTCGAGAGGCCGTTTAGAAGGCCGTAGCCAGGGTTATGGTAGGCTGACAATTCGATCGTCGGCTCTCGAGGGAGCGATGAACGAAATGTCAGCTCAGAAGCGGAACCAACCCGGCAAATTGAATATCCACACCCCATCCTACCTCCATCGTACTGATATCCTCCAATAGTTACCTGGCCAGACGTTCGTCCGCGTCCTTGTTGCGTCCATGTTGTCTTCGACTCGATTTTCATTTCCCTTCTTGGAGAAATAAACGTTGCTTTAATTATTATATGTTTCACGCTGATATTTTTATTTATGCGGTATCGACGCGACAGTCGACCTTAATATCTTTAAGTAAAATGTCAGCCGATATTTATAGTAATATTCGTATTAAAGATCGTTTATAATAATATAGGGAAAGAGATTATAAATCGAGACATCGGTGTTCGTAACGGACAAGATAGTATTGGACATGGATTATTAGAGTCACGTGGATCAAGTACGGATTTTATACGGTTATGGCGAATTTGAATTAGAAAGAAGAGATTCGTCCGATTCGATTAAACGTAGGAATCTCCGCGTGACTGTTTGAGTTACAGACAACACGCGATACGAGAGCCCACTTCGCTCTTCTCCGACATCCTCACTGCGCACCTCAACTGTACATCGATGTCTCGACACGGCTCGCAATTGTGGTCGAACAATGTTACCGCCTTGCAGTCGAGTACTTCGATTTGCCGCTCGCACGGCTCTTCCGACGTTGTCCGACATTGTAGAAACAATAGAAAAAGTGTACCAGTACCACGGAATTGAATTATCAAGGATCGACAGATATTTCGTGGTCCAATTAACCGTTGTTTGATGTTCTTTATCCACCGAAACAATATTAAAATATTATCAAATCTTTTTACCAAACGTAAAAAAGATCTTGTTCGAGTTTGGTGCAGCTTTGAAAACTTTAAATAGTTGAATAGTTGTCGATTTTACAAAAGTTGAATGAAATCTCAGTTCGCGATTGAAAATGATCTAACCGAGGTTCAATGCGTTTTTTCTAGAGTCCTTTCGGATGTAGCACTCTGGCGGATTTACTGAGTGCCTCGTACACGGATCCAGCGGATGCAGGAAGTCTACCGGAGGAGCTGGATCCATTTCCAGAACTGCAGCTGGGTAATCCGCAAGGAGTACCCACGGCTGACGAGTCTGCCCAAGCGCAACAAACGGTACACCATCAACAAGCACCACAACCGCCTCCATCAGCAGCTCCTCTTCCCGAGGACGTGCAACCAGACTCCCTTAGGTACCGCTCGTTGCTTTCAATCTGCATTTCACCTTTCACAGATAGAATCTTAGATTTGACCGATAGGTAAAAGATAAATCATAGTTGGCATTCTGTCATTACTTTTACGATTCTACGAATCAGCTTGTTCTACGCGATTGCACGTTTCATTGTGTGATTTAACGATCATCATCGGTAGCATGAAGAAAGATCGTAGCTGGCATTTCGTTCGGACGAGTCGACCGGTCCACTGACATTTAATTCTGATCTGTCTGAGCAGCAGTTCTACACCCCTGCCAAGTTTCCAAGAAACCTACACGGCTCAACGGTACACCAGACAGGAACTGCAGGTTCTCGGCATCAAGATGGACGAAGCAGAATGTTACGATAACTCGGTGTATCCATGCGCCACCGGACATTATCCCACCGAATTTTCGCCCACATTGCCCTACCACGACCACAGACAACAACATCTTCATCATCACCATCAACAACAACAGTCAGCACTTCCTCCGCAACAACAACATCATCATAATCACCAAGGTTATTTCGCGACAGAAACGGCCCCAACTCCGACCACCGCTGTTCCTCCCCCATCGAATCATCGACAGGACTCGCCATATGGTGCAGCGGTCAGTGTACCCATGGTGTATGGTCCATCACCGACCATAACTGGCGGTGCCACACCGGTTGCACCAACGGACAATTACCCTACCGTCGACAATGTCGTCGTAGGGACGCCTCGTCCACGGAGGGCGTCTCTACCCACGCAGAGGTCAGAGTCTGCGAGGTAATGAATCGTAGCCGACTTTCATTATACGGGGGAATATTGATTTCAATGCTAATGTGTACTGTTGAAAACAATTAGAGAATCTCTATTATGAGTGGATCTATTGTTAATCAAGTGAAGAAGTTTTATAGAGTTCGTACAAATTGACATGTTGTTCGTGTGATACTGCCGTAAATGTAAACTTTAACATAAGATGCTGGGAATGGATATAACATAAAAAGAAGTTTTTTAATTATTTGGAGCAGTGTAGTTGTTAGATATGCTTTTTTTTTTAACAATTTTATATAAGCTCTTGAACCATTTGTAATGAATCAGTTATCGAATAAACGACTATACAATTTCGTTTTCTTTTTTAACATTAAAATATGGCATTTATCCGGGAAGACTAACGCGTCTATCCGAGATGAATTTCCTTCTCGACTTTGTTCGTTCGAAGAAAAAGGAACTTTATGTAATCTTTTGGAGTTCTGAGATTTTAAAGAAACGTGTCTTTCATTGACAGCAGTAGCAGTACAGAATCCCCGAAAGCACGCGGCGGAAGCGGGGGCACTGGAAATTCTGTGAGTTCTCCATCACCTGGAAGCACAACCAGCAACGAACGAGCACCGCCAAGTCCCAGTCAATTGTGCGCTGTTTGTGGTGACACGGCAGCGTGTCAACACTATGGTGTGCGTACCTGTGAGGGCTGCAAAGGGTTCTTCAAGAGGACCGTGCAGAAAGGCTCAAAATACGTGTGTTTAGCAGAGAAAGCTTGCCCCGTTGACAAACGCCGACGGAATCGTTGCCAATTTTGTCGCTTCCAGAAATGCTTGATGGTCGGTATGGTGAAAGAGGTAAGTGGTAACATTCGAATTCATTTACCAATTCTTAAAAACAAATTACTCACCATGAAAGATATACAAATACTAATTATAAAATTATTAAAACAAGATAACAAAATAAAAAATATTGGCATACCTTGAAAACATTATTTTTCGGAAGAATATTGAGAATTCGGATATAACGAAAGTTATTCGTTTAATAGGTTGTAAGGACGGATTCCTTGAGGGGTCGTCGAGGTAGACTACCATCGAAGCCAAAATCGCCACAAGAATCGCCACCGAGTTCTCCAGTTTCCTTGATTACAGCTCTGGTTCGTGCACATTTGGACACGACACCCGATCAAGCGACATTAGACTATTCGCAGTATCGACAATCGAGTCCTGGCGATCCGCCTATCACAGAGGCCGAAAAGACTCAGCAATTTTACAATCTTCTCACTACGTCCATCGACGTGATTCGAACTTTTGCCGATAAGATTCCTGGTTTCACGGATTTAGTACGGGAAGATCAGGTAATGTAAATATTCTCATTAATAATTCTTATTAATCTTTTCGTCAGCCTTGGATGATATGCTCGTGCAACCATATGCGAGTCGCGATATATTGTTTATTACGTATCGACGAGCAATATCTGTAAGGGAAGCTTTCATTAAAGAAATCGATAGCTTGTACATTTTCTAAAAGGTCAATCCTGACGAGCCTACGACATGTCTAATCGACGGTCTGATTGGTCGGTTATCTAGTTGCTAGCCTCGAGCCACCGATGAAAATAACATTCTCTCGTAACAAAGTTGCTTTTTTAACAATTTGTAACTCGCCTTCCACGATTCACGTATACCTTGCATACATATCGATGGAAACGATATAGCGAGATCAGGCGTTAAAGTTTACATGTTTAAAGACCGAAACATGTAAATGTAAATTTTAGGATTAATAAGAAGTTCGAGCCTTGTTCAGGCCCCTACGACGTCAACTCAGAACTAGTTCTTTCTTTCAAGTAGATAAATCAGCGATGAAGAATTCTCTGTCAATCTTGGTTACCAGTGACGTACGGTCCTGAGTACGGCTAGATCAATCGGTATCGCCGTTTAACTTTTTAATTTACGATCTCGTTATATCATTTTCATCGACTGTACGTATTATAAGCATAATTTGGTTGTCTAACACGAGTTTTCGTTATTGCTCCCCTTCGTAGGAGTTACTTTTCCAGTCAGCCAGTCTGGAACTCTTTGTTCTTCGGTTGGCGTACCGTACAAAACCAGAAGACACCAAGCTGACATTTTGCAACGGTGTGGTTTTGGCATTGGAACAATGTCAACGTAGCTTTGGCGATTGGCTCCACAGTATCCTCGAGTTCAGCAAAGCTCTTCATATTCTCGACGTAGACACTAGTGCTTTCGCCTGTCTGTGTGCTCTCACCCTCGTTACTGGTAAGTTTCATCGAAGTTCTTGTTTTTTTTTTTTATTCGAAAGAATATCATAAGTATGAACGTTGCTTTTCTATTCTGATTTACCCTCGATTCCTCTCTCGTCTATTTGACGACTCTCCATTAGGCGCGATCGTCTGGTAGATAAATTATTTATCGATCAACCTGTTAGTTATTGATGCGACGACGAAAAGAAACCGCCATCGTTCGTGTCTATTGCACGCGATACGTCGACGCGATTTTCCTCGCGAGTTGCATGTGCGTGCTCCTTTTCGGCCAATTCAGCGACGTCGTAGAATTACGATTGCACGCAACATCGGCTTCCCTTCCCGTTTAAATTGTCTAGCGAATCTGGAAATCTAGCAATTTTCGTTACAAACCGGTTCATCCCTATGTCCATCGAGTGATTGAAATTGGATCGATTGATAAAAAACGCGTATGTTTCTCTGCTTAAAATTACAGCAAGGTACGGCCTGAAGGAACCTCATCGCATGGAGCAGCTGCAGTCGAAAATAATCTCGTCCCTTCGCGATCATGTCACCTATAACGCCGAGGCGCAGAGGAAAGCGCACTATCTATCCCGTTTGTTAGGTAAACTACCGGAACTGAGGAGTCTGTCAGTGCAAGGGCTCCAGCGTATCTTTTACCTGAAACTGGAAGATCTGGTCCCGGCGCCACCAATGATCGAGACGATGTTTGTCGGTAGTCTACCGTTCTAATCACCTTCTCGAGCCAAGCCTAAGGCTTTATCTTCGCGTAGAACAATTTACTCTTGAGATCTTGTGCGGTTGCGTACCTACTCGATTAAGTTTCCTTAGTTCTTATACGTATACGTAGGTTTTACTATCTTCTTGCGTGTACCCTCACATGGTTTTCACACGAGTGTTGACGCATGAATCGTCGTATACCACGGCAGTCAGCTCGATGAATACTGTCGAGACTGTTTGTCTCGAGGCTGACTCGTCGTTTAGATGTTTTAGCGAATAGATGCGTGCATGCGATCGAGTATCGTGCAAGTGTACATTGGAGTGAATGCACGCGCGAATGGACGAGCCGGAAGACGTGGTTTGTCGCTAAATTTAAGACAAAGTTCCCTGTGCGTGTATGGATGAGAGACGGGTGGATGAGCGGGGCGCATGTCTTCGTGATGTGTCAGCGGGCAGACGCGAGTGCTCGACCTGACAACTGTTACTATTGTTACTACTATTATTACTGCTATAACTATTTTAACACTGTACGATGTAACAACTATTCTTGCTATCGAAAGTATCGAGAACCATGTAACGAAGGTGAACTCGGTTTCTTGGCGGATTATCGGGGCCCACGGAGAAATGACAGTGAAACAAACGGTAGATTTCCCCTTTCGTAAGAGGATCTAGCGTTTTACTATGCGTTTATAGGTGACGAAAAGAGCAGTGGCATCCGGAAGATTAATCACGGAGTGTTTTATCAATTGATAATTCTAAATGCTACGCTATTTCTCGCAAACATGCACAAATGAAACGAAAAAAAGAAAAAAAAAAAAGAAAGGAAAAGTATACAGTACTCGTTACACACATCTTATACGTACACATACACATGAATTTTTATCACTTTTCTACCTACTTTATACATGTATAAGTCGCTACGTCAACGAACAAAGTCGCTACGTTTCTTTCATTGCTCATGCTGCATCGATTGCCCCCGACGATCCGCCCAATCGGGACGAATATCTCTTCTTTTGGTAAACAAAAATGTACTTATTACTCGTCGAGGAGAAAGAAGAGAGAACGCATTGACGATTCGCAACATATCAGAGCAACGACGGAAGAGCGGAGACAAGTAGATTATCACAGATTATGTTAGTAATTAATATTCCTCCATCTACCTTTTGTCCCACTTCTAAATGAATTTCGCTCTTCCGTGTTGATAGTTTAGGTGTACGTAGATCGTGACTGTGATCACACTCGAACGTCGCGATGATGCTAAAATGAATTATTGGTAGAAAATCCTTGTTTCCTTGTTTCCTGATTCCCTGTGCTCGTATTCATGCGAAACTCGTGTCCTTTGGCTTACTAGCTTCATCGATCCGAGGCTAATCGGTGCTCTGTCATCCCCTCCTGACCCTCGATCGCATGGAATTTAGTATCATTGAAAACGTGTGAGTGTCTTCCAAGTCACGTGGTCGAGATCCGCTCGGCTCAAAATAATTACCACTATTCTTGCGTTAATGTGATTTTAGACAGCTAAGGGAGAAGAAGAATGAAACAGGACCCGAACGTAGCCGATCGGCTGCACGATCCATCTGGACGAGCATAAGAGGAACTGAATATACGCGCATAGCGTCATTTCGATCGCGACCGATCAGCAATGAACAGTGGCTTCGTTACGGGTCCGGCATAAAGTTACCTATTACGTTATGACATTTATTTTTAATCAAACTAACGTAGACAGTCCTATTTATACGTATACCGCGCCGCTACTACTACTTATACTATTACTTGCTACTTATTAATTACTATTACTTAACTACTACTTACCGCTAATGTTACGATTTTATGGCGTTACTGTCGCTACTACCGCTGTTACCATCCGCTACCTTCTTACCACCACCTTGTGTTACCATAACTTGCTAAATGCGTAAGAAACATCGTCGACGTTAAGCACTCTTCGCCGCTGCAATATATCACCAGGATAAAAAAAACGTCTCCTTTGCATGTAAAAGAAATAATCAACCCTAGACTGGATTGCATTGACGCACGATCCAAAGAAGCTGTAGGGGACCCATGATGAATTTCATGGAAGATTAAAATCACTATATCAAGGAATCGTTGATGGTTAAGTTGGCGTAATATTTCCAGCATGGCCCGTTGAAAATGGCCATCTTAATTGTTCGGCAACAATACTTTCCTCTTTTGTGTGTATGTTACTTGTCAACGTAAAAGTACAACCCAGTAAACCGATCCAACCGATACAGCGTTTAAATCGCAACATTAATCTTAGTACACCTAATTTCAGAAAGACACGGTCCGCGTGGCGATCGCCATGTGGTTCTTCTAACTTAACGAGAAGCAGGAAAACACGTTAACGATACATATATGTGCACAATAGGTATAAAATAATTACGTGTGTATACGTTACTCTCTACTCGCTGTGTGTATCCGCAAATGTTCCACGCTTTATAAGGAAACAGAGAGGATTCGAGTTCGACCACGAGCTGAATCGTCTCGATTCACTTTCTTTGATTTCTGCGCAATCGTAGTTTTTTTTATAAAAGTCGAATTTCATCATTTCCCACTCTTTCTTTCGTCTTTTATATATTATTTCTCGATTCGTTTTTTATTCGGTACTATTTCTTGTGCAAGAGTTATCGATTGCTAGCCATATAAGAGCTTCCGTTTAGCGGCCTTTCGTTACGGAAGAGTACACGGAGAAAGCAGTAATTAACGTCGAGCTTCATTAAACGGTGCTCGAGCAGACGTAATTCAATTTTCAAGCCTGCACTCGCGATTAAGTTGTGAGTGTCAACAACAACAACGCTTTTCTCTGTGCAAACGAGCTTCATTGGCATTGGCCGCGTGTGTGGAAACGTTTGCGGATGGATACGATCGCAGGTGTTCGGTGAAACGAGAACAACATATGCCCGGCAAGAAAGCAAGGTACAAGTATCCGAAAAGGGGACACGTCACTTTGAGTTCTCTTTTCGAATGAAAATTAGGATAACGCCGTGGAAACGAACGGTTTCGTTTATTACCTAATTCGTCATATCTTCGATCGACCACTATGTAATAATGAATTTTCAATTAAGCGTAATGCTCTCTTTCTAGCAGCACGTATTAATATTTGATCCCCGTTTTCGGATTATATGACACAAGAACAAAATCCGTACGTTTCCATCGTGTATGTATAGAGCGCATCGAGTCCAGAAGAGATTTAGAGGCTGATGGAATTCGTCAAATTAAACGGTGCTATTAGGCTAATTGTGATTAACGAGCGCTTAACGAATTCGAGAGTTCTTAAGTTTCTTGCCTCGCTCATATAATAGAGGGGAAGAATATTTTTGTTCCTATTACTTAAGAAAATTAAAGGAAGCATCGCGACCAGTTTCTAATCCCCTATTGGAGTAGAAACAATTTAACTCGTGATTGACGTGCTCCGATTACGATTCCGCCAAATCTTTCCTGGACTCAACGCTGATTAGCGTTGTATTATTTTCTACGATGCTACGATATGTAAATTGCGCGTGCACCTTTCCCAATTTAGCGGAAAGGGTTACAAGAAAAAGAGATAAAGAAAAAGTTTTAAAATCTTATATAAAACGAAAAAAAAAGAATCAAAGCGAGGAGGGATATAAGAATGAAATAAATTAAAGCGGAGAACAAGGGATCTCGGATCGTTCGAACGTAGAAATATCTCGAATGAAAAACGAGATCATCTCAAGTATTGTTGTTACTGATTAATTGTCATCGCTGTAAAATGAACAAAGGCCAATTCCATTAGGTGTACTTTATCCTCTTCCCTCGATGTAACAATAAATGTTCAATCAACGGATGATTTAATTTTTTTTTTTTATTGAGCTTGTCGTTCTTTTTCTTTGATAAAATAAAATTGAATGTTGCAATGTGGTACGTCCGACCTTCCATGTGGAAATCACAGCGTTTATAAGGAGTTCGAAATCGAAATTCGTTCCCTTTCCGTCCAAAATATGAGATAGAACTTTTCCATGTTTGTTATCGTGCGTTGTATCGTTTTCTGTCCCGGATCAAGTTTTATGAAGTCATACGAAAAAGAAGAATAGAAAAAAAGAAATAAAACGTGGCAAACTCTCGTTTTCGTACGGACGTTTCTACAACGATCGATCTGTACTCTGCCGTACGAATATCTGCGGATACACCCATATACACTACATGCACAAATACAAAGTACACATCGGAAGTGGTAGACGTTGCACCGAAAGCAAACAAACAAATTTACACACGTTGAATGTATCCGCGTGATATGTTGGTCGAAATCTCTGTCGGTCATCGAGCACGTTGGAAGGATTAAAGTAAGAAAAAAAAAAAAAAAAAAAAAAACAAAGAACGAGAAGTGGTAACAAGCAGAAGGGGAAGGAAATAAAAAAGAAGGAAAAAGAAAAAGGAGGTAAAGAATAATATAATGTCGATCGATAATGTCGATATGTAAAATCGATATGTATTGACGGCCGTACAATTGAAAAGGAGGTGCGAATTATTGAAATCGATCGATAATTCGCCGATTATTTAATCAAGTACAATTTGTGTTCTCCTTGCAATTTGTTCACAACGACAATAAAAGGAATTGCAAGGGAAGTTTCCCGACCACCGGCCTTTTCACCCCTACGACCGTCGATATTTAGCAACACGTTAACATCGTTCTACTAAAAATTTGTAAAGTATTCTAATTAAAGATGTTTTACCTGATTCGCTGTAATTCTGTGCCGAGTCACACATACACACAGTCCCTCTCTCTCGCTTGGTTAATTATTATATATATATATATAATATAATATAATATAAAATGATATAATATATAATTATTATATATATATACTTATAAATATATAAATATAATGAAGTAATATAAATATAAATAAATATATATATATTATATATACTTTCGATATGCAAACGAGAAAGCAATTTAAAGGCATGATGTGAGAATACAAAAACACATATATTGCGACCATTATATTTTATAAATAAAAGAAAAATTGATATGTGATATAGATGGTAAGGCACGCGGACGATGCGTTGCGATGCATTACGAAAGCAAATGTATTCTGTATATCGTTTCATTAAATCTATGAAAATAACCGGCGCCTTTCTTCTTTCGTGTCAGTATCCCGACGTGTCTACGACAACAGTGTAATTCTTTACTAGTTTCACAAACAATGAAACAGATTGTTTTATCGACCAATCTCGGGGAGACGCGTTCGCGAGGAAGCGCGTCAACGGAAGTCGTAAATTCCCGTTACGATTAGAATAATCGACGCCACGAACAGATCGATCCCCTATTTCGATTAGGATAATAGAGGTAGTTTAATGAGTATAATGTTTGATTAGCAGTTCAAAGATAGTATATATTTCCAACAATTTTGTAAAGAAGATAGCTACGCTGATGCGTAAGGTATAAGTTAAGTATGTGAATGATTGACGGGTGTAAACCCGGTAAAGAAATATTGCTGAGTTAAAGTAGTGAACCCAGTGCAGAAATGATGACTAGTCTGTAGTCGTAAATCGAATCTAGAGATGTCGACTGATCTGTAGTTGTAGATCAAGTGCAAATATGTTGACTGATTCATGTTTTCCCATTTTTTACCTGATAAAGCAATAATCACAAAGAACCTTTTGACTCATCGATGTTTTATGGCACTTAAGGGTCTCAACGGTAAATCAAGAACTCTCGTTTTATGAACGTTTCTTAGGATTATTGCGACTCGCTTAATTATATGTGCACAGATAATGGTCGCCTTGACCGTAGTGAGTCCCCGGTCGTAAACAGTATTAGTAGCAGAAAAGGCTTTGTTGCTCTTTCAGATAACATATATTCTAAAACTTCTTTTAAAAATAGTTTTGTCATATTTTAGGATTATAAAGATACCATAAGATAGGAAATATTCGAAAGTGTAAGAAACACAAATGTAATTTGTGACAATTTACAACTTTAAGTGCACGATTTCAAAATTAACCGGCATAACGGCTGTGTCGAGCGCGCATGCGCTACAGTCCTAGCAGATGGCGTAGATGGCGCCTACGTTTCTATGTGCGCGTGCGCGAAGGAAATTTTGTACGGCGCACAAAGAAAATAGTCCGTGCTTGAAGAGACACGACGATCTGTTGGAGAAACGTGACGCTCGTGACAGTAGCTTTGCAACGTTTACGAAATTCACGGTAAGGGTCTGACGGAAGTACAAGGTATACATTCGGTATATTATTGTGTCGAGTTAATGATCAGAAGGTTCGTCTGCGTGTACTAGGCGCGAGAATATCAAAGGCCGCAGATATTACTACGCCGCACGTTGTGGAAGGAAGCAGAAATCGAGTACTGGCAGGAAGTGGGTAGAAGGGGGTACGTCGTTGAGCTAGTTGATTCGGTGGTGGCTACATGTGGCTGTCTGCCGGTAGCGACAACGAGACATTTCCTATCGAGGCATAAAAAATTACGTTTTCTGATAATCGATAGACGAAAAAAGCTGAAATCATGCAAATGGATCCAACGACAGTACAGCTTATCCAGGTTCTAGAGAGAACCGTCTCCTCGAGTAAGTCATTTTGATTAATCAGTACTTCAGATTATTGGCGACATCTTAGAATTAAGATTAATTTTTCTCAGTTATTTTATTGCTCTTAATGTTGCTATCGTTGTTATTTTATGAACGACATAAATACTTCGTTTTTGTCTCCTTATCGTTTTGGCAAGCTTGCCCGGAAAAGTAAAGTCCTACCGCGTGCGCGTCCTTTTTATATTCCTTCCGGTGTATTCATGGAGTACTTAGTACCAACGTTAATTGATGGTTCCTTTGATTCATTTGGAATAGTTTGGCGTCGATATGTTAACGTTTAATCGGGATCTGTCGTTTATACGAAAATACGTCGCATTGTATTCCGTTTGGCTGTTGCTAGGGGCTTTGTTCACGACCGAAAAAGTATTGTCCCATGTGACGGTTACTCGTATTGCACGTCCCCGTTGTCGGTTGGCACGGCGAAGAGTGCATCTTGCTTTTCTAACCTCTATCGTTACTTCACATTTTTTACCAGCTTGACATAAACGAAATGATATGATTGATCCACATGAAGAAGGGACAAATATGAAGTTTTAATATTTCTTAGAAAACAAAAATTTATTTTTCAATATATGATGTCACATTCTCATATTTTCTCATATATTAAAATAAAACATTATTTTATTCTGCACTATTTTCAACTTTCACTTATAATTTTAAATAATATATAACACACTAAACTCTAAAAAATGTAAATTATTCATTTTTCATTGTACATCTTAAATAACTACTGCAAAATTTGGAAAATTTTAATTCCCAATGAGATATGGCCCATGATAGAGCACCCACAGAAGTATGTTGAAAAATGTTGAACTCAAAATTTGATAAAAATGGACATTATCCCTTTTGTTCATGGAACCTTTATAAATAAAAAAATTGATATTAATTATGTCTATATTTATAATACATTTATAATATAAAAGTAATTTATGCGCAATTTCAGACAAAAATGAGTTGGAAGCAGCTCAAAACTTTCTTGAGCAGGCAGCAAGAACTAACCTTGTAAGTTTTTTTTTTTTTAAAGAAACTTTTGTGAGGTATATGTAAGAGTTTGGAAAAGTTATAAAAAACTCATTGTTCTTCTTTTAGCATGAATTTTTGCAAAGACTCAGCGGCGTGCTGGTTAATGCCACTGCAAGCCCAGTTGCTCGTATGGCAGCAGGTCTTCAGCTCAAAAATCAACTTACATCTAAAGATCCAGATTTAAAATGTCAATATCAACAGCGTTGGCTTGGTATTCCTGTAGAAACAAGGGAATATATTAAGAAGAATGTAAGTAACTTTTTCAGTTATTTGATGATACATTTCCATGTAAAAGCATATGATATTATTCTTTATCAATAGATTTTTGGAGCACTTGGAACGGAGAACAACAGGCCAGGTTCTGCAGCACAGTGTGTTGCATATGTAGCAGTTGCTGAATTACCTGTTCGTGAATGGACCAATGTCATTCATCTGTTAGTCAATAATGTTGTAAATCCAAGCAGCACAGAGATATTAAAGGAAGCAACTTTAGAAGCCATCGGTTATATTTGTCAAGATATAGAGAGCGATGTTTTGGTACCTCAGTCTAATGAGATTCTCACTGCTATCATTCATGGTATGAAAGGATCGAGTACCTCGCATTACGTTCGCCTTGCAGCTACGAGTGCACTCTATAATTCGTTAGAATTTACCAAAGGAAATTTTGAGATAGAGGTTTGTATAATTTCAAGAATAGAATATAGGTTTTTAATAACAACATCTAGTTTAACCGTTTTGCTTATGTACGCAGACTGAGAGAAACTTCATTATGGAGGTGGTATGTGAGGCAACACAGTCCTTAAACACCCAAGTTAAAGTAGCTGCTTTACAGTGTCTTGTAAAAATTATGTCATTGTATTATCAATATATGGAGCCCTACATGGCTCCAGCACTTTTCCCAATTACTCTAGAAGCTATGAAGTCAGATATCGATGAAGTTGCACTGCAAGGAATTGAGTTTTGGTCAAACGTATCTGACGAGGAGGTAGATTTAGCCATGGAAGAGGGCGAAGCTACTGATGGTGGTAGACCGCCAGTCAAAGTATCGAGACATTATGCAAAGGGCGCTTTGCAGTATCTGGTACCTGTTTTGATGAAGAAGCTCACTAAACAAGAAGAATTTGATGACGAAGACGATTGGAATCCCTCAAAAGCTGCTGGAGTGTGTTTAATGTTATTATCCTCTTGCTGCGAGGATGCCATTGTTCCATTCGTTCTTCCTTTTGTCAAGGATAACATTAAAAGTCACGACTGGAGGTATCGGGATGCGGCATTAATGGCTTTTGGTTCTATTCTTGGGGGCGTTGATCATGCTACCTTGAAACCTTTGGTAGAGCAAGCAATGCAAACGCTTATCGAACTAATGTACGACAGCAGTGTCGCGGTAAGGGACACAGCTGCATGGACGTTTGGTCGAATTTGTGAGATCATACCACAAGCAGCGATTAGTGAGACATACCTGAAACCATTGTTAGAGGCTTTGATAAACGGTTTGAAGGCAGAACCTCGCGTTGCAGCGAACGTTTGTTGGGCGTTCACGGGTCTTGCAGAAGCTAGTTACGAGGCTGCAGAAAGTCTCGAGGGACAGAATCCGGAAACGTGTTGCATGTCTCAGTACTTTGATTTTATCATTCAGAGATTGTTGGAAACGACGGATCGTCCGGATGGAGCTCAAGCTAACTTACGATCGGCTGCTTATGAAGCACTGATGGACATGGTGAAGAACTCTCCGCGCGATTGTTATTTAACCGTGCAGAAGACGACGATGGTAATTCTGGAGAGATTGCAGCAGGTACTGCAAATGGAGACACATATCCAGAGCCATTCGGATCGTGCTCAATATAATGATTTGCAATCGTTGTTATGCGCAACTTTGCAATCTGTGCTACGTAAAGTTACACCAGAGGATGCTCCGCACATCTCTGATGTAATAATGACAGCATTATTGTCTATGTTCAACTCGAATTCTTGCAAAGCCGAGGGTGTACAAGAGGATGCTCTCATGGCTGTTTCGACTCTAGTCGAAGTCCTTGGAGAAGGTTTCTTGAAGTACATGGATGCATTCAAACCATATCTTTGTCTTGGCTTAAAGAATCATGCAGAATATCAAGTTTGTTGCGCCGCTGTTGGTCTGACAGGAGACATTTGTCGCGCTCTAAAAAACAAAATGTTACCCTATTGCGATGAGATCATGACCCTCTTGCTGGAAAATCTTGGCAATAATTCGGTCAATCGTTCCGTGAAGCCTCAAATCTTCTCCGTTTTCGGTGATGTCGCTCTCAGTATTGGTCCTGAATTCAAGAAATATTTGGACGTGGTACTTCAAACATTGGCTCAGGCTTCTCAAGCAAATGTAGATAGAAACGATTACGATATGATCGATTATCTGAACGAATTACGAGAGGGCGTCCTTGAAGCTTATACTGGTATAGTACAAGGACTGCGCGGTGATGTATCGAATCCTTGCCCAGATGCGGCAATTGCTCTGGTAGAGCCGCACGTGCCCTTTATTATCCAGTTCATCACGTCGATAGCACAGGACCGTGAACATTCTGAAGGCAACATTGCAGCTTCTGTGGGCTTGCTTGGTGACCTTGTCACCGTGTTTGGAGTAAAACTCTTGCCGATGGTAGAAACTGAACCGCTTACGGAGTTCTTAACTAAGGCTAGACGATCACGTACTGAGAAGACTAAGACTTTGGCTAACTGGGCTGCTAAGGAGATTCGGAAGCTCAAGAATATTGCTAACTCTACGTCCAGTTGGTAAGTAATTTTTCATTGCTTTATTAATCATTTCCTTCTTATATTTTTTTTATTCGTTTCTTTTATTATCAATAATTTCCGTGTGGACTATGTGTGGTGCGTGTATATTCAATCACCTGTTATCCATATCAACTTACCGTTTTTTCCATTTCATTCTTTACTACATCCCCCTTCATTCTACGCTACTACCTTCCTGTGTAACTTACTAAGATTATTTTCTCGACGAACGATTTATAATGCTATACACTTAGGAGATATGAAAGAAAAAAAAAAAGAAAACAAGAAACGCGAGTGTACAAAGTATCAAAGAAGCAAAGATGCAATATGGCTGCATGGTGATGGAAAATTCGAGACATTACATACTGATTCTAGAAATTGGATCGAGTTGTAGTTTTCTGTTTAAAACGAACAAAATTTTGCTTGAATGTCCTTAATCATAACCGTCTTATCTTTGTTTAAAAAACGAGCCCTAAGTTGTCTCACATCTCAAAACTATTCTGTACAATACAGTTTCGTTTTGTCGTCATTGTTTACGATCCCCTTTGTCTCATAGCCCCGTCCCGTGTACAGACACGTGCACTCGACACAGAGACCCCATCTGAAAAAAAATTTAGGTCAAAAAATAACAATACAAAATTGAATAAAAAAGAAAAAAATTTCAATACGTTAAAAAAATATGCATACACACACCGAGCAGTGAGCGACAGTTATTGATATTTGGCTCGCTTTTGTTGTTTACAGATCACCCCACGGTTGTACTGTCGTGCAATTTGATTTGACTAGAGAGCTATCGAACACAATACAAAGACAACAAGATTGGATGGTGCGGATGCGAGTTGATGGATGTGCGTGAGTTTCGAAGCGATGACGATGATGGGGTGATGAGTCTGCACGTGTCCCTGCTCTGGCGACGGTATTTGAGTACCGACACGTCGAGCGCAACCCCAAATGGTCGAAAAAATAAATACATGTCTGCCGACAACGGATGATGAGGAGTGCAAGTGGATGTTGCCGATGAATGGGCCAAGGCCGAAGTCTGCCGAGATGTTCCGGTGATGCAAGTATGCCTGGTAACGAGCCTGGGGCTTCTACCCGCGTGATTGAGAAGTTGAACCTGAGGAAAAGACGACTTCAATGGACGATGATCGAGGCCAATGAGAGAGAGAGAGAGAGAGAGAGAGAGAGAGAGAGAGAGAGCGAATGAGTGAGTGTGGAAGAACGAATGGTGTGAACGAGGAAGAAAACGCAGAGAAACCAAATGAGAGAGAGCGAGACTGTAGAGCTGCTAAAGAAAGAATGTGCTCTAGTAATTGAACGTAAGGATGGTTCTATTAATATGTATGCATGTAAGATCACAGGGAGTCTGTGTGTATAAAATAAAACATGTCACCTTTGAATGAGCGATTATATTACACACGTCGTCTCGTCGAGAAAGTTCAATTATTAATGCGCAACTCGTTGTAAAGCTCCTAGCTTTTTTGTCCTCCTGTAGCTTTGCCAACGAAGCCCGCGGTCTGTTTCCGATTCCTTACTAAACTGTCACACCATCACTCGTTCGAAGCAATCGAAGCATCACCGAATGACTGTTGTTGGCGTGATTTGAAGTTAATGAGCGAAATAAGTGGCGGTCAGAATGCTGGTTGCTATTTTAATGCAGCCAAGTGGTGCACAAGTGGAGGTAAGAACTTTACACAAGAGAGGAAGAGAGAAAGGGAAAGAAAAAAAGAAGGTAAGAGTGAATGCGTGTGAATAGCATCACAAATGTTCTGAATGATTCTCAAAAAAATATGGTCGGAAGGTTCAAAATATTGCTGACCTCTGGTCCGATCGTGCTGCGCGAGAATCTAAATGATTAGTTGTAGTATGATAATGATGATGATGATGATGATGATGATGATGATGATGATGATGATGATGATGATGATGCCGCGTATGTTACTTTGCCCGTATGTGAATGTCTGTTGCTGTTGATTCATTAAAATTAATATTTTGCTGGCATAAGTTATTGAGTTGTACCGAAGTCCTCGTCCGGCCTGAACGTTCGAGTAAAAAAGAATTGCAAAGAGGAAAGAAAACTAATTACGATCGAGTAGTATTCAGCGTCAAAATACATTATACAATTATACCCACCCATACACAAAAGTAATCCTGCGCGTAATCGAAATTAATTTTATGCGATCACGTTATATCATTAATTCGTATTTTTGTAATTCTCCAACGGAATATCGGACGAGAGCTTTTTGCACTGCCACTAACATTGAAACAATACTATGTACGTGATGTTCAGGCACGTGTTTTACACCGTTCGTTTCTTTCTTTGAATTCAAAGGGCTCAAGGATATCGAGATCTTGTTTCGCGTGAATATTTGTCAAAGAGATTCGTCTTCCTGGCCTCGCATTGTTGTAGGAAGGCGTTTATTGATGATCAAATGAAAAAAGAAAATCATATCGAGGATGTTGCTCATCTTTATTCGCACGTTATTCCGGTGTCCATCGAAAAAACGAATACGGTGATCGCGTAAAAGTTAGGAACGATGGAATTTCAAAGATAGGTGATTGATATAACTCGACTTCATATCGTCCGGTTTTTCCCCGTAAGTTGTTTCAATATAAAATCAAGCGAGTTATACGGGAATAGATAGATAAATTCGTTGAAGAAGTCGGATATCGAACTGAAGATATTTCAAATTCCTGGTCGCGCAAGGATTACGCAGAATACTTTTTTCCTTTTCTTATACACACACACGCATCCCCTATTACATAAACATTTCGAATCATGAAACGACTGAGATATCGAATGGATCAGAAACGTTTCAGGATCCTTTAACGATGCGAACATTTTTCATTTTCTCGCACACTTCCTTGCCAGTCAACCTCGCAAATTTCCATAGCTTTCCCTTGTAGGTGGTTTTGTGCACGAACGCGATATTTAGTAAGATTTTACACGAAAGATTAAGCGGGCAATCGGGCGCTCTAATAATATAATACGAAGTTACGTCACGTGGTCGAAACGTGGCTGTGCTAGTGCCATGCATTCCAAATACTTTTGCCAGCGGAAGCGCACTGTGTGACCGTTCTTTCGTGATGTTCGGGGTATATTTTATAGTGATTTCATTCTTAACATATTTTTCCCGTGAACGCCTTGTTTATGCAAAGCTTTACGTACAGACACGATATCGAACAGAGAAGATTATTAACGATGATCGCAGCGAGATTCGAATGGAAATCTAGGCTGAGGGGTGGTATCTTCGTAAAAGAATCGCCTGGGTTGGGGTAAACGTGTTTCGACGGAACAAACACAAAAACGAAAACTAAACAAAACAATTTAAAAAATAAAGCGAAGAATAAATAGTTGAAAAGGGAAACAATATTGGCGTAAGAAGAAACGCGAAGGGACAAATAGGGAATTGACGAGAAACGATTATAAACTAAGACTTTTTATTAAATTGATTATCTTTTTTACGATTTTACATATCGAGGGAAACCAATGTGTCTGCTCCATGTCTGGATATAAAAATAAATATATATACATATATAATTTTTTTACTGTTGCGAACGATATTGCCAAACTTAGCGTATAAGAAAGAGAAATGTCTATTTAGCTTTTAAAAATGAGAAGAAACCTGACAAAACAACAAACAAATAAAAATAGGAGTAGGGAAAAATCGTTTCGGCGAGCCGCTCGTTACGTAGACTGGAGCCTAAACCTTGATCTCTTTGCGATACACACATCCATGTACACACCAAACACATACAGTTATACACGAATGCAAATTCTCCGTACATTGTTTTATCTCGCGGTGGATCCTTTCGATTTCGAAGCAGAACGAAATTCTCGCAGACGAAACACGGTGTCTTCCAATCGCGAAAATTTCTCCTTCTACGAAAAAGAAAAAACTACAGCTTTGCTTTACAGTTCTCACGATGACGAATGCCGTCATCGATCTACCAAAGTCGATGTCTCGATGAATCCAAGGAAAAAAAAAAAACTACAAAAAGTATTTAGAAAAAGGGGGGGAGGGGGAAGCGAGAAACCGAAAGTAGTGAAACGGTTTATTCCGAATGTCCAAAGAAGAAATATGCAAAATATCGAGGCGCAAAGTGTATCCTGTTTTTCTTTTACATTCCACGTAGCAGAGAGAGTAGAGGGAAAGAGAGGACGTAAGAAAGAGAGCGAGAGGAGAGTGGAAGGACGAGAGAGAAAGAAAGGATGTAGATGTGAAAGGGGGAATGCGAGAAAGAGAGAGAGATAGAGGAACCACGACGGAGAGGACGTTGGTGCGCGACTTTCCGCGTCTTGATAAAGAACTCGATCGCTCGCCTGTCCTTCTGATTCGCAAACAATCGAGAGTTGCGCTTCGTCGCATTCACCATTCTACTGGCTGTCTTTAAAATGGGTGGTCGAATTCGTAAAAGCCTTCTACTGGTCGTTAGGATGACGCTAGGATGACGATTAGGATCGATAAGAAATTATTCCTGTGTTACTTATTCGACGCATCTTTTTATTCTCACGACGAGTAAAATGTATATAAAAATAGCCATTGAACTACCTATTTTAGAAACAGTCTGTACATTAATGGAACGAACACGCGACTATTCTTTTCATCACGCGTACTTTACGATCAATCGTGACCAAGAACATTCTTTCATGATCGTATAACAAGCGTCTACTTCAAGACGTTACTAGAAGACGGGGTATATCGTTCGTTTCCGGTATCTTCGAGGTGATCGTTGCGAATCACGTTATCAGGTCCGCCGAGAAGGGCAAACAGACTAACAGAAATGGAAGGAATGAAATACGGAAGGAAACACCCGTGTAGATAGGGATCGGTCGTGGAAGAGCAGAGGTAGGAAACTAGGAAACGAAATGCCGGCCGTGCCGTGATGGAAGTAACGAGTAACGAGTTGTGAAAATAAAAAATACGAAAGAAGCAAATTATATTATATATGCGACTGTGATTTTTTGGAGAGACTCTCGTGTGCGAGGGGTCGATGTTCTACCTTAAAGGGAGCGTGGCTCTGGCTGATCCATGTTCTCCATTCTACGATCTCAAACATAGCAGATTTGCTCGCCATTCTTCTGTGTAATTATTATTTTGTCTATTCGTTTTAATAAGAGAATATTCGCTGCTCTGTATTTCGAGCTAGCCTAACGCGCACACAAACACGTATATTTAATGAATGTAAGAAAGGCATATATACGATGATTGAGGTCGTTTTTGAAAGACGGAGTTTTCCTTTTTAAGTTTATATGTGATCGAGGGAACGAGTCACGATCAGAGCCTCGCTCCTAGAAACAAACTCATACACGATAATATCTTATCGAACTATTAGTTGTTAGCCTTTTCATCGTCGAGACGCCTAGAGTGCGTGCGATGCTTCACTAGGGAACGTACGTGAGAGCGTATTTAATTATAAGGATTATTAAAAAGAATAAAAAAAAAAAAATTTTGAAAAGCGTGTGCATTACGCTGTATCAGTGATGATGTGCGCTGTGAGATAAATCACAATTTACTGGTAGGATGTGTCCTGTTAGGGTGTTATCTGCGAGTGAAGAAAAAACGACGAGAAGAACGAATGAGCTGTGAGAGCGAGAAAGATTGTGAGCGAGAGAGAAACACAAGAGGAGAGAGTATTTGATAACTGTGGTGGAGGGATGATGATGAGAGTTGGCTCGTGATTCGACGTGAATCGCGGCGTCACGTTCGGGAAAGGACGAATCGTCGATTTGTAAAAAAAAAGAATAAAAAGATAAAGAAGAAACAAAGGATGGAAATAAGAAAAAAAAAGTTATATAAATTTTGTATCGTGACGCGGTTAAAAGATCGGAGAACTGTCACCGAATCCATGTCCTGGTGCTTCGCTGAAATTTTTGTCCAACTTAGAAAACGAGATCGCAAGACTAAATAAGTAAGCTGTTATATAGACGACGATGACGACGATGACGACGACAACGACGACGACAACGACGATGCGAATAAGATGAAAACGAATCCAAGCAGATCACACAGATGAATTATTTTTCGAGAGGATTTCAGCGACGCTGGGTCCAGAACAGAGTCTCCGTTCTTAAGATATTCGAACCGCGGTGCCGTTGTACGTACGAGACAATATTTTCGATAATATTTTTTAAACGATCGAATCGCGAAACACGAAGCCAACGCGTGTAGAGCTGTTATTGTTCCAAAATGTCCGAGAAATTGCACGGTAATGGCAAAAGTGAAGATCGATCGATCGTGTGATGCCTATAGTGCTTCGTGTGTGTATCACGGTTGATCAGTATCTTCAGATATTTTTGTTTTTCCCGATTTTTGATGGGTTGCGTCGAGATAAAGCTAAAATGCCATTACCATGCATATTGTGTGATTAAAAAACTAAAGAATTAAAAGAGAAGCAAACAAAAAAAAAAAATTAATAAAAAAAATGAAAAAAATTAATAACGAGAAAAAAGAAGAGGAGAGAAGCAAAATGAGCGTGTGAGATTGATCTTTTTGTGACGATATGCGGAAAGAGAGAGAGAGAGTGCTGTCGAGTGCTGCCGATCGACGATCGGACCAAACATTATAATTTACGCATGTGAACAATTCGGGCGATAAACGTGGGTTTGAAGCAAAAGCAAGAAAGAAAGAAAAAACGAATAAACGAGAACACGAGTTGGATGAAATCCTATTTAGCCTGCCACTCTGTAATTTGCTCACCCTCTCCAATTTGTTTCCTAGAGTTCAGCATTTACTTCGACCTCGTCACCAATAAAATAAAACAAAAGGACAAAAAAGTGGAAAAAGATATACCGTAAAAAGCCGAAGAATCGATAAATTCCTTTAACCTATTCCATAATTTAATGACTCGTTTCTTGTATTTCAAAGTAGATCCTACGAATATTCATTCGCGATCGCTAATAAAACTTGTTTCTTGACTCATTTGGCGAAGATTAATTTCTTATCTGCATTAGATAAAAAGAATATTGTTTTTCCTTGTAAAGGAGCGAAATCTTGGTTAAAGTCATAAGTGGCTATTACGTGCTCGGTTATCATAGTATTATCAGGCAAAATAATGCTTAAAGCAAATCGAGATTACAACAACGAGGAAACTTTATTTTGCTACAGAAGATGAATCTTATATCTTATACTTAGGAGGACAATGTTTTCCCTTGTTACCTCTGATTTTCCAATAATAATAATTTTCTACATGAATGATTCTAGAATGGGAGAGGGTGCGGCATGTCTACGTAGCGCAAGATATTTACGTATCTTTCATTTCTTTTCGGTCTGTGTCAGTCGTGTGGTTTGCCGAGCCTGTGTTCTGTGAAGGTATCCAAATGACAACGATTATATGTGACACATCGGCTGCATCGCTTATCTGAGTGCCAGAGCGATCGTGGAATGATTGGGGACGATTCTTTTGGAAAGTGTGTTCGCCGTACGATCGGTTACATTAATACAACAATAAACAAACAAAATACTGATTTCGAAACACAAGATACAAAGGTCGTGTTATGAAAACGAAATCGCATACTTTGCATTTCTTTTTTTCGTATTAACTCGTCTGTTATTGCGTGTTATCTGTAAAACGTAGATTCCACGCTGTGTGTTCATGGATGTCAGCTTTTTTTTTTGTTGAATCTTTAATGTGGTTGATCGTACTCTGTCAGTGTGTGTACGAGAAACGATTATACGAATCGCCAAGCGACAGTGCCATACGATTAATTAAACGAGAAAAATCATTTCGACTACTAACATCACGATTTTCATCGTCTTGACAAAAAAAAAAAAAAAAAAAAAAAAGAAAAAAGGATCGAGAGAAACGAAAAAAGAGTGAAAGAACGAGGGAAAAGGAAAACTACGAGAGAAAGAAAACACAGTTGCGTTCTGTATGTGAAAAAAGAAATTATGAAATCTTATTCCGAGAAGAATGCGAGGTCGTTTCATCCCGCAAGATTTGACCATCGAATTGCGAATTGCTTCCACATGTGTTTTCAAATTTGGAATTTCTTCTCCTTTCTTTTCTTTTCTTTTTTTATCTTCGACAAAACGAGATTGTCCAGAATAAAAATTCATTTGAAATCTGAATACACGCAGCAATGCTATTATTACCAGTCGTCGTTTCGGCATCGAGCTTTCTCTTTCTCACTTCTTTTTTTCCAATAACCACCCACCTTCATCTATCGCTTTCGACATCGTCATTCAGAGTAATCTCATAACGAAAATGCAGAAAATTTATCGTCCGATCGATATTCGTATGCGAACACGCGGATGGAGAACGTGAACAATTACCTGTGTATACCTAACGGTGCTTTATTTTATCAATCAGATTACCTTGGATTTGAACGAAGCCGTATATTTCGCGATTTTCAAGCATTTACCGGGGATATTCGTTATTGTAGAAAAGTACCGAAAACGTAGTTTAACGATACCAAACTATTAACATTTCCAACAAATCAATTTTGTTGACGAAACGTGGGATAGACGAATGATACGAATAAGAAAGGATTTTTGCAGAAAGTATATATATATATTTGTATATTATACTTATACGGGAGGTAAGCGATATGCGAAAAATCGCACGTTTGATCAGCATGAAAAATTAGAAATTAATTGTAGAACCGCCACGAAGGATAACGAATCGAAAATTACAAAATAACACCAAAAGTCGCGCGGCGTGTTCGAAGAATGAAATGCGGCCACCACGCAGCATATGTCAGCATTGTTCTTAATCTCCTTTAAGTACCCTTAACCCAATTGAATTAGAAGGACACACCTCGTGGCACGCGCCTCTGAAGTCGTGTCGCCTGCATTTCCTCGATTCTCTTTCGCGTGCGTGAAACGCGAGTACGTACGCGAGCTTTATCCTCTTCTTTCCCTTTCTTTTTTTTTTTTAACTCACTTTCAAACGAAGAAAGAGAAGCCGGTGGCTCGTGCTTAATGTACTATATTCGGGAGATGAACAATATCGGTGTATTCGCCATAAAAATTCCGGAGTAATTTCATCGACCATAATTTTTCTTTGTCGACGAAACGAGATACGACGTACAAGCACATACCATTCATTGATTTGTGTTAATTTTCTGCATACAAACTAATTATTACACGTTCTTTCTCTCTCTTACACACACGCACACACACACACACATACACGTACACAAGCACACTCTGCATATCTCTTCAATTTAATATCATTCATCTTCGTTTTGTTCTTTTCTTTTGATACGATGACACGTTTGACAAGTGAGTTTCCTTAAGAGAGAAGAGTAACAGTTGTCGAGAAGGCACGAATTTTTGAAAAATGTTGAGCGAGCAATGGATTGATCAACAGTGAGCGATTTAATTTTCTAATTCATCCAATTCCTTTTGGGTTCGTGTCCAACTAGAACTCACTAAATCCACTACAAGAGCTGGCACACGCTATCTAAATACTTTTGTCTCCTCTTCGTGGCGACTTCGGAGGGACACCCTCGTAGTACGATCGTGCGAGGGTGAAAAAGAAAAAGACGCAGCAGGATGGAACGAATGGCACGTCGGTTGCACTGCCATCGTAAAGGAGCTAATACACGTCACGTAACGCGTTTCTAAGGTATCGGCGACGTTTCGGTAGCTTGAACGTGGGAAAAGTTCACGAGAATGGAAGACTTGGATGAAAATCAAACGTCCGAATCAGCGAACACCAAGACGACTGGAAACGCGAACGATGAAGTAAGTTGTTTATGTCAAATTACATCTTCAACATATCTATTGGTAGGAATTATTACTTCGAAGTAATAATTCCTGTCAACACACTTCTATACTCTTATCTAATCGATAGGATTTCCTTCATTATCGTCATTCATTTAAACGGTTTTTGATTGGTGTCATGATATAAAACTCCTTGATATAATTGATTATTTAAAAAGAGTGTGATCAAGATTAAGAGCCAAGAGTTTTGTAGGATGGCTTCGATCTCGACGATCTTCTACCGATCGTCGGCGAATTCGGTCGTTATCAGAAGCAACTTCTTTGGCTCGTGTGTCTTCCGGCGTGTCTTCCGTGTGGCTTTTGCGCCTTCAATCAACTCTTCATGTCCGACACGCCACCCCACTGGTGCAAAGTACCGGGGTTGGAGTCTCTGGATGTCTCCTGGAGAAAGAGACTCGCGATTCCAATTAGTCAGGTGCAATTGTCGGTCTAGGCGTTAATACTTTTATCTCCTCGTTCATGTGTTTTATTAGCAGGAATTTAGACAATTAGGGTATTTATTTAAAAGCTAGCCTATCAAATATACCCGCTCCTCGTTGCAAGCTTTTCATTTTTAAATTATTCGATAACTACATGGGAGACACTCATACAATCATTTTGATATTTAGAAACATCTGTAATTCTGTCATTAGCTTTTGGCGAAAATAATTCGTAGTAATATTCTGTTGCGCTTTATATTCTAAATACGTAGTCGTACAATTATCATCATAGGAATGGCAGAGTTAATTGCCAATGACAATAAATCTTAATCGCTATAAGTAGGTTAGAAAATAAGATTTAGAATTAGCGTTGCTTATTCTATCAACCTACGCTGTTTGTCGAGGAAATTAGATAAACGCTAGCATTTTTCTCGTATTTCCAAGATGATTTCCTTCTCTGATACTGCAGAAAAGACATCGTTTATCCATAATAAAGTACATATGTACGTTTACCACAATAGTGCACGTTATTTGCTCGCAGTATTGTAACAATTGCCTTCATAATTAGGAGGACAATGAAACGTACAGTCAATGCACACGATACGATATCGATTGGACAGCGGAAAATATTTCTGTCGTGACAGCGGCTTCGTACGTGCCAAATGCATCGTGGCCCATTGTTCTATGCGATCATGGTTGGGAGTATGAAACTTCAGAAGTGAAATCTTCCATCGTTATCGATGTACGTTTGCATTTTGCACTATTTTTTGATCAAGATGATTATTTTATTTTTTCGTTAATTCCTGTTGAAACGTTTCAGTTCGATCTCGTGTGCGATCGTGCGATTTACCCGACGATTGGGTTGGTCGCTCTAAACACGGGAGGACCAATTGGAGTGTACCTTTTCGGCACGCTAAACGATAGGTAACAAACATTGTTACTTAGTTTTGAAACTTAGATACAGGTTGTTTCATTACCTTTGTTGTATCACATAGAATTGGTAGAAGATTGTCTTTCTTCACGTGTCTGGCGACTTTAATAACCGGTGGATTTTTAACGTCGATGTCGAACAGCTTTTGGACCTGGGCTGCTACCAGGGTGGTCGTTGGTTTAACCATTCCTGCTATTTATCAGATACCTTTTATCATATGTAAGATTCCACGAAGAGAAAGAAATAATAAATAAATAAATAAATAAATAACATGAACAAATACAGGGAATAAAAAGTATGAGAAATATTTTTCGTAGAAAGAACGAGTATTAATGTTTTCTGGGTTTTCTACAAACAGCTTTGGAACTGGTTGGACCAAATTATCGATCATTCGTGACAGTGATGACGTGCAGCTTCTATACGATGGGATTGTGTATGTTGGCTGGTGTGACCTATTTGATAAGAGATTGGAGAACGCTTGCCATAACCACGAGCGCACCCTTTCTTTTGTATTTCTTATACTGGTGGTGAGTAATTGTCTCTTTGTCTTTTATCCTTCTTCCGTATTCCTTCTTCCGCGACGTCATAATAAAACGTCTAAGATTATTCAAGGTTGCTGCCAGAATCACCAAGATGGTTATTGGCGAAAAGTCGATTAGTTGAAGCTAACGAAGTCTTGGAACGATTAGCCAAAGTAAACGGGAAAGAGTTACCTACTTCTTTCTCGCAAAAGCTACGTCAACGAATGATGATGTCACGGTCTAAAAGTGAAGAGGAGAGATTACGTAAAGGGCCCGGTGTATTGTCTCTCTTCAAAACACCAAATATGCGATTGAAGACATGTCTTATCACTCTAAATTGGTAAATCAAAGTACAAATACTTCATGAATCAACGAATAAGATAAAATATAACACGCGTGTGTTTGTAGTAAAATTTAGCTTTCGACACTTCTACAGAATCTTACAATGTTTTCGTATTATTAATCGCTGTTTATCGAATATACGTGATTGTATTTCTTTATGTGAACAACAGATGACGAAATGTATCTATCGCTCTTTCTAGGTTTGCCAATAATATGGTATATGTCGGATTATCGTATTACGGGCCAGCGTTGGGTAACGAGGAACACTTGAGCTTTTTCTTCTCGTCTCTGGCTGAGATTCCAAGCTACATGGCCTGCTGGGTCGTAATGGATCGATGGGGTCGTCGATGGCCTCTTTGCTTGTCCATGGTACTCGCTGGTGTATTGTGCATTGCCACGGTTCTTTTGTCATCTGGTACTACATTACGCTAATAAAAGAAAAATACAGGAGAACAGATTCTTCGTATAACTCATACAATAAAATGAGAAATACTGAAAGTAGTTTGGAAATAAATTTTTTCATTTTAACTATTCCATCTTTGTCTGTTTTTATAGATGCTGTTGTGACGACGCTAATTCTATTCCTCTTATCAAAATCCGCAATATCAGCCTCTTTTTTAATTATATATCCGTTCGCCGGTGAACTTTACCCTACACAACTACGCGGCGTAGCGATTGGTTTCTCCGCCTACATTAGTGGTCTCGGCCTTATAATCATTCCTTTTGTTACTTATCTTGTAAGTAATCGTAAATACGCTTATCGTGTCTTCGCGTTCAGTTAAATCTTCCAGGAATTTACGTCATTAGGGCAAGGAGAACTTAGTACTGCCCCTCGTAATTCTTGGCGTCGTATCTGTAATCGGCGGACTGTCTGGCTTGCGTTTGCCGGAGACGCTGCATCATCGATTACCACAGACTGTAGAGGAAGGGGAACTGTTTGGAAAGGATTGGACTTGTGCCGACTGTTTTCGTTGCGTCCCGACTAAGTATGAATCGTATTATTGTCAAAAATAGTCGAGTAAACACATAAATATTCCTCCTTCTTAAATGTGAATAACACGTCGTTGCTTTGGCTGATCTTAGACCTTCGTCGGCTGCGGCTTCTTACGAAGATTTATCGATCAGAGAGACGGTGGAGATGCACGAAGTACCTGAGGCACCGATTCCTCAGAGACTGTTAGAGGACCAACAAAGGCCTAGCAGTGCGAGCGTACGTCGGCTGGTTCGACAATCCAGCGTGATGGACACGCAACGGGACTCCGATGGATCTATTAAGATGACTTACTGGTTTTAGTTTCGAATCGAGCTTTCAATTTCAAAATAAAACCGAAACTACTGACCCAAGGAGGTATTATTACCTACAGCATTTTTTTTATGTATTGTCCCTGTCGTGAACGTATGCTTTTATACTAGTCTGTTAAAAAAATTCGTAGAATTACATCAGTAAATCGTGAGGCAATTCTAGCGTCGGGTTTTCGTATTTCTAAATCGCCTTTTAAAATTGAATGCATATTTCCTCGACTGACACTAAGATCTTCAGCGATTATCCGGTCAGTGATAACACAACTTTATAAACACGATAAAAGTTCTTCTTTAGAACTGCTCGGTAGGAGGTCGAGCATCATCTTCCATCTCTTCTCTTCCTTCATGAAATCTCTTTGACCACTTGTAAATGGTTGCTATCTTCATATGCTTCTCACTTCCTCTCTATATGTTTTTTCTTTTTTTTTTTTAACATACCAGTTATTTCAGTACCTTGTTTCTCTAGTTTTACAAGAAATTACAAGAAATTTACAAGAAATTTGGCATTAATACATCGTTCTTTAAAAAGATCGCCAAACAAGATCAACACGTGTTATAGTCGAAAGAAACATGAGCGTGGTTTGCTATAAGCGAAACTGATTATCGTAGGCTTGCGAAACTGTTTATAGATAAAGCTATAAACAGCATTCCTTGGCCGAGTAGATCGTCGTTACATTACCGAGATAACAATAAAAATATCATTCAACGAATTTTTTAAACAGAGAAGTATGTTCTCTTTATGTAATGCACTTGAAGAAACAAATTATACAAATTATCGGAACGATTCGATAGAATATTATCTTAAGTATAAAGCTTTGACATACGTTGATAGTTTAGTCAAACGAAATATAAATAACGCGAACAGAGGTATTGACAACAAATTCTTTTCTCGTGTACGTTTTGTAATTTATTCTCACGGTTGGTATACAAAACACGAAGATTAAGAGAGGGGGAAAAATAAGGAAGAAGGTGTTTTGCCGTGGGACCGACTTGTGGTACCGAGCGAGCTGTTCTCGTACTTCCGAACGAATCTTTGTCCACCCTTCTGTTACCTCTTCGACTTTATAGTCGAGTGGTTCTATTGTAGCAGCTGCAACCAGGAAGATCACTGTACGATTTCGATACCAATGTCCCATACTTGTTTCATCTTTTCTCATCTTATTTACCTGTCCAGTAATCGCTGCTTTAGCTCGGGTGGATAGGTTACGTATATATAATGATCGGGCATTTCTTCGTTCGAAGGAAGATTATCGTCCCCTGGCTCACCTTTTCTTCTGCCACTGGTTCTACTGTCGCCAGGACCACTCTGATCGTGTAACGAGGACGTAGCCGTTAGATCTCCATCCGTGTAGTCTAAGCTTCCCGTTCCATCCAACCTGTCTTCTTCTGCTGAACTGAAAGATTGATGTCTCGATGATGAATCACGGTAATTAACAAGGATAAATACAATGTATGTACTGCATTTGGATAAGATGAATGATATCTTTGGTTAAAAATATGTAATATGTTTCGAGTGGGAATATTGATATCTGGTATCTTAAGTAGAATTTATGGGATTAATGACGCCTTCGTGTCTTTGAATTGTAAAAATGATTTCGAATGTCATTTTTTCTATACTATCAGGTTCTTCGGTGTAAAAACAATGTAAATCTTCGAACGTCTAAACATTTACGTGCATAAAAAGAAACAGTTATATTTGTACTTTCATCCAAGCTATTCATTAATATCTTAAGTTTAATTCTACGTAGATATACATATGTGCAATTTTTAATATCGAATTTTGGAACGATTTCTAACAAAGTTACGAAAAGAGTATGTGACTTATCATTATTGTAAACATTTGACATATTTGTATTGTGTTGAATCTTTAATTAGATCTGCCTGGCTGCGTATGTGACGACAGTCGTCGTGCTGATAAATTCTCTTATCGTTGTTTTTATACACACGCGAACGATGATAAATCGTAGGGCGACATTGTTATGTGTAAATATGTTTCAACGTACGTACTTGAACAGCACCCAAATAATGTAGTAGCACGCGTAAATGGACAAAGACAGAACAAGCAGAAAAATGCTTAACAGGTACCAAGGTGTGTGCCTCTGTTGCTTTTTTGTATCTTCCCAATACCTGTCGCAGCTAAGATACCAGCATATCGCGCGATTCAACTCACCTAAAAAGAGAGAGAATGATAAAAATTGGAAATCCGACTTGTCGATAAGACGTTTATCAAATTGAACGAACGGCATACCTTCCATTTCCTGGAAATCTCGTACCGAAAGATTCGTCAAGAGTCCAGCGATGCAATCGCGGATCAGTACCTGTTGACATTATTCAAATGATAACACTTTCGTGACATAAAAGAACACGATATTTATGATACGTGCTTGTTATTTCATCCTATGCCACAATTTGTTACAACACTTTTTATTTCCTCATTAACCGTGCTTTTAGTCTACGGATTATACGGAAGATTATACGTTAATACTCATGATACTCGTGATACTCGTTTGGGTTTAGAAAGTTTACGTGACTCTAGCAAAATAGTGATTAGTCATTTTAAGATAAATGGAACGACAAACGAGGCTAGGAAGTGGTTAATCCTCTCTCGAATGCTCTACAAGGAAAGGTACCTATATTTACGAGATTATTCGGAACAATAATTAAGTAATGCCAAAGCGTTTTGTAATGACTAAAGCTTCCAAGGACAATACAACAGCTACTAGAACGATAATCTTACATACTCAAACACCGATCTGTAATCTTCGAGTTGCATAGAGGACAGAGAAATAGGCCGTTTCTGAATTCATATGGTATTGAAAGATATACTATTTCTCTCACGAGCAGATATTATCTTATAGAACCAAGGAAGTCGTCCACTTATTCGTATCGTTCGACTATTCCTAGATCTTATCGACGTTTCATCGAGATGATTTCCAAGAGATAAATCAGACCCTTCATTTAAAAAATTTTCTACAATCTTCCCACGAAGTCAACTAACTTCGCATTGCAACTTCAGCTTCTGCAGCTCCTCCGGCTTGCAGTTGGCCTTCAGCTTCCTCAGATGCAACCCCTTACGCCTCTTTTTGTCGACGGCTGGTAACGCCGCTTCCACGAGATTCTCTTCATCGTCCTCGTCTTCTTCGTCTTCGTCCTCTTCGCCGTTGTCGCAGGCGTTACTCCTGTTATCCGGACCAGCGATTTCGACGTGGTACGCAGTTCCTGGCAAACGATGATTCTCTAAAGCCCCGCTGTCTTCTCGATGACAATATTGCTGAATGTTGGTGACAGCTCCGCCACCGGGAATAGTGCAGGCTTTCTCGACCGGATACGTGCCCGAGAAACTGCCTCGCGACTCACAAGGCATCACAGATGTGTGACGTTGCTCCGTGTTCTCTTTCCAAACTTGTATATCCGTGCTATGGTGGCCAGCCTCGTCGTCCACCAGGGAATTTTCGAAATCACGATTTCCAAGCACGTCGCATCTCATGATGTCGCAGTAATCCGCGAGGCACACCGCGTCTTCCGCCTAGCCTCCAACAGTTTCATTTATAATTGACACACTTGGCAACTGGTCTTACCGTATTTGAAGTTATTTGTGTGCGTTGCGAAGGAGTGTCGATAGATTTTCTGTGCCAGGTGGAAAATGGGAGGTGTCTCATAAAATCGATGAAGTTTACACGATGTTTTTCTCTAGAAGCATATCCCTCCTTTATTATCCCGTTATAAGAGTATATATTTATAATTACAATTATGGCAATTATTCTAACGGAATGGTAATTTTGATAGAAACGAGGCTTTCTAAACGAGTCGTGACATCTCCAATTCTACACTCTATATGTCGAACAAATTATATTTACTCGAGCGAATCGAAAGAAGGAAAACGAACCGTGTTAACATTGCTTTTGTGTCTGTTATCGAAGTGGGCATCCAAGTGTTTCTCTGCGTAGAAGGATTTGCCACACAGACCGCAGGTCCATTGTGACGGTCTGTGTTGGTGTTTCGCCTTTTGCTGTGGTCGAAAAATATCTCGACTTTCGTGGAACGGGCACTCCAGAGGCAGCTCTACTTGATGTCTCTTCAGAATTGGCATCCATCTCTGAAACCTCGAGAAAGTTGAAGGATTTTCCACAGCGAAAAAATTGCTACAAATGGACATTTCGCAAATTTTCTTTACCTTCTGAACTATCCTCCTCACCACGGACGCCCGATCGCGGGGGCATGATATTTTAAACACGCTGGGTCCTGGCCAGGGGATTACGGATAACAGTAACACTATCAAGACCTGCGAAACGCAAAATACACACTTATTCCTTCACTTATTCCTTCTTTCTGCTTGCGCTCGAATGAACAACGTTGTCGTAAATTATTGTCGTTTGTTTATTCGGAGGTTTACTAAAGTTTACTAAGTAGTACTCGTCATTTTTTCAATACCGTACTATCTATTAGTCTATATTCGTGACGTCTTTGTCCGTGTTTCTCATGGAATATTTATACGATCGTGTAAAACGACCGTTAGCTGTACAAACGGCATGGAAGGAAAAATTTTCACGCACTCTGACCTCATTAGTCATCATTTCCCTGTTCCGTATGACGCTATGTCGATAAGAACAGATCACCCACGATTGTACGATCTCAAAAGCTACGACACGAAAAGTGGAATAAATTGATTTGCAATGACGCAATCTTGCTGACGTGACGGATAGACGATGACCATTCCGTCTGTCGATACAAACACGTCAATTAGGCCGATTCTTTTTATAATTACCTCGAAATGAAAAGGTTGGGTCTTCATTCATAGCACAGACTCGCTTAGCGACAGTGACCTGGTGTTCGACGATGATCTAGCGTTGCGACGAATAACACGAATATCCCGTTTCTCAATATACTTGCTCGTCGCGGTTCACGGTCAACTGGGGACGTAACGGGGGTTGCAACGAGGCCAAGCTATAGGGATGAACGTCGACATGGCGTCGTTGCCTTTGCGAACAGGGATGAACCTTCGTGGGGCGCTTAATTGTTTGACCGGTTGACTCACCGCTAACCAAATGAATTTATTTTGCGGTCAAATATTTTATCAAGACATATATTCGAATAGCTTATTCGTTTTATGTAAATAGACCTTCGTAAGTGCCTGGAGTAACGAAGATTTTAGAGTAGTTTGTTTTCGCTTTTAAATGACATATTCGTGTATTGCAACGTTAATTTATGTGCTTATGGAGGAAATGACTTGCGATTAAGAATTTGAAATGTAGATGTATTAGATATAAGTATGAATGATATTTCACATTTATTGACACGTATTTCACGACACTTGTCGTACGGACCTGGACGCAACGTTGGAGTCGGCGTCGATGACGACGCGCCGACGCATCGACCCCTCGACAATGTGCCGGGTGCAATAGTTGGAGTTAAATACAGACGACGTTGAAACAATGAAAAAATGTGATTCTCATCGATTAACATAACGTTACCAGGTCATCGACGCTTAGATGCTGTTGCATTAGCAATCAAATTGCTTTGTCTTATATTCATAAATAAATGTATCGAGCTTATTTGCTTAAGGCTCACCTATAGGGTGTTCGTTTTGTCAACGAACGATAAAGCGCTAAAAGGTCGGAATCCCGTCACTAGATGGCAAGAGGGGAGACGTTTTTAGATACAAAGTCCAAGTTGGTCTCTGTATGGTTCAAACCGTCGGAAATACCGACGTGAATTTTCTTTTTATTCTTCCCTTGACAATTTCGTACAGCGCCATACCACGATGTTTAGCACCTTTATATTCCACAGGAGTATGGTTATATAATACGAATGGTAAGATCAGTTCATTTTGATTATGTAACATCGACCAAAGCGTAACAAGTATTGTACATAATATATGCAAACTTCATGCCTCAAAGTAAATTAATACTTTCTGTAATCTAATTGAACGAATACTCGTGAATATTGTAATAAACACTCTGAGTAACTTATACATCCGCGAGTATCATGTGGATTTTCTACTGTTTTATATGTCTTAACATAAATATTCTCAGTCTAATGTAAATATTCATATATGTGAATGTATTTATGGTATAATTGCCAGAACGATAAGAGGAACCTGATATCTAGTTATCAGTCTAACAATAAATAGTAGGTCTGTCTCAAACTAATCGACTAAATTTTATTGCATTTAAATCACCGTCGAAAGCGGGAAGAACATTAATCGATGTTCGTGAACACACGCGTCCGCGTTGCGGATGTTATCATAATGACAGAATCAATTACTTGCAATCGAGCAAAGTGTACTGAAAATACAGTCGTTCGTGAAAGCGTCATTATAGTTTTCGCATACAAATAACCATCCCTGTACACGCCTCCTCTGCTAGAGTGTTGGGTGGGGGAATGGCGTATCTACAGGCGGGCAGAAGTTAAATGGTTTGCAACAGAAACTCGTAGTCTGTCAGTGAAAGTCAGTTAGTTGAGTAAGCTTCGCCAGTTCTGTGTCGTACGTAGGTTCGCGGTATTGCGACTTTTCCCAAATACATCACGTCTAAGCCGACAACAACGACTCGAGTCCTACGGCTACGCACTAACATTTACACCGTGTATTCAAGAAGATCATCAAGGTTTGCACGTTTTCTTACGTTTTTCTCTGTTTGACAAGTGTATTTTATCGACGCTGGATTGACCCCTTCTTAATCGATCGCGATCGGTATTGAAACAAAAGACATCCACTATATGAAAACCGGTTTGCGATTTTACTTGCATAAAAGTAAGTGAAATCAGAAATCGGATTTTCCTATGCAACAGGTCAGCCGAGTAAAAATCGATCGATCGATGAAAATTGTAAACACGCTTAGTTCTGCGTCGAGATCATAGATCTGGTCAAAAGTTAGACGGTATCTAGTTTCGAATAATTTTTATTTACGGTCGATCAAGTGTTTCGAATGTATTTGACATAAACGGATGTTTATCGCGTACTTGCATTCGTCGCGAAGGCAACGTTTCCTGGGTTTATAAGAGGCTCAACATCCGTTTTATCGTGATATCGTAAGTTTGCTATTGCTCGTAACGAATAATAAACGCAAGATAGCGAAAACTAAATCTCTGTCTGTCTGAGTCGCCGCCAATGCCTAGCGAACGAACGTTCATCCTCAGGAAGCTATCGCAAAATGTTATTCGAGGCCAAAGCACCATCTGGCGTTCCAAATGCGTAGGTGTAGAAGCTTCAGACGGTGCAGGATTATTCGTACTTTTGAGAAAGTTCAATGGTCTCTCGATCGAAACATTTAACATCGACTTATCACACAATCTGTTTCAGCCGACGCGATATACGGTACGATACCAATGATATCATCTTTGATTCTCCGAGAGCTTGTTTACGAACAAATTGAGCGCTCATTAATATCTAGTTTAATACTGTGATTAGTGTTTAATACTGTAAAAATTTATAAATGATAACTTTTTTCGACGGGAACAGTTTATTGTGTAAGACAACGTTGAATGAAGCAGAGTCATACTCGACAACTGCAAGTCATTTGGTAGACTGTTCCTCGATTTACCGCGATAATGTAGGAAGGAGCCGCTATATTTACGTGTGGCTGAGAATAAGATAACAACTAGATGAAGTGTGTAAATGTCGATAACCATGTTGTACTTTGATCTTCTACTATATTCTTCACTCGCAGTTTGTCGTTCTATTAATTCAGATTCCTTTGATCCGTCGCAAACAATTCAATCTACTGATTAACGTAGTCCGTTTGTTATTCCACAGACATTCTTACAGACATTACATTCGGTCTGTTCGTCGCAGCGTAACTTGTCCCATCGGTGTATGATGATGCAATCAACAAACTGGCATAATTATTTATACATTATTGTTGATATCTTGATTGTCACCTCGAAGGACTTCCTGGAAAAAGCTTGTTAATCATGAACATATGGATTACCAGGAAAAAATGATGTTGTCCGGATTAAAATTTTATTAACTTCTGTAATCGTTTCGTATAGTTATAAGATTTCGATCTAGATGTTTACGCGATTTATGTTGTCGTTGTAAGTATTTCTACTTTCAACGTTCTGCGTCTTCGTTCCTCTTAACGTCAAATCAGTTGACCCACATTGAACCGCGTGCCTTACTCGGTACACGTTATTTCCACAGCTAAAAAATCATTTTTATGCGATTCAATTGTCATCGTTTTTATCTCTTTTCCAGAACGTACCCGTTCGACGTGATCCCATAAACTGCTAACAGTTCGTTAAAGTGTTACTATCGAACTATTAACAAATTATTGGGAGACTAGGATAAAATATTGCGTGCAAATAATGACGGGCGTCAGGCAAATTTTTCGTTGTGCTCGAAGACTAAGCCAGATATCGGAGAGCGGGACGAAAGTTGCAAACCAGTTCGCGAGACGCACTTCTACATTGGCGCGACAGAAGATCATGGAGGATGAAAATGGAAAAAAGATTTTCTTGTCGCCGTTCGGCGAGTTTACGCCGAACGAGATGCTCGTTCAGGAATACATCTGGAGCAATGCTACGAAATTCGCTAACAATATTGCGCTGGTAATATTATAAACAAATTATTACAATTTCTTTCTTTTCCCTCTTTATTAGAGCAGTGAAAGAATGGAACAATTTCTTTGTTACTGTTATAAGTCACAACAGTCGTCTGTGGGAGCGATAATAATAATTAAATACGATAAGCACGAGTAACTCTTGAAGAGCGGCGCGTAGTGCGCTTACGTTCTTATGTTCGTTTCATACGAATATGATCAAGTTACAACAAACGACTTTTAATTGTTACAACACAGCTGCAACAGTTGCTGATTAGGATAATTTTTAGTAGCTACACATTTCAAAATGATGCAAATAGTAATTTTCTATGCTAATTCGATGACTCTAATGCAATCGATGTTACTATATTAGGAGTGCTCGGTGACCGGAAGAAAGTATACGTACAGCGAAGCGAAGGACGCAACTAATTATATCGGAAGAAGTTTGATAAATATGGGTTTGAGAAAGGGCGACGTAGTGGCCTTGATATCGCCCAATTATCCGGAAGCGATTTTAGGTACTATCGGTATCCTAGAGGCCGATCTTATTGTTACTACAGTGAATCCTACCTATACGTCTGGTGAGTTGTATTCATTACTGATTCAGCAAGAAATTAACTACTTAATATACATTTGCGCTGGTATATTTAGATAAATGCGCATAATCAGTAAAACGTATTCGCATATTAAATTATTCGATATGTGGAAGAAAAGGAATTAATCAACATAATTTTGTTAACAATTCTGTTTCTGTTCTCTTTCTACAAATCATTCTCAATTATTTTCTATTATCAAACAGATGAAATACAGAGGCAACTGAAGATTGCGAACGCGAAGGCGGTCATTACAGTGGCAGAAATTGCACCGATCGTACTCCAAGCTTCGAGAGATATCCTCGCATCTGGAGGACACTTGGTGGTTATCGAAGATGGTAGCGGACCTATTCCCGATGGTACCGTGCCGTTTAAGGTGAGGACTAAAATTGATCATAGTGTCGAGCACCTCGGATAAATTGATTGAATTCGAATTCGTAGGCGTGAAACCGTTTGGTATAATCGGTACGAGTTGAACATTGGCTCAAGATAATGAAACTTTTATAGGATCTCATTGCACGTGGCAAAACGTTACCGCCTATAACCAGTTATCAAACGTCACCAAACGATTTGGCTGTTTTACCATTCTCCAGTGGAACGACAGGCTTGCCAAAGGGAGTGATGTTGACGCATAATAATTTAGTCAGTAACATGCAAATGGTGGAACAGACGTGCAAAGAGAAAATGTGGCAAACTACAACGGGTAAGCATCGTTTATTATTGTTTATTATTATTGCTTATCATCTTAGTATCGTAAACTTATTTGTTCGTTTAATATCAAGCATCATTGACGAGATTAATTATTTTTGCAGCCGACTTCCAAGAAGTATTACCTTTAATATTACCTTTCTTCCATATTTTCGGGTTGAACGGCATGGTGTTACCGCGTATCGCCTCCGGTGCAAAATTAATTACTGTTCCAAAGTTCACGCCAGAACTATTTGTTAGCGTTTTAATGAAACACAAGGTGAGAATTCTGTTGGAATATATCTTTTATTTGGCGACATATACTTCAGGAATGTTTTCAAGTGTACTTTATTCCACAGGTGACAGGTCTTTACATAGTCCCACCGATACTTCTGTTCTTGAACTCTTGTACATATATTAAGAAACACGTTTACGAAAGCATGCATCACTTTATCAGTGGTGCGGCTCCATTATCACAAACGGACGTAGAAAATTTCTATCGAAGGTATCAGTTAAACCCCGATCAGTTGAAACTCTGTCAAGGTAAGACTTTAACTCTAATTCCTAAAATTTCTATTCCCGAATCTTTCGTGCTTCATTAAAGTTGAACTTCTTTTGATAAAGTCGAAATTCTAAAAAATATTTATCATTTGTTTAATTTCTTTCAACAAGGATATGGATTGACGGAAACCTCGCCAGTTGTTACCTTGGATGTAGGTGATTCGAAACCAGGAAGTGTCGGAAAAAACATTGTTGGTTGCGAGGTACGATTAGTCGATCAAAGTACGAAAGAAGATATTTCTGAACAAGGTCAAGTCGGTGAAATATGGGTCAGGGGGCCTCATGTTATGAAAGGCTACCTAAACAATGAAAGTGCCACGAACGACATGATCGTCGAGAATGGCTGGCTGAAAACCGGGGACATTGCTTACTATGACGAAGAATCCGATTTCTTTATCACGGATAGAATGAAGGAGTTAATCAAAGTTAAAGGATTTCAGGTAAATGATACCTCCATTCATAGAATTAGTAGATAATATATCAATCTTCCTTACCTGGTAATCCTAATCTAATACGTTTGAAATATGTTATCGAGATTATTATTCTGGACAACTTTTCCCTATCCATGTCACCGCCGCTCGACCTTAGTTTCCGAGATATTCGCAAAAAGCTTCAATTAAATCTATTTTCCACTTATCCCATACTTATACATGCCAATCATTTTTCGTGTAAATAAGAAGAGATATATCACTATGGTAACGCTAACATGACTTAATTTTTATTTCACTAAATTTTGTGACTCTGTCGAAAAATTCGAGTACTACCATTTATCATTATTCATATGTACTATCAAACGTACTTTTGTGTATAAAATATATGGAACTAGTAAACAATATTAAGTTGGTTGTATTACAGAACTTTTACTTTGTCGCCTATGTAATTTCGATAATCGAATAATTGCATTTTTTTATATAATTACATAGTACATACATACTATATATATATATATACGTAGTATTCATAGAAATTTTTCCAATTAATTTTTCCAATTGACGTAAGGCCAGTTACGTTTTTATAGTTATATAAAGCGCATTACATTTTATTAATTCTTTCTATCTTCCAGGATCAAAGTATTGAGTCATGCATTACGCCATATACTTTCTGTACGATACAAACTTTATTAGTATATTTTTTATTAATATATTCTTAAGCGTTCATTTCTTCATAAAAAACACCAATTTGCTTATTTTTCAAATCTCGTTCCTTTATCGATTTAAAATTTTGCGTCAGGTACCACCAGCTGAAATGGAAGCTATACTAAGATCGCATCCAGACGTCGTGGAGGCAGCTGTGATCGGTCTGCCGGACGAAAGGTGCGGTGAGGTACCAAAAGCTTTCGTAGTGACAAGGAAAGGGTCAAAAGTGACTGAGGATGACATTAAAGATTTCATTAAAAGCAAAGTGTCAGAATACAAACAGCTGCGAGGTAAAGTTTTTCAGTTTACGTTTAATGCGAAACAGAATGCAATTTGTGATGTCATGTTTCGTATATAAAAACGATTAACGTACCAATGAATACATCCATCTTTTTCCTATCATATTATGTAAATTTTCCAGTACATAAAGTAAGCTTTTTAAGTAGTTAAATAATATCGTAGAATTTTTTACATATATTCTATTAATCTATCATTATTTTACGTTCAACCTGTTTTTGATTGTTTTTGTACGATACAAATTTCGTTTAATATTGTACTTCTTATTTACCTGATCGATAATGTAAGGTAATCGAACGTGAATTTGTAATAATTTCAGGAGGAGTTACCTTCATAAATGAGATACCGAAGAATGCGAGCGGTAAGATCTTACGATCGCAGTTGAGGAATGAGTGCATACAATAAAAGGTTGCTTCTAAAAAAGACTGAGGAACCTCATGCCAGGCCTTGCTGACAATCAATACCATTATGGGATCAACTATTAATTAAGAACGGAATACGGTGAATTGTTCTTGCGAAGTTAATTTTCGTGATAATAGTAATCGTATTGACTATTATGTCGTTATGAGACTGAAAAAAAAAAATGTTAATTTTAATTGGCTAATAACCACGCGTGCAATGGATCTCTTGCGAGTGAATACTTTCACGATACTTAATTTTTGTCGTTTATTTACTTTCCTTTCTTGCAATCTTAAGAGAGAGAGAGACGGAGGAGGAAAGGAAATGAACTACGGTTTTACTTACTAGTATAAGAAAAGAAGAAACGTTATTGCGTATGGGCATGGTTGCAAAAGTGATTCGAAAAATCACGCATTTTATCTTTAATGCCATTTAATATATTACCGTTTTTGTGGTGCTATCTGTGACAATGCAATTAATTCTACTGTGACTTAGATAGTTTTTAGCGATATTTGATTTTTATGGTGATTTATACCAGAGAATAACCGATTAATTAAGCAATAAAATATTTTATAGTTGATGTAAATGAATTCGTACCGTAACCCCTTCGTCAGTCCTTTCCTTCATCGTGTTTTATAATTTGCGTTTTAAAAATATATCGCTTCATCTCACGAGAATACATTTATTATGCGGATACATGTTGAATTAATAAATAGCTCATTTAAATAGGTATATTTCTCCTTTCCTCAAAAGACATCACTGAACATTTACATAACTCAGCAAGTCGCATCAACTCTGCTTTTATTTAGCGGTTACTCGGAATCGGAGTTGGTATATTTTCGGAATAATTCCTTCTGTAATTATTTTATGGGTTTCAAAATAACTTGAAATTAATTTCATCATCACAAATTACCAACGAATTTAGTAACAGAGACAGAAAACATCATTTTATAAAATATGGCCAAACTGGCTAGCTTAATAAATTCTTACGTAATCAATCCTAGAGTGAAATATTTTCTCTTGTAGATATACTACGGTATAGCGATTTAAGGATGCTTTGGAGGAAACTTTGTGTAACATTGTGTAACATTATCACTGTACACGATTCACCTAGAATAGCTCCATTTCATTATTCAATCTCTATATTGACAGTTCCACCAGTTCCTTATCACATATTCCGTATGAATTCTACGGTAATCACCATAGTGTATTCTACCATCTTTGCCGAAAATTAAGCTTCCACGTGTGAATTTCCATGAGCTTGTTCGTGCCGCCATTTAATCCCTTGAAGGCTGCAACTACGTCGTTCTGCAAATGCATCTATCGTTGGTAGAGATTTGCTTTCGCGCATTGCTTTCGAGCATTCCTTCCATCTGCTTCATAGGTAAAGGTTCTCCGGTCGACGCGACGTTCAGTAAAAGGGGTGGGGGAGTAAAGCCTCGAGCTGCTTTTCACCCCTAATGTGTGGTTCTAAGTGCGTGCCTCATCCCCTTGAGGAAGGTTTTGCAACCATGTTTAATATTATTCGCGGCGCAGTAGTGCATCGAATTGGTAAATAAGAAATATGCTAAATTCTGTTCTCTTGTTCACGAGAAAATTGGCATTTCTCAGATCGAAGTTTTATAGAATGAGAAAAGCAAAATGGAAAATGTCGAATTTCTGATTTTTGGTTTTTACGATTATTAAATACGGAAGTTAATTATTGATATAGAGACATAATTATTGATTGCTATTCATTTTCATTGTTGATGTATAATACGTACTGCACGTAGTATGACAGTAATGCTCCTAATAGGTATTCATCGTAGGATAGTTTTCAGAAGGAAAACTGAGATCGACTACATCGTTTCATTTGTCCACATAATTACCGTTGAGCTAGAACAAATTACTTCGTTTACGAAAGTTGTAAATTCAAGATAAGTTTTAAAAAACTAATTCTTGCCACATTATCGCTTTTTCCCGCATTTCAATTTATGGAGTTGATTAATGTGGTCGCCGTCAGTTTCAATTACGAAGCAAAGTAATCAACGTGTTCTATTAAAATTTCCCAATACATTATTATCGTCCTTTGTGATAAAAATATTTCTTAAAATATTCCATTGATTCTAAATTGCGTCCGCAGCCGATGGCTGTATTTTCGTTTGCAATCGGTTACAGTAAATACACCGTTAGAAAATTAAGTTTTCGAAACAAGCGACTACCGCAGTGTCGGATACCTCGTCGATCGTGAACCGTAAAGTTCGTCTCGCCTGGAAACGTCCGGGGAGACCGTGGAGACTCGGCGTAAACGGTCGGAATTTATCTCACGAGCGCGTTCAGTTTTCCGAACGATTCAACGGAACGCTTCGCGTTTCACATTCGATAGGTGGAAATAACGTTGCCCGGGTGGAAATGGACGCAAACAAATCAATTGGTTCCGAATGAAATCAAACAAACGCGCGAGACGTTTCAGTGATTCGACGAACGCCACCTTGGTCTTTGTTTCTCTTTTCTTCCGGCATAGCCTGGTCGGGAGGGTAGAGAATGAAAAATAGGAACGAACAGGATGCATCGTCGTGACACTCATTTTTTCTTGTGCTCTGTATCTCTAGTTGTTGCTTCTTTCTTCCTCTCTTTCTATCTGTTCTTTTAATTCTATCGACACCCTAGTAGTCACGCTCTAGTAACGGCAGACGGTTTCGTTTCGCATTGACCGACAATGCAAAGTGCATTGTGCCACTCTTTTCGTTTTAATCATCGCTATGGACAACTTGATACAATTTGTTGGTATCATTGGCGATTCGAGGAAATGGAGAACACTGAAAAAGAGATTCTATCGTCGAAATTGAATAGTTCAGGAATCTAAAAATACCAACACCAGTCTGTCACTCGTTGCGTATAGGTGACACACCCTGGAGGGAATTAGTTGCAAGTTTTCGCGGTTGAGAAGAGACGCCCTTCTTGGAACTTTGTCCCGATGGAAAGTTGGAAGTTGAACCGTCCCGAGAGCTGTATTCGGCATTTTACGCAGCGCGAAACACTGTCAGTTAAACTTGTATCGCTGCCTGAAAGAGTTATGCCCCTGTAACAATGCTCGTAGCGTTCATGAGTGCAAACTGGGTTCAGCTTTGCTTCTCCTTTAACTTCATTTATGAATAGAATCGAGGAGAGACGAAGAGATTAATTAAGAACGATGACGTGTTATTGTACTTGGAATCGAATGAAAAATAATACGAACAGTTGCATGGGGAATTTTGACCACTATTAAACAGAAATTTTCACTTTCAGGTGCAATTGAATCGAAACGATCGCTGCTCATTCAGCCAGATGGAAGGTCCGCGCAAAAAGTTCCATTTAAGCGTCCGATCGAGACTGTGCTGGTGGCGGTGTTCCGGATAAATTTATTTTAAGTGTCCTTCTGATGATAGAACTCGATTCACCGTCTTCAGATCAAAGAAGTAATAACAAGGAGGGACTCGTCGAGCAAGTGTTCTCGGTAGGAATGTGGTAAGAATTCATTTCTTCGTGCCCCTTTTCCTCTTATTCCCTTTATTTTGCAGTGACCCGCAGTGCTGCGTCAGAAGTGGTTGAAAAAGAAAGAGACGCTAGCGGAAAGCGTGAGAAGAAACGGGGTTTCCGGGCGCATATGAAATGCACCGGCAGAAGATGGGGGAAAGCATCCGTCACTGTTTTATTTTCGGGGAGGCGCGAGCCAGATGTTGCCAGGGCTGGGTTTTATTAGACTTCAAGCTTAGCTTTTGTACTTCTATTTTCCGCCTCAACTTCCACATTGGTTTGATTTAACCTTGCGAAGGTCACGGTTCATGTAGCAAATATACATATGTAAAATCTTTTTGCAAATATTTTTATATAGATACGTAAAGTTTGCGGACGAAGATTAGCTGCTATACATATACACTATGTGTTCATCGTTTCAAACTGGAGATGAGAAAGGTTAGAAGATAATGGAAGGTCGAAAGATTCGAGGGGGAATGAAAAGAGGAAATGAAAAAGGGAATGCAAAGGCTGCAGAAGCAAGGAGAAAAAGGAAGGATATAGAACAGAAAGGGAAGTAAAGAAAGGAAAGTGTGTAGAGAAGGGCAGACAGGGACTTCATACTATAATGTCTTTGTTCATATTGATCACGGAATTTAAGTAAGAATAATTTGTAAATCCAACCTTTCCATTATCCAAGTCTAACACGATGACGAAGTCTCTAATCTTTTCCCTTTGAACCACTGTAAATACATCATCCTTTTTAATAAAGTTTCGAGCGCTGAACTTGCCAGCCCAAAGAAATCTTAAGTCAATAAAGATACGAAGTTGAATAAGTCTTTGAAACTTCTCAAAATAAAGTTGGCTATAACGTTTTGAAACAGAAGCAAAGTGTATGACCTGCGAATAAATTACATCAACCCCTATGGAGTCATTAACGTCCAAGAGGAGCACCTAAATCCTTCTCTCGATAACCTACCGAAGAAACGTAGAATCAATTTCTACGAAGATCACTAACCGGACAGTTAATCTATCCTCCAGAGTCCATAGATCAGATCTGGGTAATAACTAATAGAATGTACGACCCGAATGTTACTCCTTTGTTCTTCGTTCTATCGACTGGCAAGGGTCAATTAAATTTCAGCAGAAAGGGGCTAGAAAAAAAGGATGGATCGAGCGTGATTCGCCGGAAGCGATTTCTTTTGGAGGGAATCGCTTTGAGAGAGACGACGTGTCGACGAGCTTTGAACGCGAAAACGGGGCTGAGGCTTGCGAACGAAGGCAGAGGGCGAAGAAAATAGAAAACTGGCCTGTTAGCTAGTATATGTATGAGCTCGGGTCCTTTGGGGCTGACGTCGAAAAGAGTACAGGGCCGTGGCCACGGGGGCGCAACCTGGCGAAGAGGGACGAGGTCGGGAACGGACGAAAAAGGTAGAATTGAATTCACTGTCGGTAACGGGCAAGGGGTGATACGGTGCCATTATCAATTTACAGGGATCAAAGGCGGTATCACACGACGCTAATTAGTCCGGTGCAACGTGACGGCAGAATCAGCCGTCTACAGGTTTCGAATGGTTGGATGTGTTCCTACGAGAGGCCGAGCGAAAATCTAATTGCGGGCCGGACCTGGCTCACAAACAGCTTTTAATGATTTTCGGATAGATAGTTTCGGATAGTAGTTGACGGAGAAACGGTTAATTAAATGGCGATGGAAGCCTATTGGTTTTTTTTCAGTTGCCAACTAACGTGCTTAATTTGCATTTCTAAAGGTCGAAAGATATTTTAATGTCATTTATTTATCGAATTTTATTTATTTTCAAAGGAGAGATACATTGGTAATACGAATTCCACAACCTTCAGTGGTTTTCAAAGGACTTTGGAGTTAACTTTGATACGGTGATACGAGTTCGATAACTCTTGTACTCTCTTGGTAGGTTTTAACTTCAATGATCTGATTTCCATGCTTTTCACGAATTTGGATTCACTTGGATTCGATAATTCTTCAATGCATTGAAACGAGCACGACTGTCAATCGTTCTACTTCCATCATCATCTGTGATTCGAAGGTATTTATGCAATATATTCGTTCGTTTGTATACATTTTAGGTATGACACTTTGACAAGGTTTCATCGTATAGTTCATGGAGTTTTGTCACGACAGCGTGATCCCCTGCTTAGATAACAAAGAGGACAGAACTACCAGAGAAATAATGGAGCAATCAGGGTGACGGAGAGCGAAACAATCCGGAATTTGTTACCCCGGTAAACTCTTTTCTTTCTTGTTTTTCAACTTCAGCTGGACGTACCGGAAATTACAGCCTGGTGCCCTTCGATTTCTTCCATCTCCGGTCGAGATGCGGCCAGTCAATGTGTGAGTTCAGGTTTCTAGTGGCCGGGATAAACCACGTTGCACAATCTAAGGAAACGATAACGTGGACATCAGTGTGTATCCCGGGTGAAATTCCTGCCTCGATTTCTCTTTCGTTCTTCTTTTATCGTTTTCGCGTCAGTGACTTGTTTCTTTCCAAGTGATATATCTCTGCAGTACATAATCCCTCGGAAAACTTTACCAATAGCAAATTGTCCGTTCTAATTTATTAATCGTGTATTATGTTATATTATGCGTAGTATTTTTACTCCAAGCAACGTTGTATCACGTAAGATTAATATTATCGATCGTTTTATTCAAGTAGCGGACAAGTCGAGAGGTATTATTCTAGAAATTTTTCAAAGAGAACGATCACTCTGGTATCAATAGTCGTTTATCATGAACTGTTCGACGATATTCAGGCGACGTTGGCCATTCGCGACCAAAGTTGAAGTTCCTGAACACTCTGCCTCTCTCCTAATAAATCAATATTGACAGGGATGTTATATTTTTCTTTCACCATCTTCCAGACGTTCCAAGCGAATATCACATTCCATCTGTATCGCGTTTTCCCTCGCGTTCCTTGTGTTATTATATCCGACCAGAACACGGGAAACCTTCTCGATGTTTTTTCGATCCGAACGCGTTTCCATAATTTTCTTGGAATTGAAATCGCTACAGTTTCGTTGTTTTCCTTTCTCACCTATTTGCCAGAAGGCGAACCAAATTCCTCGGGAAACATACACGAAACGAAAGTATGATTTTAAGCGACGACAAATGAGAAACGTTCGCCGGCAACTTGTACTAATTTTCATAATTACAATATATGGCCTGAAAACTGCGTTTGTCGACGACAGTCGATAATAAATTACCGTCGCACGAAGATAGGATTATAGATGGACGGTACGAGTTTTTGCAGGTCCTACCAGTGAGTAATTAATTTTCAACCAGTAGAGAGAGGAAGAGAAAGAGAGAGAAAGAGGGGAGACGCAAAAGCAAGATTTTAAGGACATTCAATGAGAGATGAACTCATTTCGTTGATACGAAAGAGAACCTCACTAATTCCGGTTGACTTAACTTTAACGTCATTTTGCATATAATTTGTGACTTCATTACTTTCTCGTCTAACTTCGCGAAATTTGCATTGTACCGCGACGGCACATTAAATTAAACGATCAGAAATATTTCGTCCAGTCAGTTGACAGACCACGGAAGTCTGTCGAAAAATTCGATGTTACCAAAACTTCTGACTCGCCATGATGTTCCATTTGAAGCGTACCATTCTCGATATTCGCCCCTGTCGAGAAAGAAATTTTTTCAAAGCCGCGCAGTCATAAATCTAGCTTTCTGGAATCGCGCAATATTGCTTCGAAGTTAAAGCTTCCATCTCGCGATCCATCTCTAACGGACACCATGGAAAACGAACATTCGTCACAGCTATTGAAATACATGTCATCAGGAACGAAATGCAAACCAGCACTGGTAATCAATATTGTTCTGGATCCGTGCTAACGACTCGAAAAACCTCGAGTACAGCCATGTCATAGCAGACATGGCAACAATACTTTGTCAAGCACTGAGGCAGCGAAAATATTTCTTTTCTTTTGACCTCGACCGATAGGTTACAACAGGAGGACCGTTTCATTACGTCCCATTGTGTCCCCGTGCCTTCGCACCCGGTTCGTCGTTTCATTTCGGAAACAGGACGCAACGAACTCTTTTGCCCTGAAATTTCGCTTTAATTGCAGACAAACTAATGCCACCGGATGAGCATGCTCCACAGGCGTCGATTGGTACGTTCACCGCTTATCCGTGAACACGGTGATCCCCCGAACGAAAATTATGTGCAGAATATCATCCCTGCATGGGTCCGCGTGATGTGTTGTTTTCGTGGCGAATTTTAAAATTTCAATCTTGTGCGAGTTTTGTAATTTTTGAATCGCGGAAGTTCTATATCGTCAGTTTATGTAAATCTCTTTCGCGCATGTCCACAAATCGGAAAGCAAACAGTTTGAAAATTGAACAAATTTTTTGGGAGATCTGATTTCTTGGGTAAATCTGAGAATGTGTTTGAACAAAGTTTATTGGTAACCACGAATGAAATGTAGTTTAATTCCTCTCTTTTTTTTTTGCGCCAAGGCGTGAAAGTAGTTACGGAGTTGAAGCTCGGAGGGAAATCAAATGAAAAGATTCGATCGTTGGAATAGAATTAGATCTCGCCAGCCGAGAGCAGCCTCCGAATCGAAAACGAATTAAGAGAATTCGCAGCGTCGCGTCGTGGAAATCCTCGTTCCTTTCCTTCGTTTGTTCCACGCCATCGATACGTACGAGTGACGTTTACATTCCAAAGTGACGTGCGTCATGGTACACGAGATGAATACCAGCGAGGCCACTGAGACAAATTGATTTGATTTGAAACGAGGGAAGAGACGACGAAACAAAGAGATACGTATAAAAAGAGAGATACAACATCGCGTGTTGGAAATTCCTCGGACGAGAATATTTCGGAAAATTTTCCATTTCCACGAATCCCGATCGTTCTACCTTGCTTTAAATAACAACACGTTCGTTTCTTTTCTCTACGATATATGTAAGTGTACCGGTGGGACTTTGATGCCGGTTCGTATTAAATTCTCCGGTGAATTCCCTAGTCGCGTAGAAAGGAAATTGCGAATCTCGAATCGACCGAGGCACCGGTGGTCGTCAGAGGTTTAAGGGTCAACGTGACGTCATAGAATGGACCGGAGCAAGACGATGGACGGGTGTACGATGAATAAATTACGAGGACATTGACACGAAACCAGCGAGATGAGTGGCCAAGATAGTGGACCGCTCTATTTTTGAACTTGGTTGGCCCATCCTCCCTCTACTGATCCATCTTTTTTATTTTCCACGCAATTATTCAGCCCAAATCTTCCGTACAAATATGTACACACGCCTTTATTTCTTTGGTCGTTCTGAGAGAGTAGACTAGAATTTTTCGTATATTTTATTAAGAAAGAGGAAGCTTCGGCAAAGAAACTGTTACAAAATTCCGATGTAACAACTGTTGATCAATCACCGTAAAATCAATGATATCAGAAACAGAGTTGGAACAGTGTCTCGTTCAAGTTGCATCGAGTGATTAATAAATTTTACAGTCGAACACGTCGGGTTACACGTCATCGTTTAACACGTACAGGACGTATTTCCTCCATTCACAAGTACGCTTCAATAGCGAGACGTATTCACGTGAAAATCAAGTTACCACAAACTGCAATTGCTATTGAATAACATAACAGGCAAACGTTGCATGATTAACGAAACATGTAAGCGAATAGTTAGGTCCGTGAGGCGCAAAAAATCGCAAACTTGGAATGGAGAAGGAGGAACAAGGAAATCGATTAAATATAATAGTCCATTCCTTTGAACAAAATAACAAGTTTCGATGATAACAGTTTTTAGAATAAAAGAATGCAACGATCAGATTTCCTGCGGTGTTTATCCAGCAATTCGTATTCCAAAGCTTGCCTCTGCCATGGCAATTCCCATTTTTCGCGCGTTGTACTAAATCATAGCCGAGTGATCGAAATAGAAAAAAGAGAGACAGAAAAGGGAATTAAAGTTTCCCATCTCCAGCGGCGTCTTTGACGAACAATCGCGCTTTATTTCGTTTATTAAACGGCCCCCGAACGAGATTGCCAGCCGTGTAGCATCCCTGCCACACGTTTCTCCATCCAATCGACGCAGAAACTACGGTTCGGAGCCACCACTCTGTTCTCCGAGTCTATCCAGTATATCCAAGTTCGCCGGATATTTCCGACTGGATATTCCTTCCGGTGCGCGTCACGGTGGTCGACCATGCTTCTCTGCCGTGCACGCTAAATCATTGCTAACGCGCCTGTCACGACTGGATCCCAAAGTTATGGCATTCGATGCAGAGCAACGGTCGCCGGTTCGTTACAATGTACGTGATCTTCATACGTATAGAGAAGTACCGATGATTTCACAGTGTGTTTGCGACATTTCGTTGGTTGCGCTCTAACGTCTCAAGTGATCAAGAAATAGATCTCGAAAGAGATACTTAGGTATTTTCAACGTATAATACTTGAAGAAAAAGTTGGCGGTACACGTATTTCAAGGACAAGCAGGAAAGCGTTAGTCGAGCGTATAGAATGCGTTGATGGAAGTAAAATGCTCGGGGATTCTTCTTCTTTATTCACAGTGGAGAACCGATTTCTAGCCGACATGCGGAAAGTCCTATCGCTGAACTTACTTGCCGTCGCAACGCATAATAATTTAGTCCATATTCATATTCATAAATGGCGCATGCATATTCGCGATAAATTTCTCCGTGGAACCGGCACACCGGAAAGCGTAAATTATTTCCTGGGCAAATTGAAAGCTGCTGCGAGAGGCAGTTGCGTTCCAGAGGCTGCTTCACGGCCAGGTAAACGCGCGACGTATCAAGTCCTTAGAGAAAGCTGTCGATTTCAGATGATCGGATGTTTGATCTAACAGCGCCTGTAAGGCACACCGTGGTATCGTGATTTGTGTGACAGTATTACGTTTGAGAATCGTATTGTTATTTTACATAGAAGGTTTCAGCTTGATTCGATTATCTTTTGATATAACGAAGACTTGGATATAATATTACGCTTATATTTGTTTCGGTGGTTTGTCTGGCGATTTATTTTTCCGCAGCATTGTATTGTGATTTTATATACTAGTTTCGGAGATTGCATCTTTAAGCGTCATGTAAGTATTGGATACTTGAAATACCAGAGAAATCGTGAAGGAAATTCTGTATTCCGTGGACATTTTCTTCTGCATTCCTTTCTCTGGTTTGTGCGATAGTTCCACTTCTGACGACTGTATTTTCATATAGCACATTTGAATCTGATATAATAAACGAACTGTTCAAGAACTACGCCGACGAACTTTACGAATGAAAAAATGCAGAAAAGTAACGATGCTGGTTTGTGTCAGCCCTCTACGATAAATCAATTTCTGTAAAGAAATTAGTCTATAATATTATAATAAATACACAAAAAATAGATTAGCATTAGAGTAGAGTTGATTAGCATTTCTGAAAAGCATTTGACTCGCTTGCAAGAAACAGAAATCGGCATGTTCGTCAATAAATTAAATCCGAATTTATATTTCTATGAAGACAGCTAAAGAAATCGAACTCGAGCAGAAATTTTCTTCATTCGCTAAATATTGTACCACGTGTTATATTTTAGATATTTTATACATTTTTGTATTATATATATTTGTAAAATACATCCTACGTTTTTGGATTTAAAAATTGCTTACACATACATAAACGTGTGCAATAGGCTAATCAAACTTCTACCAACGATCTTCAAAGATGCTTTCCCCGACAGAGGAAGCGATTCAAGAGTGACATCGATCCCTCGAAACCGAGTTCGAATCAGCCTCGGCAAACCGGAGGAGTTGATCTTTCATTGTGCTTTTTCCTTTTACCGTAGGGCTCACACTTCCGACTCTTTTTTCACTCTCTCGCGCTCTTCTTTTTACCAAGACAGCCAACGACCGAAGTATCTCGTCTTGAATTCTACCGAACTTTTCTCTGGGCATATAGGTGATCGTTGGTCTCTTGGATCCAATAAATCGCCGGTGTTCTTCCACCCTCGGGCGCGTCCTCTGTCTTCTTTCCACTGCTGGTTTATTTGCACGCCACTTTTTCTATCCTTCACGCTTTCGCTTTATCCGTAGCTCGATTATACTCGTTCCGATGTCTTCTTTCGTGTTTTTCCGTCTTCGTTGCGTTCGCACAGTCAAACTTCGTCGACGAACGGGTTGGTACCTCCGTCTTTGTCGGCGTTGAACAAGGAAGGCCGAGAAAATAGGATAGAACGCTGGTCGGGTGAGAAAAGGAGGAAACCAGCGGGAGTCGTATCAGGCGTGGAAAGTAGAAGAGAGATGGGAAACGTGTCGGAGAAACAAAGACGAGGAGTAGCTTAAGGAGAGTAGAGAGAGATGATCCTGTTTGGTGGGACAAGGCTGGCATTTGGTTGGATGGAGGAGATCGGTAAGAAAGGTAGGAATGGGAGAGATTGCAACGACGCTGCAAGACGGAAGGAAGAATGGAAAGGAAGTGGAATTCTTGAAGAAATACGGAAGAGGAATAATAAACGTGAATAAGAAGATGTATTAGGAATATGGGAGGGGTTAGAGGGCTCGGAGAGAGAAGTTTGTAACTAAAAAAACCTGTAGGGGAAATTGGTTTTCTGGCGAGGATAAAATGACACAAAGAATCGAGAAACAAATAGTGTGACAAAAGGATCGTTTGAAGAAGGTGATGTGCAAAGGTCAATGGTCAAAGGAAGTTCGAACTGCAGGTAAGAAAGACAAGAAAGAAGAAAGAGCAGCAGAGAAATACGAACAAAGATAAATTAACGAACACAGTTAACAAACGCAAAAGGAAGAAAGATAGAAAGGGGTCGCTGGAAAAAGTGCCAAGTAACGAAGAAATGTCGGAAGAGGACGGTAAGGAGACGGCAACGTGATGAACAAGAGGAAGAATGAGGATGAAAGACGGATGCAAAAGGGTGAAGGAAAACAGAGGAAGGCCGATGGGATAGCTGACACGAGGAAAGGAGAAAGAGAAAGAGAGAGTTCGGGAAGGGGTGGAAGGAAAGAGCTTGCCGTCGAGTGGCGCGACAAGGAGGGATTGAGAATGGGGTTGAAAGTGGGGAAGCCGTGGAGAATCAGCGCACAGCTACACCCCACCGTGACGGCCGCGGCAGTCAGTCGTCCGCGCATCTTCGTTCGGTGAGGGTTTCGTGTTCGGTGGTGAATCGCCCGCTTCCCGTACCGAGTGTAGAGTCATCAGATTTGTCATTCATCGATCAGCTGATCCCTGACTAGTGGTGCGCCGACCTGTAGCCGCCAACCACCTCCAGTCGTAGCACGACTACCTCCGAATTTTTCTCTTCTCAAGAACTGCGAGTCGGTGAGTCGAGCAATCACTTTTTTTAGTTTCTTTGCGAGCGTTCGATATTTTCTGCGTCACTTTTTTCGAATGTCACAGCAGTGACATAGAGCAGCGCAAGATATACGAATTCAAGAATACGTTAGAGATACGGTATAGCGAAAGTTCCGTGAATTCGAGATCGAGTAGAATTACTGTTTTGACGTTGTGCTTCGCTTTGGAATTAAAGAGAATTGTCGTACAAGCTTTGCCAGCGTGTAGAAAGGGGGTTGAAAGTTAGGGGCAACATGTTTGTTTGTTGGAACTGGGAGCACGAGCTCTAGTGTGTTTTCTTTTCCTTCCCTCGTTTTTCATCGGCGTGCGAGAGAAGCAATCGATACCCGATTCTCGAGATGTAACCAAGGACGCGCCATGGCTTATCCGCAGCGACACGTTAAGAATGAATGGATTGCGTATCATAGATTTCGTTTTATGCTTCATAATTTTCTTATAATTTGAGCGTCCAGCTTCTTATCGCAGCATATTAACGATGAAACAACGCAAAAAGAGCGTTATTTTTAGTAACTGCAAGATTTTTTTGTCACTCACTGAAGTTTTGAAACTTTATATAAACATGTATCAATTTGAATCAATCACATAAAAATATTTTCCATCCATCCTTGCAATAAAAAAAAAAACTATTTATATGTAAATATAAATTAAGTCAGTCATAAAAGAAAGATTAAACGGCATTCCTAACCGAAATGTATACACAAGGTTCAAGGATTTCCTAGAAAGAACTTTCGCTTCAAAAAAACCTATTTGTTTTGCTTGTGTAGGCAAGAACCGAAGCTGTGCTGGTTCTCTCTCTGTTTCCCTCGTTTCTGTCAATATATACAATGTGATCAATACTCAATTCCTATACGTAATCCATTCATTAAATTGCACGTACATATAAAATTAAATCACCTTGTTCTCTCTTGGAAATATAATATTTTTTTTCTATTCGCTATTTATAGGATTATCTTTATTCGGTAATAATTCAACCATTTCGTAACAATAAAAAACATTACATTAGATTACGCTATAACGTTATCGTAACAATCTGTACACTGTTCTAAAACATTTCTGTACACTGTTTGTAATCTATTTTATGACTCGAACCAGGGTATAATTCCCTCTATTGTGCTACATTGCTGGACTCTTTACAGTCTCGTGCCCCCGTCTATTTCGCAACGGCAAAACTATGCTGTGTTAGCGAAATAGACGGCCAGAAACGTTTCGAATTGATGGGCGAAATTTTGGTCGGCATCAAGCCATAAAAGTCATTGTAATTTCTGTAAGTTCGCCACCACGTGTAACCTCAACTAATGAACGATTTCTAGCTGGGTCAAATGTAACAGAGAAACTCTGTTCCTCCGGTTAGACCCAGTAGAACGATTCTCTATTTCAAACACGAAGTATCTTTAGCGTCTGTTATAATATCCTTTAATTTAATTACGTTTTATTCCGTTGTCTCGTTATTAGATTTTACGGTGGTTCGCGAAAGTTTTTAGAATGTTTATCAAAGAAACCTTTTACGTGTATATTCTAAGTAAACCAGTTTGAAACTTCGGTAGTATCGTAACGAAACGCGATTGTCATGATTTTAGTAGGAAACTTTATTATATAAAATTATATAAAGTGAAATTGGAAATTATTTTATAAAATAAAGTACCCATCTCGGGCGTATAATACACGTTAAAGATAGTTCCACTGAATATTTAATAATATATTAGATATTTATTATAATTAGATATTATAAAATATCTATTATTAATATAATAGATATTTGACTGTCTCAGTAATTTAGTAATCTCTGCGAGATATAAATATATTAAGTACCTCGTGATTCCTATATATTTCTTCAGATTATCATGATAGTCGAGTCTAATCACATTGCTAACAAAATGTCAGAATATTTCGTTACAACGCACATAGTATATTATTCATAAATGATACCTACAAGTATTTGAATACTGCAGTGAGCAACGTTCTTAGCTTTATCATCAATTATATTTCTAAACGTAAAGTCATCCGCGATATCGTTCTAACTTATACAAATTTGCGGCCGTATTAATTCCAGGTCGTATAGCTCGTTTATAACTGGATGTATAATGGAGAACAGTGGCGGCGTCATTCTGACTGGTGATGTTCATCCACTCGAAACTAACGGTTTGCCCATGTAAATTTTCCCGTTGCCAATAATCGTTTCACCATGAGTATATTTACCGTTCATCGTGAAATGCTATTCTAATCTACCATCATTGTCCCAGCGTATATTTATATTTCTGCCGATTCGATCGGCGATCTATCAGCGTTTCGTTTGATTCTTGGAATGGTTCACCCGGGCAAAAATATTCAAGTCGTGCAACGGACCACCTTTTTTCACGGGCAGTTTTTATTGTCTCTTTATATTCGACGCGAAAGTACACTCGAGACGATGATAGAAGAAGGCTGTTACCGAGGGTATAAAAATTTCTGCAACGACGATTTCTTCATAAGGGTTGAAGCACTATAACTGGCTGACCTCAGGCCGTAAAGATGTCTGGGAATAAAGGACGTTAGGAGGAAGTTATATTACTTTTATATAAACGAGAATCATGGAACAGAAAAATTGAGTTACCTTTCCCTAACAAGTATAATCGTTTACTTCATTCCCGAAGATATTCCCATTCGGAAATCGAATTCGCACAAAATAATCATTCTCTGTATGGTTCAAATTAGTACTTGGTCGTTTCTTTTGATTGCAAGTTTTGTATACAAATCGAAGATTGGGATTTAATCGTTGGTAATAGGTTCGTGCCACGTAATTGTCGTAATAGCGCTAATGAACTTTGGTTAAATACACTGCGGCTTTGTTTTTATGGTCAGCCTTGGAAGTAGTTCGCAAAAAGAGTTTCCGTGTTTTACGTAACTCGAGACCCCCTCCCAAAACGTGTACGAAGGATCTAATGAACGGTCGGTACGAGGGTCGAATCGAAAAGTGGAGTTCAGCTTGGTTGTCGCCTGGTGGAAATTGTTCCTGAGTTATACCGCGTTCAACTATCTCTCCTGCCTTACGGTCTACGGGATCTATGTACCTTGAACTTTTCGAAGTTTGCGCCCGACAGAGGAAGCGTGACGTGGTGAACAAGAAGTGGTGATCAATCGGCATTAAGGTCGGAGCTGTTTGACGAAGGAGGCTGTAAATGAACATGTCTGAACCAAAATAGCGATAGATTTCAGGGAGGTTGGGTGAATGTAATGATGTAAGTGGGAGACCTTCGAGCTCAAATGGAGTGTAGCTGAACACGATAAATTCATTGCTGGCAAAAGATTTGGAATTACTTTGCGCTAATTTTATTAGTAATACGACGAAATTAACACTAAAACATCAATACTAGTATCTTTTACTTTGATATAGTTTTTTTTTTACCAAAGTCTTCTGCAAAATAGTAGATTTCTGAACTTACTTTTCTATAAATTTATTTTATTTGTTTTAATTCTTTTAGCTCATATAGTGATACCAAACATTTTCAATAGCGCACGTCGAAAATTTGAAGGAAAATGACATCGAAAAACGTATGTCGATAAAAGACCTTCAGTTACTGCAGTCTCGTAAATTTACTGTAGAAAATATTATTTTGCTCTTGATACTTTTATTAAATCACCATCATAAGGCTGCCTTCTGCGTCCTTTTTACACGCGATACTTTACGTATAAATTTCCTATTTAATTAGCCGAGGTTTCTTCGTGATCGAAGCGTGAATAAATAAATGTCTTTTGCGACGTTCTGTTTTATTTAATTAGGATACCTTGTTACTACACGTTTGAATTTTAATGAACACACGCACATGGCTTTCTTGTGCAGCCTTTTATTACAACATGGAAGGGAGAGTTGCCGCGTGGAAAATGAATACACTTTCCATAACGAACGCACCCTGATACGGCGCATAACTTCTTCTTATTGCGAAAAATTGAATTTTTTAAATACCTAGCACGGTACGTTACAAAGTGACTGGCCACGACTTCGTTCTCTCTCTTTTTCTCTCTTCCTCTTTTTTCGGGATTATTTTTACCGTTACCAACCATATCGTTCTTTTTTCTCATTCCATCGTGCTTTTTAAAGATAAATAAAATAAATACCTATTAAGACGGTAGTTACCACGATACGAATATTAATGACAAATTACGAGAATTAAAATTCAGCCAACAACGTCTTACTGGAACGTACAGGCGGCATCTAATGTTCTTTCTTTCTTTTTGCAAATTACGTCACGTTTTCCTACGCGATGGTTCATGATCCTGGATAATTTTTTAACATTCCTGTTTTGTGTAATAGAAATGAACGATAAAGGTATTCACGTTTATACGTGCATAGAATTTCAAAAACTTCTTTCCATTTAAGATATAGATCTGGAATAATTATCTGAAAAATTTTAAACACTCTTTTGCTATCTTCTTTCTTTCCCTCTCTTTTCCTTTCTTTCCTTTTGAAAAGTAGATTTTTCAAGTACAACCAGAGAATCCGGTAGATAATTTCAACTTGAGGACCATTTAGAAAGCTTACTACTACGATTTTCCGACCGCTTAACTTGTCATCATTTTTTCTCCCTTTGTTTCTACAGCCAGTCTCTCGCGTAGCTGCTAGTAGGTTATTAATATCATCGGTGGAAACCATTACTCGAAAAATCAATGATGATAAATTCACAGAGGAAACGTGTTAGAGAAGTTGGTTAACGATCGATGTTGGCAGATCGAGCGTCAGATTTCGCTCGATGTTATCGTTGCGGAGAATATTTCGCCTTGTTACCAAAAATTATAACCATTTTTATTCCCGGTGAAATAATACTGCGCGAAACAGATGTTACAAATTTAGCGTGTTTTATACGAGTAGGTAACCAACAAGATATTTTATTGGGGAGCCATTTTCGTTGAAAAATTTCGGATGTGTTGCGTGCTGGATTACGTTAAAAATATTTCGTTTAGTTTGTTCAGCTTGGTTCTGCCATGTTACGTCAATTCCATTAAAATACAATTTTATATAATATAAACTCATCGCTATATTAATCGTTTATAATTAAAAAAAATCTAATATCCAATGTCTTGGAAAATTGAACGCTTTTCTACCCTTATTTCGGTACATAAATTGCATCACCTAGTTTGGGACGCCGCGTAGGTCACAAACTAGCATTAAGAGCTTACCCGACAGCAAGAAAATTGTTTTCATCGTATTTTCCACTTTCGATACCATAAAGTGTCAGGAAGCGGGCGCTGAGCACAGAGAAAGAGACGGATGCTGCGAAAGGATACTGCGTCCAATACTTTCGACTTGACCAAAAGTCAATGGATGGCTAAGAGAGTGAAAAATAATTTGTCGAGGCAGTGGTATAAAACCAGTTGAAGTTCGAATGAGATTCGAGTGTTCGCGCGGCCGAAAGTATGCGACAGTTGTAAAAAGAGCTATGGAATAAGAAACGAATGCAAAGTACCACCGAGACGAGAGTCGTATCCAAAGATTTACCGTGCAGAAGCCCTCGCTTCCTGTCCGTTTGTCTGTTTGTCCGACCCCTCTTGACGATCCCCTCTATGCTTCTTGCTCTACCTCTCTTTCCCTCGGAAGCGTACATTTATGTTATGCAAATGCGATTCTCTTGGCCCAGGGAAAGGAATATAAGTGTGTGTAAGAGAGAGAGAGAGAGAGAGAGAGAGAGAGAGGGGCGGGAGAAAGAGTGACGCCGTGACCATTTTGCGCGTGGGAAATAAAATTCATGAGTGATAGTTTGACTTATTTCGAGATTTTTCAACGTTACATTTCCTCCGGAGAAATTTGCTCTTAAGGCGAGAGAACATCTATATTCTCATCCTCCCAAAGTTTCCATCAAGGAACATCCGTTCTAATGTCACGATCCTTCAAGATAAACGTTCCTTCTACTTGCTTATTTATTTATCTATCTATCTATTTATTTATTTATTCCGACTGATATGTATCTCTCGCATTTCTTCCATCTTTACTTACTTCTGGGTTGGATACATGTAATATTTCTTCTTTTTTTCCCCCCTTTTTTTTAAGACAGCGAATGATCGTTTCAGCTTGAAATTTATTTCTTACGAACGCTATAAGCCGATAGTTGAAAAATTGAATCGACACTCTTAGGAGGTTTAATGACGCTAGCTCTTTAACGTTGAATTTTTTTTTAAAGGAATCCTTCAAGTATTTTTATCCTTTAACGAAATTCACTGAAACTTTTTCAATTACAAATAGTAAGATATCCATAGTTAGTGTTGATTTAGCCGTAGAACGGTTAAATGATCGGTCCTTAAAGGGTGGTTAAAAATCGAAGGGTCGAAGGGTAGGTAGCAACCGCACCAGACGGTCGGACGTCACCAGCATCAAGCGGAAAACGGCCGGTTTAAAGTGGAAGAAGCAATTTGCAGGCCAGCGCCTGTATTTCCATACCTGTCAGAAGCAAACGTGCTGCTTACGTCACGATATGATCGTGATCTTCGACCACAGTCCGCTCAACGGTTTGCTTTAAATACGACCTAAATAAAAGGTATGGCTGATCTGAATGGGCTGTATATGAAAATTTATGAGCTGACGAGGCGTCAGACGATTAAGTAATTAAAAAAAATAGCCACTTATAAATATTCAATCGCTCTTTTCCTCTAAGGACGAATTATTTCATTGCAGGAGTAGAAAGTCGTCGGAAGGTCGAACAACTTTTATAACTCGGGTTTTTTCAATAAAAATTCGAAATGCTAATTGGATAACTTCTCTTTAAAAAAATATGAAGCTCTTTTCAAATCGAATTGTCTTCAGGCTGTTTGATGTTCTATTTTATAAATCTTTTTCCATGCGCATTGAAAAAGAATATTTTATATTTATTTTCTTTTCGAAACTTTGAAAGACGAGGTCATAATTTTCTATTACACAAGAGTATAACATTCTTCGTGTTGCGAGTTTCTCTACAATTAATCATGCTTCGACAACAAAATAGGGAAGTCACACTCCATAAGGTCCTTGAAGCCCAGCATTCAGTCAACCTCTATTTTGTTCTCAATACGAACGTAATTCATCTCAATCCGTAGGGCACTGCTTGTCCGGATTCATCTTTCACTTGGCGGCAGAAGGTTCGTTCCCAGATATTTTTGCTCGATCCTCCACCTCTTGACGGATCCTCGTAGCTTACGTTGCGTCAGAATTCATCGAATTAACAAATATTCGTCAGCGAAAATGTTAAAAATTGAGCATTTCATCTATCATATTCGGTCTATCATATTCAATCTCATCTATTTAAATCAGCGCGGTATTCTAGCTCTCGCATTAGGCGCAGACGAGCCGGCCACTTTTCTCGATTCCAGGCCACGCGAGAGATCTCGCGTCGAGCGTGTTAGCAGCTTCTTGTCCCAGGGAAATCGGATAATCCTGCGAATTCGTTATGCTTGGAGCCTTGGCTCTTTCGCCACGGGTTGCCGTGGCGAGGGATGATTTGCATAAATTTTCCACGGGTGGAAATGAAATTGCTCGTGAAGCAACAGCGAAGCCTCTTTCCGCCCTATTTGACGCGTGCGCTCGCAATCAGGACGCAGTGACGCCGCGACGTACGCGCACCAGGTGACGTCGTTTACCTAGCTTTCCAGCGCGCTAACGTTTCGCAAATAAGTCGGACGCGAGCGCAATTTGAATCCAACACGGCCTTTCTCCGCCCCCTGAGCCTGGAAAACGCGCATAGGTTCATCTGTCGTGATCGTAAATTCGGTAATCCTACGACGAATTCGGGAATCTAGGAACTTCCTCCTACTTCCCAATTGTCTTTCAACGAATTTGTTCTCGTTCTGGATCCGGCTCTTAGGTTTCAAACCCTTTTACGACTAAGAAAATTTGGGTAATTTACTGGAAAAAGAATTGTTCGTATTTCGATTTTCGTATAGATACGGTGATGAGGAGACTGCGGGTATTTAGAAGAAATTCACAGTTGTAGAACGTAATATAGAACGTATTGATACACGTAATCTAGAAAAATATATAAATATTCAAAGCAGAGTAGAGTAGAATTTCGTTTATTTGAGTAAAATTTTAGTTGTTGTCCGAAGAAATTTCATTGGCTGAATTCACTTATCCGGATGAGAATTTTTAACGAGAAATCACAAATAAAAAGAATGAGTGGATCTCTGTTATATGAATTCCAATTACAAAAACTATTTGCCTTTCGACAAGCTCATACGGAATTCCGTATAAACGGAATACCACTGTATTAGCTATAATATTCAATAATAATGAAACAACAATGCGTATTTATAATCTTGCATTTGTTATATTCATAGAAACATGGATTTCGTGTAAACACGTACTCATCTAGCGTTGAGTTTCTTCTCGGACGTTTAATTCGCCTAGAAAGGACAGCTATACGAAACATGGAGAGTGCACGTGCACCGAAGAATCCGCGGGAACTTCTCGAAGAACTACAAAGAAAGGAAACTACCCTCTTCGTACTCGTAAAAACAAATTCGAAACTTAAATTATTTATCGGAAGGGACTCCAGTATCGTTATTTGTTCCATGCGATACGAGTTTAATTAATTTTAATATATATTCGAGAAAGGGAACAGTTGAACGCTATTAGATAAAAGTTGAAACGTGCTGGCGAGTAACCATAGATTACGATAATACGAAACGCGGATCTGGAAATGTTTTCGTTTGCTCCCCACGGCTATCTGGTTTCGTTTGAAACTACATTACGTAATTTATTGCATTTCATGTGCATATTGGTCGCCAAATGTATCTCCTGTCAGAATAAGCAACGTGTTTTCGTTAATGGTTTAAACGGGCCGCAGATTATCTTTGTGCGGTTTCATTATACGAATAGAGTGACGAGACGACGCGACGGTACGTCGACCGAAGCTTCATTTCCGCAAGACATAATCCGTTCCGTACACGTTTTTCCGTAAGCCTGGCCATAGTCGCCGCTAATCCAACTTACGGGGAATCTCTCGGTATTGTGATTTAATACTTGTCGCGGTGGGTGCACGAATTTGCCGGTCGTAATTGCTGGTCGTTGGATTACTCGGTTTAAAAAGCATTTTGATGTTACGTTGATACGTATGACCGTTTTTGGATCTTGTTAAATGTTGCAAGATACGAAATGTATCGATAGAGACTGATAGAACTTTTAGATCACATTTTATAACAGTTTGGTATTGAAGGAATTTTCTATAACCGAGTAATCGTAGATAATCATTATATTTCATTTTCGAGTCTTTCTTGCATATAATATATAGAATTCTTTCGATGAAATTTCAATCTTACGAACATTTATGTTTTATGTTTCATCCCTTTCTGTAATCCTGCTACGTCCCTCGTAACTGCTTTTATCTTTTTTTCAATCGTGTTCCCTTATCGTTAAAGGAATTTCTTATATTTGAATTTTAAATTAAGCTTTGGGATAAAATTTTTCTTAAAACACCGAAAGTGTTTCCTATTAGGATATACAAATTCGAATGCCAGAGCCGACTTCCCCATTTTAGGATGCTTTCAGATTATCAATATTTATTGCCATTTTTTCAAGGTTCTCAACTAAAAGGGTTGTTATGTATTGTTAATACAATATCGTCAATATTATACAATGATGTTGTGAAGATTGAAATATTGATAATATTGTTGATTATTTGAGCGCACCGTCAGAGAAGCAAAATAATTAAGCTCCATTAGTTACAAAAATCGTGAGCTTCCGCAACAAGGAAATTTCGAAAACTCTTATAGACGGCAACAGAGGAAGAACACAAACCCTCGTTACCACGTGCGTTCACACCGGTCGTTTCGAATAACTCATTAGCATCGAGCAAGCGTTGGAGCACCCTCGTTTAACATCGCTCTAGAAAGCAAGCAAGGGGTCAAATTAATTGATGCTCTTCGGTCGCTTCAATTACTATACGTAATTACCGGTTATTCGTTATCGGTTCATTTACCTTTCATGGTCGGGAGATCGAGAAGTCAGCGGAATCGATGATAATATCGTACGCTCGAACGAAAGGGAGTTTTTGCCTTCGTTTTATCGAACTAGTCGTATTTCGTTTTGCATCATCCCTATGAAAATATTATTTCGCGTTAGGAAAAGGAGGTTAGCGCGAAGGTGTCGTTGTAAAAGGGTGAAATTGGTGGGAGAAAAGATGATATGAAACTCTGGATGGTGAAGTTCATGGTAATTGGCGACGAAGCACTGGCTGTGTGAGCGCCAGATGAAATTGAATGTTGGAAAGCAAAGTGCCTTTTCTCCAGCGATGTTATTACGGATAAGAAAAGCGGCACGCGATGAATGCCAGACGCGCGTGTATAGATGAATTCCGCTCAAAGATACGTATGTCGTCTCTCAAACAGTCTAAAATCTTTATTTCGGCCGATCAATTTAATCCCCTATCTCTCTCGTTCCTCCTTTAAATTTCATCGTTTGTCGCTGTTTTCCCAATTAATATAGTAGCACTATCTTTATTATTTTATACGATTTCGAAGTAACGAGGATTTCTTTGGCTCTTTCATTCATAATTTTGAATTCTCTAAAGGCAATTATTACGTTTCTATTAAAAAATCGTTATATTCCGTAGTAATTATTTCTAAAGCAATATTAGTCGAGTTACATTTAAACGAGGCTTTCATTCTCTTCGAAGCGAAGAACTCGTCGTTTGGACACAAAATAGTCCATTTTAATGGTGCTTCACCTCGTTTCGGGTTGTTCGCGTATAAGAACGTCGACCGGTTTAAGACACCCATCCTCCTCCTCCTCTCTCTCTCTCTCTCTCTCTCTCTCGTGCAAAATTTTCTTCACTTTATCATATTCAAAGAAAAATCACGCCAGCCAGTTATCAAACTTAAGAAAAATTCGCAACGTAGCAATTAGAACATCAAACGAACCGTTCTGCTGGCAGAGCTGCCGCGATGCTCGCCGTCTTGTTACGTTTCCCTCGAAAGCTTCTTCTTTGCATTAGTTTACATCCACTTGGTAGATTGGGCTGAGCATCCTCGCCCGGGTATATCAGGAAGAGATACCAATTTTACACCGTCCGACCACAAATGGAGATCCGAGTTCACGGTCGTGGCGTAATTAAAGCGTCGTAATTAAACCACAGTGGCCGAAGGAGTGGGGCGAAGGAGGGTGGCTAACAAGAAGGAAAAGGGGGTCTCCTAAAAAGGCCAGCTTTGCGAGTACATTTAGCGTTAGCGAACGGCGAAGTGGAATGGTGCAATCAACATTCGGCCGAAAGAAATTACTCTTCGAGCTTAGTGGCACGTAGCTACATACGTTCCCGTAGGAATCGCACTTCTCGAAATTCCTGGCTTTCTTATTCCGTGCGAAACCTCTAGAAAATACGAGAAACCAGTCTGTACGTCGGTGATCCTTTGATCCTTTTTGGCCCGTGATCCATTCCAACGATGGTGGTGTTTCAACTGCTCACCAGAGTAAAAAGGATAAAAGGAAAGGGGAGTGAAAACGGGCGAGCGATAAAGGTATTACGAGGCTAGGAAAAGAATGTAATTTCGCTCGAACTCGTTGCTTATATTTGAAACAGAAAAGCCAGAGATGAAGAAAGACAGTCGCTAAATTGGAGGATAAACGCGTATTTTGTAAAGGATAGATTGAATTAGTACGCCACACGATCGACGATGAGAGTTGATGGTGTTGAAGAGGCGAAATAAAGGGCTAATCAAAGGGATGACAGACTGTTCGAAGAGATAGGAAGATGAATATCGAGGGAAACGATCAAATTCTCAGGAGTAAATCCAGAAGGACGAAAGGAAACCAGAAAATCCGAGAAAAACAAAAGAGAAGAGCGCAAGAGTTTACGCGGGCTTTCCGTTTATCCCTCACTACGCACAGCTTGTAGAAGTATTAGGATCGTACAGCAGACTGCAGCTTTTGCTCTACTAAGCACAAGAGCGTGTGTTTACCTCCTTTTACCCTGGAGAGCCACGCTTGGGAATGCGAAGTACCTCCATCATTTCTTTCTTTTCCTTTGCTTCCGCTGTTTAGCCGGCCTCTTCCCCTTTTCTTTCTGCCTACGTTTTGAAAAACCTTAGCCGGGCGTCTTATCCTAAGCTTTACTCTCGTTGCTCGACGTAAAGTAGCGGGTTGTAAATGAATAATCGCGCTTGTTTCATGTTTGTACGATAAAATCGTCCGACGTCAAACTTCTGAACTTCACTTATACGCTGTCCAGATGAGCGATGCGTTGTACTATTTTAGAACGAACTAATTGGTTCTACAACATTGTTATAATATCTGTTCGTTCTACCATACGTTGAAATATATTAGCCCGTCAGAAGCCAAGCTGATCAACTGCACTTTTTATTTATCTTCCTTCGTATACGGTTTTAGCTCACCTAACCAAATTTATGATATCACTATATCTCTTTCATCAGTGGCACATACTGCCATCCTTCAGTACAGAGCAATCACCCAACACAATGATTTAATTTTCTGGAGGTAGAAGAACAAAGAATGAGAATTGAAGAAGCAGTCGGTGGTATTTATCTACGTTCGCTGTATCATCTTTTTCGATTGCAACATTCGAATTTTACTCGTTCGTTCGTTGGAGTAGTCGCTCGATGTTCTAGTTATCTAAGATCGTTGCCAAAGATCGGGTACGCACTAGAGCCAGGCCTTTCGAAATCGTTTTTAAACGTGAAAGTGCCATCTTTGTCCTTTGGAACTTGTTCAACTTTTCCCTTTCTCACCTCCCGTTCCTCATCTTATTGCCATGTCTTTCGCGTTGTTTTTTTTTTTACTGGCGATGAAACAACCCTCCGGGCGATCATCGTTTGTAGCCGGTGTCGAGAGCTTAATGGCGAAACTCGTTGTTATTCGTATACAGGGGTTGAAACGGCCAGCAAGAACGCCCCTGGAATTGGGTCGCGCTCGTTTAAACTTTCATCTGGCTGAAGTTCGCCGGTTAGTCTTTTTCTGTTCAGGCTAAGACGTCGCTATGATACCGACGAGGATTAGATATGTGTTTGGAATGCACACCGCGAGCTATTCCAGGAGAATTTTTGTTTCCGAACGAAAGGTCCTCTCTAGTTGTTTCACCCTTTCGTTGTTCTCTGTTTTAGAATGCCTAGAATTTCGAAGGATAAAAACGAGTTGCATCGACGAAGAACGGGATCAGATATTTCTCCGGCGAAAACGTTATTCCGTTCGTTCCGCGTACCTATCGACGGAAAAAGGGAAAGAGAGAGAATTTGGCTCGAGTTGCCGGAATTTTCGATTGATTTTATTGTAGAACAGGAAGTTGAGTGGCATCGTATCGGCGTATCTCGTCGTATAGATGTATATTTCTGTTTTTTCCTCGCGGTAAATCAATTGTTGTCCGGCACGCGTGACAAACATTTTGTCAGACGCGTTTAATCGCGCTATGTCGCGTTTATAAATTGGGCAAACTTCGTTATCAATAATCCGAGGATTAAATCCGCGTTGCGTTGGATGAAACACAGGCGCTCGTAAGAGGCGAGCATCAAACGAGAAATGAAAGCCACGTTTTCATGGTAAAGCATGGGCTACCTCTTTCTCTGTGCCATGCGAAAAAATCCATGGCTAACAGTTTTTCAAAATTGCTAACAGAGTTGTTGGTTGACTCGACTCTTTTTACGGTTTTCCTTTTTTATCAGGAATTGTTTAAAAATTTCTTCTAGAAAATCCCAGTTATCGAATTTTCGAGTAACCACGCCAAATATTCATTCGTCGCAATATTATTATTTTGCAGCTCGGTATTACGATTTAACTAAAGTATTTCTTGCGAAATTAGGTTAAAAGCATCTTCGGACCGTTAAGGAGCATCATCCGTTATTATCCGAAAATCCGTTTATGGACGATCGATTCGAATATCGCACGATATACACAAGTAGGCTTGTCGAGACGCCGGAGCATCGTGAGAATACATATACGTATAAAGGTTTCATGGGCGCAAGCTAGAAATTGTACGGAAATCCCTTAATTTAACGAAAGCTCTGACACAACTGGACGGCTTACAGAAGGATTAAAACACGTCGAGAATTTATAAAGCCAAGCCTCGTGCCAATCTCTTTCGTCGTTCACCTTCGCTCACCTTGATTCACTGTGATCCTTTTAACCTTTTCTCCCCTCTTCGTGATCGAGTCTCTGTCAAAACTTTCTACCAAAACCATAAGATTTTCCACGTTCGAGAAGTCTTATCTGAATCAAATGTTTTTTTTTTTTAATTTGCCGAATTTCAAACTCCTCTTCGATTTTCTGTTGATTCAAATGACAAAAGAATTTTTTGGAATGAAAGTGTCAGACATAAGTTCAAAACCATCCGCGTATTTCCCAACCATCATTGCGTATTGTAACTCGTAAACACACGTAGATCGATAGATCTTTTTCGTTTGTTTGCTCCACGCTAAAAACTGCGTTGCGATTTCAACAATGTAAATACTAGAATACCATAAGTCGGGCAAAGAAGGCAATGCAAATCACTAATCTCTGTAAATCACGTAATGATTCCGTAATGCTCTGTTTGTTCGTCAAGAATCATATCCCACCTTAACTAATTTCTTTTCAATATTTCACTATAATTACATTCTTTTCAATATATTTTACGAATTTTGAGAGAATAGAAATAGAGAGAGACAGAATAGAAATTCCACAAAAAATCACCAAAATGGACGTAAGAACGGTTGCATATCTGCAAGTATCTCGTCTACACTTTTTCCAACAAATTTTTCGTATGTTTCAATTGGAGGAGCTTCATCCGACTCCCAACAAACATTCGAAGCGAGAACTAATTGTCAACGGAAGCGAGTGAAAAGTGTCAGCGCGTAAAAACTCATCTCTGTTATTGTAGAGACGCGACGACAGTGACAGTGTTAAAGAAGAGGAAAGGAGCGCGAGAGTGGGATATAGGTGGATGGAGAACTGCAAGGAAAAACGAGGGTTGAATATCGAGAGACACAGTCGGCACGACTGAGCGAGCAGCCGCGAGATCATCTCCCTTTTGCATTAAGAGCTCGACTTTTTTCTCGACGCTTGTCGCCCGATTTTGAGCTGGTCTCTTTTATCTTTGGCAACTTTGAAGACTTTTAGAAATCCAACGAGTCTCGTCGACGTGTAAATCCTTCATCCAGATCTTGAGAATTTTTCAACTTCCGATTGAAGCAGTGCGGATCAGATTGCTGATAAAATAAGTAATAAATAAAGTATTAAGCAGTGCAGTAAAGTAAGATTGAGAACTGGTCTCGCGTTATAATAACATCAAAGAAAGAACGGGAAACAGCGTAGAAGAAAATATATTGTGCTTAACACATTAGTCAAGGGTTAATTTTCTTTTCTCTCAGACAGATAAGAATCAACTTCATTTGTAAGAAGTGTGTATGCTGTTCGAATACACGCGTGCGAGATAGACTCTTGACGAATTGACTGCCGCTGATAAAAAAGGAACCCTTGGAAGTACTCCCCTTTGCGTTTAAGATATCATCTTAGGGGTGCATAAATAGAGAAGAGTCGGTTCATACAAAGGAAATGTAGGTCACTTGGAAAGGTGTTTTCATTCTTTCTTCGAGTGTTCTTCCATTTTATTATCAGACAGTTTAATAACTAAATAATTAATTAGTATTTATGAATTCCACTGAACTATGATATCTTTGCTAATTAATACCCTATTCAAAGATCGTGCAGTTATAACGCGATTACGAGAGCGAGGATATTTACAGCGCGAAGCAAGATAGAAGAAGCGTCTGTTAACTTGGGAATAAGGTAAAGAAACGTCGAGCTGAAAAAGAAGTAAACAAAGATGAACAGGATGGACGACGACAGTGTTCCATAACACTAACTCAAGTGGACGATATTTTTCGTTTACTTTAAAAGCACAATTTTTCTCCGCGTCCCTCGAACCGGTGCGAACTATCTCGCACTTGCAAATGCTTTGGCTCTTTTGCACAGAGAGCAGAGACGAATCGGTGAATCTGCGCAGTGAATCGAATTCATTCGCGGAAGTGCTGCTGGAAATTAGAAAAAGGAGCAGGAAAGAATAGTCGATCTCTTGCCTCTGCATCTCCGTTACCTCTTTATCCGCTTGACTTCACGGGTGAATATTAATTCTCATCGAAGAGGGAGCTCCCTGATATTCAAATAGAGCTGATTCCGCTGTTATAACACAATGGTGGGGGAACGACTTTAATCCTTTAAATGCGCCATGGAAACGAGGAGTTTTCGTTATTTCGTAGATGAGAAGTTCTAGCCAGAAGTTTGGTTGTTCGTTATTGCGAAATACCTTGCAGCACGTACAGTTCCCGAACTTTTCTATCGGATGGTGTACACGTAACCATAATCGGGAAAGAAAAAGACAAAGTTTTATTATCGAGATAAAAATCCGCGGCGGATTGATAACACTTTGAGAACTGGCTCCTGGTGAGTCGGCAGTACGCTACCTTTTATTTCGCAAACACAATGAGAGATTTTGACTTTCATTATTAGAATGATTAATTATCTCGGGAAGACGTAAGCTGATTTGTTCTTCCTTCTTCCTTACGTTTCGTGGATACAGCGTGACGTTAAATTGTGAAACTTCGGAGCGTTCCCTCAGGGCGTTGATCAGAATACCAGGGTCATTAATCGATTAAGGAGAAGATGGTTGATATTCCTTGCGATATGTAGGATGTTTAGCGACCCCGACTGATATTAAATTCTTCCGACTGTGTCTGGATTCCAGGGATCGCTCGGATTCCATAGCTCGTGCCACGAAAATTCTACGCTTTATTTCTCCACGTAGAATCAAGTATTTGTGCCCGACTTCCGCGCCTTTACTTCCATTTTGAAGATCCTCGTACCCGCGGGTGATTCACTTTTAATCAACCGCGAAAAAAGGAACAAGAACAAACAGAGAGATTTTTCTCATATCCAATCGAGAGGTTCCGATAAATTCTTGGGAAATCTAGGAATTTAAATTTAAGAACTTCGACGCCTTGACGGAAGATTCGAAGGCAGATTTTCCGGCTAATAAATTCAGCGGGACGCAAAACGGCTCAATTTTGCCGAATCGCGACTCCAGCCAGGGCAGTGGGCGTTTGAAATTTTTCCACGCTTTTCCGGGGCTTAATCTCGGGCCAGGCTGTCGCATTTTTCAATTAAATCCTCCATGCAAATTGGCTCTTGCCTGGCCCCCGGGAACAGGGCTGTGCAGCTCCACGCCGGACATTCATCGTCCGACTGAAATTTCATTTTGTCTCGCCGCAGTGTCGTCGTGACGTACATACAAACACTCCCACGCTAACGTAGGCCACACGTATAGATTCATATACCATTACATACTCGTATCGGTGCCACGTGGCTAGATATATACACATACGCACGAACTATATAACGAGAATGTGTGAGGGTAAAAGGCGTATAGAATACGTATAGACGAAGGCTTGTATAGGTGAACGTACACGAACAGGGCCAGCTATTAAGCTACGCCTTGGTGATTGAAGGGACACGAAGGAAATTGTCCTGGCGCCGCTAGACTCCCCTTTATACATATATCGTGTTTACTTTCTGGAACCGTTCGCAATTTAGTCCCGGAGGCTCGGGATGACGTAGACACCGAGTAATTTCTAGATAATGGCGGCTAATAAATAACCGAGATGGCCGGTAAACATCGGCCAGAGAGCATCTGATACCGTTAAATTTGGAATTAACGTTTCGTTTCTGGGTCAGCCGATTTCACCGCGATACTAATTCTTTGTTAGTTTACCGAAAAGCCCGCCGATGAAGTATTTTCCAACCGTCCGGAAACGGATACCGAGTGAAAAATCGTATCGGGACAATTCTTTTCTAATTCTCTTTTTCTTTCTTGTTTCAATCAGTGGAGCATATTGTTTGTTCTATCAAATGGATCGAGCTTCTTGTATTCTGGGATCATCATATTTTCGTTTTAGCGGGTCGTTGAATTTTTGTATCGAAACCGTGCAGATGAATAAATTCATACGAATAATAATATTCGAATGGTAATTTGCAACAGCGGAATAACATTTCCATGTTAATTTTCACAGCCTGGGAGATGTTGCATGTTTAATTTATTTGATTGCCAATGCTCGACTCGCTTTATGAAACTTGAAAATTATTAAGCCATGGTGTTTCCTAAATCAAACACGCAGAAACTTTTCAGTATTTCATTTACGACGATTGAATTTTGTTGAAAAACTTTCCTGATCTGTGCTCGTGTATACGCAACAACTGGAACAATATACGAAATAATTAATAAAACCAGCCTTTCATAAACATCAATAATAACTTTGATACAGCAATATTCGGGTTTCGAATGGAAAATATGTTGGAAGGTTTAATTTTCCAAACATAGATCGAATCGAATTGTGGAACGAGCAAAAATATCCGTGACCGAAGAAGCTGCAGAGAGATTACTGTGGCGAAGTTGAACGAAGCCACCTACAAACAGCTTCGAATTGCGTCTGGATCGGGAACAGGTTGTCCTGGTTAACTTGCCGCATCCGGCGTGTGTCTTTGTTCGGATCTGACACTATCTGGCGGTCCGGTTTGTTTAGCGACTTCCTCGATGGCGTCGCTGTTCAATCAATTCCCTGTCTTTGTTCGTAAACACTTCTCGCTTTCCTTGCGTCCTTTCTCTTCGGGAAAGACACGGGTCTCTTCTGATTAACGATATAGATCCTTCTGTGGGAGAAACTGGATCTCCCCTGATGGAAGTTAGGTGTTAAATTTCTATAGTTATTCGAATTTTAATTAAGAGAAAATTCGACAAATTTTCTTTGTACTGTGGTCGATCTTTTCGGGATTTTGATTTCGCAAAAGCTAGTGTACGTACAATTTTATTGGATTTGTCGGAAGATAATGTTAGTTTTCTTAATCCGAAGGTAGGTCAATTGGATATCACATCGTATTACTGTGTTTTTTAAATGGTCATACACATATTTAAGCTTCTTAACTCATCGAAAACTGGGCTTTTTATTTCACTTCTTTATTTGAAATTCTGTGATCTATAGATCCTTAAAAGACAGCATTCCAATCAGAAAATATAATGAAATTCTGTATACATATTCTCATAGATATACTTCGAGCATGCATTTAAATTATCAATTATGTCTTAGGGTAAAATATAGATTAACGAAATTTCTCCTCTTAATCGAAAAATGTGTTATACATATTCACTTTTGGAATCCAGCAAATGTGATTATATGTTTTCCATTTAAACAATTTCATACAAGTCGAAAAATACGATATTCTGGCAATTTACCGTTGACAGAGACACACGGGGCATTCGAAATTATATTACTCTCAATCTCGCATTCACGAACATTCGACGTTGAGATATGAATCGTAAGTTTGTTGTAAGCAGAGTGAAAGTTTTCGCATTTATTTTAACCGAGTTGTAATTTAACATACGATGAAAGTTCAAGAATTACGTGAAATGTGAAACTTGGGTATAATTTGCGGATGATGAAAACTCGTGCAAATGTAACTAAAGTTATGCGTGATCTGCGCCAGCATACGTAGACCCTATGAAACCTTATGCAAACAGTGTATAGGTTCACACGTGACTGGGAAGTGCTCGTGTAAATATGGCGAAAGTTCACGCATGATTTGCAGTGTTCGTGCAAACGTACGATGGAAACTCGCGTGTGATTTACGAAAGCTCGCCGCTATTTTGCGAATAGTGACATGTGTCCATAGAAAAGCTCACGAATACATGACGAAAACGTATTCACATTTGACGGATGTTCGGTTACGTGCTTCAAGTGTTCGTACGTGGTGATATACTGCCTCATATTTCAATTTGTCACTGTACAAGTGTTAACTAGATGTAACGAATAATGTCCGCGTAAAAAAATAATATAAAATCAATCATTTTTTAAATTTTCATTTATGGAATAGATTAGAATTATTTTCCATTGGGGCAAACGTAAGTTGCAGATAAGAAGTAATTCGATGCTGAAAAGGCCAATCGAATACACAGGATTTGCACATTAATTGGACAATTACGTCTGTGATTTTATTCATTTTCTGTTCCTGCTTGTTCTCGTTCTTTAGGAAATGCGAGTGCTTAATCTTTGTTTTGATCCTTCGCTTCTCAAATGTTTCTCAGATGTTTCTCGTCCAGCATTTGGAAAAAGCTCGCAAACGATTCGGTAAGAAACCACTGAAACAGGGTAATTAAGTTTTACTGTGGCGGGAACGTACGTTGACTGCGAAAAGCGCGACATTTCGCAAAAGAACCATCTTTTTTGCTTGATTCTGCGTGTCCTGTGAGAACTGCTCCTCTTCCCTTGATCTTCTACATCATGGAATTCTCTTTTCCCAGTTTTAATTCTCGCCAGTTTCGGAGTGAAATGAGTCATATAAGCTTCCAGAGATTATTGCTACGTTTTAGTACTCTCGTACTAAACTACGTTTCACTCTCAAAGTAAACTCGTCAGTAGCCTAATCGAAAGATTCAAAGCGAAAAATAATAGAAATACCCGAAAGTAATTTCAAGCCTATGTACTATTCTTCATAATTAACTTATCGTCGATTTATCACTGATAAAATATTCGAATGATTTACGCGAAACCGATTCCGAAAACTCGTTTGTCGTTCCTTTATGCATTATTAAACCGAACGAAAACAGCAAATTTGCATCGTTTCAACCGTTTTCGAACGTTTCCGCCGAAAATCACTGTCCATGTTTTTCTCCCTTTAAATGGAGAAAGGGTTTACTCTCGCAACGTGTCATTCGAAACGGACCTTTGATATTGGCGAGCGCGTTCGAACGAGCGAGATTTCGTTTCGAAATCGGATTCGCAAACACTTTTAAGCGTCAACGCGTCGAAGTGTCTCGTACTTTGCCATTGGAGAAATAGTCGTGCTCCATCTTGGCTCACTGCTGCATCTGTATGCACATAATCGTTTGTTGAAGTATCGGTTATACATAAATAGATTTTGCACGGTCGCAGCCTTCTTCTCGCCGATACGTCGTTTATTTTTTCTGGCCGCCAGCTATCGGGTTTTTCAGGGTTATTTGCTCTGAGAGCCGACGTTCTGTCTTGAATCACATCGTACGAACCAAGGGGGAAAAATCAATTCGATCGTATCTTCGACCTGGCAAATTCATAATACCGTTTCTTTGTATCGTTTCCTGTAACAATCTCTTCTTTGTTCTTCCTTTTACGCCTGGCAAGAAATCGTCAGCTTTCTTCGATGTTGCGCAAATTGTTTGTTGCGAGTACTCGCGATGATATAACGTAACTCGATTTCTATATTTTTAATCGAGTAACATCGTGTTAACGTAGATACATTCTGATAGGTAGTGCACAATTTTGTTCATATACATGTGTGTTTTCTGTGTTACTATTCGTCGAATATTCCCTTTCACCGGTATTGTCATGAGAGATAAATTTTCCAGTCCTGTTTGACAGACTCGAAAGTTTTGTCCTTTGTTTCGGGAAATTAGTTAGTGGATGGCTTCAAAATAAAACCACCGAAATTCGAGGTTTATTGGCGCCGGACGCACTCGTGCACGTGCGCGTGCATTATTTTCCAATTATGGGGATCGTCATAAAAAAAATTTTAAATTCACATTGAATAACCCTGTATTATATTCGATGTTATTCGACTTGTGGTAGGTGTTTTCAGTCTCACGTATAAGATACTTCACGATTAATTTGTCAGGCAATGACGAAGATCGTCGTCTTGGGGAAATTGAAACCGCGTGAAGTAGTATAGGTGAATATCACGTTGGACACGTAATGGAACAATACATAAGACTTCGGACAACACGATGAAACAAAGCGCAACGCTACGGGCAATGCAGTGGCAAGGCAAACCGTGGCAAGCTACCGTCATTACGGTTAGGAACAGCCAGGAACGCCACCGGCAGCCCATGCAGAATCGTTCGTCGACGTTGCGGGTCGACCTAGAATCTTTTTAAATAACATCGTCGCTTTCCTTAATACGAATTCTCGTGGTCATAATTTTAAAATAACGCTTTTTGCGCAAATTTTCATGGTCGTCGATCGCAACATGCGCCAATCCTCTTTGCGCTTGAATACAATGTTTAACAATTTGTACAAACCTCTCAAAATTTTTATAACTTATCTGTATAAGCTTCTTTAAATTTCTTACAGCAAGTTTGAAATTTTAAGAATCTTTACTTTTCTGTAACTCCTTATCAAATATTCAGTTTCACGAGAGTAAGAGAGTTTTACGAAAGTTTCTACTTCTCTTTATATTTAAGACACGATTCGAGTCTAGATCTCGTTAGGTCGATAAATAAAAGCGTTCCTCCACTGCTCGATGACGCAAACTTTTAAATATAAAATGTAGCCAGGCGAGTCGAACGTTTCCGTAGGAATCAGATCGATTCTCGATGTGTGGTAACATACGGACGCATCTGGCTACACAGACAGTATGCCAGGCCATGAATTAACTCTCGTTGCATAAAGCAGACGCCAGAATCGTTACTCAGGGGGATGTTACAGCATCTCCTCGGTCCATTTGCAACTGGCCGGCGCGCAGCTCCCATGAGTCACTTCGTTAGATCGTGCGTACTGCCTGTGCAACCCATTTCGTCTCCTATCTAAATGCTTCATTGTGTATGTCGCAAACACGAGAAAGCTATGTGCAAGCTCGTCACAGACGATTTACCAGAGTTTCAGCATTGGCTCGTTTCGCTGTACCGTACCGCCTGGAAAATCGAAGCGACGCTTGATGGACATTACATAAAAATCTTCTTCTTTGATGATATTCCTACGTGCATGGAAATAAAATTTTGATCCTTAAAAAATTTAGTTCATTGGCATTTTAATATGAATATCCAAACGTGCAGATTTTATATTCGGTTCTCTTTGACAGGGACAAATTTTTGACGCGAGAACTAGCCATGGCCGAAATAAAAAGAGAGATCAAAAGGAAAGGTATGGAAAAATATATGTATAACGCAAGGGAACAAGCAAATTTATCCATATAACCAGAGATCAGAGAAAATTCTCCAAAAAACGCACCATGAAAAATCTTGTCAAATTTTGATGAAAAATGTTGAATTGCTTATTTTGACTAGCCTGGATAGTAGCGGATAGGCTTGGTATTAAAGTCCTAAAGTTCCTTGGTACATTTTTCTCTCACTATTTTATATATTATCAAGGACAAAAACTCTGAAGAGGCTTATAAGATCAAAGAAGAGGGAGCAGATATTTTAAGACCACTACAGTTTCCAATGCAAAATGGATTCTAATAGTCTTAACGTTTCGACCGTGTAGGCTGAGCGTGCTATTATTCCTCCATCACGCTTTTGAATAATTCAGGAATCGGGTGTCTTAGAGATACGAAGTCTCGTAGGTAAAGGTTTACGAGGAAGAGTCATCTCGCTGGGACGAAGTAGAATAAGACGAAGCTCGGCTAGTAGACAAACAAAAATGAGTTTGAACCTCGAGAGTCCGGAATTATTGTTGGGTTTTCTTCTTTGCGTCTAAGATCTTCCATTATCTATTTTCTCGTCATGGCGTTCGCAGTTCAATCTCTTGGCCAGGCGCTTGTCGCTTTTACAAAGACTATAAACTCTCTAGGACTGAGCAAGGACGAGATACATACTACTTTGCTGGCTTCTCGATAAATCCTCTCTGTTTTCCAAGCTTCCTTGCGTCTTCTCTAACTTTGTTTCGTTCCCTTTACTTTGATATCTAGCATCGAACGACGGCTTTCGTTCCTGTATCCGCGCTGGATCTCGTACACAAATGCCGTAGTAACTTAATTAATATTAATTCCGTCTACAGGGAAAATCCTATCTAGAAGAAGTTCGAAGCTTTTTCTGCTCCTCGGAACTTTAAATTGTGGCTTATTCGGTTTACGCCGCAAGTTACATACATACATAGCATTATGTTAATGAAATTGCAGAAAGGGGAAGAGAACAAAGAAAGAAACGAACGAAGATACCTTTCTCTTTTACCTTTTCCTTTTTTAATGTTTCTCCAGTGAAGTATAGCAGCTTACTTTACGGCCGCCTGTTCTTCTTTCTTCGTCCTTCTCCCTTCTTTTTCAACCGTGCTGAAAATTATGTCCGTTATAACATTCGGGGCGTTTACCATTCTCGAGCGCTCTTTTACATTTTCACGCTCACTTTCTCCCCTTGCTGCGCGTCAAGAGAGCCGACAAAGAGACGGAAGAAAGCGAATACTCTCCAAGGAGAGAAGCCCTTTAGAAAAGCTCTCCGGAAAGGCGACTGGAAACTTTCGCGTGGATGCAAACACGCGGCAGTCAGTTGTTTCGAAAAAAGGGGTGCAGACCCATTTTGTCATCTCGATCCCGTGTTCCTTGATTATTTAAATGCTGGCGCAAGCCGCGGGTCTCACCAATGTTTCGAGTATTTTCAAAAACTTAATGAGGCATCTTTCCAGCTGAGCTTACGCAATCTCTTCTCCCCTCTCGTTCTTCCAGTATCTTTGTCTGTTTACTCGTGTATTTGGGTTACGTAGATTTTTCCCGCATTGTCCGTCTGTTTGATCGCTCACGCATCTTCCCGTTCGTTCGCCGTACAAAGAAGAAAATTCTAAGCTTCTCTTTCTCGCATTTCGTTCATTTTTAATTAGATCCCAAAGCGATTTTATCAAGAATATTTCATTCCATTATGTGGATTTAACATGTTCGTCAAGTTCCAATTCCAACTAATGATAAATATCAATGCGAACAATAAAAATAATCTACCAAATATCTTCTCAGACAAATCATACAGAACTCAGTCGGTATGTTCTGTCTTGTTCTGTAGGTTCTGTTCTGTTCTTGAACGTGGAATGCAAATTACAATTCATAGTAATTTCATATCATATATTTAAATCTCACAATGTAGGAATATAGCATAGCATTGCGCTCTTACCTGTATCTTACCTGTCTCTTATCTTCATTATAAAATGTATTCTCAATATATGTACGTGAGAGGAAACGTTTGCCCAGAGATCAACATCTATTACCACTTATGATACGAAATATTTTGTTCTGCGCTAAATGCAAAGCCACGACAGTAGGGAATCAGAAAAATGAAGATACAAAGCGGAAGGGGGGTCAAAAAGGAACAGATGGCGTATATTGCTGGAACAGTTGCTCGAGCCAGCGATATATAGTGGTAGTTTCGAGGTAGCAACGTAAAAACGCAAGGGAGGGATATAAAGGTTAATATTTTGCGAGGGTAATTTCGGCACTGCGAGGGTCAAATATTGTAACGGATAACGTAGCGGCTATGAAGAAATCGCGACGTCTCCATTTCCATTGCAAATCCTTATTGCCCAGTTCGTAGTAGCTGCAGGTCAGTTTTATCAGTGCAAAGTCATTCGTTTTCTTTAGTAGCCTCCTTCTTCCACCCTCTTTTTCTCCTCACGCGTCATGCTGCGGTCATCCAGCCGTTCTTTCGTCGCCAGGATCGATTCGTCAAGATCTTTTCTCCTTTCTACTTGTCCTTTACCTTCTCTTTATACTTCGCTTTATCCTTGGCTTGCTCCACCTTTTCCCCTAATTTCGCGGCCCTAGACGATCGTCGCGTCACTAAGGTTCATTGGATCTCTCGAGGAACGTTTCTACTGTTCCCCTTGCCAATTACTGCCAAAATTCTTGGGGAAAATCACAAAGAATGTTTGTCGAGAAAAATCGCTGATCATTCGAGATTAATCTTACGTACGATTCTGTGGAGGAGAAATAACATTTCTTTGATATTGCAGTAATTATCGAGGACAAACTTCGTTAGGTTTAAAATAGGGATGCGAAAGTACAATGAAAGTAACGCGAAACTTATTAGAATATGGTAAATAATTAATAGTTTATAACGAGTGATGGCGAAAATACTGATTATACAAGTTCGACGATTCGAACGACTTAAATAACTCTTAGAAGTCAATGAATCACTCGGAATTCTCTCGCATCTCGGTCACAGCACATTCTTAGAATTCACGCGCACAACACATATTCTTGTTACATGCAGCCAAGTTATCGGGTGGAAACTTAGTATTTACTATCCATTATCTATCCATCTTCACTTCACGTGAATTTGTCACGCGTATTCTCTGTTCTGCGCTCTCTCGGAATTACGAAAAACGAACAGGAAGTATGACAGACGTTCGAATAGTAATTTTCTCGTATCGGTAGACGGATCCTCCTTTTGGTATTACTCGTATGATCGTTTCGCAAGAGCCGTGCAACGGGTGTACCATATATCTTTTTCGAATAAGAATTGCAGAGATCTTTGGGAATATTCCGAGGACGCCAAAAAGGAAGATATTAAAGATGTATGTCATATCGGTAAGAGGATATTGATACTTCTTCGCGAGTCTCGTCTCGGGGATTTTTTCCTCGAGGACGCTTTGAAAGACGCCGCTTAAAGTTCAAATCCCCGTGCCATCGGCGACGCAATATCCTCGAGATTCGATAACGTTAGACGACGAGGCGTTGATTCGACGAACGGGAAGAAAAATCGTATCGCTGGAGAAAATGTTAGGTAGCCGTTGAAAGAGTAATGAGAGAGAGAGAGAGAGAGAGGGGGGGGGGAGAGAGAGAAAGAGAGAGAGAGAGACAGAGAGACAGACAGAGAGACAGACAGAGAGAAAGGAGAGAAGAAGGGAACAACAACTGTTATCGAATTTGGCTTTCGTTTCAAGGCACACTTTCGTCAATGCGCCGTCTGGCGGCGTCGGTAGAGCGGGAAAGAAAAAGAAGGAGAGGAAATGCGGTTGTTCCATATTGCTGCATCACGTTTATTGTGCACCGAGCGCGAGATTCTCGCATGCAAAGTGCAATCTTCTGGACCAAGGGATAATTCACATTTTAAGCTTTAAAAGAGGGAAAAACTTTCTGTTCGAAATTCCTACGCGTCTTCTATTCTTTTTATTATCAAACTAATTCAAGCAGCGATAACGTGAAATGTTCCATCATTCTTCGTAGTGTCATTATATTTGCGATAAAAAGGTTCTTGCGCATATTTCTTTTCATTATTGCTCTCCTAATCTGTACGTTCTTCAAGTATGCTGTCGGAACTTGTTCGTCTAATTAGAATTTCTAATTAGACTTTCTAATTAGACTCGTAAAACCGTTCGGGCAGTAAATACTCGAGTTCTGAAGGAAATGAGTCAGCGTTTAGTGGACTTCGATAATCACCTAAACTGTAGTACTTGTTTCTCTATTGTCGTTTTATGTTTTAACACAGGCGATGGTATTATTGCTTAAACTAACGTAGAAGTATGATTTCGTAGTATAAACTGGAACACCACAGAGTTCCAATGTGCGTATATTCTATATGACGTAGAAAAATTTTAGTCGGGTGTATCTTGAAGCTGAGTGGTTTCGTGCATTGTACAGAGGCACATGAAGCAACAAAAATACAGAGAAAAATGGAGGAACACTGGGGAAACGAGATCTAAAAGCCATTTTTTAACCGAGCTCTCTCTCTCCCCTCCCTTCTTCCCTTCTAGTACTCGTGGTAGAATTTTAATTCAACCACGATGGCTGCCGGATAAACCGGATGGATTCGATGGCTACGAGGTTTTTGGCTCAAGGCTTTCGACAATCCAACGAAAGTTCGTTTTATCCCTGTCCTTATCCCTTGGTTGACCTTATTCCTCCCCCGGCCGCGGCATTAGAGGAAGAAATGTGGTGAAAGTTCTGCATCCGGTATTCAGCTCTCGTCAGCTCGCGTGCGAGGAAAAAGTGTTTGGCCGCGGAGAAGTTTCTCTACGGGAATATTTGCGACGGAGTTTTCGATGGTACGCAGCGAATTGGCTTTTCCGGAAGTTTTCAGGTCTCCGTTGTTCTTTTCTTCTTCCCTTCTGCCCGATTAATCGGCAACCAGGCTAGTGAGCTTAAACTACTTCATTGATTCATCGATAATCAAACGGAATGAGAAATAGTTATGATATTTCAAGAATGTTTGACTTTCAAGGATTTAGATTTACATCAGACGCGTATATTAATTTTGTGCTTTTTTAAATAAAATTCAAGTTTTATTTATGGCTCGAATGTAATACAAGTTCAATTATAAAAATGAATTACATCTATTGGTTCACTTTCCAATGAAATACTGGATTTTATTGCGAATAAGATGTGACTATTTCAACTCCACTGCTTTAATTTTTATATCACACGAATAGTGATGCAGAGGGAAAAAGAAATAGAAGCTGGTTATGGCCAAATCAAAGCACACGTGGTGCGAAGTAAGACTTTGCAACGTGATAATTCCTTTCTTATATTTATCATTAATGTAATGAAATATGCAACGATTGCTCAAGTTTTATATAATAACCAGAAAATATTTTTTATTTAAAACTTTAATTACATTTACACACTTGATATCACTGCTACAATTTGACATTTCGAAATATAAATTTAATAGGATTTCTTACGTTCTGTCAGCACTGTAGTTAACTTTATTCTTCGAATGGCATGCTATTATAATACATCGTGATATTAATAGAATATGCAATATGACAATTTGTAAAGACGAGATTTTATTGTTATTTGCTTAGCAGTAGGTTTCCTTCCTAATGGTTTTAAAAGGACGACGAAATTTAAGATGGAATCGTTATAATGAGTAAGGTAAAGGCTCGTTGATGTGAGCTAAATGCGAGACCGACCGAATTAAACGGAGATCCGGATTAAAGCAGGCCAGATTAATGGAGTTTTATTGTATTGCCAGAGAATAGGAGTAAAAGAAATGGCAAAGCCTCCCTTAATCCAAACTAATTGGCGGGAGGACTATTCGGAATTAGACGAAAGGCTGTATTAATGGCGATGCAATTAATGAAACTTTACTATACTATATACCTCAATATAATTTTCAATCACATCGTGACAAAAGAAGTTGTAACTCTTGTTTGAGTGTTCTCAAATCTCTAAATCGCTAACTGAAATTGAACTTAAAATACTGATGAAACAAATTAATCAGACGATGCTGAAACTGATCACGATATTCTGCATGAATCATCAAGATTCATCTTCTCATTTTCCTTTTATAGATGACTTTTTAGTAAGGAAAGGAAAAAACGTGGGAAAACGTAGAGGAGAATGTTGGTTTAGAACTCCGCGAAATTAGCATCATCAGCTCAACTATGAGAAGCTCCTGCAGCTCGAAGGCTCGTCTCTGGAACACGAACCCTCAATGAGGCATTGTCAGTCGGCAAAGTAGTTTCTGATATTGGCCGATAAATTCAAATACTCGCGACCGACTATCCTGGAGCCACGCCCGACGCACGTGGTCCGACAGAAAATCGTTAAGGATGCTGGGTAGGCGCACCGAAAGGGTTCTTGGAGATCGCATAATCGCGTGTTGGTGAATTCAATACAGCTTGACGTGCCTGTGCGGCAATATAAAACCAGCACTTCGTGAACTACAACGAAAGCATAGATTTTCTATTTCCTGTCTGATTCTTTAGAAATTTTAGAATCGACAATCGTTCACAGTAGAATGACTATTTCGTAACCAGACAAAAACTGGTTATTCCTATTACGTTGGATTTTATTTGCCACAAAATCATAATTCTTCGTTGTTACTAAATTATATTTTACTTATGGTAGCGGTTCATACATTCCCTCGCTCGAAATAATTTCAATAATATATTGACTCAAACTACATAGCCACGTTTAATCAGCAAGATACCATTTTCTACTCATACATACAATTCTCTAAGTTTAATTCAACCTGCAGGTAGGTTGCAAGAGTTTCTACTTTACCCATTCTTTAACTCTAAACACAAAGAGACAGTCGCATAGATCTCAGAGTCGCACTCGATCTGAATTCTTCCTACTAATCTTCATTCACGAAGCGAAGAAATCGATGCAGCTCCTTTTCCATTATTCCTCCTTCTACGGTCCATTTGGAATTCAGTTGTACAAGTGAGTAGTCTCGTCTCGTAATGCCCGGATCAATTACACTCTTGAGATAAGACGTTCTCTTGAAAGGAAGGCACGAAGAACTCGATATCCACAACACCGCGACGGATGTTTCGTTCCCCAAAGAGTCGGATGCTCATCTTGTATCGGACACCGACAGAATCGATTATGTGTGTCCTAGCGCACGATGAACAAAGGAAGGGAGAGAAAGAAGTGAAGAAGAACGAAGTGAGAAAAAGATGTCACGGTGGCGAGAGTAGATTCGATTCTGTCCGACTTTGAGGCTCCTCGAGAGATCCGGATCAAGCAGAACGACCCAAGGCTTCTCTGCCCGAGAAAACGTCCTCTTCCTTTCCTTTCAGTGTTCTACGTACGTGCCACGAATATATACGGCCATCTTGCAAGAAGATCAAGGGGGGTGTATAAGCTCGAAGTAAATCCATCGGTCGGGCTTAGTTATGTAAAGTCCTGCTCTCTACTCGCGACCTGGTGTTGCTTCGCGCTTCTGACTTGCAAATCTACGGTTCGCCTTTGCGAAGAATGCTTTAGTCCTGTCGTTTCTAGTGTGGAATCTCCTGGCGGTGCTGAAGACGAAAGATTATACTCTAAAGTGTGATTTACATCGCATGCTTCGTGTGGATTTAGAATTGTTTTCTTATTTCTGTTCGTATGGAAGTTCATTAAGAATTCGTTGTTCAAAAATCTTTTACATATTACTAGAATTTTTCCAAAGTATTAATCGACAAGTACTTCTATGTATTTGTAGCTTTTATATCGAAGAAGTATCATTTTCGTGTCCGTTTAGATCGGTCTTCACCGTGAGCAAGTAGAATAGATCAGCGATGTATCAGTCGTGGATGAATCCTCTTATAGAAGGCGATCGCGATGCGTATGCTGCGTTTATTTGCGTGACAAATGAAGGCGATTAGCGGACGGTTAAACGAAGGTGGCATCGATTGTGATAACATTAACGAGCAATTCGGGAAACTCGATCACAAAGCGGTCGAATTTGTCGTGCCGCTTGACTTCGTCCCCTTTCAAAACATTCCACCAATTGCGGTGGACAGAAATTGATTTCCTGCGCGAATGCGGTAAGCTTCGAAACAAGAACGGCCGCAGGCAATTACTTCATGACAAATAATAACGCGACGTACGGCACGTTCATCATTATCGTGACTGAATTCGCAATCGTTCGACATGTACCGCTTCGGTAATAGGTCAGAACGTAATCCTGACTGCCGTGATTATAACTCATCCGCCTTTCAGAAGCAATTGAAATTCATTGATGAGTAATACGAAATAACATGGCAGAAAAATATGCATAGATTGTATGTATAATTTCTCCATAATTAATTCTATTAGATATTTAATATGTTAATAATCTATTAAGACTACAGGTGAACTGAATTTATATACGTTTTATGATTTTCATGATACTTGGTGAAAAATTGTATAAAAGTCAATGGCATAGTTAATCTTATAACAATATTTTAAAATGTTCAAATAAGTAGATAAATATTTAATCTTCAATGCAAACAATATGAATTTGGGGTTTGTTGATTATTATAATATGGGGTTGGTATAATACGATATTATAATATAATACTATAACATGATATTATAATATGGGGTTGGTTGATAGTTGCGTATTAAATTTGAAAAATTGCTTCCGCGTAAGAAACCAAGAATATAATTTATCACGTTTCGTCTCTGCGATCTTGATATTTTAATCTGTTCCACTGCAGATCGTATTTTATGATTGAACATTGTGTTCCATTCATAGCGATCGATAACATTTTACTGCAAATTATGTTTCGTTACAGCGAAGCAAGTTTACCTGAAAACTACGTCGTACATTTTACTCACTATAACCAAGATAGTTATTCTTCGATACTATTGCTTGGCCAAACATTGCTATATGTATATTAATACAATTAAAGACAGCATCGAATGTGAGTGTAGCCGGGAATTTGCTTGCTGTTTCATCAAAGCGAGTCTCAGCTGGGTTTCTACGGGATTCTACGGGCGATGTCGATCAGTATCAGTTATCTCGTCCCTTTCTTCCGACTCCTCGGCTACGTCTACGCGCTGCAAATCACTTTGATATCCCACAGGGAGTATAATGAAGCAAATCCACGGAACCCTCGATCATCAGCTAGATTGAGGCTTGACCGGGTTTCTTCGTCGCCTGATTGCGAGGATGTCAAAGAAAAGAGAAAGTTCTCTTCTCTCAGACGTAACGAGCGGTAGTTTTTGTGGTCGTCTGATACTCTTGGTGAATCGGCTCCCTTCATTAAAGAAACTGGCGCCAATCGAATTTGCGATTTTGCACAATTCTTCTTGCCTCTATTCAGATACTTTTCAACAACTTCGTTGTTCCACCATTGTGAAATATTTTTAATTGGAGGAGAAATTCCATGAATTTATTATCACAGGGTATTTCTTTTTACGTATAATATTTTATTATAAATGTACGCGACAAATGAGGGTTGACGTACAGTAAGATTTATGAAAGATTATAACGATCCAACGTGGTAATAACTCGAACAGTAGTCTCAGAGGATTTTGACCACGCGCCGAGACAATGGGTTTTCGCCATGGTTTCTGTTTCTGTCGACCCTTTTCTTCCCTTTTACAACCCTCTTCCTGTTATGTCCCTTAAAACTATGTGAGAAAGAACTGAAAATGTTCTTACGATAATACGCTCAAACACACGTGTCGTTTGAACTAAAAGTAATATTTATCTACAATGACGCCGCTGTAATCTTTTATACCTTCTGCTTTTGTTTGTCTTCGTGAATGTAATTTTCTATTGTGTAACAGAAGATGCTGATGGCGATGTTCGCCTTATGCAAAGGCTAATTCTTTCAGTGGAACGTTTCCTCTTTTATTAAAACTACTTTCCACGGGATACAAGTGTTCGGGCGTTTTTCTCGTGATTTTCACCTAACTGCGTGCATTTAATTAAGAAATTCCGAGTGTTCGTTCTATCAAGAAGGGAATGCTGAATTACCGCTCGCTTCATCGAGCCTTTCTCACCGAATCAATGGAACTGTACCTCTTACATGAAAGTAACATTTCTCGATGATGTTCCACTTCTTTATTTATTTACTTTATTAATACGGATCGAATATTTATTCGAAAGTTGGATTTTATTTCTGCTAAAATACTGAATCCGTGATTCATACTATAGACAGACAGAATTTCACGATATTCAAACTATTAACAGCGGGAAAAACCGCTCGTTCGAACGCGAACATTCGTTATTGGTGATTTCATGCGAGCTTACACAATGAACTATCGGCTGTGAGGCGATTGTGTCGGCGATTGTATTGGCGAGAACTGGGTGAAACAAAGTTAGAAACTTGTCAAAACACACTTTATGCGAGTAATTGAAACGAGCAATGTAGCGGAACGATTCTTGAAGTGTCGTGAATTCCCACCCGGTGGCCGGGAAATCCACGTCACTGATATTAATCCGAGACCTGTTTGTTCGACGTATCTCGGATTAGCCTCCATTTCTGGTATCGCTTTGCCGATCGCCAGCCATTCCCGCCCTTATCACACGATCTCAAATCCGTAGCACTTAATGGATACAGAGAGCAAGCTTCTCCGCCAGGATCCAAGGAAATTATCTCTGATTTCTTGATTTCTGATTTTATTGACTTCTCTGCCTCGACGATCGTTCCGTTTCTTTGTGAATCGATGTCTATCTTAATTAGATTGTAGAATTCTAGAACTTCCACAATTTTCATCTTTATATCTTCTGCAACTAAAACATTTCAAGCCTTCTGTATCTTTGAATTAAAAAATTTCTAATTCTCGAATTTTCAAGCTTTCGAACGTCTTGTTCTTTGTTCTTCAAATATTCAAGTTTTCAGACTTCTACAATTTCAAATCGTTGATTTTATACATATCCAAACTTTCCGACTTTCGAATATTAAAACTTTTTAATTTTCAAATGTTCAAACTTTCAAATTTTCAAACCTTTTAACTTTACATCGACTGACGAAGAAAAACTTTATTAGAAACCTTTACAGCCCGGAAACGCAATTTCGAAGCGTTATTCTCTGACGTAGTGACTTTATTCCAGTACTTAAAAGATTCAATATCTTCTAAATTTATAATAACTCCCCAGAGAGAAATATCATTAGATGCTTCTTTCGTTTTATAACTTCATAACGTTTCCACACGGAATCTCATAAACCCCTATACACCCTTCGTTATTTACCGCATTATCTCTTTCCAACTCACCGCTAATGAATACCTCAGCGATGCTCGGCTTGCTCAGAGCGACGAATCCTTTCCGTAAGAATATCGTTTAAAGAAAAGAAGTTGCAGTCTGAAGAACCTTCTTTTTGCACCTTTACTGCCACTCTATTCCTCTTCTTCATCGGTGTCCATCTCGAGGGTAACAGATTACTAGACTCTTGAAATTCATCCGACGATGACTCGGCGGCGGATATACTCTAAGGTAAAGCCATTAGAGGCGTCTGGAAGGCGGCAAGACGTCGGAAGAAAGTTTCTTGTTACTCGAGAGGTTCGTGGACCGAAGTGGATCGTAAATGGGCCGCGAGAGAATTGAATGCATTCGGAAACAACGATTCGCTTTGATTGTGTCGATGCAGGCGCAATTCCTTGCTCGGAGAAAAGAGAAGCGTACGCACTTGTGCAAACGTGCACAGGTTCACAATTCAGTACATTCACAGGTTCGATATTCCAACACTCCTAGACATTTCTTATAAATATATTTTATATATCGTACGAAACATTTAGAAATTATATCAGCATTTCTATGAAACTCCATTGTTATAATTATATAGAGAAAGTTTGGATGAAACAAATCTGAATATATATATATAGAAAGTAAAAATTGCAAAGATCACAGGAACTGACAATTATCCATTATATTCATAAATTCGATATTTAGTGAGAATATACTTAATACTTATTATATGTTTAATATTAAATTAGATGCTGTTAATTCTACATTCATAAGTCACATGCAAAATCTATCGACGATTTTATGTAACAGAAAACTATCCGTCGATATAAGTTTACCCATAAAAGAATTCAATTTATCGTTCAGGCAATTATACGCGTCTGGCGAATGCACTCATCACGAAATCAATTATTTTATTCAATCAGAATCAAGTCGTTCGTATATGATAAACCCTGTGAATTTAATTTTCCCCCAACCAACTGCAATTCGCGATCCATGGACAATAATAATTCCTCGAGAAATATTCGACAACGCGTTGATCAATGGAGAGTTCGCTGTTCGAACTCTTTTAACTTGAAAAGGACTCGTTTTCCCTATGTATCGTAAAAACTAGCACGCGCGGAGGACTTTCAAAAGGCTTTGTGTCTGCTCAACTCGTACACGAGTCGTCGAGAAGAAACTCTGACGGAAGTTTAACTTCAAATGCGTCGAATATGAAAGCTGATATTGTTGCAAAGTTTCGAGATTTCTGGTACTCGTTCATTTGTTTCTACTTCTATTTCCTCGTGTTCCACGAAGCTTTCGATTTTCTTGTGGACTTGTCGTCTGATTGGACCGCCTTTTTGTACAACACAGACCAGAAACGACGTTCAAGCGAACAATAGAACTGGATTTCCTAAAGAAGGAAACCGAGATTCTTTTTGTTCGCGGGAACGGCGTGATTCGTTCGTCGAATGGACCAGGAATTTAGAAAATGGAAATACGGTGTCATTGACTTTGCACAGACTGTATCGAGAACGCACGTGGAAATTGTAGATATTTGGAATTTTCTCGTCGGCGATAACTTTAACACCGCGACCGTGCAACGGGAATTTTATACGCGGGAAATGCGGTCACCACCGGCATTTTTCTCGATATTACAACTTTTATAGCCCATGCCACAGCAAATAGCGTTTTTGCCATTTGTCGAAAGCCCCGAATGGACAAATGAACCGCCAGGAAATTTTCTGCCGTTCGGTTCCTTGATGTATTCCACGTTAGCTTTTCAGAGACTCCGTGAGTTTTGCAACGGTCGTTTCTCAGACTTTTCCTACTCAGGATGTACTTTAGGCTTTAGAGACTCTTCCGAATCTAGAATCGAATAGCAAATTGCTCGTACAGAGGCGAAAAATATTCCTAGAGTACGGAAACTTTAAAAATTTTCTTCAGCGACGAATATATCCTTTTCGATGTCATGGATATTCTTTAGACGAATAGAATTATTTTGCAATTTTACCAATCTCTTTGAGTGGTTCTGAATTAATCAGTGTTCAATAGCCTTCCAATTCGACTCTTTGACAGTTCGCACGATTTTCGTGAATATTTGATCCCTAAATGAATTCTTTACTATTGCTTCCACAAAGAGAAATTGGAAAAAGATTGAAAAATAGATGAAGTATTCGTCAAAAAGGGGGAATATACGAAGACCATACGGGAAAGATATGACCAGTTAAAATTTGTTAAATTTATTTACTAAGATATTATGTAATTATAAAGAAAAATGAGTTGCTATGTGGAAAGATAAGATACATTTTAGAATCAAGTGGTTTGAGCAATTTTAAATAGAATAACGGAATAATTATCGCTGTATAATTTAGCATGCTTCTTTACTGTAGCCTTTATATCTTTTTATGAGACATTCTAAGTTTAGATCAGATTCTAATAATTCCAATAATATTTTTATCACTAATATACATGATGTATTTTTTTCTTTCATAAGTAACGTGGAACTGTGATCAGATAAAATGCATTCCCTTCTTTTTCCTGTGAATTCGTGTATCGATAGTGACTTCAACTGATAGTACGAATGACCTCGCAAGAAATATGGTTCGTTTCGCGTATTGAGCCAGGCTATTCGCATAATTTACCTATAAATATCAGGCCTGGATAACGTGCAATTTAGCGACGAATTTGCACCGGAAGACTTATATGCATGCACTTACGTAAAATGCATTTCATCAGCGAGGCAAAGCTATTATTCAGCAGAATTTTTCTAATCGAAACGTTGGAGTACGATGATTTGTCTCTGAATAATGCGAACATTCGTTAATGATCGTTGCATACTTTGGAAATAATCATTTGATATTCATTTATTAATGAACGATTTGATATGGATTAACTCTCAGTCGATTTTGCAATTCTTTGAACTCCTTCAATCTTTCAAATTGCCAACATAGATTAATCTTTAACATTATTATAGATCGAAATTGATCAATGGAAAAGCACAAGTGCATTGATTATCAAAAACTGGGATTATCAAAATACGTTCAGTTTTTATACGTTTTTATACGTTCAATTCAGAGAATCTTGTTACAAAATTCGCGAACATTTGCGAACATGTACAGTAATGTTTCTATTGGAATATAAAAATAATTGCGATATAAATGGTTATTGACGAATTGTAACTATGTCATGACTATTTTTGTGCCAGCAATAAAAATGCTTTAGTCATCGAAAAAGTGTACAACAAAATTTGAAGCACGATTATTCAGAACATCTGTATATATTTAATAGTAAAAATATACAGAAAAATGATTGTGATCTGTGATATTCCCATTGAATAACACATAGATTTCTCTATTAGAAATTAATTTCTTTCGCAGTTTCTTCAAATCAAAGATTGTGCCACTTGCGTTACTTTTCTTTCAAAGCTCTCCTAATTTCTATATTTCGTAAATTGAAATTTACAAATGTTTAATTTCATTGAATCATCGTAACGAATAGATATCCAGGAAATTCGCAAATATACGCGCATGTTCGTGTAAATTTGTTTTCTGCTTAAAATATTCACGATGATAGAGCGTAGCCTGGTCGTAGTTTTATCATCGAAAACGAAAGACGATTGTTGAAGTTACGGGCAACAGAGCTGATCGATTACCATCCGAGGTAAAAATATTTATGGTGTAGTAAAAGTTGCAATTGCAACGGGCGTAGCCTCCAAAGTGGACAGGAGAAATAGAGAAGGAAAAGAGTATGGAGGATAAAAGGAGGAGGTTGGACAAGGACGAGATACGATAGGCGAGTTTTTCTTGTTGTTGGTTGATAGAACGGTGATGAGAAAGAAACGAGGGAGAGAAAGAAAAGAATAGACGAGAAGAAAGAGAGAATAAAAACTAATAGAACGGAAGAGATAAAGGATGGATGGAAATCGTTCCGTTTTGTGTTCACTTGGAAATCTTTTTATACCGCGTTGTTCTTGTCGTTGTTAATGGCGACGTCCCTTTTTAATTTATCCGGAAATATTTCACGTCTGACTACAAAACTTTTCTCGTTAATTAATTCATTCAAATTATAATTCTACACTTGAGAATCAGATTCAATCGAATCTTTTCAAATAGAAAAAGGACGATACTTTTTGTATAAATTCCACGATTAAGAGATTGTAGTTCGCTAGCTTAGATTTATAAAAACTACTGTATTTATATGCACGTACGAAGAAGTGAAAGATAAGAAGGGGAAGGGGAAGGAGAAAAGGAAGGAAAGAAGGAGGGGAATATATAACTCAACTTCGAAAAATGTGAGTCAGTGATAACACGGCTTTCAATTTCAAAATTAATTATCGCCGCTCACGTGTAACAAAAAACGAAGGAAGAAAGAGAAAGATAAACGAATAACAGAGCATATTTGGACAACCTCTTGTTTCTTCTCTTTTCTTCAGCCTCCCCCCCCTCTCTTTCTCCAGACAACATACCTTCTCTTTAATTATGGCAATGCAAATTTATTCGAGCCTCTTGGCTTTTTCGCGCAACTCCTCTCGCGATAAAAGCCAAGAGAGAACTTCTGTCCGCTTACAATGGTCTCTTGTTGTAGCAAAAGTGTCTCGAAGAAAGTAATTAAACGAGCACCACCCAGGACGGATATTCGGAGATGTTCAGCGCGAACGGATCTCTTGATAAATATTCAGCGAATCGCCTAAGAGATTGAACGACTGTTTAAACTAAAAGGCCTCGTTTCACAGTGTAATTGCTCCCACTTGCGATTATAGAAAGCTTTCTAAAAACCCGCATAAAGCTCCAGGTCGTACAAACTTATCTAATTTATATGTAAATTCCTCCTCTTATTTATCAATCGTGACCGTTTCTTCTAAATTAAAAGTAAAGAAACCATCGTTATTGCACGGTATATAATTCCATTTGACTGGGGCCTCTCTCGAATAAATTCCAGAATACAGTAATTCAATAAGACGTTGAAGAAGACCTAGTTTACCTTCACGGAAAATAGAACCGCGAGCGTGTCTGAATTCTAGAAAAATCTTCTTCCCCTCTCAGTGGAATAGAATCGCGAACGTACGCAGGGAAATGATAAAAGTCAAACGAAAGTGAAGCAACGAGATCTTGTCGGCCAGGGGAACGAGGACGTCGCGGAGAAGGAGAATATGGCTGTTTCGTTTGTTTGACAAGGGAGTCTGACACGAGGAGTATTATTCTACTGTGTGTGTTTCTCGAGCCTATTTCAATAGATACGTTACTCTGGGGGATTCATGGGTGAAAATGCAAAATCATTCCTCCGTCCTGGATATCCTGAAGCTCGGCTCCCTTTACGACATACTCTCAAATAGTAATTACGAAATTATTACCAGCCATTTCGATGATCACACATCCGCCGGCCGGCAGTACGGATCGATTCTTCGTTCACCCAGTTTTTCCCTGGTCTTGGTGCGATTCTACATCTACTTTCGATACCTTTTCTTACCACCGATTCAATCTAAACTTAATGTTTAAGGAATTGGACGTGCACTTTGGTAAGAATCTTCTTCCGCCACAGGCGATTCGAATTTTAAGTTTTAGTTTGACTCGGGTACGACGAGGAAAATACTATTCTTTCTCGACGAATTGTAAGTTTCATTTAATTTATTATAAATAGACCGGTTGTTTTTATGCTTAATTCTATAATTTCATGTTTTTGTAAAAGATAACGAAAAAATCGAAACGAAATACAGACTTACCTTGTGAATATTACAATGATTAATTTACATGTATTTGCATACTATATGTATTCTATGCATTTCTGTGTCTTTAAATATTCCATAAATGCATAAAAATCCACAGTGTAGATATGAATTTCAAATATCGTGTAAAGATTGCAAATATGCTTTTTACTTGTAAAGCACTCGAAATCAAGGGTTACGGAGAATTTTCGCGTGAAATTTTGTGGCGATGAGGCACTCGCCTTCATGTTTGCTTTGCTTGTTGTCGAAGTATCGTTTTACATCCTCCATCCTTTTCACCTCATTTTTCCCCAATCCTAGCGTTGATTTTTCTCTCTTTCTCTCCTTTTGGCCGCACTAAACCTCATAAAAATTCGTAGCGTTTTACGGTAGCCAGTTGGTAACTTGATCGGCCCTGAACTCGATCTCTCGTTTAACGTTGGACGATCCTCGATTTAGCGGGTATAAATTTTACCTCGTCCTTTGCACTCAACTTTCTCACGATTCCTTTTTCCCAGTTCGTACAAGATTCGACCTTCACTTTCGCGGCAAATTCAATCGACAGCGGCAGCGCAAATGCAATCTTCGAATAAGTTCGTTCTACATTAGGTATCGATATAAGGAACTCGAGATTGGTAGAACTCCTCGTTTTTCACGTTCAATTTCTACTAGTAAATATTATGTGAAAAAGTACAAGGTACACATAAAATGCTGCGTACTTATAAAGTGCAAAAGTTACTTGACCTTTTTAACCTATTTCTAAAATACAAATCTCAGAATTTTGTAGGTCGGTATACTGCAAAAATTTCGCATAAATATAATCCGTTTTCACTAACGAGCACAATTACTTGCAAGAGCTTTTGATTCTTTAAAAAAAAATTTCTGTGTCATTTTGAAAACAATAGCAGATTATAGCTCAGCTCTCAACGAAAATAAATTTACTTATTTCCACTGCTAAATTCGCGTCATTTAATTAATATAACCGTAACGCCCTTACCAGAAATTAAACTAGTACAAACTAATATTGGAACGGAGTAAACCTCCAGCAAAGCAAATTCGATAGAACGAACAAAAGCATCGAGTTTATGAAACTATCTCACAAGAATCTACGATGAGCTCGATAGAAAGAAGAAGACGAGTTCGATAGAAAAGAGCAAAATAATCTATCGTGTGCACTAGTGGTCTAGCTAGGTTAGCACGCATTAGGAATCAATTAATAGTTCGTTTATTTTGGTCTGGTCTGGTGTAATGCGAGAAAAGAGCGGAGAAACAGTCAGAGCGAGATAAAATGATTAATCACCGTAGTTAATTGGGCCCTTACAGAGAGCAGGCTTTTGCGCGTCACGCCATCAGCTACGAAAGAGTAAGAGAGAGGGAGAGAGAGACAGAGGAATTATTAACGACACCGCTTCGCTCGTGGACAAGCACGATTTCTCCCGTATTAAACGTGAGAGATTTTCCTCAACTGTTCGCCCACGAAACAGTTTTATTTGTCGCTTTATCCTGTTTCGCTATGCAGAAGGATTTAGCACAAAGGAGATTAATTTATCGAGCAAATATTATCGCAGCCTTCAACGACATTCGCTGAAATTTAGTGCTACACAAACGATAGATTAAATACCAGTAAGAATTCCAAAATCAATGATTTTCCCTGGGATAACGGATTCGATAAATCCTGTTGCGTTTAAAGGGTTTCACATCTTTCCAAATTTTAAGATATATTACGTCAAATATTACGTGTGTTTCCATATTGTCGACTGTTGGAACCTAGGAGTCCTTTCAGGTCCAGTTAAAAAGGATTGAAAGTAAGAGACGTTTGATCGCCAATTCGCGTAATATTATACCTCGTGTTCGTTGTATACTATTCGTGCGCATCAATTACGTCAAATGTAAAAAATGTGTATTATAATGTTATTATTGCGGTCAGATCCATCTCCGTAAAATGGCGATTGGTCAAAAGATAGGAAGAGGAGTAAAATATTGAGATAAACGATTGGATATTCGAACGAAGTTTTTAGAAGGAAAATTTGAGTTTTGCAAATGGTGTAAAACCAGAGAGACGTGGAAAATCCCAGGTATGGAGGAAACGATGATGTGAATAAATCGAAGGTGATTGCTTCGTTTGTTAGGATGACTACTTCGTATATTTTCCAGAAATCTCAAGCTTGGGGTGTTCTGCGACCCTATAACAGTCCATTATTTCGTTCAACTATGTAGTCGCGTGTACTGACTTCCATGAAAATAGAAGTAATTGATTCAGAGCGTCTATTCTCTGAAACATTTCTCAATATTCGACTTGAACATTGGAGCTTAAGAAACTTGCTACTGCTATGTTACCGTACCGTAGAATCGTCCTTCGCGTCAAACGATCAAAAATTATTCACCACGGATTTACGAACCTGCCGTTCCAATAATGGTGGGTGTGTTTACTCGGTTTCTCGAAGGCACTCTGCAGCAAATTCCTCGATTTTTCCTTAACACCCTGTACGTGTCGGTGAATTTATTATTGTTGCCCGTTACATAGCAAATACGAGGAAAAATTTTCCATCGGGGCAGGGAATAAAAGCATGGTAACTGTTTGGCGAGAGGCGTTGACCTCGTGTCGGTTGAACGTACAATTGGTTTTCACGGTGAGAATAGATCGTGGCGGGTAACCGGGGTTTCCAGACAAAATTCAACGATTTTTACGATGACCATCTACGAATCGATCGTTGAGTCACAGCGCATTTGTGGTAGACAGTAGATAGGGAAGAAAGGAATAACGGCCGATTATAGCGATCGGAGTACTGCGAGAAAAGTTTAGGAGGTGAAAGCGAAATGGGACGAGCGGCCGGGTAAAGTGCGATACCGAGTGCAAAGTTGTCGGACATATGTGGCGGAAGTGTTGAAAGACACGGGCGAAGTGTCCCTCCGTCGTTCAGCCGGAAGCTTTTATCGTTCGAAACGTCGGCTGGCAACTTTTTCTTGTCGACCGAGCAAAAGCGACGTCGATTGTGTCTTCACTCGCGGATACTTCTGCCCGCCTCTTCCGGTCGATTAATTTTTATCGATTAGTTGGCTTTCTCTTTTATTTTCTATATTTTTTTTCCATTGTTGAACGGTCGTGCAAGGAACTGCTCCGAAGAGAAAAAAATATACACGGGAACAAAGAGAGAAAAAGTGGAGGTTTTTGCTTTGCCGACCGAATTGCTTCGTTATTTTCGATGGCTAGGAAAGCGAAGGATCGAAACGGCCAGGAATCTAGGTTGAAAAGATTTCCACGATAAATTTTGTTTCATGTCCGTGATTTTTAGTTTTCGAGTTGCTGTTAGAGTCACGATTTTGTTCGGGCGATGGGCAATCGATATTTCGAGGACGTGTAGACGATTTATCGTTGAGTGACGCGTTACTAATGTCGAGTCGTGCGTCGGTTGTAGATCCTTGCCAAGATTAAGGGAAGCGCCTGTTCCCGCGATTCATTAACGTCTCTGGAGAACAGCGTGACGACAAAATCGAGTTTACTACGCAATCTACGGGAATTTGGTGTGTCTGTCATTTCACTTTGTGATTGTTCAGCATTAGATCACAGACATTAATCTGGAATACTTACTCCCATTTCCCTTCTCTGTATACTTGCATCAAGAGTAATATTAAATGCACGAAGTTATTTTTTAATTAATCCCTCGCGCTATAAATATCAAATTAAACTCTTAGTACGTATTATAATACCGATTTAATAAAAGCACATTGAATTAGCGATATAGTTTAGCTTCAACTTTAATAATATTAATTCAAATTCTTCAAACCTGAGAAGTATCGATGTTAGTTTGTTCATATTTTATTTTCGACACGCTGTGTTGCAATATTAAATAATTAAAATTGACTTAAGCAAATATTCTCATCTGAGAGCGTTATTATTAGGAGACTGGTGGAAGAAACAATTTTTATATAATTATGGACTAAGAAACTTAAGATTTTTCAAGATAACATATCATAATTTTTATGTGATTATTCTCATTCCTTGTTAGGTTATTATATGTCTAGTTATTATATGTCTAGGTTATTATATGTCTGTTATTATATGTCTTAGGTTATTATATGTTCGCATTGCCTCATTCATCCTAAAGAGAAGATAAAAAATAATTTATACGGCTAGTAGAATGATACAAATAAAAGTGTATTTTGTCAAAATAATAGCCTCTAAAAATCGTATATAGCTGCGGGAGTAATCTCTAGACATTTCTCGTTTGGTTGAATTCAATTGTATTCCAGAGATTTCCTGTTGTCGTATCCAGAAAGGTGCGTATCATTAGCATAACAGAAAGCCTAACGAAGATTCATTGTTAGACAGATCTGAATCCAACCGTGATTTAGCGGTTCTTGTTAATTACATTCCGGTTGTCGGAACTTCGGACTGATTATTCCGATAGACAATAATAATCGGCGGTGGTGTACGGGAGCTTGGTGGGTTGGATCCATCGGAGCTAGGCGAATTTCGCGATTAATCTCAAGGAGAATCTAATTAGTCCGCGAACAATACCCGTGACGGAGAGAAACGACGTGGATAGTAGCAACCTGCGTCGATCAGTCATTGCTAGCTTGTCAGCTGGCAACCTAGATCGCTTTTACTGACTTCGTTCTAATCTACTCTTCGTTTGTTCTGCCCTCGATCATTCATTCTAACGCGTACCCTTGTTTCATGAAGGCAAAAACTTGAGTGGGAAGAGCCCTAAGAAACTCTGTTTCTTTTTCCATCGAACTTCATATTTTATCGTTAATTAATTTCATAACGTCAAATACATTGGAGTTCTCAAAGATCTCAAACTTTTTATTTATCGTAATGGTTTCTGTCGGCTTTCGTATGAAACAATTTTCTTAATCTGCCAAAACTTGTACGAAAATTAGTCATTATTCGGTCGATAACCTAATATTAAAAATTGTCTTCGATAAAAATCAGTGACATTGTAATATTATAGATTAAGCTAATTTCTCTCGATATATTATCTCTTCTTTTATTAGATTAGTAGAAATCTCTCAAATATTTTGTAGTATCGGAAAAAGGATAGGATTAGGATAATTTAGATTTGTAAAATTCTCCTAATACTATTTATTTAAGATAAGTAAAAATAACAGAGATTAATTGGACAGAGAACGATAAATGTTCAACTTGAACTAAAACACAAAAGTCTTATTCCGCTCAAATCACTCTCGCAACTCTATAACTCTAACAACTCGATCTCTCTACAACGCTAGCAACTCTACAACTCTCGTCTTCGGCATCTGCACTCGCACGCTCTCGCTTATCAACTCATACTGCACGCCTTTTGCATTCGTTCTCGCTAGCGTCTCAACTAACTCTACCCTTAGCGTCTCTTTGTCTTTTCTCGTCCCATCGAACACGTGTCCCGAAACCCCGTGGCCAGGGTCACGCAGGCTCTTTCCACAAAACTGTCCACTTGAAAGGACCGACGACACATTGATGTACTCGACGACGTCACGGCTCTCGCCACTTTGTATACGGTTCGACCGATATCTTGGGCCTTTTGCCCACGATACTACAATTTTAATGGATACTTTAATAGATAATAGATACTATATTTTATAAAAAATCATCTTCCAGTTCTTCCTTTTATAGTGAATGAACGCAGTAATAGAAAAATAAAATTCAACTTTTGTCCATTGTAGTATACCTCGCAAATAGGTTTCAATTGTTCTTATTCATTCCATAGCCTTATTCGTTCCTTATCTATCTAAGCTCCACAAAATTTTCCTAGCGTCGCGATATTCACCGTTAAATAGTTAAGTCACATGTAAATCCCCTTAAAATTCAGGATCGTTTCGAATGTGGCGGATGCCTATCCCAACCGCATGTAACAAAAGCTCGCACGTTGGTGTACCGCGATAGCAACTATAGGTCGACAAGTTTATCGATGGTTTTACGGCTGGGTCCCTTTTGCCGTGACCATTCGATTCAACATCGTCAAAGGTTTAGTACTCAGCGTGCAGGCGCCGCTTTTATTGTGCACCCCGAGTCTGCTTCCTTTTCGTTCGGACCTTCATTCGTCTCGTAGATCGCGAACGTTTAGGAAACTGTTTGGACCAGTTTCCTGTTATTTTCGTTCGTCGACTTCCTCGACTGGAATTAAATTGCTGATACAAAAGGAAATTTCGAATAAAAATTACACGTACAAAATGTATGTACCCAAAGTGTTCCATATAACGTAATAATATAAATTAGGAGATGATATTACGTTACAAAGTACATCGAAAATGAAAAATTAAATTTATTTCATACCAGACTTTGCTTTCGGGAAAATTAATACTAAATTTTTATTTAATAAACGGTAATAAATCTTGCTTATGGTGTAATATTCCCAGTCATGTTTGCTTTACTGGGTAGTGGAGAAACAGGATACGTTTGATCATTTCGAAAATTGTTGAAATTATTTTTCATTCCCATGGGTATGCACTTTACCTTTTCGTATTTTTCTATGAAATTAAATTTCTACTGTTGCATCGTGTTGTATCCTGGTTTCATTCTATGTTCTCACAAGTCGAACAATAAACATAAACCTAAATAGAAATATATTAATTTACAGAGATGTCCATTAACCGTAATATTTTTTCTACGTTTTCGATTTATTCATGTGAAATCATCCCCTATATTTTGTAAAATCGCAGAAACATACATCCTTTTTATTTTCCAATATGATATCTTTAAATAATGTATAACCAGTAATAAATTATTGTACATTTAAGAACAATTAATTACGAAACCGTTAATGAAACTCCTAATAAAAAATTTCAATTTCATTAAGCCGACGTATTAAATTTCAGAATCGGTACAGAGATATCTTTTTCGCTCTACTTTCACATTAATTAATCGGTCGTCGATGAGCCAACTTTAAAATTATCGTATAGATTTATTAATTAAGAGATAGCTGAACCACGCAGGTACATGTGTCCAGCACGGCTTGATTCGCTGCTGGGTTTAAATTAGCGAGATCAAACATAATTAAGCGCACGGCCCGATTTAATCTTCGTCGAGGAACCCGTTGAATGATTTCACAATACTGTAACGTTGAGAGAATATACGCTGAGGCTGGATAGTGGTGGATATTAATGTTTCATTTACACGGCTTAGTGCACCCTATAATTATATCTGGGACCGTGATATACACAGCTTTCATTGTATTTGATGCATCACACATATGTCTTGTTTGGGAAACGAGTTGCAATCTCTCTTGGAATTACTTTATTTCACTAATAATTTTGTTTTGTATAAATTCGATGTCCAAATTACTTTTAATTAAAATAGTAATGTACGGTAGGAGGTGATTAATCGTGGTTGTAAGCGAAAGTACCGTTTTGCTATGACAGAAATGGAGCAATTAGTAATGTGCCATTTATACAGCATATACTTCATGATTATATCTGCAATTGTGAAATGCATGAGTTTCATTCAGTTAGATGTTCTATATGCCTTTTTCAGAATTATTATATTGTATTAATAATTATTAAATACCATTTTTAATTAAGCCATTTAAATGGTACTAGTATATATAATTTTTGCATATCTAATTTTTATCTAAATTTCAACACGATTTTCAAAGACACAAGGATAAAATATTTGATCTATTTTGCTTAATACATTTCTATAAATATATTTAAGAAAATACAATTCTGAAAGACAAAAGAAAATCATGTTTCCTCCCCTGGGCTTAATCAACTCGCCCCTCAAGAGTTTAATGGGGAAAATAAATAAATAAAAAGTACTACAACGGCAAAAGACGATTAATCGTGGTTATAAAACGAAGCACAATTTTACGATGACAAAAGAGAGGTATAATTAGTAATTCCAAAGGAGCTTAATTTCTCCGAATGAAAGTTTCGCACGAGTCGCTGTAGCTACTCGTGTGAAAACTTTCCAGGCAGTGAAAGTTCGCCGCTCAGCAATTTCGCGTTCGAGAAATTGATTGGAATATCTCGAGACTTGCAGATTGAAACAGAGAAGTTTCATCAATGTTGAAGGGAAAAGGACAGATCGTGAAATTTCTCCAACTTTCAATTATGGAAAAAACACGGTTAAGAATCGGACGATCAAAATTCGTTTTCCTTCCCGAGAGTAAGATTAAAAAATCATTCCTCGTTGGCTACCGCTCCTCTCCGATCTCTGTTTTGTTTCTGCTTTGTATCAGGAAGGAAGCATCGAGCTTGAAATGCTCGAGCTCGAGATGCAACTTCCTTGTAAAGGGCCGTCTTTGAAGTTGAAATTTCCGAAGTTGTGCCAGAGAGAAACGTGGTCGAACTTGTTGCAAATATTAGGGGCGAAAGCGAACGTAGATAATAACCGTTTCTGTAACGATAAAGAGGTTCATCGTTTCGGAGAAATTCTCTTTCTCCCTGTTCGAGTCGCGTATAAAGAAGTATAAATTAAAATGACTCCGTCTAAGCCTGCTTTACTTCATCGGCCATAACTAATTAAACACGGTCTTCATCACTTGCTGCGTTCGATCGTTTAAAAATGTAAATAACCTTGCTTTCTGTACCGCAACGAGCTGCAAATTACGAAAAATGGAAGACGAGGAGAATGATTAAGGCGAGCGAAGAAAATCACTGAGGAATGATGAATAGAAGATAAAGAAAGTCCTGAGAGCGATGCGCGATTCACAAAACGGCGTCGATTCTTTTTGAAAATTTTCAACCTTTATATCTAGAAGCGGTCGCAAGATTTGTCTGTATGGAAATCAAAGGTGAATCACGCTGGCTGACGCTACTACAACCACCGCGTCAAAGCCTCTTTTGTTCTCCCGTATGAAAAGTCGTTGAAATAGTCGCCAGGCGAAGTGGAGGTACACGTACAATTTTGGATCGACACGGTAAAGTTGCTTTCGAAATGGCTGGGTAGATACGACGGGATTGTTTCTGTGGTGCAAAGTCCGTTTCAAAGATCTCTCTTTCGTTTGGACATGTCGTTAGTTAAGCCTTCAAGTTTTCCATTTGATCTTAAAATTCAGACATTGAAATTTGTAATTTTAATTTCTCATTCTAATTAGATTGTTAACTTAGATGAAAATGAGTTTAAGACATAAAATGAGAGGAAAGGAAAGAGTCGACGATCGTCTAAAAGAAACCTCGCTTGCTTTCCGTGTAGACTTTGATCCGACGTTTTTCAAAAATTAATTAAGTTTCGGACTTTAGAATTTTTAACCCCGCTGATTTAATTAATTATTTTTAATTTAGATGAAAATATGCTTAAGATGCAGAATAAGGGAAAGGGATGGCTATCATTTGAGGAGGAGTTAGGGTTCCAAAGTTTTCATATCAAAGTTCATTTATAAAATAAATATTTTTAATAGGAATAGAGATAAATGTGGCGGGTAGAATGTGAAAGAAGTCGAAAATCGTTCGAGAAAGGAACAATTTAGAAGCTTACGAAGAGAGGGAAGAAACAGCTTGGGATATTCTCAAGGAATTTCATACTTTTGACAGTAATTGAAATGTATTTCCCGGTTACGGGGGAAAATATGGGTGGATTTTTTCCTGGACGTTCAGGTTCGCCCGATAATGCCACGGTATCTCAACGGTAACGGATGCGAAATTCTCGCCGCACCAACTTCCCTGCGATTTTCTCCTTTCCTTCATCGTTTCCACGGAATTTATGCGAAACGCAAAACTTTCCGCTGATGGTGGGTATACTTTGCCTTGGTGTTCTTGAAAATGACGAGTTACTTTTCTTGAAAATAAGTAAAAAAAAAAAAAAAAAGAGAGGAAAAAAGGAACAAATAGACGAATTAAAAACGATCGAAATCATGCCTATACGTTGAATTACAAACTAATACATGGTAAAATGTTTGCTCTTTGTCACTCATAGTCAACCTCCTAATTTAGAAGGTACACACTTGCTTGAGTCAGAAGTAAATTATCGTCTAGGTATTAACAACGATTTAAACCGTATTAAGACCCTGAGATGTGTTTGAAGTCGGTTGGGAAACTTCTTGGAAGTTTATGTTTCACATCTTAAAATAATCCAGCCACATTTCTCCCTATAATCCTCTATCCGGAGAACGGAACAAACTCCATGAGTAAACTCATCTGATCCCGAGGAAATTTGTGTTCTTTCGTAACTGTAATTGAATCCGTAACATTCAATACTATAGAAACAAGGAATTTAATCAAATCACAATTCCATCTTGCGCTATAATACAATAAAAATAGCAACGTTGATTTTTTCCACACAGCTTCGCGGTACCAGCTGGGAAGTAATCAATCGTCGCGAATTTCTTTTCCGTGGTAGATCGATCCCACCTATCGAGTTTCATTTCACATCTCTTTCGAGTTTTCCTGGTGCCTTTTCCCGCCTGCGTCTCCAACTAAGTTCAGATAGTTCACGAGAGGTGCTTGATAAATTTTCTTCAGCAGTTTATAATAAGGCAGCTCATTCTGCACTTTCACCCCTCTCCCCCTTTGCTCGTCTATCATCCTCCTCTTACTCGCGTTTCGTGCTAGTCAACCGTCGACCCTGTCTACTTCTTTTTCTTCTTCGTTTCCAAGACCTTCATCTCGATCCTTTTAGAAGTAAACTCGCTCCAAATTGCCCCTAGAAATCTCATTTCCACCCCCGATACCTCCCTCCTGGAAACCGATTCTTGCCGAAAAAGGAATTACACAAAGTTACCAACGGACACGAACCTCGTACACTCTATGTCGTAGCGATACCGTGTACCCGAGTGATACGAGCAGCATGAAGAGGTCTGCGAACTCCTGCAGGTGAAAAAGAAGAGACAAGGGTCTGAGAGTGTTAACACGCAGATGAATGTGGATCAGGGAGGATTGTAAGGACGGGCTTCTTCTTTTTTTTTTTTTTTTTCTATCACTCCCTTCGAGATCATTTTCTCGATAGGGGTGACGTTCTGGAAAATTGTAGTTTGCCTAGCCTGATCCGTTCTAGGTTCTTTCATCGGTTCGTGTTTATTGAATGAGCGTCAGAACGGTTCAGTACTCTCGCTATATTTTCTAATTCGTTTCCTTAAACCAAACCTACATCCAAACCTTCACCCAAGATTAGGTTTATGGTTATGGTTAAGGTGTTGGGGTCAACGTTTGGACGAAGGTTTGGGTGATGGTTTAGACTAGAGCAAAAGAAAAAGCATCCTCTATTTTTGGCTCTTCTTCAAGCCTACAAACTTTCACTGAAATCGAAGACGCAACGATCACGATCTTTTCTAATTAACAGCAGGGGGCGATGGAGCTTGGCTATTTTAATTTAGGTAAAACAACTTCTTCTATTGAATTTTAAAAGAGCAATACTGTATTTCTATTTTATCGTAGAACATGATTTTATTTGGTTTATTTCACTCATTAAATGAAATAATATATAATTATAATTATATATATAACTATATAATACTATAACTAATAATAACATATATATGTAACTTGCGAGACAATTTAATTCAGATTCAGTGATTTTGAGGCACATTTTTTGATATTAATCTGATGAAACTAAGTTTGGAGTAGCTATAAAACGAGCAACGCAAGGGAAAATAATGGGATTTTTCGGGTAAATTTTGCACTAAGGCAGGAAGTTTGCACGCAATTAAGCCGTAGTCAAGCGCGTCAAATTGAATGTTGCTCGATTAATTTTCGTTGGTAAAATATTCGCCGGCGACTCCGCGTTGCTCTGTCTCAAGATGAAATTTAATTATGCGAGTTAGCTTCACTCGGCCACACCGCGTTTTTTTCACACTAATAGGCTTATTAGTTTGTTATTCGTAGCTCGACGCCGCTACCCGAGAAGTTTTATGCGACCACCACGGACAGCTTTAATTGGGTATCACTTCATTCCACATGTGCACCTTTTTTAGTCCTCTAGATCTCCACCGAATGAAATAATTTGTTATTCTATCGCGCACCCGTGCCACATAAACAGTTCCTGTCTTATGCTTTTATTGTCACTTGCTATTTACGAAGATCAACAACTACATCAGAAAAAAATCATAGTAAAAAGCCATAATATACGTTAAATTGATACATTTTAGAAAATTGATTTCCTATGTTCTCTAGAAAATTATTAAAACTCTTCATGCTGTAAAAATCGTAAAAATATCGTGATTACATTATGGAATACAAATTGCCTGGTCCACTAAAAGACGTAGACCATAGCGTTCGTCTTAAGAACGGGTTAATTAGGTAAAGAATAGAGGAGCGATAATGTTCGAGTGTGTGCCGTTTCACGAGCGAGCGAGTAAAGAGCCATTGAAAATAAGGCTGCATTTAGAAAACCATTGGCAATGCCGCGTCCCCGTTTTCCTCTTTAACCTTAAAACACGAAATTCTCGTTTACGAAATTCACGGAGATTGATAAGCGTTATTTTGATCTTTTGTAGGAAGTAGCTGAACACCCGTGGGACAACGCGATTCAGGGTGGAAACAGAAGGCAGAGTGAGGCAAATCCAGAACGACGGGGGAGTGTGACTGAATAATCGTGGAAACTTAAACAGAAATTCTGGGTCAAGGTGAGTTTCTTTCCATCTCGAATAACGAAATTTTATTCTTCCGTCTGGAACTCACGGTACTAGCCTCTCGCAAACTCATTATTATAATACTGTACCTTTATAATCTGTGTAAGGGTGGAAATTAATTGCCAAAGAAATTCCTTTCTTTAGAGTATTTCATATTTAATTCTAACTCGACTTCGCTTTAACATATTATCGTTTATAGTACAAAAAAAAAAAAGAAAATATTCTGCCAGAATTCAGTTTTATTTAATCGGAGCAAGATCTTCATCAGTACTTACAAATTACGATGCTTCTGGTACAATTAGCAGTACCATTTTCTACGACTACGCCGTTAGTCGAAGTTCTGTTGGAGATTTCTTCTAACTTCGCTCGAGAAGGATGCTCGAGAAGAACAGAAACTTGCGAATAAATTTTGATTGCCAGTTACGAGTGAAAGCGGGCAAGGAGGCTGGCGGTGATCATTGTCTCTGTTGCTAATTAATTTCGACTCGCCGATTTCTCAAGAAAGTTTGAACGAGGTCCGGCGTAACTTCTCACGGGACGTAACCTTAAATGAGGTAGAGAAAACACTGGTGTATAGGGGAAGAGTAGAAGAGGATAGTCGGGGCTAGGAGAGCGTGGAAATCCTAGAAAGCCTCGGGGTCAGATAGCACGCTGGCGACGGCATTTGAACTTTGTCTAAGCAGAAACAGAGTCGTTTCCGAGTTAGCTCGGATTAATTCTGAAAGTTCCATGAGGTAACCCTCGAAGGGTTGAAGTACGGGTGTCGAGCTTCCGCTCACGGGATCTCAGGGGGATGGTTATTAAATTTTGATACTCCGGATTCCTGACTTTCCCTCCTGACAAACTTGCGTCGTTTTCTACGCTACACTACCAATACTGTTGTGAAACATTCGGAATAATTTCGGCTGTCGAAAGTTTCTTAGTACGAACGAAGAGAAGTTTTGCCCGTGGCGCTAGCAAATTCTAAATGGAAGTTTTCGTTTCAAATTTCAAATGTTCCAATTTACGAATTTTCAAATTGCGAATCACCCAATTTTTAGATATTCAAATTAAAAGTTGTTAAATTAAAATTACCGAATTTCAAGTATAACAATTTTCTCAAAAAGCTTTCTAAACATTCGTATTTCCAACAATAGTCACGATAGTACGGGTAAAAGAGTAGAGTAAGAAGTAACATTAACGGCGATGAAATCTGTTCTAGCAATTGAGAAGATTTTTTCTTGCTGATCATAGCTGCCAGTTCTGAAGGATTTGTAGACAAGAAACGAGCAGATGCTAAAGTTCCCTAGAATCATAGGGATCGTACGTCATACAAACATGTCGGTATATGCACGCGAATTGAGGTGGGGCGAAATTTCAGACATGAAGATTTCGTTGAACTAATACCCGTGGGGCAAGAAATTGCAAACAAGATCTTCTCGTCGCCACCTGAAATTAATCCTTCGCGTGCAACAGATGAGACTTTGCTGTATGTGGCTCCTTGCTCATCTTTCAAGTTGTATCTCGATAATGATCGACCAAACAAATTGGAAAAACGATTTGAATATTTCGATATAAATTTTTATTAATCTTTGGGAGATTCTTTCTAATGTTTTAGTAATTTTTTTACATTATATATCCATCAAACCTAAAATGAAAGTTACGAAGTTTTCCAAAACACTGCATTTCTAATCCTGATATGTAGGCTGTCGTTTCTTCAAAAAGAACTTCTCAAATGCTCGTACTTTATTTCACGAGTATTTCTCAATTTTCAAGGAGAATTTGAAGCATAAATTTAGAAACTGCTCAGTGAAATGCATTGGTTTCAGAAACGCGAGAAAGGATTTCCAGACGGAGAAAAACGCTTCGAATTTCTTCCAAGCGATTCTGTCAATATTATATGGTCCGCTGAATTCCGACCTGGTTAATGAGATCATTTCCGTTTCTTTCTTCTTTATTCCAGTTTCCGCGTGTACCTGTTTTATCACTTTACCAGCGAGGAGAACATTCTCACCTTTCCACATTATTTCTTTGAAAACTCGACAACTATACGTAATTGCTTTCTGTCGTTTGCGTCTTCGCTCATTCTGACAATAAAATACTTCGTTCTCCTCCTTGTCACGAATACGGCTGCGTTTTCTGTAAAACGACAACAAGTCGATACAAGAATCATTTCTCCGCGACGTGAGTCTTGTTTCGTTCGAATTTCAAGATTTCATTTAATTTCCTTGCCTCCTATCTGTCATATCAAACTGTCGTTTCGATCCTCCGATTGCGCAGAATAAGCTTGGTTTTCCTGTCAAAGTGGAACTCACCTCGAATTGCCCTGCTTAGGAAATCAATGAATTCTCATACTAGTTATAACATTATTTTCAAGGCAACATTCATAATATCTACCGTTATATGATTTTATTAAAAAATTACCTCAAAAACTCATAAGAAATCTCTATATTCCTCTCAATATTTTATCAAATCCTCTTTTACCTTAATCCACAATAATTCGGAACATAGCCATTTTTTCTGGACCAAATGCCTCCGTCCCGAAGCGTCTTCCGTTTCCCGAGATATCGTTGCTCAAAGCGAGACTTAATTTGTCGCCATTCTCGTACCTGATACTCGCACGTCATCACAAACCTGCCTCACCAACCTGCCTGCATCCCATTGCGTGCACTGGTCACTGGTAAACGCTGATCCAACAGTTTTTTTTTTTTTTTACTGCTGCTGGAAAAAAAAATAGGTCACAGTGCATCCAAGAATTCAGCGCCTGTACGCTTGCACTTTGAGGCCCCGGCAACCATTTGAGATATCGGTATGAAGTAAACCGCGTTTTAAAGGCCGTGCATCCTATTACGTTCTAAAAATATATTCGTAAGAAACTTCGTAGTTTTTCCGGGTGTATTTTGCCTCAAAGAATATCATTACCTTTACGTTTGAGTGCTATTAAGCGGTTCTGAATATAGTTGTGTTAAAGGCTTCGACTGTATGATTCGTGACACTTTTAAGATTTTGTCTGTTTTTCTGGTCTTTGGAAGATAGAATCTAACACTTCTATTGTCTGGATAGACAGTACTCGGATCATGTTCTTGATATTATTTTTGTATTTATAGTTCTTTATTATTATTATTAAAGAGTCTCGGTGTCCCTTTCAGGACAAAAACGTGTCAAAGATATAATGAGAGAAGATACGAATGGGAGGTTTTAGAAAACTTCGAAACACACAATTTGAGATAGCTTTTCACAGTGGTAAATCAACAACTTTGGAGAAATTTGTTCTTCGGGTATATTAGTCGGTAGATACGTACGAATCTTTGCAAAGATAGAGTGCTGCTGCAAAATTCACGAGTACCGACAGTTTGCGCTAATCCTGTTTAAATGCGTAGCAATGTTACGACGAGGATCGTGAAAGAATATCGGGATTTTCCGATACAGTTTTATTTTTGTCGCTGGTAGGTCGAACGAAAATCTTGTTTCTCGTCGTTGGTTCGCATAGCGCTCTCGACAGCGCAGCGTCGTTAAAACGACGTTAGAGACCTCACCTACGGGATATACGCAGTTATTCGCTCACCCCCGGGAAATTGCTTGTGAAAGCTTGCCGTACATAAAACCCTTTCCAGCTAGCGAGCGGCGCGGAATAAATTTTTTTTTCGAAAAGCTGTTGCGGCGATACTTACTCTCGATGTCCCCGTAGAACGATGCGGGCCGATTGATCGCAACAGAGTTTTCCATCGGACACAAAAAACGCTCTGTTCTGTCTGCCTTGCTTCTCTTTCCATTTCCTTCGCAAAATAACAGGACAAATCAGATAACGAACCGGGAATAGCCAATCGGATTTTCAAACGGGACACAATCCAGCTTGATATTGGAAAGCTCATCGTACAGAGTTCAATGAAATTATTCGACGCTAACACGTTGCTTTCTAACTTGATTTCCAGCAAATTTCCTGCCGCTTTCATTCGGCGTTTCCCGGGGATTCATGTAACCTGTTCATGAAGAAACTTGCTCGCGAACAGGATTCCAAGAAAAATCGAACCTTGTGATCCAACGTCGACTGATTTGTGTGTTGCGAATGGTCGAGCTGGATATACGTCAAGTGTGTTTTATCGCGGAACGCAGGTCGATAGGCAGATACAGTCATTACAAATGGAGCAACTGATAACATTCGCGCCCCTATGTTTCCGATTTTGCACTCCAGTTCTATATAACTTTGCTCTACTTTCGTGCTATCCTTCGTATCACGCAAAACCTCTAATTCACTCAAGATATACTGCAGTAGAGTGCTAAAATACTTGAACACACGACTCACTAAGGAGACAAAGATCCGTTTCAACGACTCTTTCCAACCAGGCCGACTGATAACAACGACCAAGGGACAGAGTTTGTAAGTTTAATCGTAGTTTGACGGACGTTGCCCCAATTTCGCGATGTTACGTGGTATTCTTGTTATAAGAAATACGGCACGACGGAGATCGCCAAGAAGGCAGAATACCATTTCGATGGTACTTCGTCAAAACTCGTCAAATGGGAAACGAGCCCGTTACAGCAGCGTTGGAAATTATTCGAAGGGATTTCAAGCTGCTTCAGCTGCTCGGCTAACCTCCATAAAAGCCATATCCTGAAAATTGAAAACATTTCACGAGCGAATGGATAACGAAACGATGAGCAGAGTGCACTCGGATTATCGAGAAGTCGCTTGACCAGAGTTGGCCAGTACTAAATGGAAATCGGTCATTAGATTTTTTTTTCCACTGGCAGCAGAAAAATGCGTATGTACGGAAATTCGATGTGAAATTTTTTAGCGATTTTCATTGTTAGTATCATGGAATTACGTGGTTCACAAAGTGGCCTCTCGTAGTAGCACTTAGAAGCGTGCTCCGGCAGCTAAGCCCATCTCTGTTGCTGCAACTGTGTCAAACATTATGCAGGCAAGCAAAAGCCACTTGAAATGCAAATATTTGCAGCGGGCGTAATTAAAGCCCTTGTAAGTTTCAGTTGTTGGATCGGCACCCGTTGTTGGGAAAAATATTGTCCTTCGCATAAGAAATTTCTTTACAAGGTTCCTCTGTGAATTTTTCCAAATCATCGACGAGATAAATTTAAGAGTGCTGAAGAATTTTATTCCTTCGTGTGTATTATCAACATTTTCAAAGATACAATGGAAGGACCTGCGAATATTTAATGCCTTTCGTATATTTATAAATAAAATAAAACAACATTGTTCTAATATTCTTAGAACGATATCGTTGTTAGGAAGTAAATGCAAAGGGATCCGCGAACACATTCAACGAAAAACATCCTATAAGACAATAAGGACATAGAATATTGTAACAGAATTCTATTTCCATGGTGCATATCGATTTTCGTGGATTGGAAAATTGCGAGGAGGTTTGAAATAACGAGTACATGCCGTTATTGGATCGCTGTTATGGTTGCCTGGAAAAAGTACCGGTTTTTATACTCGAAGGTCCATTGAAAGGGACTTTTCCCTGATACTTGCTGAATCGCTGGCAAATTTAACGAGACACATTCTGTAGATTATATAAAAGGGAGCCTAGAATTTTGAGATATCAAACATTTTAAGAACGTTGTTATTTTTAAATCATTTGGAAATCGATAAAATCACGTTATTCGCAGAATCTTCCATTTATAACTACAAAGCAGCAATTAAAAATTGTTATATCACGAACGATGAAGATATAAATGTCAATGGAAGACAATAACACATAGATTGTGTAATATTGCAATATGTGTTTTACGTTATAAAGGATTCTTTTGTATTTTGTTCCGTGCGACGCAGATAAAGAGTATTGTTTCAATGGTTACAAAGTATCGAATTCGTCAGTGCAATCGAATGTTATTTACGAACGATTGCGTCTGCTGGTATAAATATTATATCTACGCGTGCACGAAAGCAAGATCTCTTTCTGGGGGGAGCATGTGCGTGCTTTTTTGCGGTGCGCTGGCAGAACGTAGTTTAAAAAGGTTCGGAACGTGAACTCGAGCGAACACGTTTGACCATTTGTCGAGAAAATTGGAATTCCTTTGGCAGAGAACGCGTGGCGATACAAGTGAAATAAAACATTACAATAATTTGCAATTTAATCAAATAAAGAAAAGCATTATCGCCGATGTTCATTCTCTTTCATCGTTTGGTTAATTTTACGCTTGAATACTAGAGGGAACGAAACTTTTAGTTCCACTTAAAAATCAACGATTATTTCTCCGCGTTAAAATTACCCATATAATTCTTCAAACCAAATTGATCCATCTTGGAACAAGAAATTGCATTAGTATCTCATCCTATCTGCCCTAGCAATTTTCTGTGAAACCAGAGGAAGAATCTTTCGTCATCTATCTTGACGCGATGCAAGCTATCTTTGCAGGCCGACTTGGCCTGACCTGTTTTAATTTTCAATTTCCACGGGAACAGGAAGCAACAACCACTTGGCTCGATAGCTAACCTTCTACTCCAGAGAACCATCTCGTCTCGACAATTATTTTCGAAGCGGTTACGGATTGCTGCGATCAAGTCGATTAAATATTAGTAACGTGAATCGATCGTGATCGTCGTTCGATTTTCAGCGCCGCGTTAATCGAGAGAAAACCGGCATTGATTTTCTTTCCGCCTTCCGGTCGGACCGGAGGTGTTTATCCGGGAACCAAGGGTAGGAAATTCGTGACGAGTTGGGGGGAACGAGCGGAGCAACACCGGAGAGACATTTCCATCACAAAAACGGCCGCTTTCGGTGGATCAAACCGGGAGGACGCCACTCGAATATGTATGGGGCCGAAAGGGGCCATCGGTACTCGACAGCCCTCGTTCGGGATATTCATCAGGAGTCCAGAACTTCCGTTTCCTCGAGTTCAGGTGCTGGATCAATTCATCGAGTGGAGATGAAGGAGTTTATGGAGATGAAGGAAGTTAAAATTAAGATGATCGCTCGCTGGGATTTTTGCGAAAGAAGCGGATGTGCAATTTCTTGAACGATAATCTTGAGTTTAATATTATAGAAGATTTAAATCAAACAATTTAGGGGGAAATTTTAATCGTCTAATCTGTTGAGCTTTCGACATTGAGAAATCAGATGGAAGAACAATTATCGAGCCGGCGATTGTGCAATTATTTTAATTCGTCGACGTTCGCAACGATGGCAATTGGATGTAATTTTTACAAAAGAGAGGAAAATTGAGAAATGAAATTGAAAGAGGATTCCTGGTAATTGTGTAATTATTTTTATTCACTTATTATTGATTATTGATTATTCATTGTTGGCTGTGATTTTTAGTAAGCAGTAATCTTGAATATAGTATTCTATGAAGTTTAGATAAAATATTTGAGGAATCGGTAATAAATTATCAAGATTGTTACACGTTGAATTTCCTATGGAGAGAAATTGAAACGACAGAAAAATTCTTGATAATTGTTGAAATTCGTTAATGCTTATGACGTTTCATTTTTTAATATTGCTTCTTACGACTTCCGCAAGCAATTGTACAAACGAGATAGAAATTCCAGTGTTGTCTGCCATTCCGCGTAATAGGATAAAGTTAAAAGAACTCATAGCACGGAATTGTTTTTCTACTTACCATTGTGCTCAATTCGATAAGTAGGGCATTGGAACAACATCGCAATGAACGGGCGCGGTGTTTCAGGACCTACTTAGAGAATTCTTTAAATTAAATTTTCTCGGTGCACTACTTCGAACGTTTACGTAATTTTCATTCCTTCCCAATAACAATCACGCGTATACATTACAGAATATCTGTTCCCGTTAATCAACGTTTTCCAAGCAGTTGGTTAAACACGAAAACGCAAGCGCGCGGAATAACGCTCTCGAAAATATATAGACGCAGTTAAAGGATTTTCCAACGTGATGCGCTCTAATTCCTTCCTACGTTCGAATTGAAACCAGCGAATTATTTCGAATCATCCTGAAAACTTGAAGAGGAATCTTTGCGACCACGATCGTCGGCGAATCTCTCTCTTATTCCACTTTGAAAAAGTTTGGGATAAAAACGTGACGTTATGAGGACAAGCGTAAACATTTTTGAAAAAGGATTTTTGAAAAGAAACCGAGAACGATTTATCAAAAGATCGGATTACCTCAGGGGGACGTGTTACTTGTGCTACAAAACGTTCGAATTCCGTTCAGGACGTTTCTGTATGGTCATCAAGGATGGAATATCGTGATCGTGGAGGAGAAAAAGGTATGAGTTATGTGGGATTGCCGTGACACTTTTGAAATCGTAACGCCGAATCAATGGTCCTTCGTTTGGTTGGCCAAGTTTTTCTTTTCTCTCCCCGACTCCCCTCCCCACCGCCTTGGGATTTTTATTGTGACTCGAACAAAATTGGAAGGATGAATGACGTATAACCGAATATAACTGCGAAAATCCATTGTCTGTCCAAGGAAAGGCGAACAAACAAAAAAATTCCGTTCGATAGAATGATTTTATCCGTGTATCAACGAATATCGAGAATCATTAAATTGCTCGAAACTTCAGGGACAATTTCACTTCGTTTTAAAAATATATACATATATATATCTGAAATGTTTATGTCTTTTGGTGTCGTGTTTATGCGTCTTTTGGTTTGGAAATTGACAAAATTTAAGAAGCATGTGAGAAGACAAAATGGAAAGAAAATTCGAGATTTCTGTAAGAGTAGAAGTTTCTATGGTGTGCAGTTATGTTGCTACGTCGGGTCCTGGAAGTTAACGTGACCGTCGTGCGAAATCCCAGTATGACCATCGAGAGAACGACAATAACCTTGAGGAACGAACATTTCCCAGACATTACCGATCTCTTCATCGATGTATCGTACTATTTTCTATCTTCTAATACCCAGTGGAACGTTGGAATACCTTCGATACCATCCGCGGTTTAGTATATTTGATACTTTATATTTCTTTAATAGTATTATAGAATACTGTTTCTTTTTCTATTCGGTATAAAATAATACTCACGTTTCGATGCTGAAATTATACACTGGCTCACGAAAGTTTAAACACTTATCATAGAAATATTTGATATATATAATTGTATGTGTTGTATAAAATTTTTTGAAATATCGTTAGCACCGTGATAAGACATAACTATTGTGATTGTATTGGTAAGACTTAAAACCAATCAGAAAATATATGTAAAAATTATAAAATATTTATATGATATTGCAAACATATATCTATTGTTAGTAAAAAAATTCTTAAAAAATCTTAGACATGTGACATGATCTATAAGGTTTTGATTTTATTTTATTTATCTACCATTCTATTGTTGTATCTTATTAAATTTTTTGATAAGTTTCTTTTTACTATATATTTGTATTTTATATTCATAAAATGAGAATATACAAGTGTTCGAATATTTTTGTAAGTCAGTTTTGTTTGTTAATATGGCATATTCTTGAACGTATTCAAAGGATCAAGGCTCGATCTGTATTTTCGGTGTTTGAATTATTTAAACTGACCATGAATGTTATCGACATGATCGTTTTCGGAGGTATTCCGGCATCCTCGGTTGTTTCACGTTCACAGCTGATTGAAGGCAATTTAATTTAATGCGCATTCAATATTTAATCCACTTAATATTAATCGTGATAGAGCTCTCGCCGCTTTCATTATACCTTTCAACCGTTTCATAAATGGAAAATTTCTCATCTACAACGGAACCGGTGTCGATTTATCTCAACGTTACAGTCGAATGCACGCACAAAAATATTGAAAAATGAAGGAACATCGTTTCCAACTCTTTGGTACACGATACAAAAGCTTTTCGACTGTGAAAAACAGATTCCTCTTTTATTTCCCATCATTTCAAATTTTGCGCAATAATCGATTTATTATATTCAAACCTAACTTTATGAACTTCTCACTGGCTCGTAAAAATGTTTGATTTTTTAGAAATATTTTCTGAATATATCATACGTATTATATAAAACATTTGAAAATTTCATTAGCACTTCAACGATTGTCCTGACTATATTGGCAAAATCTGAATCGAATCTGAAAATTTGTATAGCACAGGTGTACAGGATATTCATTGCAAGTATATACTTCCCCAAGATCAACAAAAATTATAGTAGTAAGCCACAGTATTTCGTAAGAAGTTTCAGCATTAATTATATGTTTGTCTAATTTCTTACTAAGCGTATGTTTGTAATAAATGCTTGCAACTTTTAGATGTTACGTTCTCGGATTTGATTCAAATTTTATCGATATAATCGTATCGTCAGGGTCTTGGTTAAAATGCTAATGAAATTCCAAAAAGTTTCGTATAACATTCGCTATATTATATTCGTCTTTAAAATTTTCAATGATATGTGTTCGAATCCTCTTGTGGGGCATTGTATGTTAATGTCAATATTGAAAGGTAAATGGAATTGATAAAAAGGCGAGTTTGGTCAGTCGTGGAATTGGTTTTTAAATAGAAGATTTACGATAGCTTGTCTCTGTAATTCGTTATAATAATTCGCATTGAACGTCGTTGACAGCAAAAAATTCGACAGAAATATGTTCGCGAGTCGTATAAACGTTAATAAATTTTCATTTGATTCGGTCACGTGCATCACGATATTCGCACAGGTCGAGACAATCTGCGACGAGCAACCGTTCAGAATTTATTGCCGGATCTCCGAGCGGGACTACGTGCCCGTGTACAACTTTATCAGCTTTAAAGGCGGCTTCGAGCTGATATGCAGTCCAAAGTAAACATAATGCTTCGCGATTATAATCAACTTGTTGGATTCGAGTATCTCCGTTTCACGAAAAATCGTCGTACGTTTGGCGATTTTGTCGAACTATTCGGAAAGTTCGTAGAGAAATGTAACAAAAATTTGAACTTCATGTATTTTGATAGATCAATCATTCTGTGGAACAATATATGCACCGTTTTTCTTTCCTTTTTTACTCACATGATTTCTCTCTTTGGAAAACGATCGGAATTTTCCATAAAATTTATTAGGTACTGAAACAAATAATACTGGAATTACATTTGTTAAAGTGAACATAGAATTGATGTATTCTCCACACCTGTCGTTGCCTCAAGTAAATCATTGCTACGTATTGTGATATTATTTTGTTATTTCTTGTTCGACTGTGATTCCGGTGCATAAGAGCGAAGTGTGAAGCCCAATTATAGCGTACGTAGTATTCCTTTTTACTTGCTAAATTACAACAATATTATATGAAGAGTATAACGGAGAAATACGATATGTTACATTTTTCATTTATTACGGAAAAGTAAGTTTAAAGTTCAGCCGTCAATCAATCTGAAATTACCAATATTATTTTTCTATTTTGTGTCAATGCTAAGTACATGTTTTTCTATTCTCTTCATAATTTTAAAAATATTGCTTGTCATGATACCTTAATACCGTCTCCTAATAATTATACTTTTGTTTTTGTATAAAATTTTAGCTACTATTGGCTACGAATCATATTAAAATAATGTTTTTTAAACAAAAAGTTAAAATAAAAAAATGGGAAAAAATGAACCTATAAGATTTTCTCCAGTGATTTTCATATGTGAGATATTAATTTATTGTTAATTTTTTTTAGTTTCCATTATTCTCGACAAGTTCCAAATAAATTTTCATTTGTTTAATCTCACGATATACGCAAAAAAATATATTGATTACGAACTTTCCGAACAACCTAATTTTTTCTTTGAAGCAATTCTGCTAATATCAAATAAAATGAGGATAACTCGTAAAAGGTCGATGATTTGATTAACGTGAAATATTTTCCTGTAGACTTTATGTGGTCGTAGACGAACCAGTTCTCGACACTCCATCGACTAGGAGCGGAAGTAGAGATTCGATACGAAAAAGCAGCTATTTCGGGGAAATTAGTAGCAGAGGTAGCGAAGAATTTGAGGTCAAATCTGATTTTAATGAGGATGTACCGTCGACGTTGATGCTGTCTGATATTGAGATACTGCAGGTATATAAAACGCTTATGTTAGAAAATTGGAGAGTTTATATGGAGTTTTATACACAATGAAATAGTCAAACATCACAAAGTAAGAGTAATGGAGCTACTCGCGAGAAATAATAAAATTTATTGGGTTTTAGTGCGCTCTATCTATCTTAAAAGAGCGTGACGATGATCCTGGTGTACCTTTTCGTTATTTATTCGTGAATACACCTCCGTTACACGGACGTGAATTAAAAGACACGGACAGACAAATGAAGATTTTGGTGAAGGGTAAGTTGTTGAAAGATGATTACAAAATGTTAGTATAATTGTTCATTTCAATTACACTCTCCATTATTTGATATTATTAATTCTAATTAAATATCTATTGTAATACAAAATCTGATATTTATCAAACGTTATAACAGGTTAATTCCATGACAAATTTTTAATTTTATGAAAGATTTATTTCATATCCTAGCTGTATTTCAGCCATTAAAGAATGAAAATATAATAAGGTAGATTCGTAAACAGCAAAGAGATTGTAAAGTCACTTGTATTTCTTCTGCTTTCTTAGTTATTTCTTTATAAACTTCTCCGAGAGCTTTGTCATTATTGCTTTTAAATTTCTATTATCTTTCGTACGTTGTTTTCAACAGCAAATATTCGATCTCCTATTCATATTTCCATTAGATTTTCACGTGGAAACGAAGTTCGATAAAAACTCGTCCACCGCGAGCGAAATCCAAGTTTCGGGTAAAAGTTTCCTAATTTGATTACCACATTCGAAACGAAAAGTGTCTGGTTATCATTATTCAGCAACATCCATTCGAACATATCGAATTGTGGCTGTGGCGCACGTACGCAATTGAGACTCCGCAATCAGCCAGAAGTGGCCAATCGTTTTTACAGCAAGTGCCATTTTTCCAGCTGTAGCAATTACCGGCTAATGCATCCCGCTAGTGCACTCACTAAAGCACATTCATCAGAAAAAAGGAAGGAAGGGGAGAAGTAAAATAAAAAAAAAAGAAGAAGAAAAGAGTAAAAGCGAAAATCAATGAGAGGACGAAGGGAAGGGTAATAAAGAAGAAAAAGAAGGGCGCGATGAGGAAGCTACACAAACTGAGAGACATAGGTTCAGTGGCCACGTACAGTTGGAGTTTCGTGTTTACAGAAGTTTAATTGCGTTTACTTACATGATTAATTGTGGATTGTGACATCATCACGAGCCAGAACTCGATGTCGGGTTAATTATTTGCCTTTCATTGAGCGTTCTACTTCGCGAAAGCTTGTACCAAAGCATTCTTGTTGCTCTGAACTCGAGCCTTAGATCGTTCCAAGTGCTTTACTTTCCTTCGTGCCGTAGAGGGAATTGAAGATTTTTGTTGTGCCGTCCTTCGAGATCGGCCCGCGTTCCTTGTATTTGCTTTCGTTTGGTCGAGGCGATATTCACGTTTCTGTGAACGAGACGTACATTTTTTAACCTTTCTGAGGTCGTGTAACTCGTAAATAGGGGGTGGAAGGAATTAATGGAATAATATGGTATTTAAACTAGTTTTAACAGGTGTCTTTGAATACATTTTTCTTGCCTGAAAACAGAAAACTAAAATTCTCTTGTATTTTTTATATAGCATCCTATATTACTTTTTAATGTTCTTAAAGTAGATGAAAAAGTTAATTAAAAAGTACATCATACAGTCTAAGGAAATAGACAATAAACAATTGGTGTTGTGCATTCCAATATTTTGCTTGTCTATTAGAATAAAGTAGAGTCTGGGTTATTCAAATTAATCGCAACACATGTTGTTCGGGTAATTAAATTTTTGTATAATTTTTTGTATATTAACACAATTTCATCTGAAACAGAAAATTATTTTGTGTGATGTAAGTATTTTTTCCAGTTCCCCTTTTTATTTTCTAATCTTTTTTATAAGCGACCATCCTCAGACAAGAGACACACCTTTCATTAATAAAAAATCTATTGAATTATTAGTTTCCAAAAATCTATTAAATTAATCGACTAATTAGTTTCCAATAACCTATTAACTTAATCGATGTTCTAATAATCAAAGTTCTATCATATTAACACCGGAAGAAGATAATTAATACCCCGGTTGCATTCTCCTCGTTTCCTTTGTAGTTTAATAACATCGTTGACAGTCCTTCTTCTCACGAAAATCAGAAATTCAAATGAAACATTTTACACCCTATAAGACGAGAAGCCTATAATATTCTCGAAATTCCAGTTTATGATTTCCTACTATTACGGACGAAGAAAACCGGCAGACGTTGAATTATTAAAATTTGATCTATCTGTGGAAGTTGGTTTAATTATGTATAATATGTACATATACATGTATTATGTATACGTGTATAATAAACCGGAGCAAGTTTATGGGGGATCCGTGTAACGAGGTGAATCTCGGCCTGGCCGAGATCAGTCGATCTCTCGTAAAGGAATTTTACTATCGGCTTCTACCCAAAGACGTGCGATGGATTATCCTGCGTTTTCTTATCGGTACTCTTGGCCGCTTATCGCGGCAGTAGCCAACGTACGAAGGCTCCATTTTAGTAACGATCCGTTTGTTCGCCTAGGTTTCCCACGGCCCAAAGCGAAGCCTCCTCACGAACCGTTTCCGGAAGTGAGGAACATCCTCTCTCAGGTCACCAGCAAGGGCTCGAAGAAAAGAAGAAAGTAAAATTGTGTCGAGTTCTTCTATATCTTTCATTTCATTTCTAATCTTTCGATTTCAATACGAATAGTTAACGAAGTCGATAAATTCACCATCTGCGTGAATAAACTAAAAGTGTAATGTGATATTGTTGTAAAAGTATTTTATATAAAGCTTGGTATATAAAATAGGAAATTTAAATTCTTTTTCGGAATCAGTTTGGTCCAAGATTTCGGATAAGTTTAATCAAGCGGTGGAATAGTTAAGGATAAGTGCAACATTATTAGGATATATAAATAAAATAAGTTGCTTTTTGTTTTGCCAAGGTACGGAAATATAGTGGAATAGTAAATACTTTACAGAGGTGCATTATAATCTAAGAATAGATTGAAATAATATAAATTAGAAATGAAACGTTGCATTAACACAACATTGGGTTTCAATAAACACAGGAGAGTACGATATAGATAACCTAAAATGATTTCATTGACCAGAAAGCAGTCTCGTCAAGGAGATGAATTTAAGACAGACTTCAAAAACGTATGTCGATTCTTATATGAGCCGGCATATGAGCGTGTTGCTACACTCGCGTCTCTCTAATGATCATTAAGGAGCCTGAGAAAAGGTCGACGGGTCGTACAAGTACCGAAACTTTGCTAAAGTATTTTCTGCTTTCTTCTTGTCTTTTATTTTTTAAGAGGCATCCCATGAAGTTTCTTCGATTCTTCTATTTTCTCGCGCGTGTGTTTCTTTTGAAACTGTCGCGATTTCGCGTCCACATTTTAGGATATGGTAAAGTGTGTATTTGAAAAAATAATTCGACTAACACTACGGTGATGTTATTTGAGTCAGCAACAATATATTGTAGTATGTAAGAACTAACGAAATTGTATTGCTGAAGTATGGCAATTACAACTAAGAGTATTAACTGTATTTGAACAAACGTTCCTTTCAGAGAGTTAAATTAAAGAAGTTAAAAATTGTTCATAACCGAATTTAGTGCATTGCAAGACAAATTACTTAACTTCGCTAAAATACCCTTCTGGCCCAAATAACTCTACTTCAACCTAGCATACGTTGACTTTTTCATAAAGATACTCTCATTTTATCTCTTCGTCAAACCAAGGAGCCTGTTTGCTTCATGTGTCAAAGATGATTCATTCAAGTTTCAAAGCACGGATATCACCGCGCGTGTTGTATCATAGTTTCATCGCTCCTGTATACAGGAACAAATTTTCAATCCAAAAAAATATCTAGCGAAAGAAACAGAGAGAGAGAGAGAGAGAAAGGAAAATCCTTTTTCCGTTTAATCTTGTCTGCGAGAGGAACAAATAACCGGTAACTTTCGCGCGGTGAATCGCTGGGAGAAAACCGGACATGTTTTAAGTCTCTCGGTTGGATGGTTAAAAAATGTAAATCGCGTTTGGAGCGCAATTAAAAGTTCAAAGGTGGTAAACCCCTATATCGTGTCAGGTTTTTTTCGCCAAGAGTAATCAAAGCTACGCGTGTCTACGGGATAAAAGAGAGGATATACTTTGTTTTCGCGTTTAAGTTAGAAAAATGTGGCCTTTTAATATTAATCGTACGAAGTCCCGCGCGATTCACTGAAACTCACCGCAAATAGAATAATCAAAAGTTTTGTTTCTCCGGAAATATTTTATCCCGTGAGTTTTCGAAGCAGTGCTGTGATATAAAAAGATTACGTGAATTTATAAAATTCAAAGCGCCACGTTTGCTAAAACTCACATTAATTACCAATGCCGGTTAAACGCGGGCGCTTTTCAATTTTTAACATATTTCCATATAACGCGACGAGAATGGCAGTCACTATGCGATGTTGAAAAAGCGACCTTTGATGTGATAACTCGCTTCGAAAAATCGGAACTCGTCGTGAAAATTACAGGAAAATTTTCCCATTATTTACCCTTTAAACGCATCGAACCTTGCGTGGTATTTCGCGCATCCCACGCGCTCTCTACGTATGTGCACAGAACGTGATGCAGTGATTAGAGACGCAGCGTGACGTCAATGGGCCAAAGTGTCTGTCCTTGTTAGAGCAGCGGTTTCTGGAATGTTGCGTTCACGCGTTCGAATGCACCCGGGCCCGTTCTGGGTTTCGACGCGGTTTGGCAGGGAATTCGCCAGTCTGCCGTCCTCTCGTCTTTCATGACGGCAGCAATTTAACGCGTGCACTTTGATCCCCACCGATGGCATGCGCGTTGTAACGGGATTACTCGTTTCGATGCGACAAATTCTCTGAATTTAGCCGAGAAAATAAACTGTCATTCGATGTACGCGATACGATGGAACTTTCAGTTGCAGTAACTATTTTTCTACAGCCGAAAAGCTTTTCGTTTGTTGAAAAGAATTCGATGGATGTTTGCGTAACGTGAATTTGATTTGAAACTCATATGTTTTCTTGATTATACTGTAATACCTACCCTTTGCGCCGTTTAGTCGAGCTCCAGTTTGCCAAGAGAAATTACGTTTAACTGATTTATCTTGCACGGAAAAGTCCTGTATCTGATAAGAATGGCCACTCTATGTAATTTCTCCCGGGACGCGGTATTTCCTATTTATTCTGACCGTCTATGGGGACGCTGACGCGGTTATGGTGCCTCGATAAACGTTATACGGACTGTGCAAGGAAATTGATGGTATATAGCTATACTTAGATAGTAATGCCGCAGCTTTTCGGACGAGGGATCTTTACGCGAATTTTACTAGCTATCTATTATGTACGTAATTCAAGTTTTTTGTGAAAGTGGCGAAGATATTATAATTAGGAATGGATACATAGAATTATTGATAATGCATATAAATTCCAATTGTGAGTTTTTTGGGGCTAGGGAAATTTTATGAGAATTTTACTAACTATATTATTTACAAGTATGTTCGTGGCTGTGTTTCTTCTTGAAAGCATAGAAACTACCTTAATGAGGCATGAGTATTTAATACTACAAATAATGTACGTAGACTACAGTGTTGGGATTTTTGGTGCTATGTAATTACGATGCTGATAAACTTTTATAAGAGTTTCATTAGTCAGTGATATATGAAAATAAGGCAAATGTTTTAATTTGAAATGCACCGATGGTGTATAGTAACGAACATATAAATTGCAACATTTTGTTTTCATAACCCACATAAAATATGTATTGCGAGTCCCTGAATTAATATCACTACATTGTGGAATGAGATATTGTTCAAAGAGACATTGAGATGATTGTTCAAAGTGAAAACATTATTTTAAACAAAAGTAAATTTGAAATATATAAACAACAATAATCACATGAATTAAATAAATGAAATTATCAGAAGAATATGTATCAATTTATACATGTACTCGTCCCTGTAGATATTAATGCTATTGATTTCTAAAATTAAAAGAATTGTATAAAGATTTGATTAGTCTGTGATATATTTATCGTTCTGGGTATTTATAAACGTCAAGCAGATATTAATAATTAGAAATGAGTATCAACTATATATATATATATGAATGCCAATATTAAAATTTGTTTAACTAATCCAATTTATCGAGGATTTTACTGGTCGATAATATATTTGTATTTCTGATTATTTGTGAAATAAAAGTTCGACAGGGATTGTAATTAGGGAACAAAGTTGCCAAATGGCTGGGATTGAAATTCGGCGCTGAGGAATTCGTAGACCGTGAACATTTTGCCAGCCAATAACCGTTCGAGTTTTTCGCGAAATCGAACCGCGTAAATTGTCCAAATTGGACCAGTCGGAATTGGTCATTCAGAATGTCAGTCGTTGAACATAAAGGCTGACTCTTTCGCGATTGAAAGAGATTATTGCCTTCATCAAGAATTATTATCCCTTTGAACCGTCTCTCGTTTCTTATACGATGGATTTTGTAATTATTCTCCTTCATTGTCATCGCACTTTTAACAATCGAATTAATTCTATGGCTTCTCGTTAAATTTCATCTTTCCAATTTAAGCATTCCATATAACTTTGATTCGATTTGAGAAAAAAAAAACAAATTCCCTCTAATTTAAAAAACGCCTGGAGTTATTCCACGTTCAAAGATATTCTGAGAATATGACATTCTTGGCTTCTTAAACTTAGACTGTTATCCCACAATTTGCCAAATTCACAGACAGAGTATTTTCAATGGAAATATTCCCATTGTAAATAGGGCAATGAAGAAACTATCGGCTGTTCAATTAACCAAGCGCTTGACTCTATCTAGAACCACTTTCCCTCTCGTTCGTCTGATTCGATTTCACTTTGTTATCGCCTTTAATTCGATGGAGCATTCGAACAGCCTCGCAATCGACGATACTTTCGCCATGTACACGCGTTGAATTCGTTGTTCGCAGTTGGCTGGTTCTTGGATTCGCCAGGCAAACGTTGTACCATCGGGAAATATCAGGAGCACGTGCGATTGACTCGCGTGTATCGCCGTAGAAACGTACCGCACAGCTCCGTCAACAGTTGCTAGTGACATTTTTACAGGGAAAAGACCGCATTCTCGTTATTCGTTGCCACGTTCGCCATGATTTTTCGTTATCGTAGTGAATTTTTCGCTTCCTCGACGTTTCAACATCCGCCGGGATTACCAGAACGCATGATCCGCGTAAACGAACGTGGAATTTTACGCGTTACAATTTTCCACTGTCGTCAAGCGAATTTTTTCTCATGCAAATTTCAGTGTGCCTGTTTTCACGAATAGCTTATTTCGTGATGCACGATTGATAAAAGGTGAAACGAAAAGTGTTATCTTTCGGTTTTTAGTTAATTTGTTTTTTTAGTTAGCTTTTAAGATATAAAGCTGAAAAATTTACATATTGAATAAATTTACATGGAATGACGAGTGTTTATCTGCCGGTTTGAAGCTAAACTAGGTTGCAGATCTTTAAGCGTAAACTTCGCAGATTGTAAAATGCAAAAGTGAGCCGAATACAAAAGGTGATATATCCCATAGTTTAAAAGTTTACAGCTGGGAAACGGCTGGGAAAATGCACCGGTAGGTTGAATAATCCGGTACTTTTAGTTGGCACTGTACACTGACCGTGTTTTGCAAAACGAGGTGCAGTAAATTTTCATTGTTGCTCCGTTGCATACAGAACGAATGCATTGTGTAATTACAGTACGTTTTGTTAATACAAGACTTGCTATGGAGCCAATTTCGGTATATGTTTCGGTCGAACAATATTTTTGGGACGGCAAAATTCTACCAAATGATCCTGTTTGAAAATTTAATAAATAATAATGCACGACTCTGAAAAACTGTCGATTTCTCGATTCATTGAATTGTCTTCACATATAAAGTTATACAAATTTTAAGTCTTTCTAATTACCAAGATTTGTCTTCTTCTCGAATATACATAGTATAGATATAGTATATATATAGTATATTCATGGTGGCAGTAAATGGTATTACGCGAAATAATAGCAAGTAATAAATTAATATGTAATAGCGCGTAAGCTCTTGGGAAGTAATATTGTACATTTCTCAAATTATTAAATTAAGTTTCTGCCAAACTATATCGTCGGAAACAGCGACAAAATTGCCTCATATAATTCCCAGTAATGGTTTAATAAATAGTAATTTATGATGATGATACGAAACGAAATATTACAATACACAAAATTTTCATTAACTTTTTAATATAATTATACTTGACATTGAAGTCGTATAAACTCCAAATTTACTAAATTACCGAAATTTGTCACCGCTTAGTAAATTAACCCGACGTCATTCTATATAAAATCTTATTAAACAATTTCGAATAACGATTTAATATACAATAACGCGAAATTCTGGGAAATAAAATAATCACGTCATTTCCCCAAATTATCAAATTACCAAATTATGTATGCACATTATTCAACATCAAAATAATGAAGATTCCATATTTCCTCGCAGAATTGGTTTCTTTGTCGCTTCAAACATTTACACAGCGGTCACTTTGTGTATGGACACAAACGTAACCAAGTTCTGACAATCATGGGATTTCCTCCCTGAGAAAATAGCTGGTGATGTAGTTCCCGGTTCGCCAACAGTGTAGGGAACCGCCAATGTCACTTGCACGCCATCGAATCAATAGAACCGTCCAATCGCTACTTAACGATTTGGACAACCGCAAGTGTGGATCGTTGCCTCCATATTCCAGTGGAATTATCGAATAAGGCCCATTCATGCTAGCAATTCCATACATGCATACTCGTACATACTCACCTACATATTCCACTCGCAATATATTTCGTCCGCATACATGCAAAAGACAATGCACGAAGCTTTTGACTGTCGTTCGTGATCGGTTTGACCCTCGCGAAATTTCAATTATTAGGCTGTACCAATCGGTAACAAGATAAACGGGCGGCGCATCATTCGAATTTAATTTGCAACGCGAGCTGATTTAATCTCCCTCGCGGCGTGATCGTGTTCGATTCGACGCTGCGATTGGCTCTGCCGCTATTAAGCTGTACGAATCGCCATACTCGCCGATAAAACGCGACCAGGGGATCATTTTAATTACGGCGAATCGCGCTCGATATATTGTAAGCCGGTACGTTCTGATTAGCCTGCCAACTTCGGTTTAATTCGACGCCATACGCGTAGGAGCGCGCACGTGGGTTGTAGTAGGACGTGATTTCGTGGCGTGTGCGTGTGATTTATGGGAAATTGATACACGGTATACGGGCGTCGGTCGCATACAGAGAATTAGGAACAAAGAATTTGAGCCGAAGAGTCGATACGGGTATTATCGAGGAATAAAATGATTTCAAAGTGGCGAACATATTATCGATTCTCACGATAAAATTTTGAAACTCGTTTTCGAACAATGGAGCGGGATCCCACGTGACGAAACTTTCCCTATTCTCGACACTCACGCCAAGAATTTTATGAAAAATTCATCCAGAGAAAATGAAGAATGACCGGCAGTCGCGCGAAACTGGATTATCGTATGAATCTCCCCTAAATTTTGCCAGAATAATCTTTTCATTCTTTTATACTCGGCTATGGTTCTATCCTGGAGGAGTCGAAATTAGTTTGAGAATGGCGAATATAAAGCTTGGAGAGCACCGTTTCATTTTAACCAACACTTTCTCCTTCATTCTCGATGATCTTCGTCCATTTTATAGTTAATGCACCTTAATTTTTTACTGGAGTATTCAGCGCGAGCGCATCGCACGATAAAAAATTGGCTCGTAAAAGAAATATCCACGTCTGTCTTGCTTGCATTCACCACGATTACACCGGGACTAGTGTGTTCGTTCTTCTCGTTGCATGTTTTCATTCGTTTAATGCGTTTCTCTCAAGTATATTTCCCCTTGAATGAAATATTAGATCGTTGATGATTCCTCGCGCACGAAGTACTCGTGTTTACGTATCTGGATAATTTATCGATCGTTTAATCAAACGAAAAGAATTTTTTGGCCACAATTTCTTAAGAATCTTATCGCGTGCAGACGATGTATCGTGTTTTGGAGCCACAAAAGAGATACAAAGAATCTTAGTAAGAGGCGAAAGATTCTGAATCTTGTCGCGTAGATAGGAATCTGTTTGTCTGAGAATTTCTGGCATAAAATTCTTCTTGGCGCAACCACGTCTTCGAGATTTCGATTCTCCTCGTGGATGATTCTCAGGTTGGTTGCTCTTTTCTTCGATATCTCCGACTTTATTTCCGTTTGTGCACGTTTCTCTTCCAAGTCTCGTTATTTTGAAGAAAATATAGATACGACAATATCCTGGGATCAATATCGTGAAAGTCTACCAAAATTTTAAATTCTCTCGTTGCAAGTACATACTAGTATGTAGATCCTGAAAATTCGAGGACGTTACAAAAATTTTCCTTCTTATGCATATCGTCGTAACTTGGTAGCGGCTTCGTACAAAAGCTCTTCTTCTAGTAACCTAACGTTTAGTAAGCGCACGCTGCCTTTTTCTCACCTGGAAATTTTCCGAATTGGTCGACCTGTCGCTGCGACATATTCATATCTGCCGGTTAAACCAACTCAGGCGAAAGGAAAATAACATACGGTGGACTTTGGGGAACGCGTCGAAATTCTCCGACAAATTTAATTGCGCCGATAAAAAGATAAGAGAGCCGAGGAAAAATTCACGCATCAGTCGAAATGACGAAAATATTTTTGACGTCAGGCACCAGGGATGAAACCTTGTACATAGCTGTTCGCGAGAAAAATTCTTCTCGAGTTCTCTCGCCGTATGTCGGCACGAATTACGTCGTTTGCAGGCTGACTTTTTTTACAGGACTTTCTTCTGAATAAATAGTGCGCCGCTACGGCTAGATGATCTTCAGGCACTCTGGGACAGCAGACTTTACAGCGACCGGTCTATGAAGTTTTTGCATGCCACTGTTACAAGTTGGTAGCACCGCTTTTTGCCACGGTTCCTCGTTAAAATTTAAACGCTCGAACCGTCGAAATAAACGTCGCTATTCCTCGAGCGGCTCTAAACGCTGCGTGATAGCACTGCCTCAAGCATCATCGAATTTGGATTGCTTCGTGCCCGAGAAAATAGAATTTTTAACGATGCAATCGAATACTTTGAAAAAGTTGATATGAATAAACTTTGTTGAAACGTTAGCAACATTTAAAAGATGAATTTTATCTGTTTAATCAGTATCAATGCGATAGCCACACAATACATGAATCTACTTGAATAATCTCACGAAAGAGTAACTAGTTTTACACACATACGCAATAAAATTAATTTTAAACGCTCTCTAAGTTGCATCAAGATTACATGATCCGTCCTGAAGATATCTAAAACAGCTGGTCAGGCATCGCATCAACAGTAGGGGCTACTGTTCGCTCGTAAAACCTCTTTTCTCGCGAGGGAGAGAAATAGAAATTAAACGAGGAAATTAAGGAGGGCGAAACGAATAGGGGCGAGTTTAAAGAGCAATGGTATCCCTCGATTTCCTTCGTGCCATAAAGACGACGCATTTTAGGTTAAGAAGCCCCCTATTAGTTGGCGGTAATTTTGATAATAGCTACCTTCACCGTGAACCTTCGAAAATCGTTTCTGACGCGATCTACGTTTCAATTTCTATTGAAATTAAACTCGTTAAAAATTCCATTTTATATTCAACGAATGGTGCCCGGTGAAAATTAAAAGAAGTTCAAGTAATTCGTAGCCAAAGGCACAAGTTCCATCGGAACCAACCGAAATGTTCAGCGTTCCCGTCTCAAAACGAATAATTATCGTGCTCCATGCTTAATGGATGCACTGTGCGAAACAATGCCATGGAGGAGAGTATCGATCGATCCACGCAGCATTTCCTCGTCTGATTGAATATTTTCTATTGGAGGAGAGTAATTAACGCCTGCGGCTGGCCAAATGGAGTATTCAGGCTAACGGGAAAAAACGGTGCTTTTAGGATTATCGAGGAATCCTAGTGAATAATTCGCGCCTTTTCAAGGCCATCTGTCCTGGGTTTGGTTACTGTTAGAGACGTTAAGTATTGTCTAGATCGATCTTTTTCCTTTTTTTATTAATGCGCACCTTCGTTCCGTAGGATACTTAAAGAAAAATGAGATACATCTAAAGAATTATTCAGGAAAGTAAAGAATTATTGTTCAAGGCTTTAAATTGTTGGTGTATTTGCATTCAGAAATCCATTTAATATTGTAATGAAACTATTATCAATTTTGTGTAATAGAATTAAACTCATTTACATATGTGCATCTCTATATCGACAGCGACTGTTAATCATTGCTTTAATCAATTTTGATATTCGATTATTATTAGATTTCCCATTACATTTATTATTTGATCGGGAAAACTATTTAAAGTATCCTGTTTAATATAGCACTTTTTCTTTGGCATTTAGATCACGGGTTATAAGAGTCAACACACAATTGTTTATTCATTATTTTTCCTGTCACCTTCTACGTTTACTTTTACATTTATTATAAAATTAATTGTTACATATAGATTTTACAAAATTTTTCCTAAATATTTCAGATTTTAATCTTAGATGAATATAAAATTCTAACTGATTAATCATTTTTTATAAGGTCCACAGTTATCACATGAATATCAGTAGGTGTTCTAATACTATTCACGAATAAAGATATATATGTAAATGTACAATTTGTCGCGATGTATCGGTATAGATACGTGTAATTTTTATGCAGACAATACACATAATTGTAATCGAAACCCACAGTATACTTTGTTTAGATGAAGACTTCGCATTCTCCAGAAAATTGCCGCAGTGATCGTTTTCGCTGAAAAATCTCGTTTTCAGTCTCTAGTGCTCCTCGTTCGTGCTCGTTTCTCTGAACTAAATTCGAATCACCAGGTCAATGTTCATTGAACGTTTCCGGTAATCCTATCAGTTGGAACCTGCGCTCGGAACGTATTAGCCAGTTAATTCGATTCGAGCCGCTTGTTTTACTGTAAAATAAGGTTGAAGCTTGGACTAAAAGAATCTTCAAAGATCAAGAGGAAAAAGTACTTGGTTTTCGGTACGTTTTATTTTGTGAAAGATCCAAGTGATTCGAATCGATCTGTGAAATTTTTAGTTACGTCTGACTAATTGAAGGATGAAGTCAAGGGCGTTAATTGAAGACCAATCATTGTAAAGCAGAAGGACATCGAGTGATTAGGGTCATTAGCAGTTGAAGTAGTTTCATAGATGTTTCACAGCAGTTCCATCCGCGATCCACTTCATTTCTATGTGTAGAGATAACAGAATGGTGTCGAGGGTAATCTAATTATTGGCTAGAGGTTCAGACCGCGGTTCGTTTGGAAGTTGAGGAGATTCTTCTGTCTGATCGGAATCCAGATCTATAGAAATTCTTTCCTCTATTTCCCCACGCGCGGTTTAACAATTATTCGTGAAATTCATTCGCAAATATAATTAATTTATGAACAAACCAGTGCGAAAATTTTTAGTAAAATTGGATTATTTTTTTACCGTTGGATCATTCATATCCGCGACAGTTTAAGACAAATTAGCTTGTATTATTTTACTTTGTATTTTTATATCTCGAGTGCCAAATATTATCGGTGATGTTTGTCGCATAAAATATAGAATACAAACTAAAGTAATAAAATAATACTGCAACGAGGTCAATTGGAGACTAACGGGAAAAAGGAAAGAAAATCTCATACATTCGGGACACGAATTTTCTTAACGTTAATTTTTTATATCTTATAAAATAGTACGATATCCCATAATATATGAAAAAATAAAATTCGGGGGTGAAGAAGAGAATTTCAAATTTATCTCAGCCGCCATAAAACTTTTGTTAAACGTCATTTTTTATTCGCAATTGTCAGATATCCTATTCGGGGCCCGAAAAAGAAAACTTGATAAAATATCGGCAAATTCAGCGGAATATTTATGAGAAGTTGATATAACACAGTAGCTAGTCAGCGAACGAAAACTCTCATTTTATCCGGCCTGCGAAGTTCATCCCTTATCGCGAAAGGCACGGGCGTGTAGTATCGTTGCAACGCGAATATCGAGCAACGTGTAACCTATGAAAAAACTTGAGAACATTCGAGAAACAAATTTCCTCTCACTCGCCTGACGAAACTTCCCTTTGTTTCTCTTGATTGGCTGAACGCCGACCCATTTCTAAATTCCGCCCCGTTATCGACACTCGCGCTTTATCGACGATCTTGCGAAGGGGAACATCCAGCTACTGGTAACTAGCAACGCGATATTCTTGATGGCGACTAAAGAGAACAAAAAGAATACAACGGAATAAGAGAGAGAGAGAGAAAGTAAAAAAAGCGTATGTGAGAGGGAAAAGTTTTGTATTCTCGTCTATATCGGCTATAACGTGTGTTCTGCGAGCTTGACGTAGTTAGAATTCTATATAACGCATCGCTCGCTCAACGATGCCCCTTTTACAATTCGCGTTTTAATCCACTGCACTGCGAGAATGTTTCTCAAAAAACGACTCGTTTTGTCACCTCATTTGCCATAAATGAATTCTTTCGTTTACCAAAGGATTTTGTAGTTAAAATGCTTATCAATATCTATCTTGATATTCAATTGTCGATGTTCCGATCAATCACTCGGTAATTCCATTAGCTTGTTTATTCGCATTGACTGTTACAAACATTATAATTAACATCCAATTACAATCAGATGAGCCACGGTGTCATTCGGGTATAATCACACTGTGACCTGATAATAAGCATCGCGAAACATTAATCAGTAAGTGCGTACACGCACGGCAATTCCTTTCGTTTGGAAAATCGCCTGGTAATTGCGGTGGAATTCGAATCTGGAATTTAGGTCATGCAGCACCTGACGATTAGTATTAATAGGATAATTCATTGGCGAACATTCTTATTGCCTTGAATGCTATTCCCTACGCTATGATTTTAAAAGCTACTTTCCATTTTCGAAACAAACGAGCTATCTTTTATAAATGTCAACACTTGTTTGAGAATGTGTTTCGCTATTTTTCAATAGAATACTGGAGGAGAGAGGAGAAGAATGAGATACGAAGAAAGTCGAAAGATAAAAGAAGAAGAAAAGGAAACGGGAAGCGAGGAAAGGTAGGACGAGAGATAGAAAAGTAGTAATGAGAATGGGAGATGTATGGAAAGGATAAAAAGATAAGAAAGGAGTGACGCAGGTAAAGAAAGAAAGAAAAAATGATACTGGAGAGGTTTAGAAATATAGGAGAAGGGCATGGAACAGGAAGCACGAAAAAGAAAGAAGTGGAAATATAGATATATAAGATAGAATGGAACAGAAAGAAAAGGAAGAGAACGAAGGAAAGCGAAGGAAGAAAAGAAAAAGGGAAATAAGAGAATAGGAGAAGGTAGTCAAGTGAAAAATATGAGGAACGGTTAATTCTTTTTCATTTTTTATTGTTATTATTTTCTAACGACATCAATCATTCGGAACAATAGATATAATTTTTCTACCAATTTTCTACTAAACTAACAGGGAATCAATTCCTGCATGTAATCTTTTTTACATTTTATTGAAGACAATTAAGCTGCGAGGGATAAAATTTTCGATAATGAGAGGATATTCGCTAGTCGATTTTGAATGATCCACTTGACGAGACGAGCTCCAATTGCAAAATGAACTTACGCACGTTAATACAGGCCGCGTTGTTACGGAATCAGAGCCAATTATATGGGAACTCGATTATCGAACTTTCAGGGCCGTTGATTGCAGTTAATTGTACGTTTTATTAGCGAGCACTTTGGGCTGTGTGCGTGTTGCTCATAAAAAGTGGCTTTTAGGCCGAGTAATTTGATACTTTCATCTCATAAAAGCCATAGGTACCGTTCATTTCGTCTGCGTTTTGGATCCAATAAATAACAACGTAATGGATCTCATTTGTCTGACTTACTGATATTATCTCTCTAAAGTAAATTTTTGAACATTACAAGTTAATGTTTGCAGTAAGCATTTTGTAATTTATACGCGTTTCCAGATTGTTTTCAAATACCAATCTAATCATCACAATCGTATTCCATTTCAATGCATTAATAAAATTTCAAAATGTTTTTATAAAGCACACATAGTATATACTTGAAATTGTTCTGCGATAAATAAACTGCGAATTTCTATGCAAATTTATATTTTTGAAAATATAGTTAAAAAAGTAGAACCTCGGTAGAAAATTGTTTCACCTATCAAATATTATAACGTAGAAAGCATTATACTTCACATAGTTTATATGAGCTTTGAAAATTTCAATCCCTTCTCGAAAATATCAAATGCAAATGATCATGGGATCTATGTTACATCAATATTCCAACGTTACGCAATTGGAACATTTTTTTTGCCGCTCTAATCACGAATTCCATGCCGTGCGACGAAGGGAATGGAAAAAAGACTATCTACGAAAGGACGGCTGCACTTCATGGGCGAAACAAAGCCAGCATGTGTGATGATATAAGTTTTACGTTATCTGCAACGCGGCGGAATTTAGTGACCGGGATGTGGGATTTTTGAACGTAATTCGTGCTTAGCGCGAACAGACAAACGAACCGACAAATACAGGACGAGTGTATACACCGTGGCAAACTAGTTGGGTGCGCATGGAACATACGGCTGCACGGGAGGGTGTGTGGAAACGCGTAACGACGCCGCTGCATAATCGTATCTACACGTAGATATTGTTAGCACAACGCACGCAGCGGTACACAATGTGACACCCGTGAGTATAAATCATAGAGGTTGAAGGGTGAGAAAGGGAGCACGATGGTGTGTTTGTTATGATAGAAACTGGCGGCGTTGTGGGCGAATGCGAAACAGGAGTCTGAACGAGAATTGGATGATTTGTCAGTATAATGTGATTGTGGAAATACGTCGAAAATCGCTATGACTAATTACGGAGAATACATGTTCTTTCATATTCGTTCTTCTCTTTGCTTACGACGTCTTTTATATCATAAATTAAGAGGAAATAGATGCAGTATTTTCGTGGTATTTTTTCTCATACCTTTTTTACATTGAGTTTCGTGTGGTTTTTACCTCACTTTTTTATTCTATTTTATTGCAGATGAAAATTTCAGACTCGATTCAACGCGAAATTTTGTTAACATTTTAGTATTCTTATTTCTTGGGTACGTATTGATCCAAAAGTCTTCTTTTTTCTGCTAGAGGTGATTCAGTGGAATTCAGTATCTTTTTGCATGGTTTCATTATCTTATTTCATTTCGAATTTTATTTTATGAATTACATTTTTTGCGAGTTTCGAGAAACCGAGACTCTCAGAAAGAAAAATGTGGGAGAATTTCTGGCAATATTGAGTGTTTAAATTTTATCTGGTAGTATATAAAGTTAATAATTATTTTATGAATCCTGCTGGATGGTTTAATTTGTTATAAAATCATTTCTAACTTTTTGACCAACAAATTATATCCATAAAATAACAAGCATCCCAAAAGTTATTTAATATTATTTAATAATGGTCTACACCCTTCTACTGTTAATTAAATATCTACATAGCTTCCACGATATTAGCCTGTAAGTTAATTAAATATCAAACTATTTACAACTTCTTATCGGTAAATTTTAATCTGCCGAATATTAAATACTTTCAAACCAACCGCTATATTTCCAATTTTATATACTTTGAGATACGAACTCATATGAAATTCACAAATTTATAGTTATTTATAAACTAGCTTTCTCTAAATCACAAAGGAGTAACAAATGGCTGTATAATTAGGCAAACCTGCACGCTTTTCGTGACTTAATTCCCTCGTATTGTAGAGCACATTTGGAAGGATAAATCACAGGGGTGGCGAAGGAGCAAGGATATTATTGTGACAGTAGTCGGATGTCAGATAGTGGAAACGTAGGAAACGCGCACGAGCGAACTCGAACTTGCCCGTTAGGGAAAGGGTGTGGGTAACACACGTACACAGGTCATTCTACGTGAGTGTAAACGAAGCCAAGCTCGAGAGAAAGAACCGACAGAAAGGGGTGGGAAGAAGATTTATGCGATTGAATCGGTACACGGCTACAAATCAGTTATCGTCCAAATAACTCTTCCTCCTAGGTGGAAGTCTCTACTCTCCGAAGAAAAAGCACGACTTCTTGCGCTAGTTTTCAATGAAGACTTATAAAAAACAATCCTTGAAAACTGCTGACAGCTATTATTTTGACCTACATACTTAGCAAATAAAGTACTGCAAGATTTTTAAGAATATAGCACAAGTCAAAAAACATTCCTATTGACACGTGGACATTTGATTTATTCTGATAAATGCAAAAAATGGCACTGTGCCCTGATACAAAATTCAATTTAATTTATTTTCAATAAAAGAATTTACAGATTTAGCTTATCATTGTATGCTCATTTCTTTACGATTACGTCAATATAAAATCAAGGGAAAATTTAATTTAACAAAATGAGAATTAAATATCTTATTTTCTGCTTGACAGTACAAACATTTTCCTCGTAATTTTAATCCATAATAATATTCTTTCTGTTATTCGAGATCCTTGTCGAACGATATAATTCAGACGTTGTTTAATTAATAATACCCGCGGCAAACAATGGTGCTGGAAACCCAAGTGCTCGTACAACAGTCGTGTGACGAAGCATAATGTCGTTCATTAAATTCGATATCAGAGGAAAGTTGGAATTAATTATGCGTCAAACAATAACGAGGTATACCAGACTCCAACGTGGATTGACGCGACATCGAGTGGATCAATCGTCGTATTTATTTAAAGCGCTTGTAAAAATATAGGAAACGTTGGAAACGTTATGGTGAAACGTTTGATCTTCGTAACCTGATGTTATCATTGCGCCGTGAATAGTCGAGGAAATTTTGATTTGCCGAAAAGTCGATGTTGTAGCGGTTCCTGTTCAACGCAAAAGCTTAATGCTAGTACTTTGCTTTGGTGCTCCTCTGTGGAAGTTTGCTTTAGGAGTTAAGGGTAACGCTGCATATAGATGTATGCACTCGACGAAACTTGACTAGGCCGATTTCTCTAGCGCGAGTCCCCTCTTATTTGTGTTTCGAATTTCTTCGCGGTTTTTCCACCTGCTTCTCCCCTCTGTCTTTACTCTCGAGCCTTACTTTCCTACGAGAGCTTCCGGTTTCCTTCCTTCTTATTTTATTCCACGAATCCCCTTGAAATTTCCTTTCTCTTCCACGTCTCGCTGTTCTTTGTTTCTCGCTGACGATATCTGGGCTTTAAAACAACTCGTGTTTACCACTTTTGCTCTCTTTATATTGTTAGAGTGGGAAAAGTTGTTAAAACACCAAGAGAGCGAGAAAGAGAATTTTGCGCGTAAATTCACGGATGGGAACGTTACCCAGGCGATTAACTCGAAAGAAGAGTGTAATTCGAACGGTTAACGTATTTATTTAATTTATTCCCTGCTAGTATCATCCTAACTTCCATTCGTATGCTATGAGATACCTAGTATTGCTGTAGCCTGATAGCTTTCTCGGTCATTTGCACAGTGAATTAGCTGAAACACAAATTACCATCATAAAGGGGATCATACTGTATGGATATACATGTTTACATCTCATTTAGCATGATGCGAATCTCTGAATGAAATGACAATGTCGATACACGAACAAAGTTGCCGCATGCTATTAATTCTCTATAGAAATTATTATTCACGTTCGAAGTTGAAAGCTCGAGTAATTAACGAAGATAGAGAATGTCTTAAATTAAATTTCTAATCGTTCATTCTCTTATAAAGTAATTCAATTTTTCTTTCCGTTGCGATAATTTCTACATGAGTGACCGTGGTGATAGCAGACGTGAATTTTATCAAATGGCATGAATGAATAGCAAATTAATGGCTGGAAGTAATACATACAATTTTTTTATGGATTTAGCGAAGTAATTTAGATTATCCATTAATACTTTGTAATACCTCAGTAGAAATATTTACTAGACACATGTATTATTTAAGTATGACTACTTCCATTAATGTTAGAAGCCTTTTCATCAGCTTACACAGTCCTTCTTAATTTGATTCGTGATTAAAAAGACAAAAGATAAATTTACAAGGATTTCTAATTACAAATGTCAGTCTTACCATTGCATATTAATTTCTAGCAATGAATTAAAAATATTCCGCTATACATATTCAGGACAATTATAAATAGCCACATCGTTCAATTTATCGTTTCAGTTAATCGTGCAATTAAATAACATCTTGTCGATCAAAAATAAACGTATCCGCGTACTTCTGAGTGACAGTATCTATTTCAAACTGAAATTCTGTGAATCGAATCAGCAAATTACATCTCGAATCTTATATCCAAGTCATAGATATAATTCCTATCTACAAACTCAAATACATTTTTAATACTTGGAAGATATATTTGATCCAGTCTTCTTTGTATCGAAGAGCGCCGGCCGTTTAACCGCTAAATAAAGCAACCAGAACAGAACCAGAATAGCATCGAATCGTTTCACTAGCAGACTTTGATAATACGCATCACGAGAGAGAGAGAGAGAAAGAGGCAGAGAGAAAGAATAGAGATTCAGTCTATATGGTGTGCCCGCGATTCCAATTTAACCTTCGACCGTGACAATTTCGGGGATGGATGAACGCGATCGTAAATGGGGGAGGTGATGGGACCGGCACAGTTTCATCTTTGGCACAAACGAATTCGTTGGGTCGGCGGAAAGATTTGAAAGCGTCGATGCGGCTACGAATACTAAGGAATTAATACCATGCGACAAAATGGAGCAACATTGACATGAGATATGAGTTATTTCCGGCCCGTTGATGAGAAGCTTGCGTGGTCCTTTTTTATTTTATTTTTCCTTTCTCTTTCCAGCGTTGTCACCATTTACCGAGACACAATGGAGGCAACGGTTGCGTGTATTGTGTCCTTTATACATATATATATATATATTACTTCGTAGATACGTGGAAAATTTGCTGGTAAATTTGCCAACGGTGTAACACGAATTATATTTTATTCTGGCGGTGTACGCCGGTTGAAATTTAGTGACAAATCGAGAAATGAGATTAATGCCACAGAAGTAGCTATCGAAAACTATTTTCGAGTTGTTGCAAATTAAAATGTTCTTTATCGTACTAAATCCTCCAAAATCTTCGTCAATCATTCAATCTCATTTATTCCTAAAATTCAATGCGGAAGTATTAAATAAGCGACAGGAGGTTGGTTTGATTATTGACAATTTTCTAATGATTGATTAAACTTCAAATTGGATTATCAAATTACCTCCTATCAAAATATTCCGATTAATACGTTCCAGTTTCTAATTATACATTTCGAAAGCATCGATATACGCACATACACATGTATATTAAATCTTTCTTAGAACCGGTTGTTATGTTTCGTCAAAGGAACTTTGCCCATTAGAGCCTATCTTGGAGGAGTGTTTGAGAAGTTTCGGCTAGCACGAACCAGCTCGCAGATTGCACGATCTCTCGCAGACGGAAGTCGTTCAATTTATCGCCTGGCACAGGCACGATGGGCTAACAATGTTCTCGGACGACGTAACACCGGCAACGAGCGGGTATCTCGGAAACAACGTGTCGCGACCTCGTGTTATCTGAAACTCTCTTTGTACTTCAGATCGGAACAATACGGATGGATGGGCACAGAAGTAAGAAAGCAGCGAATAACGATGAATATTCGAGGATGTAAGATGGTGACGCGCCACTAGGGAATTTACGATTCAGGGATATAAACTGAAACGAGCTCCATTGTTCCGATGGTGTGTTTCCTTCGGCGCCAAATGCTATAACCCGATCGATCTGTGATATTCCGTCGTCCCATTGGAGCGAGAATGGTAAATGAATGTATTGTCGGACACGTGAGTTAATCGAAATACCAGAGAGAATTTTATTTCGACCCGTCCAATGAGTTTTCCTGAAAAAAATGGGGCGATTACATGTTTGTCTTTATGTCTGCTATAACACGCGTATATTAAATTTCGCACAATTTTCGATGTCTCGATATTTGAATTTAAATCTGATATTTTATTGTCATATGGAAATTGCGTTCACAGAGATAAATGGAGTTTCTCTGTCGAAATATTTCACGTACTCGTGCTAAATTGCGATACTGTCGATAAAATTAAGGACAAACGAGTTCAGTTTAGGCAGATTAGCATGAATCGTGATGGACAATGGAGGTCTGTGGTAAAGCTGTTTGACAACGATGCTTCGCAGCATTTATACCCGAACCACATCGAACTGCCAGAGACATTCTCCTTAGGAATGTTCAAACGAGAGATTCATTGTGTTCGCCACAATGGGCAACCACTCCTGCACCATTATATCGCATCCCTTCTACCTGGTAGGATCGGCACGTTTATTAAGGGCGTACAAGAAACGACGAACACTGTGCCTGACTGCTTTCGAAATAGACACAAAAGAGTTTAAGAATATCTCTAGCCTCCTGTATGAAGATCATTCTTTTCGACGATTGCATTTATTTATTAATGGGATATTAATGATGTTGCGTTAACGCTACATTTCATAATATTATATTTTGTAGTCAATTTATATTTATATCGAACTAGATTTTCTAGTACTGTGATTATGAAAGGAGATTCTGAGGAGTTGCTCGATATCTTTTCACCGCTATTTCCTCTTCTGTCTAAATCCTATGATTTTATGAAATTTAAAGAAACTAAGTTGTCTCCGATATACTATAATAAGCTGCATTTTTTAAAATCATAGCAAATTCTTTTACATTTTCAATTTATATGTTATAATATACAGTTGGCTTCTATCGAATTGATTGTCGCAGTTTAATTCGTTTATTATTAAATTTAAAGAATCGTATCTCTTAACAGAATCAAAAAGTTTGAGAACTGTTGGAAGAGAAGTTTGAAAAAATCTCTTATTTAAGCTAGAAGGAAACCGCATCATCGTGGATGAGAAAATTACTAATAGCGAATAGTAATACGAACTAGAAATACTAATTATAGTAATGGCGAGGAAGCTATGAATAAGTCAACAGCATAACCGTAGAACGATATAGAGATTATGCCGCAAATTGGTTGGTGTTTTATGAGCGTATCTTCGACGGAATTCTACTTGCTAAATAGGAAGGTTTCCTGTATCGAGATCGAAGGAAAATCCAAATGGAACGACGTGGTCGGTTGCCTAATCCGCCGATACATCAGAGTTACGCTGGCACCAATGGTGCCATTGCTTCAAATTCGTATCCAACCATTGTCGCGTAGGTGTGGAGGAACGAGGCTGTGTACATCGGGAACGGCCACATTCAGGGGGTTACGAAGTTCTAAGCAGCTTAAGCTCGGTTGGCTGTACGACAAGCTGAAGGAAAACATCGAGCTGCAAGCGTGAAAACTGATTCACTGCTGTTCCAAAGAAATTACGTGGCGAATTTTTCAGATAAATCTTTCTAATCTTGTTCGTTGCTATTGCAATCTTTGACTCACGACTTTGTATTATAATTATTATGAAATCGTAGAAGTTCTCTAAGTAAGGATTGGTTGTAAGATGGTTCGTGAAATAATTTAGTCTGTGAATTATGGGTGCATGTTCTAAATTATAATCCAATTTACATTACATTACATCACATTATATCAGATATTACGTGATATTTAGTCGTGCAATATTAAATCTAGACAGTTGTGTCAGGAATCGTGACGTGATATATAATATTATGCCAATTTATGACATGATCCGGATCATTGTACAAGGTAGAGTATAAAATTGAAATCACTTCGGTTACTCCGTAATGATTTCAGTGAAAAGAGCTTCAGACAAAAGTTGAATGGTTCCAAAGAAGGTATAATCTGATGTCATTACTTTTCTTTATAAGTGAACGTGAAATAATATAACGGTTGTCAAAAATTTTTGTCCGAAGCGAGGATTCCTTACGAACAAAGCGAACATTCTACAATGTTGTCAAAATACAATATTTTAAGGGGATAAAACTCCACAGCATATGTTTTAACTTACAAGACAATTCTACTAATTGTAAGTTGTTCTAGAAAAATACTTATTAACATGATTTAAGTAGAAAGTGTTTTAAAGTGAAATATTGTAAAGTTACTGTCTTTGTATACGAAGGTCAAATTGTTTCTTTAATGGAATCGTATATTTTTTAGTACGTAAATCAACTAATCGAAGCAGTTCCAATTACTTGCATTATCCCATACAAATAATTCTCGTAACTATACCAATGCGTCTGCAGGATTATAATATCGTTTATATCCGAGGAAATTCCAAGTAGCATACTACGAAGGAATTTAATCTCTTCATTCAGATTACAACCGAAGGCCGAAGAATACACGTTCCTCGTCTGCGTGATCCATTATTACTACTACTTATTCACGTGCACGTACATCCGCTGCTCTACGCGAAGTGAATACACCTTTTTACCGGCGTAGGAACAATAAACGCGAACCTTTGAGCGAGAACGTGTCGACTGGTGCCATTGAGAGAGTACCGGGTATCTTCCTTTTTTTTTTTTTTAAATGCAACCTCTCCATCTCGTCTAATTAGAATTCATCGGTAAATCGATGCCTCGTTTCAGAGCGGACTGACCTGATTTTCTAGTTCCACGTAATACGAAACACTCACTCTGTGAGTGATCCAACGCGAAGTAAATTCGTTACTCTTATGTTGGGATACTGTTGTGGTCGAGCCACGTGGAAAGCTGGAAGTGTTGGGAAATTTTCTGGAACGAAGTGTTCGGCCCGTAACACGGACTAAACTTTCTTGTCAGAACCAATTATCTGTGCACTTAAGCGTACTGTGGGCTTTCCACCGAGAGCTTTCGCGGCGTAAACTCGTAATACCAGCGATTTAAGCTGCGCCAGAATACCCAGACCGTGTCTCGATTCTACGTACTAATGTTTCAGAATAGAATATGCTGCATACCGCGCGTACGAACGATAGTAATCGCTAGCTTCCGCCGTGGTTCGTACGGTGAATCGTTCTTAATAAATCTCTAGATGGAAACGTTATACTCTGACATGTATCATACGCTGGATTACTGCTATTATTGAAGTGGACAGTTGGATTTTATGGGTGTTCAAAGGTTTGGAATTTTACGAGTTGATTTATGGCTGGATAAAGATTTTGATTTATTAATTTCGATTCCAATTCTTTTTGAAATAGATTTGCCTTCCTGTAATGAATATAATAGTATCATAACACGAATTATAAAACAAACTGAATGTGATTTCTAACAGAAAATATGTTGCAACAATTTTCGATGCGAATTTCGGTTCCAATTCTTTTTGAAATAGATTTGCCTTTCTGTAATGAATATAATAGTATCATGACACGAACTATAAAGCAAACTGAAAGTGATTTCTAACGTAAAATATGTTGCAACAATTTTCGGTGCGATGTCAGAGTGATTATAATAATCCAGCAGTCGTTCTAAATGTATCTATAGGAGGTATCGTTTTATTAATTTCGAGAGACATAATTAATACATACATTAATTGCCATGCTGCTTAATTGCCAGCATTAATCAATTACTTCAATTTTTATAAATCATTAAAGTACCGAACAAATTGATTAAATTTTGAATACAGTAAAGTAACCAGATAATAAATAAATCGTAACATCTTTATTGCAATTTTTACACAGTGTATAGATTTTTATTACAAAAATTAAATATTATAATGCAACGTACGATGTAACAGTAAAATGCTGTCTCGGTTTCAACAGCAGTCTCGATAAAACGATTAAAAGAATTCTCCAGACGAAGGTACGAATAAGAGAGCGCGAATTTCCGATAAAAGATTCGAAGCAGCCACTGTTCTCGAAGGTTATCCACCCCTCAGGATGCATCAAGCCCATTACATCTAGGCGTTGGGCCTCGTAGAAGACCCTTCAGTCAGCCTCGAAGCACGTCACTTCGGGGAAAACGAAACCACTCTCGAGACGCTCGAGGGCAGCCACGAGGGGACCTGCCGAGAGAGCTCGCTCGAAGGAAAAGGAAAAACGGGGAGAGAATACTTGGAACGTGAAACAAAAAAGATAAAACGATACACACAGACATTGTGTAAAGCCCCTACGTGACGACGTCAGCGTCATTGTTTCATTTTAACCGAATAAGAGGAAAAGAAGGGGCGAAGAAAAGTTTCTCTTTCGGTAGCTTGCTTGGGATGACAAACAGTCGAGGAAACAAAGTCGAAGACAAACGAGCATGACGTTTTCGTATTAGCTGTGTGCTGCAGTTGGTGTCGAGGTGTGTGGTTAATTAAGTCAACTGAAAACAGGGAAAAGGTTGGATAGGGAAAAAGAAAGAGAGAAAGAAATAAAAGAACCAGTGGAATGAATATGATTGCGGGGGTGTCGCGAGGTCTCGCGGTTATTGCCTCGGCCTGGAAAACTTGCTCGAGTTTATCCCTGTCTAGGAAGAAAAGTCTCCGAGGTTTTATCGTACCCGCCGCTTTGATTTATCCAGGCTGAATTGGCCGCCGCGCTGCTCCATTGTACGAAGAGATCGTATCTCGCGGAATTACAGCAGTCGCGGTGTTTATTTGAAAAAATAATACCCTCCGTGTTTCCTTGCCCCTTTATATCTCGCGGCGAAGATGGTAGAACATTAACTCGTCGTTTGAAAACAAGTATCTCCTTTTTCTCCATATAACTTTCCAGGTAGATGAAATGAATTAATTCAGCTTTATACGAGCGTCGTTCAGTAAGTACTACCCGTTGAGATATACAAAAGTTGAAGAATCGTTGGAATGTACTTATAGAAAGTTACCTAGTTTCATTCGTGTATTGACATGAGTTATGCAAAATTTTAAATATTTAATATTGTCGTTGTATCACACGTTTAAAATGACGATGCGAATTGAAAATCAATGATATTTCTGAAAATACTTCAATATCTTTCTTCCCTCTTATGACAATATCATAAATGGACGATTCGATAGATTATAGAAATTTATAGTTGAATATCAAATAGGTAATTAGATAATTTTGGGAGTCAATAATAAGTCAAAGGGGAGGATAATTGTGTCGCAACGATACAAAAAATTCACATACTTCATATAAATCTAAGCACTCGCAATTTTTTTGAACGAGATAGCACACTAGAAAACGTGTACACGCGTTTGAAAAACTGGATCCATTGAAAGGTATCTATGTTTTATCGAGTGTAACAAATGGAAACGAGTTTTCATCAGGATGGTGAACTCATTGGGCTATTGAGGCTAAGCCACTTGACGCGGAATGAACACGTGAAAACAGTGTTAATGCACATCCATTTCGCGTTATTGTCAGTGAGCGAAGTTCGCCAGCGAGACTCGGAGTCAGCAGACTCATAATGCAGTTTAATTGCATCGGGCATTTCGCGTGTACAGCGCGTTATCTAATGTTCCGTTCCCCGACCTACGAAGAGTATAAATGTCGCTGAGAAGCAGTTTCAGCCACACATAAATAATACAGAGCCATTACGTGGCCCAACACGAAATGGTAATTGGGTCTCGTGCTGATGCGTTCGATGCGATATAATCGATCGATTTATCCAAAATCATTTAAATTCAAAGCACACGAATAAATTATACATAATTCAAAGAAAGTCTACTCTATCGCATGATAAATCGTTACAATTACGACAATGAAATTGATGTATTAGTTAATTTCCGTATTCGTAATAAAACCTTCAGAATTTGTAGCTTTTATTAAATAATTGTCTAATAAAACCTTCAAAATTTAAGCTCGGACTTAAATACTAAGAGCTCTAGGTTTATGAATCCAAGTGTCTGAACGTTCACATGCGTCTCTGTTGTCGAAAAGACTCTGATAAGATATTCCTATATGTTATAACAAATTACTAGTTAATACTATCCGTATCTGCTGCGTGTTAATTTCTATTAGTTATTTAACAGCGTATTTATATCCTAAATTGTTTTACACGTCTATGAAATTGACCATTTTATGCGTACTCTAACAGTTTCCTCTGTGTTAAGTAGAAAATACTCTGCCACGATAAACGAAGTTTTATGTCCTAGACAAGAGCCTGAAACCTCTAAAAGCGCAAGAACGACAGTCAGCGAAACTTAATCTTGTTAATATTCATAAGCACTGATTTATATTGAAATCTTCGAAGTGTCGTGTCTTAATCGGACTCTAGGGAAAGCTTTTAAATAAGCTTTTAAATAAGCTCTTTATGAAATTATTTATTGCCTTACTTTGCCTCATTTTCGAGTTAGGAATCTCTCTTCGCTTGAACTGTGAATCACGATAGGAGAAAATTGATCGACGACGTTTCAGAAACACAGTTAACACGTTTGCCATGTTAATCACAATAACAGTGTAGCAGAATGGAGCAATCTGTTCTATAAATTATGACCGAGGTCTTACGCGAAGGATATACGAAGTTTACAGCATCCCTTCATCGTAAGGACGCCACTAAAGGGTAGCAACTAAGCATGATGTCCTGACATAAGGGATCTGTTACATAATACAATACACAGTGTTCATAAAATTCAGATCCACCGGTTTCAATGTTTCCATCCTTTTCTGTCGTAGTTTAATCACCGATAAAGATACAATAATTTGCCAAACGATCTATGATTTTCATTTCCATGTTTCGTTCGAGTGAGTTGAAGTTTAATTAGGCTGAAAGTTTCAAAGGGACTGGAAGTAGTATTCATTTTTAAACCTACCGTTGATTGATGTTAATTAAATCGAAGCAAACCCGTTAAAACATTCATCCACGTAATGAATATACGCCGGTTGACGAAGGGTTCGTTTAATTAATCACGTTCCACGTGATTAGTCATTTATTGTATACGATCGAAATTCGAGAGACTAAACGTATTTCGATACTAGGTTGTGTTATAGGGGAACTGATATTTATGAAACAGAGTACTAATAGTCAGAAAACGTAGCCATCCAGCTCAGAAAACAGGAAATTCCCGCTGTCTGTGATAAATTATTCGGCAACGTGCGCCAGGCTATAATACTTGCCAGTTCCTTTATGGAATCACCAACTGAAAGAAGATTAAAGACGGCGTGAAACGTCGTTATCGTAGACTTCCTTAAGTTAGTTCTTCATAAATAGATTTCCGACGCGGCGTTCTGAAATCTTCCTCAGTTTATCGAAGTCTGCTCAGAATCGTTTACCCTCTTAACATATTACAGCTATTTTACTACTATATTCAGTCACACAGTTATTTTATTGCATTAAGTATTACCAAGTTACTTATGGTCTGTTAATATTTAAAGATCATTGTCATATTAGGTACTTGTTTTTAGAGAAATACTTATAATTCTTTTTTATTCGTAATCTTAAAAGATTGCCATACTTGTTCTTATTAAGCAACTGTGATAATGAAGCGTCAAGTTGTAATTTTTAAAAAATTAAAACCCCATATGAAAGAGAAAATATTATATATATATCATTTTAAAGCTGAATATCTTCTCTTTCATGTAGGGTTTGAATTTTTTGTTGTAAGAATTTTCTAAGTATTTTTATTTTTGTAAATGTAGTACTTTAATTTATATTAGTAAATGCAGTAATATATATATATACATATTACTACAACGAAATTGTATATTTCATATATTGTAACCTGACATTTATTGTAACATTAACCGATTCTAATCAGAATGTGTGCCACTAATCTGGACATATAATTTTCCCCTTAAGAGTGCTAATCTTCTATGTAAACTTTAATACGGGACCTTTTTATCAACCGCTGTTTCGTTTCCGTGAAATTTCATTTGCATTCGGATATCCGAAGGTCGTTCCGCAAACTTACGCAAGCCACGAAAATTACCCGGTCGTCCGGCACACCGAAATAGCGAATGGTGGTCACAGCAAAAGAGTCGGATGTGGGAGGGTAGGATTGAAAGAGAAAGCAACAGAGCAGAGAAAAATGTTAAGGGCGCAACGCCTGGAAAAGGTTATGAGATCGTTCCACTGTACTGTCTGCTTTATATTCTCGTCTGCATTCCTGGTTATGAAGTCGTTTTTTTCCCGTGGAAAACGTCTTCCAGATGTGTACGTAGCTGAGGAGCATGCAGATAGACGCGCAACGGTAGCTTCGTAAGCGGTAGCGGGAAAAGACACGCAGGAGACTGAAAACCAGAAGAACAAATCGAGTACTCGAAGAGAAACGGAAAGATAGAAGTCGAAAATATATATACAAATATAACACAGTGTACGGGGATGAGCAAAGATAGAGAGAAGAATAGCTGGAGATATAGTGGTTGATAAAAATAGGAAAACGCGGTAAAGGAAAGAATTGCATTGGAAAGGCAATTCGCGTACAACCGCGAGTTCCTCCTTACCGCATACGTCTCTTGTAATCAGATCTTTCAACTGGGGAAATGAAGAATGAAAAATGAGAGAAATGGTTATGAATAAGGAAGGTTCATTCGACTCGAACAAAAGGTTCCCTTTGAATCTGATTTCACATGATTTTCAAGTAAATGAGAAGATGATATAATACTTCCCATGAAAGTTATTCGATTATCTTGAAAGTTGATTATTCGGCGAAATAGAGCCGCGATTGATCTGATAACGGAGAATTACGTGCATGGAATTATAGAGGGACAGAAACGAATGCATGATACGACCATGAGTCTGGATATTGCGTGTTCGTTGTACCCTGGGAGTGATAACGGAGATAGTGTCACTCGTCTAGCTAATTACTAGTCACCAACTATATGACTCCTGGGAGTTGGCTCGCGAGTGTAGGATGTAGGTGTATGTAGGGAACTGGGCTGGACGGTGCACTAAAGCTGGGATCTTGATCCTTACATAATACACGAATAAAGGTTCATATGTGCGGATCGCTTGTCTTCGTCACGATGTTCCTATGCTTCCGTGGATCACCTTGACACTTGTTTCGAGAAACCCTTTAGAAATTGAGTGTATTATCATTATGATATGCTGCGATGTTCCATTTATTGTAGTAATATATATTTATATTGTTATAATTGTAATAACGTAATTTTCATTTAACACTGTTATTTTGAGAAAAGTAAGATCGGTCGGAGTAGAAAAAATAGAGTGCATAGCGTTCGAAGTTCACATAGAAACTACAGATAACCCGAAAACCGCAGACCAATAACTTCAATATAGTAGGCACATGAAAGTATCATCGCTTGCGTGATATCGGAAATAACGGCAACCTCGTTCGCGCCCGGAGAAGCGTTTTTCAGCGTTATTTCACTCGACTCTCTTTCACCATCCCCTTCGCTATTCCTCTTCCATGGATGGAAATTATCAAATGGACCAGGGAACGAGTCTCTCCAATCACCATAATTAGAATACATATGGGAAAAGAAAACGAACGTTTGGACCTTCAAACATCTACACTAAAAACACTTTTAATTAAATTTATTTCCAAAGGAATTCGATACATTTCGAAGCATCAATTTCATTAACAATACGAATTATCAAATCCTTTATTTAATCAGAAAATACAGATACAGAAAATCAGATTTGTACTTAAATTTAAATTACAACAACAATCAACAATGGAATCCAGAAACGTCGAACGATATTAATTAGGAGCGATTGATTTCAAGGAATTTCTGTGCGAAGCCGCAATACTTTTCGGTTCGATCGGGGTGAAAGGTTCTCTCGTTTTCCACCTCTCCGCGTGATATTGGCGATCGGTGAAGTGGTGTGGTTACACGCTAGCCGAACACGGACACACAACTTTTCCATGTGCTCCTGCACAGTTTTCACGCTTCGCTGACCGCAATTTTTCTTCTCTTGGTTTGCTGGGTGACACTATTTCAACGATTGGTTACACCAGCACGCGGGTTGGACAGTTCACAGCAAGGAAACTCTACTAGTAGCTGCGAAACTTTCGCCGAAGAGAAGATGACGATTGATTTCTGGCTGAAAACGGCTTCCAGACACCAATTATCAGATCCCTGATGCCGCTGGTATGACCATGACTGGCCAACCGGTGACCACTCGAGCAATAACCGAAACTCCTATCAGGATTTTCTCGATGTTCTCTCGCGTGTTTCCATCGCGAATTTCCATCGTGAATTAGCGGGTATGCAGATAGCTGCGCCATTATCTGGCGAGAACAGCACCTGGAGCCCGTCTTTTCGAGCTGCTCGACGAGCAAAGAGCTAAGTAACGGAGAACCTACGATAACGAAACGAAATTGTTCCATTAATTATTCTCCCGAGGATTTTCGACTAAATTCATTTCGTTGTCAGCTTTCGAGCCTCGAGCAAGTCTATTGTGTATCCCCTTCGTTTGTTGTAACGTTGAGGATTTCGAATTTTGCTAAATGCTTTTGCTAATGATTAAAGTTTTTAGAAGGACGAAGGGGATTCAGGTGAATAGTAAAGAGGATAAAGAAACGGACAAAAGCACAGTCGAACGAAGTGATGGAGCGGAAATTAAGAAAGGGCTGAGCATTCCCTATCCTGTAACCAGTCGACTAACGGGAACCGGGAAACGAACGTTAAGAGATAAAAGTAACGGAATTTACGAGCAATCTCGTTTTCGGAACAGTATTTATGGATACTTACTCTACGCGTTCTTCCTCGTTTCGATGGAATATTAGTCAGGTTAATACCTTTCGTAGGAGATTTTCAAAGATTTTTGGAATATCATGTTGTTAGATTATAGTTTTCGTTGTTCAAATTTTCTAAACTTTTTTTTATCATAAATACTTTTATTTTCGTAAATGTACCATTTTATGTCATTTCCAAGCTGGCGGTTTCCTCTTTCATAACCGAGTTTCTTTTTTAACATTTACATATAAATAACGCTGTTCAAAATCCATTTATGAATGTTTAAAAGTTCGATATTTCGCATATTACAATGTAATATATCGAACATGAAAAAATTTCTCAAAAGTGGGATGCTAAAAACCAATAATAAAAGGTTACAATTTGGAATACGAAATTTAATATTTGCAACAATTTATCGAGTCAAGCGACAAAGAGGAATATTAAATTTTAAAGAACACAGAAAATCGAACGAGAGGAGGGGGGAACTATCGAAATAAATATCATATCTCGGTGGCAATTCCGTTTCCCGGTAAACATTTCGAATCGTTTGATTGATTAAAACGGTTGCGTATTAAACGAATTAAAACGATAAAACATGCTTTAACGGAACACGGCGGAAAGATAAAAGTTATGGGACACGGGAATTTTACGATTTCAGTTTGTAGCCGACATTTTACATAAGCCGCGCACACTCGTATCTCCTATTTGCTCTTGCGTGGTTTGCGGTGCATACATCTCGCCACATGCGCCCGCACCAATAGGTACACATGCACACAGCCACCAGCCTCATATTATGCAGCCCCGGGATAGCATTATGCATTTGTCGCATGTGTGCTTTGTTCTAAACTCATGATAGAATCTTTAATTGACCGAGAGGAAAGATTAAACAATGTTAAAAAATTTAGAAATTAATACAGTGACTTACGGAAGTATTTGAATTCTCATCATAGAAATATTTTATAATGTCAGCATCTTTGATCGAATTAAGAAGGGTGCTAAACACGATGGATAGCGTTAAAAATTTATAAATTTATACAGTGACTCAAGATAGTATTCGAGCACTTACCAGAGAAAATTTTATTAACGCTGTAATGAGACATGCATAACTATGGACGTGGTTATATTGGTAAGTTATGAGATATTTGCTGCAGGCTAAAAAATAAGCCAAGAGAAGATATTTGAAACTTAACAGTAGAATAAGCATAGGAAATGGTTGTCTGGGAATAGGATGGATATAGATATTCGAGGTTTGGGAATGAAGCAATCTAGGAACCGAATAAACCTGGATTCTTGGGATCAAGGGATCGAAAAGTATTCGCCTGAGATTCGGTATCAGTGAATATAAAAACTCTCGTCTTGCTTTAAAACAATTACTTTATCTTTATTTTTTGAAATTGCATATCGGTTCGACATCGCAGCTATTGATTGTCATACTTTGTTAAAAACAATATTACATTATAGTAGCATTATAATTGGAGTCACGTTGCACAACCGTAATGGATAATAGGGAAGCAATGGCCGGAGATATGGAATAAATCCCTTAACCATATTGTTCTGCTATGTTTCAGATTCGTAGAACGTTAGGTATCAGAACGATGTGAGAGGAATATATGGGTGAACACCAAACGGGCAAGGAAGATTCGACGAAATCACGAACACGTGGCGGGACGTGAAGCGGGGTGAGCTTTCTTATAAATTTTATATAAATAATTTTTTGAAAATGTAGTTCATTGACTTTTATTTTAATAAAAAATTACTCTGTTTCATTATAATTCTCCTTCGTTCCCCACATAATTTACTCACATAATGATTGATTACATAATTAGACGAATAGACGTCTGATAGAAAAATTGTATCGCTCCTCGAGGAAGAAAAATGAAAATCAAACATGGTAATTGTCTTCTTGGTTAATCTTTGAGAGCTTAAAAGATATAAAATGTAACATTCACATTCTGCCAACGTACATCTTAGACAGTACATTGGGCAGCTTCGTGGCATGTCCGCGAAAAAAAATTGGATTCTGAAACGAAAGTTGGCCGGCGGCTCAGTTGTGGAAGCTCGAGAAACTGGAGATAAACGACCTGGTATTCGGATAAATAAAATTCCCCCTGCTATTTCGCCGAGGCTGGAATTTTCTCGTTCGAGCTGACCGCATGCGTGTATCGTTGAATTTCGGCTCACGTATCTTAACAAAGTAACCCTGTGGATTCTGGATGAAGAATAGAAACCATAGCAACCGAAAAAAAACGTTTGACGAATAATTGTTCCCGAAAGATCAAACTGTTGCAAGAACCAAAAGAAATAGGACCAATATTCGACCGTCTATATATAAAAGGACGAAAAAAAACAAAGGAAAACAAGATAGAGTTGCCCCGATTATTCGTGAAATTCGTTACGTTTGGAACGACGGAAACGGTCGCGTGGTATGTGGAATCTGTTTGTTGTGCAGAATGTGAATAATTTGTACAGTGAGTTGTATCCTGGGATTCCTGGCTAACCGATGCGTCCTGCCTCACATTCGAATCTACCAGGCAATAAATTTTCAAAATAATTCGATACCTCTTTCTTTTTCTTCGACCAAATTCCCTGGAATTGAAGGGCGGATAGGAAATCTGAAACAAATATTAAGCAATGGTAAAACAAATCTTCTTTGTCAGAGAAACGAGAGATACGACTAAACAGAGAGGAAAACGAAGATCGACAGAGCCGAGGAAAGGGGAAGAAAGTTCGAAAATGATCGGTGGAAGGAAAGCATTTTTCTCCCCCTTGTGATTCAATTTTGTCGGGTTCCAGACACAGGAAAGGGGGAAACCGTGCGGCGCGACAATGCACGCGAGCTGAAATACAATTCGGAATTCTTTCGTGAGTCAGCCGGTGAAAGGCGCAATTTTATCTGGAATTGTGGCTCGTGAATTTGCTTTCAAAGTATCCGCAAACTCGTCGACAGAGAGGCGACAGAGCGAACGATCGTGCAAGATTAGAGCTGCCGTGGCTCGGAAAAAGCGGTCTCTTCGATCTGGTCGGCACAAAAGGATCCAGAGACGAAGAGAAAGAGAAAGGGAGAGGCTGGGGAAGGAAGGAATCAAGAAGGAAGGAGGAAGAAGATGGTAAGGACTATTGGAAAATAGGAAGAGACAAAGAGGATGATTCGGTAGCTGCCGCCACCGCCACCGATTTTCAATGCTTGAAGCTCCTTGCCTTTCGACAATCGTCAAAGGATGAAAATTGAACCGCAGGAAACTGTACTATACACCGAGATTGTGAAAAGTTCCGGCCGCACCGTTCGTAGAGTTTTTCCGCCATGAAAGGGAAGAATTTTCGTGGGAGAAAATCGGAGGAATGAAAGAGCCGATATTGATTTTCGAAAAAATTGTCAACGTTGAAATGACATTCTAAACCGTGGAAAATAAGTGGAGTTCAGTGGAACAGGTATTGAATTAAATTTAAACCTTAGAATCTGACTTTATCTAATTTATCATTGAATGCTTATAAAACAACGTAATGTGAATGTCTTGTTTCGGTTTAATGAACTGAACGATTCTAGGATATACTTTTAAAAGATTCTGTTCATAGTATAATGCCAATACAAATGATCGAAAGTACGATGAGGAAGGTTTTCGTTCTCTGATAGGTGATTGACGTAATAAAAACTACTTTAGGGTATCCTGAGTAACTTTCTTCTTCAGGAAGAATAATCAATTTCATAAATTCTAATTCGACCAACCAGAACATTCACAAGCGCGGCTATACAATTTTCATCTAGAACTACGAGAGATTTTCAGCGATTGAACGAAAGATGCGAAAAGGAACGAATCCTGACACGGCTAGTAGGCACCTGATGTTTTAGACGCAACCTCAAAATTAATCATGCAAAGCGTTCCTTGAACGTCCGTGTCACGAACCGACGCAACGGCACTGTTAATACTTTCTTCCTGGCTTGCGACCAAGCACAAAGGCTAAACATTATTATCCGGCTCGTATAACCCTTCCAATACCAGTGTTTGCATCCTATTTGTACATACGATCGTAAGCATAGCGCAGTGTCAAGGTGTGTGCCATGAGACACATGTGTTATTACATAGAACGGAGCATTCCTCGCGGCGCTGTGGTTATGAAAATTTAATTAAAACGTGTCTCGACCATACACGCGAGTCTTGCACGAATAACGTGTGTTGCCGACGAGATCTCGCGGTGATGAGTGTTCTTCTTTTGCCTTGGCCCAATGGTAAATTGCGGGGAAAAGAATTATGCGAATGTCGGAGAACATTTTGTGAATGAGAAGACAGTTTTGGCTGGACTGTACCCATGTCTCTTTTATTTTCACTGTAGCGGGAACATTTTTTAGAGAAAATGACGCATAATTATTTAGAGTATACGTCTGCTGGGAAAGTTTTACACGAAGATGCTTCAGTAGAAATTTTATTTTAAATGTTTTATATCGTGCGCAGAATACGAAGGAATTGAACGTTAAGTAAAATAGTACGTATTAGGTCAGTCACCCTATTCTTCGTATGATTATTCCCGTAGAGAGGAAACGGATATTATCAAAAGCCGTTTATTCAGAGAAAGTGAATACTAAGAGATTTTTTCTTGAGAATGCCTAAAACAATATGAATTTCATTTTGAATGTTTAATATTAATATACAAAGTATGAAATAATTCGATATTGAATAGAATAGGACGATGGGTCAGACAGCGTGTTGTACTAATTAGTTTGGCAAGGGGGAACTACTTAACAAAAGCTATTTATTGAAAATGTTTGTTGGAATATTTTTACACAAGAATACTTCAAACACTTCGCATTTCATTTCAGATGTTTGATATTCTGCGCAGAATACGAAGCTATTGAACGTTAAGTAGAATATGACGATATTGGATCAGACATCGCGTTCTACTTATTGTTAGTCTAGTAAAGAGGAGCTGGATGTTATCAGGAATTGTTAATCTCCTGAAATGTCAATAGTTTCTGTATGTTGGAGTTTCTCAAGGCGTTTCTATAATAGTACCTATAATAGGAGAATTTATTCATCACCCATAAATCATACTCGAGCTTATGTAATTAAATATTTAAATAATATAAGTGTTATATTATTATATTATATAAATATTATAAATATAAAATACGTAAATATTAAAACATCTAAATTAATAAAATAATTAATTACTTTGTATTCCTGATGGGTTATTTTGAAAAATGAATTACCATTGACGTAAATATTTTATATTTAGAAATATACTCGTAATTCACTGGCATTTAAGATAAGGTGACGAGGTGCAGCCAGGAAAAGACGTAATTTATTAACTCGAGTCAAATTCAGTTGTCATAATTTCGCTGAGAATCGCGTCATTAATTGTGAAAATATCGATAGAACAAAGACGTTGAACTTGATTAAACGTTAATTTCTACATAATTAACGGATCTGTTCTCCGTGTAAAAATAAATACAATTTATTCTTTAATAATCAAATGTAAATTGAGTCTAGAATACATGCAAAAAAACTCATCGAATATTTATATTAATGTAATCTTTATTTCGAATGTCTGTTATTTCTGACAATGTTTTCATTCTGTTTCAGCGTTGAGCCTGCTATGTGTAAAGAAATTCTCCGGCAGCGGCACGATGCTGGAAGCACCGCCCGGAAGTCGGGAGGACCTCGTGGAGGCAGCACGAACACCATGCACACCCACAGGTTAGTCATCCCACGATTTACTGCGAACTTTAAATGAAAATTTACAACATTCTCAAACGTAACAATTCCCACGGGAACATCTCATAAATCAACTAAATAAATAACTATAACGAGGTAGTACCGCGTATGTGCCAGAATAGTAACGTGAGGTAAAATTTTCAGAAAGATAAAGGAGACGAATTATCATATCTAAACGTTCAGTTTCAATGCACAAACGGACTGGTTGAACGTTCCAGGATGAAATATCAAGCTTGTGTTTATCATAAAGTTTAAATGGACACTCGCGCGGGCATCTAGAAGTTTTGACTCAACCCGTAAATTCCACGGATAGATAATGGAAATGGTGAAAATAGTACGACACCGTTGGCATAGTTCCCCGGAGTTATTGCCCGGAGTACATTTCCATTCGTATCAATTCCGTGGATTACGGAGTTCGTAGTTTTCACATTGAGTCGGTAAATTTCAATCTTTACTAGGAGGGTGCATAGTAATTTCAACTTCGACTCGTTTCGCCGATCGTTAAAACGTACAGCTGTCGTTGGAAATGTTGGTTAGGACTGGGGAAAAATGTTCGGTGCGTGGTTAACCGCACCTAAAACGTACCGAATTGCGAGTGATTAACCCAGTTCCCGTACCGTAATTAAAGTTTAGGCCGCTTGTAAATCTGAATGCAAAAACAATATGCAGCTCCTGATACCCTGGCGGAAATACTCTCTCACTCCCGAAATATTTTTGCAGCGTTGTTTACTACCACCTACATTTCATCGCACGCATTTTCTCCTTCTCCTCCTGGCTTTTCGGGGTCATACGTTTACGTGAAAACGCGTTTCTTTCTTGGAACAATAAAAACTGGCGAGTACTCGTAAAGATGACACGCGATTTCATTTTTAAAAAATTTCCAGGAAATTAAGTTCCATCAAACTACTGGAGCAGGAGGAGGGGATCAGCTCACCGTGAAACAATTAATTATTCATGATACATTTCCTTTTCAATTCCTAACGAGCAATCTCGAAATGAGAAACAAACTGACCATTTGCTAAATGAAAACAGGGACGAAAGTAGGAAAACGAGACCTGGAATCTTCCGGTGAATAAGATTGACGAATCAATCGAGTTCAAACCGCGATTGTTCGACGTCCGAAAAGGAGACAGGATCTTCGTGAATAGCGTTCGGTTATTTCATGGGACAACAGGTGCCGATATTGCACGCGGACATTTTTAGAATTGCATTGTTACCTGTCCTTTTCATCATTCCCTGCGCTTTCATCTGTATTCTCTGTCTATTCACGACTGCCAGAAGCCGAATTACCCATAGAAATTGCGTCGATCATCGTGATCCAATCACTGGAAATCGTTCTATTATAGTTTCACGCTCCTCTTCGGCTTTACCCGTGCCCCATTTCCTTTGCTTGATAAAAGTCTGACAATAAAGCTGAATGAAGGAAGAACAGGGGTTTGGATCGATGATTCCCATACTTCCTGCTAGCATCATTATCGCCGCGGGCCTGCAACGTAACAGAGGGCCAATGGGTGGTTCTTTTTATCTGGATAGACCGTCGGGGTATCGTGATGATTGACGGTCTGACTTCGTGCTGTGTCAGCTGTGAGACAGATGCTTTTTATCGACTCACCGAACGGTCAGTTTTTGGTTCCCTGCGATCGCTGGTTAACTTTCTCGTTTAAATTTACTTGATTCATCGATAGAATGAAACAGACAGAATGAGACAATACGGCGATATAAATAAAGAAGAATGGAATAAAAGGGAACAGTCTGGATGGACTAGAAAAGCACCTACAGTTTTAAGAACATATTATTAGATTCAAGGACACTCGCGAAGGATCTAAAAATAAAGCAACCTTTCCCCAGTAATTTTAGAAGTTACAGGGGACTCGATGGAAGCGACGCGTTCGACACGTAACCAACTTTGGTCTCGCAGTAGAAAGGGACGGCGCTAGTCAGACAGGCCGAAGCCGTTCTTGCGCGAGGTTGTACCGTTATTTATAGCAAGAAACATCAATTTCGCGACACGTCGCTGAAAGTTTGATAAACCCTTGACGATTTATCAACGCGTTGAAAATGATTATTTTCGTCGTGGTACCGAAGAGAGTGTGGAAGCTACCATCCACGACGTTCGCTCTCTTGACACTTTTTCTCTGTCTCGCGTCGACGACCATTAATTATACGAACGTTGCGGTCCTCTCGTCACGTGGTAACCTGGTTCATAAATTGAAAGACGTATGCGAGAAGCCAAAAAACCGAACACGTCATGAAATCTTTTGATCGACTTTGGTCGAAGCTGTTTGAAAGCTAGCTATCTTAGACTTAGGGTATCGAGACGGTAATTGACACCACTTTCACGGCTAAACCGCTTTCCAATTTTCTCCTTATTTTCACGACGTAATAACTTAGCAAGCTTGACGGCGTTTAGTCGCCGCGGCGTGGCGCGCTGTGAAAGCTTGTTGTGGAGGGGTGCTTGCTTCCAGAGAGCTGCTGGTAATGGCTACGTATATATAGACACTTCTTTACAAGGCGGTGTGATAAGCTCTCATTGGCGACCGAAGCGTAATCACTACGGCTTCCTGAAATAGCCTGAACCATCGTCCCCTCACACCTTCCGATCTTGTCGTTTCCCTTTCCTGGAATCCTTGGCGGAAGAACTTCGATCAGCGTGTAACAGCGTCGCGTACGCATGGAACATTGTCATTGATGACTCAACTTTCGATCTTTCTTCGTACGATGCTAATTTTGATCATCGAATTCAGAAATATTTGGAATTAGACACTCTGTCATTTGTAAATCTAGCGTGTTTTTTTACAAAAGAATACAAAACGTTAAAATCAAGTTAAGACGAAGGATTTGAAGTCAGAAATTTTTGAAAGTTAGAAAAATTATGTTTCCTTTCGATATCTCGAAGCTAACATGTAAGTTTAACTCTTATGGCTGCATCACTTTTGTCACTGGCATCGAATATTTGTTTTATAAAATGTATACAAGCAATAAGATTTACTTAAAAATCAATATTCTTTACATATTTATATAGTTTGATAAAATAATAATACGTATACATAAAATATCGGTATAAATAAAAGTTGACTGCTGTTGTCCGAGAGTTAAATTATACCCATTTATATCATTTTATTGTGCAATGTCAAAGCTTTGGTGGTAACAATATCGCGCCATATATCGTCGGAATATTCCTCGAATAGCTTAATACCAAACTGCGCAGTGGTTATCGAGAGCAATTATCATTTGTCCTGGCTACCTTAACGCGATGGTTCCCACATGACAAAGCGTGCCCATTTCCTCCGCTTGCAAACATTTGTCCGGGGGCGAGGATTGATTCTTTCCTCCCTCTCTGTAGGTATACACAAGTTAGCATAATTGAAACGAGTGGTTCATTACACCTCTGTAATCAATACACAAGTTATTCCTGTAAAGGAACGTTACCAAGATAATCCGATTCCTCCATTATCACCGATAAACCATAGCTGATACGTATTAACAGTGATGAGCTGACGTCGATGAATGAATATTTTTAAAAGGATAATTTCTATACCTCGATGCTTTCATATATATCACAATCGATTACACACCTTAACTCGACATGGGCAATCGATTTTCTCTACCAGCTTGGAGCTTTCGTATCGAAAATACCGTATGCAAATTCAAGTATCCGTAAATTTTATTTATCCTGTCATATATCCTTTCCATTGATAGAAGAAAACTCTGGATCGCGCTCGCCAGGGATTTTACCCGGATACAGAGAAAAAAGTTCGCACGATAATCGATAATCGATAGTCAGCCAGTGGAGGCTATTTCGTTTAAAAGATCCTACCATGTGACTGTTGTATTATTAATTTCGACTATCAGAAGCTACATATTCCACGGGTTTTCTATTGGCTGTTTCATGAGCTTCGGAGATTTTGCCCCGTCGGTTTACATATTAACGCGTTGCAGCTTATGCATGTACTGGTGGTTCACTTTCATACTCTCGTTACCATCGATGTATTGGCGGGATCAGTCGTAAAACGATCTCTAACGTCGATTTGTGCCTGCTATCGGGAAATTTATCTCCATCTTCCTTCCGATATGATATCGATCATCAGACTGTTCGGTTTGAAAGAACGACCGCGTAAATTATTCCACTGTGGATGCATGTTGCTGTACCAACGAAGCGGAAATTGAAGTATCCTTCAAATAAAAGCGACAACTTTCGGCTAACTGACACCGTAATTTTCTTTAGAGACTGCCGCTGTCCCCACTCAAGATATTAGAAAAGTTCGTCGACATAATATAAGTTACGAAAGTGGTCGTGGCGAGAAATAAAGGGGCTATTTTGTTTCAAAATACGATTACGTAAAATGAGAAATGTTGCGAGTCGTTACTATCCATCAATGCTTACTTCTTTTATTAAGCAATGTCAACCGAGTAATTACTCCTTAACTAACAATTACGGTGGCTCATTACCGATCAATAAACAAAGAACGTCTCGTCGTCTGTCCGAGTTTCAAGAAAATAATGTCAAACCAGACTGTCCTTGTAAATTTTAAGGAGTTTAATTCCGCGTAATTGCCTAAGTTTTCGCCATAGCCTGCGGGCATGGATTCGGAGACGATGTTAAGTAAGAATGGGAACAGCGAGAAAAGAACGAAAGCTGCTGGAAAGTTTTTAAGATCGAAGGTTTTTTATTTGCAAAGTCAGCCATGAACGCGCCAGCCTTTTACCGAACGATCGTTATTTACTTTTCCACGAACGAGGAAGACGATCTAACAGAGGTTCGGTTAGCATAGAGGGATCGAGAATGGTTGGAAAAAGTAGGCTACTGTTCGCTCGAATCGAAGACATTTTGATTTATGGCTGGAAAATGGAAATCTCGCGTTGGAACCTAGGTCGGGCCCCATGGGGGTAACCTGGTTTTTGGGCGCGGTTCAAACGGCATCGAATGGATATCCGATCTTTTTCCTCTGTCAGGATGTATGACAACGCCGAAGAATGTTAAAAAAGATATGGTGACAGGTTTGATCGATACAAAATTTTACTTGCTTCTTCTCCTGAGAAGGAGAAACATATTTTTATTATATGAAATATTTAATGAAAAGTATTACACATAATCCTTTTATTGCTCATAATATTTCATGGAAAATAATCAATTCTACAAAATGTTCATATTATATCCTATAAAAATTGATTTATTGTTCCCGTGTAGATAGTAGTACGTGGTTATATAAAGGTAAACTAATAAGGATGAAATTTACTAAATGAGATCGAGTCAATCTTCTATCAACGTGTTCAATAAAGTTGGCTTTAATTAAGGAGTAAAATAATTTAGGCATTAAAAAATAAATACATAAAAAATAATTGAGATTTCTATAAAGCCTGTATTAAAAGTAAAGCTGATCTAACTTATAATTAATTAAATAATCCTATTGGTGATGTGTGTCATCTCTTGAAACGTGTCTAAACTCACACACCCTTCAGCTCGAGAGCTGCAGGGTAAGTTTCCCAATTTTGGACTATGTCGGCGGTCATCGATCCATAAATTTAGTTAAGGGCCGGAACGATGTTCTGCACGAAAAGATTCGAAAGTGAAGCTGGTTGGACAACTTGATTAGCCTAACTTTGCTTACGGATAGTTCCAGTATTCTCGATGTAATAATTCAAAGAAAACTATGACTGTTTTTACGTTAAGACCTACCAAATATTAGCATCAAAATTAAGAAGATATATAAACGAAAGGATCTTTGTAAATCTGATAAAATCCTCTTCAATTAGTACCAGATAAGGAGGCATTTATCAAAACGTGATTTATCACATGTTATTGATTTTCATGTTGATGCGAAAAGACCACATTTCCCAGGGAGAAAAGGAACGCGATAACAGAATCCAATTAGGCGACACTTGGATGACTCATGAAGCTTGCAACAAGAAAGCGAGGCCGCTTTGTTAAGAGCACGCCGGCAGCTTTTTAAGGACTACTTCTTGAACTTTCGCCTTGTTTCGCGGTTTGAAACCAACAACGTCGTGTCCATCATGAAGAAAGGAATAACGAAGAGACACAATTTCTCGTTTCTTACATTTTTCGCTTTTTCCTAATTTTTGTCATTATCTGGCCATTATTGCTTGACAGACGTCAGCGAAAGATGAAAACCACTAGAAGAGTCCAATGAAAAGGGGGAAGTTATGAGAACACGCGGTTGCGCAGCGTTCGAGGAGAAAGGACTGGAATGTTGACCTCATTAATGAAAGATCGACCACGGGGAAGTACAATTGCGCCGTTTAAGAGCTTATTACGTCAACTGCCAGCCTTATTGCGGACGGAGATTTATGGCACGCATTCTAATAACTGGAGTAGTGTTCGAGTTGATCCAGAGAGAGCGTTCACTCGGCGCGCTACCCAGCGAATAATGCGCTTCTTGTAGCCTCTGACAGATACACGGGGGTGTGTACAACTTTGGTAGCTTGTACTCTTAGGGAAAAAGCCTGGGGATCGTTCGTTTCTCCCTCGGAAATTTTCGTAAACTTGCCACGTGGTACATATTTTATCCGGTTTGATAAATGCGTACCAAGGCAAAGATATAAATCTTGCCATGTTAAGAACCATGATACCGCAGGAATACGGAATAAGTACTGAAATATAGGTGTACTCGGAGTTTGAAGAAAGAAGTGCTTGATATTTATCTTCTTTTATGCGAAACCGATTCGCCTTATCCAGGAAGAACGTTCAAGTGAGACCAGAAACCATTCTGGTTGTATGTTTCTGAAGATCCACAGAAGGAGAGTAGGACGACATCGAGTAAACTATGAATGATTCATCAGGATATGCTAACCACGTCTGCGTCCCGCGGTACTTCGCTAGCAGAGAAATCCTAGAGGCTTCCGCTTGTGATTGGTAAATGTCATACGTCGAATTAATTGCATCGAGGAAGTTGCGAGAGTAAGCGCGAGAAGGAAATCGGGAAGGGAAAGCTCAAAACTCAATCAATAGTCGCTGATGAACGGTCCAATGGCTATTGCCACCGTGCTGGCATATATAGACGATTCGAGCAGTGTTCTATGAATTATTTAGCGTTAGTCAAGTGGCCCTCCGTGTATTTGCCCTCAAACCGAAACGAGCTTCGTGCCATTCGAGAAGCTCGCTTGATTTCACCGACCCTAATCCATTGCTTCTATCAGTGTGAAATGGCGTAACTGGCTTCATTCATTCAACCAAGTTCGGAACGATCGGGAGCTGCAACGCTAGTTCGAGTTATTACTCGATCCTTGAACGCCTATTATTCGACTAGTTTGATCGTTTTAACGTTAGGAATAATTTATCTCAATGTGCTGTCAGAGTGATGGATGAGGGACAGGGTCGATCTAAATTGAAGAGAAAATTAGGCAGAACATTCTTTGATGGACAGCATGGAGAATAGATGAGGAAGATTTAATTTTTAACCTTGATCGGTAGTTGAATAGAAGGAAATCTAAGTGTCATTCTAAAAATCGTACAAGAAGAATCTTTTCTTTCAAAGATTAAGGACGAATGTGGCAGAAAGATGTAACTTTTTAGAACGACTGCCAAGTTTTTATCATTTTTCTGTTATCGTTATTGGAACCTAGAATGCTATTGTAAATTGAACTATATATCTCATTAAGAAATTATGCCTGATCTATCCTTTTCCAATTTCAAGTACATTGTAATTTGTATTGTTATATGTATATTGCATTCATTATTAAATGAAGAGAGTTATGAAGGGTGAGAGTGTTATGAGTGTTCATGAGTTATGAAGGAGAAACTGGAAACTATTCTGTATCTTTTAATATCGGGAATATCAGGTATAATGTGTATCTACGTTTCAAACTATCGAAAAATCTCGGGTGACGTCGCCCCTTGACCTATCCTTTCCCTCGATATCAAACGCCACAACTTGCCACGCTCTGTTGCCCCCGACAAAATCAATCTCAGACTCTGAAGCTCACTTTTGAGTTACGATCGTATAATGGACCATGAAGACGAGTCTTTGTACTCCTCATATACTTTTCATTTTTCTTGTTCGTCTGCAAAATCTTTGATAATAAATATTCGAATGGAGATTAATATATTCGACAAGGATGAAAGTGTAATTTCTCTAGTTACAAATTACTTAGTATTTATATTGCTACTTGTAACTATATTGATACTTTAATCAGTTTGTATTAACGATACTTAAATATTAATAAAATGTAAAAATTAATGGCTATGTTTGCGTTACGCGTGTGCTATATATGCACTATGCTAAATGTTGTGAAACCAACAATATGTCATATAAAATTTGTTCAAATGTTGGCTTCCTATTAATTTGGCAGTCAAATGAGCCGAAGATAATGAACTTCCTAAATAGCGAAATTGGTTATAATATGTGACACTTACAGATTTTAATTTTTTTGTTGTATACTAATTTCCAAAAATGAATTGCATTATGTCATAATATTCTACGAACATAATTCTACAAGCATAAATAAGTGTCCATATATTTACCTAGTTTTTCGCGGTGGTATATGTAAAGAAATTTGGTAAACTGTAGCTAGAACACTATGCTTCATTCACCTTTTTGTAATCAGTACTCCAACTATGAAATTGTGTTTATCGCATGAACACGAAGCGTATATGATTTACTCGAGCGAATAACTACGCGGTTACCAGCGGCTTTGATATTTCCCTTGCGGCGAATAAATTGAAATAGAACTATCTTCGGTTGAATCAGGATGGAACTCCAGGATTATAGCTAGAAATGGATAATTATTTAGATAGAACGAAAGTTCTGCGCGTTCTTAACTCGGCAAACTAGCAGGTGTCTGTAAACAGGAAATCGGACAAACTCGTGGAAAGTTATGTCTGCTTAGGAAAATTACGTTTGTCCCTATTTGGATACTTCCTATTAATTCGACAAAACATTTTCTATCATCTAATAGCAGAAATAATATAATCCACTTGACGTAAGTTATTCTTAATATTCCTCGCATAAAACACGAAGATGTTCGAGTCCTTCAATATTTTCAGTTTTAGGAAACTAATCTTCGTCGTTTCGAATACCAAATGGTCGTACGTTAATATCAACTAATCTAAAGGTAACAAATGCGATCGATTAAAAATTGTATATATCAATTTTACGATAGAACTTAATAATGTGAACAACGAAGATATTAATAACATATTATCTAAACATAAAATATAGATGCGAAAGTATAAATATAAAATGATCCTTATATGTACATGAGGATTTGGTGATTAAATATTCCCAATATCGAGCGCATTAACAGTCGTTAAGCTGTAACAAGTTTCGCGAAACTCTGAAGAAGCTTTTCAGAATCACTTATTCATCTAAACGTCGATTAATATCCATCATCGTGCCACAGATTAATCTTCCAATTTACCGAAAATCAATATATTGTGCTCTTAAATGAATATCAAGTTTCGCGGCAAGAGATTACGTCTTTTAAATCCAGGATGAGGAGAGCAGCTCGTTGTCCAAGTTGCTCGGATGAAATATTCGTGGCGAACGGTAGGGGCAAAATCATAAAAAATTTTAGGCTAGCCTGTCTGGCGACATTATGCTCGAGCTGCGTTTATCAAGAGCTGAGACCTGTGACCTGTGTTTCAGCATAATTTATTCAATGGGTGACCATGCTCGGATCGTGGTAGGATCCGACCTTCCTAATGCAATATTGATTCGATTTCACTGCCACGACGTGCTAGGTCGTAGCGTGCAATTTGCATATGGAACTACACGGCTCGCGGAAACGAGCCGCCAACGTACGAACCACGGTGACGTCGTGGCGTTGCACTGTTTGCCATTTGATTGCATGGAAATTGCGTCGACTAGGCGACGTACGCATCAATGACAAGCCTGATTTCCTCGACCCACGCTTCGTTAGAATGCGAGTCACGCTAACTGCGGACCATCCGATGTTTACGTGTATTGTACCCCGTGTATTCGACGTATCTTGCATCTCTTATGAGAAAATGTATGGGCGTTAACGCTTTATAGAGAGATAATGAGAAAGGGGAGGGTGTTGACGTGATATTTTGCATTCTGTGCTTGACAATTGAGAACACTTGGAACTTAAATTGTAAATATCTTGATATACGGTTTTTCATTGTGTTTGCGTAGTTATTGATCTCGTGTAATGTATTCTGTAAATTTGGTACAGATTTAGATGTGACGTATGTTTTTAAAGGTCGAATCTTTTCATTTATTCGTCTAATTTAGCATGGCCAATTATCAAATATTTAAAGAATGTACATCTTCGGAATTAACAGATTATTTTCGTTTTTAATTATGTCACATTAAAATCCTCCTGTTTAATTGTAAAATGACATTAAAATCCAAAAATCGATAAAAATAAATGTACCATGTTTTCTCTTGTGATCTTCATACCATCAGTTAATATACGACGATTAACGATATTACAGGAATATTAGCGGGCGATTTATTTGAAGTACCAAGTGATGATGGAGATATGAAGATAATATATAAAAAAAGGAACAGAGTTTCGAATAAAATTGACGATGTTGATGGTGATAACTGTGACAGCGACGCAATTATCATTGTAAGCGACGAAACGGAAAGTATTAATTTCACGTGAGTTTGAGCCAAAGAAAATTGGTCATTCCATGAATAGTTTGCCTGATCATTTGACATTTTGTTCTGAAGATATTCAATCAAACCTGGAAAATTTTAGAGATGAAAGGTAAATAAGTTAAAAATGTACATACGTGTGTATACGTACACGTGTACTTCATAATTAAAACTGAAAACTTGTATTTTACAACGAAGTTGTAACTCATATTTTCTATTTATACTCTTCGTTTATTTACATTCACAGCTTGTTTGTTTCTGTCCTTTGTTTGTCTACGTTCCTACTCTGTGGAAATGCGGTAATCTACGTGAAACGCAGTGACTAGAAAGGGAAGATAGGCGACAGCCAATTTCCAGATTGATTAATTTCGTTGATAGCGTTCGGGTTATCGTTAGTTAACGTTAATTAACCAACCGCGTTAACGTTCTAATAAAGCAGGCAGGAGATGGACGTAAAAGATTTTATCAAGGTACAAATGATGAAACCTACTGTAATAAGAACTTCCTGCTCGCATAAACTCCCACTAAAGGAGGAAACAAATTTCTTTTAACGTGAACAACAGTTTACGAGCTTTTTGCCTCGAGTCTCCTCTACGAGTAAGAAAAAGACCGTAGTAAGCGGAAACGTCAGGAAGTTCTAAACTCGACGCGCGTACACGAAAAAAAGTGAAGAAAAGCCAATTATCTCTGACGCTTCCTAAAATCTTTCGTCCATGAATCGCATTAAGAAGTTTGTTTGTCCTGTTCGAGTGACGGCGGTTAGTTCGAAAAAAGAAAGAAAGAATGCCAGTGGCCAGGAATAAGAAAAAAGTTTCAACGTTCCCGAATGCCGCCGCCAAGTTCTTTGCAGCCGGATGAAGCAAAACCAATTAACATGCAGACGCGAAACTTAAGGAACTCTGACAAATGCATAAAATTTGCATCTACACGGGGAATTACAAGCGGGTTCCGAAACTACCGGCTCGCAAAATAAACGCATGTATTGTTTGCACGAATGACGTAAGCAGCCTCTGCAGTTCGATGAATTCTCTATACGCCGTTTACGCGATTCTAACGATCTACCGACGCCATTTCAAAGCATCGAAACAAACTTTCTCATGGACTAAAAATGAAATGGAACAAGTAAACATTTCAATCTATCGATGAATGAAATGTGGTCCGTTTCCAGGTTCGTTGAGACCGCTGTCGAACGAAGTTTTCGCACGAACACAGAGAAAATCGAACGGGGTTTTAGTGGTCGTCAGTACGTACCAACGGTGATAAATTATCCACGAACGAGCAGTGTGATTGCTATTAGCAAGGTGCGACGACAAGGCTTGCAATTATGGCCAGCGGTTCGTTACTGTTAGAACCGCGAATAATTGGACGAATTTGCGGATCAGTGGAGCGGATGCTTGCGAGGCATTAAATGGGTTCCACGACGTTCCATCATCGTGGCCGAATACTTCACATCGGGGACGTTGTTATAATATTAATTCGTCTCCTCTTGGATCGCGTCTTCGAACAATTTACGAGGCTTGATACATCGTAATTGGCTTGCAATCAAGACGTAACCACGTGCCCAATTACCATGGCTTCGAAAATCCATTTACTGATGATTATGTTTGCTAATTTCAGTACCTATACATTGCTCTACCTTCGTGTATCAGAAGTCTCTCTTTCATCAAAAGTGCATAAAGTGGGAACGGAATTGTTCATGTCAGTAACAATACTAATAAGACTTTTGAAGAAGCTCGAAGACTGAAGTTGAAGGAGGAGATGAAGAATCGTGATATACCGACGTATCCTTAGAGGATAATTTATGCAATAAATTAAATGAGCTTTACTGTAAGTATAAAAATAACTAACCAATTTTATTTTATTTCAGTAATGAAATTTGAATATTCATACTGGTATTGAATATTTATACCTCTATCTGTTCACCCTTGTAATAATGCTATAAATAAAAATTGCTATAGTATCAAGGAAAATGAATAAGAATTTGATTATGAAACTAAATGACATAATTTTGAATTTGATCATGTGTATTGATCGTAAACCGATAGAACAGATTTATTGTGGTAACTCATTTCGCACGCTTCATTGTATCGTTCATACCTTTTATCACGCTCTTACAAAAGCATAAATGTCCCAGCGTGTAACGATTCCAGACAATAAATCTCATTTTCGCGTCATATCGCGATTGTTCGAACGCCCGCATACATTTTCGCCGCGACGGTCGTCAGAGAGGGGGAAAAATAATGGCCATAAATCCACAGGAACGGAAGATGGAGAATGAGGCGAATAGGTCAGCATAGAAAAGTAATTAGCAATAAATCCTCGTAGAGTGAGTACACGTTTTCTTTATGCGCCGCTGGATAACGCATAGTACGGCTTCCGTTGGAACGTGAAACACACCGACGAAGATGAATGTTCACGAAGAAGGTGAGACAAATAAAAAGGAAAACTAAGAAATAATACGTGGAGCACGTGAGAAGAAAAATCGTGATACATAGGTATGCGCTGAAATTTTTTATGACTATCTCAACGCGACATGTTTGTATCTTTACGAGACGAAAGATATTAGCGTGTTTTCTGCTTAAAATATTATTAAAAAACTATAATAACGAAAATACAATGCTGAATAAATACGTAGAATAACGTCTGACTAATGGTATTCTTTTCTACTGAAGATTTGCTTCTGAAATCCTGAATGTTTCTCTGGATTTCATTCAAAGATTTAATGTGTATCCTTAATTTATATTTAACGTAAGCTTTCGCATTCATGGTAGCATAGGTTTATTACCCGAAATAAGTTTCAATTATTATTAAGAAATATCGGTGCAATGAAAATATAACAATAAATAAACAAGTAGCCAAGTCCAACCTACAGCGTCGATTTATATTGACGATTATCTCTTACATTTTTATATAGACAGATTATCTCTTCTAATCACATTCCTTTTACTTTAATCAAATGATTCAATAATATTTCGTGAATTAATGATTAAAGGTAGCTTTTTTATCAATAGTAGTAGAACATCTATTTTTTATCTCCATAAAATTCCGAATCAAAATGGAAGGTATAACGTGAAATAAAGCCTCGGTTATCGAACGGAAAATATAAAAGAGGATTTGTATTGGCTGTATTATATCGTTTAAAGCCGATTTCTTAGCAGGGAATATATGTTTGCGTTAGATAAAATAACGTCTAACACGTACAGCTGAATAGAGGAAAGACTTTGCCCGAATATATTCGTCCTCTACTACGGAAAGATATATCAAGTTTGGCTCAGCATCGCTACAAGTTCCTGCGATGCATTCGCATACCGTACTGGCTCGTTCGGTGACTGAACTCGAATGTTACATCTATCATCGTTGGTTTTCTGGGTCCGCAAATCCTTTTGGTCGAACGGTACGCTTTCTGTCAAACGAAACTACTCAGTGTATCATCACGCGTCATTGAAAAATATTTTCTGTCGCTATCTTCTTCATTAAGTCAGATCAGTGAAAGAAACATTCTTTATATGACGATCACACATGATTTACACTGGATTCCTTCACATTTATATTAAATTACTCTTCGAATTTTCTATCTCTTGCAGTTCAATGATCATTTTCGCCCGTTTCAAACTTCACCAGCTTTGCACATTTTCGCTATTATGTTCGCTTTAATTTCCTCAAGACCAATGACTATGTTATTCATTGCCAATGATTATTATTCTATCTGCAAAATCGACGCTCAGTCTTATTCCGAGTTCCTTATTGACCACATATTCAAATTTTGTTTAGAGTTTGCAAAATTCAAAGTAATTTCTAAATTTCTTTTTCATTGTCAATGACTATCATCAAATTTACAAAATAAAGTGTCAGTCTTCTGCAATCTTCTTTATAAACCACACATGAATCAAAGACCATAATTTTGTTTAAGATCTTATTTGAAATCTTCATTACAAAGTTCAAAGAAACCAAACTCTCTCACAGTCAATGATAATCATACAATCTTCAAAATCAATTCCACTTTTCTTCAAAATTTCTTATCGGTTACGCGTTCGCTCCTCTGATCTCTATCTCGACTTTGTCGAAAATTTCGTTCACAGAAATCCCACACTCGACTACTTCGTTTGGTGATGTATCATATCGAGTTTGGATAGTGGTTGCAGCGTTTCGAGAACGAAATTAAAACGAAAACCGCCAGGATCCGAACGATAATTAACGTTCGTCATGCAGATGAAACGGATGCTACACACGCAAACCATAAACGGAGAAAGAGAAAAAGAGAGGAGATGAGTAATAACGTTACGTAGTGTGTACGCGTGCATTCGGCGGCGGCCATTGGCGCAGAACAGTCGCCAGAATAAATTCATTCGTTATTTCCGACTCGATTGTCCCAGATTTGGTCAAAAGCTACAGCCGGAATTAGCTAACCGGAAACTGGTCCTCCGTAACGTGAACCGCCCCACCGAAAAATTTCAATTGTACCGCAGGAATTGCTCGTTTAATCGTGGAAAACAGCAACAATAATTACCCGGCCTCTGTGTTTTCCTTTTCTCGAAACGCGACTCGCTGTGCCATGCGCTATTTGAGCGATTTGATTAATGGAAATTTAGAAACATCGTGATTCACCGATGCGTGAAAATTTCTGATGGTGAATTGTTGATTAATCGCATCTTACTGACGTCATACTGTGAACGAGGACAAATGGGAGAGAGTGTGACGATGCAAGAATTAGATCGTCAATGTTTATTATTGACGTCATATTAATTCTTCCGCTAATTAGACGTAATTATAAACAATTGATGGAACTTATGCTTGTTAGCGAGTGAAGATAATGAGAAATTGTAAATGTTTATTATTACATATATACGTATATCAATTTTTGTTCCAATTGATAGTAGCTCAGGTTTATAATGTAATTTAGCGAATGCAGTATATGATCGTAAATATTTGTTAATTTTTTCATATTATATCTTAATTGATAATATTCGCGGGAGATCGGTAAAATTTAAGTTAATAATGATTCATGAATTAACTGCCCTTGAATATTGTAGTTTCATTATGGTATATATAACATATGATAGCGGAAGTGAAATAGGACTGCGACTGTTCAAACAGAACAGAATCGTGTTATTTATCAAGATAGTTTGTACATTATAATTCGCTGCGCAGGTAGAACAACGCAATACCTGATCCGACAACTGGAATACCATTTAAATAACGTTATTAGGACTACGATTTAGAAATATTATTAAACTAATATATGAAACTATACTTAAAAAGTATTGCACCGTGTCCCTCTTGCCAAATATCAAAGAATTTTGTAACTATTTTTATTAAACGTGATAGATTTTGAATCGAATTCATATCCATCGAATATCCATAAAAGACATCAACCGTGACGTTGTAAAATACGACCTTCTCGTTCAGAAAAGTCCCGATGCTCGTGGCAAATGACCGGCGTGCCACAATGAAAACCGCGTGTCTCTTCTAAGCGTGAACAATGAACGAAATATCGGCCGATATACCAGCGATGGCCGTGTGGCCTTCGAATCCGATTGATTCCTCCAACGAATATCTATCCTGACGTGTGCGTGACGAGTATAACGCGATCGGAACGAGTGGGACGAAAGATCTTCCGCATGGAAATGAATCGGGATCGAGGCCGAAGTGGCTCTCGTTCATCGACAGACAGCCGCATAGCCTGGGTAATAATTCTGAAAAATTGTTCCGTTCTCTGAGCTCAGTCTGAGATTTTAACGCATAAATCGCCCTCGTTTCTGAATTCCACGTGATATATCGGTGTTTGCAAGTATTCCCTAAGAGGCATTAGGATCGTATATTCTCCAAGTATTGATACAGAATAGCTTTCGCGTTCTAGATTGCTTGATGTACTTTACAATATATATGTACTTTCCTTTTTAATGTCTATCGTACCATTGATTTTACGTTTCGTGTCTTAAACGAATTTCTTAAGCCTTGTTTAAGTCGTGTCTAGCGAATTAAAGTAACAGGATTTCATGTTTGTGTTCATTCAAGTTTAGTTAATACTGAATAATTTTTCTCTTTTCTGTTGCCTATGATTTAAGATATATATTTATTCTTTCATTTTTTTAGAGTCTATGGTGTCTTTGATTCTATACTTCATATCTTAATCGAATTCTCGAAGTTAATAAATTAAACTTCAGATGCAATGAAGAACAAATGGATTCTAATGGAAAACTCCACGTCATATCCAATATGGTATATGCTAAATATTAATACGAATTAGACAATCAATACCGATATTCACAGAAATAGCAATAAATCTACATTATTCGGTAATTATTATTTTATTCAAGTTATAGTTGCAAGAATCGCAGTTCTACTCGAAGTTTAAGAGTAGAGAATATTTCAAGTTAAATAAAATTGTATAAAGTGATTTCAAATAACTCGAATATAGATAAATTAGCTATTCTAAATATTTGTTCTTAGATATTACATATTAAATTAAATATAAATGTTCTTAAATATTTTTTCAGCTTTTATCGGCAGACTCATAGTCTAATTTTTTAAAATGGCATTTCAAGCTCGATCGATCTCGCCGAAGTTTTATCAAAACCCGCGGTCCACACCTAATCATTTTCCAATCAATAAACGTTCCTGCTGCCTAAGCGACTACCGCAAGAAAGTTCGTTAAAGTCTTTAAAAAAGTCGCATTAATGTTGGAGTTAAGACCCTGCATAACTAACCGCCGCGCCAAACGTGAAATTAGTTTCATCTTCGTTATGCAATGACCAAACTTAACAGCCTGCCAACTTATCTGCGTTTTAAATCAATCGAACATTTTTTCTATCTTCTGCTGCACCAATGAAAGAAATATCATTAATATATATATGGGATGTTAAAAAAGTGGGTGATATATACATAATGTGAATTCAGAAGTTAAGTTTACAGTTCATTGATCTACATATCTATTAATGTATTCTAGAATAAAATTAGATTCTTCATAACTTGGAAAGATGAGGTTCAAACGACTTTCCAAATATCTCGTTCTAATACCTTGACTCGCATCTTATAAATATCGTCCACTTCTTTTTAACATCCTGTATAATATTTTCATTGATTCTATGGATCGATACCGTATTGCAATCACCATTCGATACATCGCTATGGCGTTCAAATAGGAAAATCATGGAACAATACCTACGTGCCAGGCAATTTTATGATCGCACCATTCAATTTCCTCGGTTGTATCGAATCGAATAGGAATGGGATACGACGCGTTTGATAAGAAGCTTCTAGGTAGCTCTCGGGCATAATTGGAACATTGGGCGTAGCACAGCTGGCTAACTATGCATAACGTTAGTATTCCGCAAGTCGCAATCGTCAATGGTTGGATCCAATTTAATGTTCTGCTCGCTCCTTGGATTTCAGATCTGGACACGATGTTATATGGATACACGAACAACATATATGTGCTGGACCACACTCCTGAATCGCTGCCGGTGAGTACGATTCCGAACAAGCCAGTTAGTCACGGCTGTTACTGCCCGCCCTGCTCCACCCTTCTGTTCGCTCGTTTAAGTCGATTGCACGGATCATAATTGCATGCCACGGTCACCAAAATTAATATGATTGTTAAACTTATACAATGACCACCATTTTAAATTGAAACTAGAACTAGTTAGAGGAAGCATAACCAATTGATGGATTAAGTAAAAATGACTTTGAATATGAAGATCATAAGGGAGAGGCGTGTTAAGCCGCATTTTTTATTTTTCATATGAGGACTGTACGGTAAATAAATTTACTTCTGTTGATGTTTTAATTTTTATCTTATTTACTTTTTTACTGTACTTTTAGAATTTTTTTATATTTCAAGTCAATTACATAACAAATTCACATCGAGAATAATTTCATGTTCCTCGAATCAAAGTCAGTGAAAGTATGAAAAGTGCAAATTTATAAAATTATTAGATCGAAGTACGAATATTTTATTCGACTTAAACGAGTTATCGAGGATTATAGAAGTTGTTCCTTGAGTTTAATGATACAAACGGCGATAGTTCCTACGACACAATAGCAAGAACAATATAGCTTGTCTTCGATTCGCGTTCGTCACGATCAGAAAATAATCAGACACCGACCGATTCGATGCGAATTTAATTAAATTCAACGATGGTGTATCGTTCGACTTTGTTTCCAATTAAAACTCGCAGTTGCGTATTTTGATTAACAGTAAAATTTAATAATGAACACGTGTACACGAAAGAGGTAACCGGGAATTTCTCGGGACAATTCCCCGGGACGCGTAAATTTCGTGGATAAATTGAATCGATACGTGTTGTCGCAATAACAAGGTGCGAACTCCACTGGAACTGAAACAAGCATATACCACGTGCACCACATGCATTCCAATTTTTGAATGAATTGCTGTCATCTTCCTAGCACTAACTAACGAAGCAAGAGGGAAGAAAAACGAATTTTCATTAGTTTGGAGACATGTGAGATATCGTTTTCTCAAATAAAATTTTGGCAGCATACATGTACACTCTTATTTATATGTATTAGAAAGATACTCAAAAAGAATTTAAGAAAACTTAAAGAACCAATATAAAATTATCAAAATGTTTAAAAATGATCTCATTTCTAAAGTTAGACTATACATATTTAATATTATAATAATAATCTCGTTAATCTGTCACGTCTCTGGACCATTATTTTGGTCAATTTTTACATCCACGTTATATATTATTACATTTATTAAAAAATCGAAAAACACAAAGATTTTTTTATTAATAATCGTATTAGCATCATAAGTTCCTTTTTAATGTGATTAATATCAATCGACAATAAAATCAAATTTGATTGATAATATTTAGCTATAAATATAAACTTCGCAAAATATTTCACATCCGTAGTCAAAAAATGGCGAAACGTTGCGGAAGCTTATAGAAAGCGCAGACTCGTAAAAAGTGTACTGGCAATAAAAATGGGCACGTGTCAGTTTCATGCGCAGCTCGGTTCACGTAACGCGATCTATTTTACCTTTCGAATTAATCATTGGTTAAACCATGTATGGTATGTGCATATCATTGTCCTTCGAACGAACCACTCCACTCAATTATCCACAACGTAACGGGCTACGAAGAATAGGGAAATCGTAGAAACGAAATGCGTCCGTCTATATGAATTAAGTTAATTAGTCGTCGAACAAATGAAGCCTGTTCATTAACAGTAAGTCAGTTTTGGTTTCTGACGCAAAGGTAGGGTTACAAGTTGAATTAATGGATCGAGTAGTGCATACATCCGCAGTCAAAAGCCAGTTGCTGCGTTTACTTTAAAACTGGAGACAGTTAAAAAGCAAAGTACGTCAATTAATATTTTGCATGTCAAAAAAAAATAGTTAACGTATCAAATACTATTGTATTAAAATTTTTGTCATAAAATTCATATAATATTTAAAGTTCATAATTGAATACTAAATTTTTTAAATTAATTTACTCTAAATATTAAAAGATGCTAGTGTATTAAAATTTATACTATAAAATCCATGACTCTTTTTCTAATTTCTAATTTACGTTAAATATTAAAATTTTATCAAGAGTGAAACGTGTCCTAAGACATTCATTCTTCGAAAATTCATCAGAAATCGCAGTAGAATAATTTGTCTGGTGGTGATTTTTATGAGAAAAATTTAAATTTTTTGTCGGAATTTAGGTAACCCATCAAAGGGTACTGTTACCAGGGACGCAATTAGGGGTAGAAAATTGATAGAAGATCTTTATTAGAAGCCACGTGCGACCGAAATTAGCTAGAAGGGTCGGTAGTCTGTAATCGTGGCATTGTCTCTTTTTGCTGGATCTATCGTCGCTGAAGACGGAACAAAAGCGATCAGAAAGCTTTATTCTTGCCTTATCGTTGTCTTCATTAACCGTCCGTGGTTTGTCGCTCATTTCGCCACGATATTTGTCGGCATCTTTATGCAAAGGTAGTTTACAACATACTTCAATCTAGCCGGCGACATACCGTGTGTATCATATGAAGGAATTCATGTTATCTCTATCAGTCAGTATCGAAAAACGAATCGAAGAAATCGATAACCATAAAATTGAGGATTAATATTACAAACAGTAACATTATGCATAATTTTTATGTAATATATTTCAACTGCCCGTCATTAGGTTCCTATCTTCCTACACTAATGAAAGCTTTTTTTCTCTGTTTACAATAAATAATAATGATAATAATTACTTCTATACGAACAAGAAAAATGAATACTCCACAATCAGGACCATTGGCATCTTGAAATTTCAATTCCTGAGAAATTATTTTTGATTTAGAATTCGATTTTGTATGAACCGATGCTTTCTTACGTGTTTTAATGGAAACTACGTACTTTCAAAGTTCGTCACAATTTCATGAAATAATTGATATAAATTATATTTTCATTCACATATATTCATCGATGAGTAAAGATATACGTGTAAGTAGGTACATATACCGTCAGAAATTGGGAGAGCTGGTGTGCTCGTCTATTTGCGTGTATATTGGCTATCCGTGTACACGATGTTTCGTGTACCGTGTACACAAGACTGAATGTAATTTGCAGGAATCTCGCAGGAGGTGGGGTCTGGATCCCGCGCGGTGACATAGGACATTGAATTTCCGGCATCTCGCCGTGGTGTATTGAATCGATCAATCAGTCACATTCACGTTAATTAGCTTGTAGCATAAAGTGTTTATCGTGTCGTTTAATCCAGGTAGGGCGTTTATATTTCGCGCGGCGACGCCTTGCGTCGTATAAATTCATTTCTAGGTAATTACGCTGGCTGGTTTGACGTCCGAAAAATATTTTACCTGCAGTCGAGAAATTAACGCCAAAAGCCTGTAAAGGTTATTTATTCCATTGTTCCGTGTCTTGGTATATTACGATATTTAAAAGAGATTGCTGGTTGCTTGCCAATTTCCTCGTGTCAACACTTTGTTCAAGTACTTGCACAATAACATACACATCTGTTTTAGTGGTTTTATAATGACAAATGAATATTCTTGTAGCAAACGTTTTCACGTGCTATTGTATAGAAACAAACTTTATAGTATTATCTATTTATGGCTTCCCTTAATTATAATTTTTTTGAAAATGTTAAAATAAGTACAATTTGGAAATGTTAAGATATAATGAAATAGTATTTGATCTATGCCTGAGCGACGTCCTAATTGTTATAAAATAGAGATCACTTTCAATAAATTAGGACAGAAATTATTAGGAAGAAATTCATCGATGAAAATTATTTTTATGAAAGATGGAATGGAGAATAATAAAATTAGAAAAATGATTGAAGAATTATTCTTGTAGAGATAACAGAGAATCTCTTGAAATAAAAATTACTTTAAACTATTTAATCTATATCTTTTGTGCCAGTTATTATTTCTGAACATGAGTGTTCTCCATTCCTAGTTTCCGTTTGCCAGGTGGTTTAAGACATTCGTACAGTACAGTTTTAATTCTGTTAAAAAGATCGAAGGAAAAATATTTTTATATCCAGTTAAAAAATTAACGGAAGAGAATGAAACGGCTTAATGTTTATCGTGTTATCAATAGCGGGGATCGTTGGGAATATTTACAGAAAGACTTTTACAAACATGAAACCCTATTGACAGTGTTCACTGGCGTATAGAGAAACTTTTGCCATCGGAAAGCTGCAGCTGGAAACTTGGCGGAAGTAAGTTCATTCCGGAATACGCGTCTTGATAAACATCTTGGCGCAGTTAGGTAACGTTATAGAAACGAGTCAACGTCGGACTTCACGATCGTGCCTTGAGTAAAAGAGGCCGTTAAATCGTCTTATTTCTCTGAAAGAAAAAGGAAGACACGAAGAAACGTTCGACATCGTCAACCTGGAAGAAACGTGCACCCCCTTTTCGACGTTTCAAGGCGGGAAACCATACGGAAATCTCGATCCACGATGGCGTTTAAACGTCACGTAATCTGATCTTTCTGTCGATCTGATCGAAACGAAACGTTATAGCGTTTTACTGGTGGAATATCTGATTTTACGCGTGAACACGAAACTTCCATCAAACGTTCTAGTGAATTTCAAGGTGTTCGATCGCAATTCCGGCCGCGTAGATCACGCTACAGGAATTCCGTGGAAAAAGGAGCCGGGTGGCGTTAACTTGTCCTTTCCAGCGAGCTATTTATCAGCGTCGAAGGACTGGAGGAAAGTTCGCGTGCACGTTTCGAGGAAATACGAGACGAGGAGCCTGGATATGTCTCCCCGGGGAATATCGTTGGAGTCTCTGTCTGGCCAGGCACATGGTGTAGGTACATCGAATCAGCTTTCTACTTGTTATCTCCCGGCATTTGATCTCTTTGCCATTTCCTGTTCACTCTTTTGTCCCTGGATTCTGGAGACGACGTTTCCTTCGGGGCTTCCTTAGTCGCGGTAGAAATAAAGATTCGGTCAATTGGTCGAAGAGGAGAAAGGTCCCTTTCATCGGATGATACAATCCCCTGACATGGCCATTTTACGCTGTTTCTCTCATTCAACGACTATTGCCTCCTTAATTTTTCTGTCTGATTAAATTTTCTGGATTTCTATGTTAGTTACTTAGGATGAATTGCTTCGTTATTGAGTGAAATCAATGGTCTTGAACAAGTCTTCAACAAATCCTCAGAAACTAGACTGAGCAACTTCGTAAATTGGAAAATAGAAGAAAGCAATATCACGATTTTTTAACATTTTTAAAAATTTATCATTTTTGTACCGTATTTTGGCAATAATTAAATCTTATGAGAGTTGTTATCGTATATAGGGAAATTAAACACTAATCATGTAGCCATATAGTAAAATCAAGAAATTTAGGAAAAATGGAGTTGATTAGTTTAGTTCAGTTCGAAGAAGCTCAAGTGTTACGCTGCTTCGTTAAATTTTTTTTATTTTTCCATATTATTAAGTGACTTGAGAGGAATTTTATTATTAAACGAAGGAAATACGTCTTTGTCAAGGAATGTGTCTTCGTTAAATGAATTTTTAATTAAAAGCTTGACATGGACAGTCTTTGCTGATAGTCGAACGATTTAATCTCACGAATATTCTAAGATCTTTTTCAAGAATATAGAAGGACAGCTCGGTGTCAGAATTTTTTTCAAGTTCGTAAAGTTTCGTTATCCCTGGCACCATACAAACTGCCACTTTTCGTACACGTCTTTCCCTCGCGATGTATTTTCAAGAGCTTCAACTCTAATCGAGTCTGCTCCCCAACGTCGTGGAATCGCGCTTATAAAACTTAAATGTACGGCGAGTTCGCCCCAGGACGACTTAAACTTTGACCAGCCAGCCAAATATTAACTCTTTGCACCGCAGGCTAAAGAAGAATTCCGCTCCTCCATCTTGATGAAGAGAAACTTTCCGCCGGAGTCATTGTTAGGATTCCAAATACCATAAGCAATCTTATACATCTAAGTTGAAGTTTACGGAAATTTTCAGTGCAAAAATCTTTTAATCAAGGATTATCGCTATGAAATAATAAAATCAATTATTCTACGTGAACTTAGAGATACAGAATAGATCGTGGAACTTAAATTTACATTCTGTGTCCTTTGATGTAGAAAGCAAGTGAAAGTAATAAGTCGATTAGTACTTCAACGCCTCTTCGTAATGAGTTAAGCTTCATTTAGATCAGTCAAGTCGTTCCAAATCACCTGAACTCAAGCAACTTCCAGGTCATTTGAGCTCAAACGACTTCATGGTAAATAACTTGTCTAATGAGAGCAAACCTGAAAGCTTGAAACAATATTTCAAATCGAATAAATGACTAATAGAATCCAAGTTGCTCAAATTCCAATATCTATACCTATATACCTCCTTCTCTATTCGAAAATTTCATAAACCTTTTCTTTTCTAGTTTACGTAGGTAAATGCTTTGCGACATAATCAATTAAATATGAATTTAGGTATAAGCGTAAATAATGTTTGATAGTACTATATGTATCAGACTATATCAGAGTGTTACGTATCTCAGAAAAAATTTACGTCTTCTCTAAGATCCCTCTCATCATTGCTATACATTACAGCCTTCATTCGATTTCAATTAAAGACGAAAATTTATACTGTTCGAGCTTAGTTTTTGCTCTAAAAAGGATACGTACGGGTAGGCTTAGAAAAGTAAATATCCGACGCAATTGGGTTAATTCCTTCGCAAAATATCTGCTAAAATTCTACGAGAAATCGACACGAGATCACCGAAAACTTCTTAACCGTTGAATTGCTTTTACGATTCCTCGATTCTTTCACAAGCAAACAGCGGCGAATGCATTAAAACCCTTTCGTGGAGAAGCAGCGGAATCGTTTCCAACGAAGATTCTACGCTGGTGAACCAAGCTCTAAAAGCGCATCCTCCTTTTCACGAACGTTTATGGTTGGTAATAGTTGGAAAGTCTCGTACCCCCGGGGCGAAAAGCCTTTTAACCGACGTGTATTTTCCATGCCCTCTTCGATTGCACGATTCCGTTGAGATTTCGCGATTCCGCGAGAGATGATCGCATCTCAAACCTCATATCAACACGATGGCGTAATTGCATATGATGGATTCGTATAGAAATTGTTGTGTGTAATTAGCTGTTTAATGATGTAACATTCAGATGAATTTGCATTCGATTAATTAGCAGTCGGTTATTGATTGCTTTTCTTTTTTGCATTAATGAAGATCTCTCGTTAGCAGAGCGAATTATCTGATTTTGAATACTATTCACATTACGATGTTATCAAAATATTATATTATTCGTGAAAATATACGTTCATATATACAAGGTTGTATACAAATTTTTCAAGTATGTTAGAACTCCATTTATCTGAACTCCATTTATTCGAACGGAATTTTATTTAATCCTCTATCAACTGAGCTTTCGCTGCATGAATCCACTTATCTGAATGTGAGCTCTTACTATGTGAACGAGAAATAATAGGTAGTGAAGAAAATTGGCGAAGTCCTCTTATATGAACTTCCATTATACATATAACTATTCAGATAAATGGAGTTTTGCTGTTAACTGAATATACCTGAATTTTTGTACATTTAATTAAAGCGACTTTCATCTAATTTAACGCAAGATTATATAATTTCGTTATTTTGTGTATTGTTCGCCGAAATAAAATTTTATATGCTGTTGCGAATTCTCAACTAAATAGCGATCGGTCAGGGTCAACCGATCGATTGATATCGCGAACTTTCAATGAGCTAACACACAAGGTAGAGGTGAATTTACACTCCTAGTATATCGAATATATCGAGTGTTAGTATCGTTTGATACATTATTTGCATTTTCAGTATACACGAAGAGTTTGACGTTCTGATCACGACGGTTGTACGATCTTGTTGAGACTGAATATGATGGAATCTCAAACGAATGGTACGACACTCTGATGAAGACTGTCCTAGGATGTAGCTGTTCCCTCCACCAGCAGTTCCGTCTCGTCCGTACATCCTGACTTTCCGTCCGTGGGTTTTCTTTGGTTTACCTGTATCGGAGGTGCATATCCTTTGATATTGTCATTTATTTACCTATGCCCCAACCCATCGGCACTTAAGGTATTTTTTAGTCTATTGATGATGATCGCATCATAAGGTTTACAGCTCAGGGAGGCAGACACTTCGGACTTTCCCAAAAAAAGGAGATGTGCTGTCCGAGTCAAACTGACGGCCACTCCAAATCTCGAACATATGCATCACCCTAGTCACATTATTTTATCATTCTTAATAAATTTTTCCTATTTATTGGAATGTAAAATTTCATCAATTTTATATTATTATCTTTTATTTCGAAATTTTCTGGAAATCGTAAGAAATTTCCATGAAACGAAAAAGGAGCAGTACTTTTAGCTTAGGTGAGTAATATTTTCATGAGTCACTGAATTTTCCTAACAGGTCATTCAAATTACCGCGACGCATAGAAGTACCACCGCGTCTTCCTCGACGAATTCCTTCGCACATGAGGTCAGGATCATTCCAATTATTTTCTTCCAGCGAAACGGCTCCTGCATTCGCGTTGTAGTACCGTGACTCACGATCGTTTGTACAGTGCCGCGTTGCAGCAACCAGGAGGTGGATTTTTAATGATCTGCCGTCGATAATTAAGCACGCTTGCCTCTCGTCGCAAAATTCCAATCAACCAGCCTGCACGTTTATCGAGAACAAAAACTTGAACTCTGCAAGGTGTTACCACGGTTTTCACCGTGTTATAAACCGCGAGTCGAATTTTTTGATGCCGTTCTTTGCGCAGAAAATTGCACAGATTCCTTTCATTTGGTGTCAAAACGGTTTAAAGTGGCTGTAATTTCTAATTTCAATGGAAGCTCGAGGTGGAAATTAGTGGAAGAATTACGCGAGCACCTTTGGACCGACGCTAATTAACGAATTGAACAAAAGCCGGGGCTCACGTTACCCTTTCTTGAGCTGACTTACCGTAGCTGCTTTATATTTCACAGCTGATTTTCCTTAAGTAACAACCATCGAATCCATTACGTGTAAAAATTTTCACGATAGAAGAAAAAGTATAACATCACACATGAATATTTAAGAAAAAAAAATAAGAATTCTGTCATCTTAAAAACTGTGAAAAAAATTCTTATGAACATTTAAAGTATTAATATTACGTTAATAACAAAATTAGGAGAAAATTCAATTATTAACGATTCATATATCCAGAACAAATCTTTCCTCATACGTCTCTCTCTTACAACTCTGTACTATTTCCTTCTGGACATTCACCTTCTTTTATTAACTCTATTGCTGATCTAAATGTATTCGACCGTTCGCGGAGAGACGCGATCGCGAAGGAGCACGCCAACGAGAGTCGTAAATTCCCGTTACGATTTGATAATCAACGCCACGAATTAGTCGATCCCCTATTTCGATTATGATAATACAGGTGGTTGAACTGATGATAACACTTGGTTAACAAATTAAAACATGCACTTTATTCCAACAACTTTGTAGATATAAATAGTTGCGCGTGGTGCGTGTAGATGTATTCTTAGCGAAGTGTAAATAGTACGGAAAACCATTCAAGAGATGGTGACTGATCTAAGCACGAAAAACCAATCAAGACATTGATTGGTCAACGAATGAAAAACCAAAGAAGTTCGGTGACGATGTTGTTGCGGAGGAAAGCTATTGATGGGTGTGTCTAACGCACGGGACCATCGGATTCGTTGATGGCAATTTTGACCAGGAAAGTGAGGGTAACGGTCATTGCTTCTAATTGGACAAGAAAAAAGCTGTTGGGTAAGGGTGAGTGTTGGTCGCTCCCAATCAAAGCTTGGCATTGTGGGTGGCATTGTGCCTAGAAAAACCGTTTTCCCATGTTTTCTCGGAATGGACAATAGATCTAAAGAATACTTCAACTAAAAACATATTTTTTTGGTCTCAAGGACCTTAACTGTGAAAATGCGAAGATTTATGATAGGATTTTAAGATTATTGAGGGTCCGCAATAAAAGTGTTTAGATATCTGAAAGCCATCTTGGACGCGGTATGGGTCCTGGTTTGTATAGAGTCACCGGACGTAACAAAATGATTCGTCATTATCCTTTTCCGATCACACGACTCGGGAAATATGCTCAGCAAGGAAAGCCTTAGGCTTCCTGGTAAGATTTTCTACGGGCCAAACACCACGACACAACGTAAAACAGTGCAACGATGCAAACGGGCAAAATCAGAAATTTAAAATATCTCCCACATTTTTCTAATTTCTTAAAGAAATATCTTTCAAGAAGGGAGTATCTTTGGTACATTTTCTCGTAAAACTAATCGCCTCGAACCGTCCGATCCGTCAAAGAATTCAAAAGGACAAGAATACTCACGGAGAGCTTGTCACATTCCTCTTTGATAATCCACCGGAGAGGCAGAGAATTTCTTTCGGGCGCTTCTTTCTCCCAGTGTCGGGTAGAAAAAAGGGGAAAAGGGACACGGAACTTTCGGCGTGACGACGCTCGTCGTGGCATCGTTAGAAAAATCCCTTTCGCCCGTGGGGCGTGTTCGCGGGTGGAAAAGTCTCAAAGAGTTTCTTGCCAATATGAAACGAACGAGACAGCAGAAAAGAGGAGGAGGTACTTGCGGGTACGTCTTACCTCGTTAAGAGAATAATGCCCTTCCGGGGCAACCGAACAACTTCCATCGTGGTAGACTAACGAGAGTCAACGATGCAGACGAGCAAAAAGGAGCACGACCACCCTTAACAAAAGCCAATCAACCCCTTCGAGTTTATTGATGCGACCCTTTGAAGTTAAGAATGCTCAACAATGATTAAGGATTTTGTCAAGGCTTTAGTGAACGACCAATTTACTTGTTTAACTGCTTACTTAAACGGTTCAGATTAAACGGTTGTAAGAAATCAGGTAAAATAAATCAACAAATAGTTGTAAAAAGATATTTATTTTATACTTGGTTCAATATAAATAAATGTACAGGGAAAAATATTACGAGTAAGATTTTAGAAATAAAATAGTGTAACAATACTTAAAAAATTTTGGATCAAAGGAGTTTGACGAAAATCATATTTCGGTTTCGTTAAGATACAATATTAATATTCTCAAAATTACCTACATGTTCTTAACGACTCCAAAAGAAAGAAGATTGAGATACAGTATTTTTGTGAAAAAAAAAATGGTGATGTAAGGCACGAAACTTTCATACAAACGATATTTATTTTATACGCGCTTCGATGCAGAAATATATAGAAAGAAGGATAATGTGAATAAAATTTTGAAGAGATAAAATAGTAGTATATTCGAAATTTATGTTGGAAACATGAAACGTATATGTAGATGCATATAGAAATTCCGATATATCTTGGTATCGAAAAGTACTTTTCTGTGTCCCTACTCGTAACTACGACAATAAACGCGCCGGAGTACATGGGCGACTTTATATGAGAAAATAATGCTTCAGGAGAAAAATTGCCCTGCAGAAAATTTTTATTCTTCACGAATTTATTCACGATCTCATATATACACATTTCCTATGCTGATGTGGTTACTGTGGTTATAAAACTTCTAAAAAGATTCTTTGAAAATTCATGACTCTTCTATCGTCTTAAAATCAACTTTCATATCTTCAATGATTAGAATATTTCATTTATAGGACTAACTGATAATATTTGGCTGCAGGACATGGACATGCTGCAACTGTTCGCCTCGCCGGCGGGACGAGCGTTGCTCACCAGTGACAATCGGCGGAGAGGATCGACGTCGACCTCCTCCTTGTCTCGAGAGTCCTCTTCGAGGCTGAAGAGAGGCAGAAGACCATCGGGTACAGTCAGTGCGCCGACCACGCCACCAAGGCAACGGAAATCGAGCGCAGAACTGTACAAAGAAGCTGTTGAGATTCTTGGTCTTACCTGTTCGTTGACCGATAGCTGCCCATGCATCGATTGTCAGGTAAATAAACATATGTCCTACATGTTTTTACTATAATAAAATGTGTATCCGTAACGTGACAAAGTTATGAAATTTACAAATCAAACAATAACAATTATCTCGTATGTGGAGATCAGAAAATTTTATAGAACTTTTTTTTTAAGGAATCCAACTTTACTTAATTTTTAATTTCCATAGATGTGATTATAATGAGGTATCATTTTAGTTATAATGATAAAAATTATACTGTTTGATTAAAGCATTTATGTCAAGATTACATATATCTCCTAAAGTACATTTAGACAGTAATAAAATATTTTAACGCTGAACTAATGTTCGTACGTGCTCCATTACAGCGGTCAGTTTTAGGATTACTATAACACCCTTTCGTAATAAAAGTGATACTCCAAATTGCTATATAAATTCGACGATATTTTTCCATTGTACATGAATTTATATTTCTTTAACCTTTTCAGGATTAACTTCTTTCATAGTCACAAAAAAATGTCTTTTGTATTAATAGTTAATAATAGGAAAATATCCTCTTGTAGAGCTTTGTAAAAAAGATACAATGCACTAAAATTTGAGACCGGTTTCGCTGGAAATAGATACATTTATTGTTTAGTTAGGTAACATCTTATCAAAGTACGATATATCACGTAATGTAGAAAGTGAAAGGAAAAAATGAAAACGCAAAAATTTCCTTTAATTTGTTACAAGTTATTATTCGTTTTATTCGTTAATATAAAAATTTGTATAATGTGATGGTATCTCTTCAAGTACAAAAATTCCAAATAAAAGTTCATTTTCCTCTAATTCTTTTTACGAAGTGGTGGAAATTACAACGCGTAATTGCATCCATTCACGAACTCACTCACGCGACGCGTGCAATTAGCGCGAGTCAGAGAATATAATCTTGGAAATTAAGAGGATATTGTCTCGATTTTCGAACTAATTGCTTAAAGCTCCCGCTGTACCAATAATAGCCGAGGCGAGGCGGTTCCCATTGATTAGCCATTTTCTCGACCAAACGCGTAAATATTTCTTTGCCCCAGTTTTCCGCTTGCGCGACCGCGATCAGCTGGTGTTCTCGTTTCGGAAAGCCAATGAAAGAAAATGCAACGTGGAAATTTGGCGTCTGAATTTAATTAAAAATTTTATTGCGTATCGGTTAACCTACTACAATTTTCATTCCACCGGAAATTTCGCAAGGTGTGCGAGCTTGTTTATGGAATCTCGGAATAACTAACGAGAGAAATTTCATCCTCTATTTTTACTCGCGATAGAATATACATATGCGGAGACGTTAATGAGACTGTTAGCTTTTTTTTTAGTTCGCGTATTTCTCAGCTCGTGACAAAGCGAACTGTGTATTTTCGAGCATTTACGGTCAGAGAATTTTCACATTGAGTTTGCTTTCCAAGGCCGACGCTGGTTGGCATTGAACTTGCAAGGTTAAATATTTTCTTTTGCGTGCACCTCCGAGGCTAGACCCTTCGACCTTTTAATGGTTAGCTTAACTACACAGCTAAAGCCCCTTCGGTTAGAGAGCTTAATGTCGGAAAGCTCGCCACCTTGAATTACTCGATAACGAAAAGCTTTGAACTTATAGGCTAAAAGTTGAAAAAACTTTGACCTGGGAAATTGAATGTCGCGAAGATCGAACCTCGGAAATTTAACGTCGAAGAGCTTTAGCCTCGGAAATTTAATGACAAGAAGCTTTGACCTCGGAAGTTCAATACAGTAGAAGATTTATTATCCAAGCATATCCTATCTAAGCGATAATATTCAATGTTTCAGATAATATTTAACAATCCAATAAATTATCATTTCTTATGCGAACGATTTGTGATTATCTATATTTTAGGTTTATTAAGTAACGTTGTCCAAGAAATTCGGTTATTCTGTTTGTAACTAATTAATGTGAATAATAAGGATCACGTTGTACTAAAAATTTCTCACCGCCAGAGTTCACGCTCTTCGATTCTTTATTTCTTTTACAAATTACTCTGTCACTTGCAAACACACATTTTCCAACTAAATTCAAAGAACATAATCCACTAAAAAATATCAACTTTTATATCACGATGAAACATTATTCGTCTCTTTTTCAGAGTAATTATTTCGACTGCGAGGAAGATTTCGGCGATGCGAGAACGGAATTGGCTGCAGGCACGCCCATCCTGCTGGACCACGCTTTGTCACATCCATTGACGTGTTCCATACAGTAGCAGCTGAATATCGCGTTTCGAGTACGACTTTACATCCGCCTGTTCTGCCATCTGACGAAACGGAAATCATCGAGGTGTCGAGGATCCATCGGGAACGCTGAATTCAGAGCAAAGTGGGAACGCGTGTACTTGAACGTGTACAGCGTGTACGTTTAACGCCTGTACTTTGATCTCTGAAAACTCTCAAACCGAGAAGATCGCGTGAATTAGAAAATAGAAACGAGTATATAAAGAGCTGAATCTTAAATGCTGGTTTTTCGATAATTTCGTTAAATAATTTCGTAAAAGGAAAATGAAAAACTTCCAACGCGCCGAAAATCTGCACCAAGGTCTTGATTCTCATCGACATGCTTCTGAAAATGTTCACGCGTCTACTTCCAACGTCTGATATTGCGTTCATTAAGTTCTTCGGCGATATAATAGATTGTAATCGATTGTATGTATGTACGTGTACAGGAAACGCTAACGTTATATTATATTATATGGTGAAACAACGTGTTAATAACCCTAAGATTTTGTATGTTTCAATTGCGTTCAATCGTAAAATCGTTAAGAATTTACTTGCTAGTAACAGACACGAAGTTTCGATCGTACTTAACACAAGCGAAGAGCAGGGGTTTCCGACTTGAAAAACGCGATCTCATGTGATTCATTCGATCATCGTTCTCCTCTCGATGGAACACGATATTAATTATAACGATAATTAAAGAAAAAGAAAAAAAAAGAAAACGAGACACAACCATCGCGAACGATAAATATATAATTTGTGGACAATACATCGTAACGGAATAAGTCACTGCTCCGATTGTTTCTCCTCTTTTTATATGAAACGAAGAAGATAATAACGCAGGCTTACGTTATTACGTATCTAGGAGTATCTATGTACAAAATATGCCCCCTGAATGTACAACAGTTTGCCGGTAATCGCGCCTGGCTGCTAAAAATTGATGGAAACAAATATCGAGATAACAAACATACATACAAAAAAAAAAAAAAAGAGAGATAAATCTAGAAAATCGAAATTCATCGTTTCACGTTTTTATTATTAAATATTTCTATGTATATTGTCATCGATACCGAATAAAAATATCTAACGCGACCTTAAATTTCGAGCAAAAATTTCTGTGCGCGCGTACGGAGGAAAGAGAAATAAAATATATAATGAATGGTATATATCGAAAAAATACAATATGCTCGTCTGGCTCAAATTCGACGAATTTATTTATCGTCGCGAAACGATACACATGCCAAATGATATAAAAAAAAAAAAAATGCGCCAAATTTCTATATTAATTAGCGATAACGATACTAAAAATAAATAATAATAATTAATATTTAATGAACGATAACCCTAATAATAAAATACTAATATTAATAATAAATTTCGATCTAGTCGGAAGGTGTAACGTGATTGAGAAGTTTATTAGGTAATATTTAAATCGTTTGTCGACGTACACGATATATGAGGATTATATATATATATATATGTAATATATAATATATAATATATAAATATATATATATTATACATATATACGAGTATACATACACATTATATTTACTACACATTTTATTATTATACTTATTCGATTAAGTCTAGTAGGGTATATAGGGTTGTTGAACGTTTATGAGCTCGCAAACAAGCCAAACTGAGGAAAAGCTAAAAGATGGCTAAAGAAAAAAATGAAAACCAGAAATAGAAGGAAAAATAATACCAAAGGAAGAAGCGTAACGCGCTGATACTTAGAATTTATATACGTGTAAAGATCGATACGTATGCGTCGAACATATATATATATATCTGTGTGAATAAGTTTTCTGAAACCGATGCTTTTCGTTAAGTGTTCCGCGTTTAAGTTATTTAAACACGTCGACTGCCGTTTGCGATTCTCGCCGATGAGAGAGCATCGTTAATTTTAATGACGTTCAGAAGTTTCTTCTTCAAACTTCGCCGTTCAACTAACAAAATTACGGTTTATTCTGTCTGCCTGTAGTATCGTAAACGTTATTAAAAAACTCACGTCTATTTCGTACAACGTGAGGTGAAACTTTCGGCCGTGTGTAATTACGAATAAAATAACGTAAAGGGTGTTTACAATTTCCTGCCAAGGTTTCGTTCGAAATTTCAATTGTAAAGTAAGAAGAAAAGAGGCAAAGTTTTATTTGCGACAGTCGACGTAACACACGAGAATCATGACTATGTATAAGCGACGTAACGATAAACGAAGCTAGGCCTGAGTTACGTAAAATCGTAGATGGACTGAAAGAAATCAAAAAGAACGAATATATGAAAGGATAGATATTGTAAAAAGGGCTGGTCACTTTCTTGAGTGCTTCTTTATAAGTGAAAGAAGAAAGGAAACAAGAACATGTATTTACATACATATATCTAAATCCGCGTCGAAGATGAGTGAAACTAAATGAGAGAGAAAATCACATTTAAGAATGCAAGTGCCAAATTAAAATTTAATCGTGCGACGCTCGTAAGCTTAGTGATTCGCTATCGAAATCTCTTCTTAAATTATCCGATAGATTACGAGTTAAGGGAAGAAACGACATGACAGGGCTGAATATTCGCAAATTTTACCAAACTTTACAAATCTTTAAACGTGTTAAACGCATCGTGCTCCCTCTTTTAGAGGGAAGGGAAGAGGCATGTCGAATCTTCGATAAAACAAAAATAGATTCAATAAAAAGAAGATGATATATTCGACCATTTTATAAGTAATGTGGTCTTCCTAAGAGTCGAGTTTAGTACAATAGAACTCGCTATGAAAGTTTTATAAAAGGGGAATAGAAAACTTAAAGGAAAGATTGCAAGTAACGCAGGATATATCAAAATCATATTAACATTGCATTGAAGAAGCATTTGAAATTTACTTCATTTTCTTTCACATATAATTATATTATTATATAAACAATATTCTGTGTATGATAATTATCTTTGAGTTAAACGTTATACATTCATATGTTATCCTAACTTTGACGCTGCTCATACACGAAAATTGAAAAAAGAACGTATTGCTTATAAAATGACCTGATATACATTAATCGTAAGAATATCTCAGTGAACTTGAAACAATTTGATCAAGTTTTATACAGCTCCAGCGACGAGTGCTAAGCTTCTACGTGTTTTATTACGTTACCGTAAACGAGGATCAGCTGAAATGAAAAAGTTTCAGCCACGATTGCTTTCTTTTTACAACGAGACAAGCTGTCGTAGAGATGAAAGCCTGTCACATTTTACTGATCCATGATCCCGCTACGTTTGTGGAGAGCTTTCAACTTTTTCATCGCTGCCATTTTTTCGTCGAATTATTTCGTGTATTGTTCACGAACAGAAGAAGACTTTTAAGATAATTTTTCGTTCGTAATACGAGTTCGTTTTGTCTACTCGAAGAAGATAGTTGTAGAGTCACGTTTGTATAATCAGAAATATTATCACGACGTTGTTACGTGTAGATAGAAGGGAATTAAACGATTTTTGATCGACTAGTTACGAACGGAAGAGCGTCGAAGAAATGACAGATTTGTTGTAAGTTTAATCGACAAGTATCGTTACTTGTTAAAGCAGTTAGTAATTCAAAGTTGTTGAGATCTGTTCCACTTTTTTCAAAGTCGTTCTTGTTACTTGAGAAACCTCGCATTTCCGCCTCTCTTCCAGTTGAATTCAAACAGCCAATCGACATTCTGGGTCGTTCGTTTTGCGCGATCGTCGAATTGGTTTTCTCTCATCGACGAAAGTAAAAGAGCAATTAAGCTTTAATCTTTTTCCCAAGGATATTTGAGAGAAATGCGTGAAACCCTTGCAAATGATGTAACGATCTTAAAAATAAAAAGATGGGGGAAAATAATACGTGGCTTCTAATCGTTTTATAGTGATGTAAGCCGTGATTAAGACGAGAATGATTCTTGCAACACGCAGCGGCGTACTCTTGGATATGACTACTATTAAAATACGATAAAATATAAATCATGCTCATTTTATTTGCCACATTCCTTTATTAAATATATAATATAACTTCTTAAGTCTAATACATAGTATAAAATTTGCTTATAACATATTTATAATTCTGTTATAACACACTGGATAGATCTATGAATCTCACTAGTTGCAATTTTTAATACTTTTAACAAGTATCTTTAAAAGATGAACAATTTTTTGACACCATTAGCTGTTTTACCATCGGTTGTTATAGACGCAATTTCCTATGCCAGCAGATAACAACATATTTTATACTTACAAATGATGATACCATCGACCGATGGGATAAACGCAGGAAGTACAAAAATAGAATAACGCTTGGCGTCGCTTAAAATTTATGTCGTGTGCTGGACCGTCTATGCAAAAGTTCTCAAGGACGACTAGATTTGGGCATACGTTAATCGGTTATACTTTCCGCGGAATTGGACGGAAGAAGCAACATCATATTAATTTCTGAGGCAACGGATGTCTCTAGAGATTCTACCTTCTCTATAATAAGCATGATAATACTTATTTTCAAAAACTTATATTCAATAATAAAGGATATAAACGACAGTTGTAAACCAATTTTTAACATTATCATCGTATTATATTAGTATATCTCGTAGCATATAAGATTTCTAAGAATTGATAACGCAATGGAAATAGTAACGCACGAGAGATTTCGCAATGAAAATATGAGGGCGCAAGATCCATTGATACAGGCTCTTTCATATCCTATTTATTATCGTAAATGAGAGGCTGGCTTACATAGAGATGCAATTTTCTCTTTAATGGCTACTGATATCAGAGGTGACAACAGGATTCGCGTTCACATACCTGAATCTTGAGTATCAAATACGGAGAAACGGTAGATATAAAAGTTCTTAGTAATAATGTCGATAAAACAGCAAGACGTCGGTAAATCATAAATGTCACGTCCATTCTATAGTATATCGGTGATATAATCACCATTGAATTATCTGCGATAATTTCTATGTTCGTCATAGGAAATCGCAGAAGGCATAAGAAAAATTCTGATTTTCTGACAGGATGATATTTCAGAACCTGGAATACAAAGCCCGGTCTTTTATTCGCGTGTATCCTATCCTTAGTCAATGATGAATAGTTTTTAGTAGAATTTTACAGATTAGAAAATGTTACCCTTTCCTATTAAAGTAGGAATCTGTAATTTAAATAGTTTCCTATTAAGTCGACGGTCAAGAAGGAATCTTCCTTTTTGAATGATGAGGCAGAGTGTTCTTATATCAATGTACAATTTGTAAGAATCGCACTACACTTAAACTTAAAGTATATTATGGTCTCTTCTCTCATACTACTTAATAATAGCACAAAATTAACTTGTATATACAATGCCAATTTTTACACTGAAATTCATCATGAATATCCTACATTCTATTATATGTCTATCATTCTACAAGAATATAATTACCTACATACGTACCTAATAATCATCTTACAATTCTTATCGAAAAAAATGTTTTAGCCTATAACTACAACAATTTATTTCCTTCCACATATCCATCATATTCTATTTATCTCAAAGCGTATCGGTAAGCATTTTATGCTCAACTCGAAGACCACTCAATCCAATGGAGAGACACCGATAGTAAACGACACTAAAGGCAGGCGGTAAATAGAAGCCAGGATGCAAATTGAATTCGTCGATCGAGCGAGAGGATACTCTTATTTCTTGGAAGTACCGAGTGCGAGTGGTTGAGGAAACGGTGTAGGTGGGTGGATCGGTGTCCTCTTCGTCGTTGTAGAAGGGTGCCTTAGGGAGCACCGCTTATATCGAGTTAGATCCGTTTGAATACCGAGTCGCTCTCGTTGGAAAGGGGGTGGTTGTACAAGATACTGTAGGATCAAAAGTTGATACCCAGTCACCTTCAACGGCTCTAGTCATCCTTATATGATTATCCGTAGACCTGCTGCTCGCAGTTTCTTCCGGTGGGTCGTGAAACAGGGGTTGGACTTTTCTTCCTTTCTTCTCTCACCTCATCTCGATCTTTGTCTATCGCGAAACAGGTTCGATAGTATGCGTAGCACCTCGATGCAGTCGTTCTGCACGATACGTAGAATACCTAAGATCCTTGTCCTCGTATCTCGTGCCATCGAACAGCCATGGATCGAGCAGCCGGCTGGAATGACGTGTAGCACGCATAAAGTATTCCTCGGAGGCAATCCATTTCGAAACTGAGTTACGGCTGCTACGTGGTCCAGGTAGGCGTCGATACGTCCGCGAGGACGTCCGCGAAATTATGCACGGGGACAGAGAGGGCTGGCTGATTCCATTTGAATTTTCCCTGCCGCGGAACATGGTGCTCAGGAACATGGCTCTGATGCAGCGAAAGGATATTTTAGGTATATGGTTTCTTACTTTTGCTGAACTGCTATGTTACATTAAGCTTAAGGGTTGGAATCACGAAGAAACGAACAAATTAAAATTGCAACATTATTGTCTTAGCGAAAATTTGTCGTCTATTGGAACTGATTTATCTTAATGTTAAAAACTCGAGATAATATTTATTTTTAGCGATTTCGGGATTGGAAATATTTGACTGTAGTAATGTTAAGATTAGAAATATCCATTTTTATTGATTTTACAATGCAATAGCTTATTGCTATTTAAGCAGCAAATCTCTTTGCCTATTCTTACTGTAAGACTCACTTAATCAGAGTATAATTTTCATATTACAAAATATAATATTAAATTCGTTGAAACTTCTTTCCTTATTAATAAGTTTCAAAATATTACGTAAGTATTTTTTCAATAAAGATATTTCGTGGCGTTCTATATTTTTCCTTCGCCTTCCGCTTAATTGTTTCAGTTTATTAATCAAAATTGGCCATAAAATTAATAACATTCAAAAAGTGGTACAAGTCCATTTTTATTAAAAAAAAAAAAATTGAGAATATTATTATGAATTTTCAGCTCATTACGAGTATACATAGCGATGTGTCTTAATGTTTGCAGACATACAGATTTTTATGTTTGAAATGTAACCACAGTTTTCTCAAATTAAAAATTATTTTCCCACTGGGCCCCTGAATTGTTTTCACAGCAATTCTTCGTGAATCCCCAGAAATGTATGATTAGTTCTAACGCTCAGTTAGAATCGCGTGTACAGATAGATTAATCACACAAGGACGAAGTTAAATAGTATCGACGTGAAAATATAGAAAAGAGTCCTGAAGACTCTCAAATGGACCGGTTCGATCATCAATGATGCAGTTAAAGGAGATACATGGCGACACAGGCAGTCACGATGCTCGTCCTCAGGGGTCGATTTCGTCCTGGTGAACAGGACATCGTCGAACGAATAATCACTTTTCCAAAAGTATCCTCCTGTACGTTGCCAATCGTCCATACTGCCGCGTGATCATTTATTCAAGATCGGTAATGAATCGTGTTCCCTCGGGAACGTCGTCATCGCCTACGTATTCCGGCATCTATAGGTAAACCTATTCCTCGGTTGTTTTACTGGTTCCACGCCATTCCTCGGGGACCTCCGAACGTGACAACGATTTTTGAAGCAATTTTTCTTCTAAAAATGCTATTTCTGAAGCATTTTATGCGATCTTTTCACGCCTGTATCTGTGTAGGTGATACGAGTTCATGTTATTAGAAGTTGAAGCGTCTCTGGAGGGGTTTTATTAACATAATGACTGTTAACAATGGCTATTTAAAAAAATATTGTATTTTTTAGAACTATAGTATTTTCATATAGGCCAATTATTAATGATTCTAGGGGGAAAAGAGAATTTCTTGAATTTATTTAAATTAGAAGTAATATATGTTATACACATAAAGAATATAGCATATATCTAAAAGCAAATACGTAAATGTGTCTATCTTTGATTTAATTTAGAGACTTCCTTGAGATTTTCTATTTTAAAATTGAGATAAAATTACACATTATAGACCAGTTACACTTGTACGGCTCGTACAAGTGAGAAAATCTTTAATTTGAGAAAACTGCGAGTAAGGTTACGGAAATTTGTATGCTTTCGAAAATGTCAAAATACTTTAAACGAATTCATTATAAAATTCATCAGTGGATTTATAATAAATACCCTTGTGCCATCATGTATCATTTCACACATTCATCACCACTTTACATAAAACGCGTTTTACCATTGAATCATTCAATTGGCCAATAAACATATAAACTGCAAGATTTATAAGCAGGATTTCATGACCATTCCATCGACATCATCAGAATCCAGATAAGAATTTAAAAATACTTTTTGTTTGATCCTCCCAGTTTCATGAAGAATAGCACTAACGAATAAAACGGAGCTTCGATATGGGGTAGAATTATTTATTGGCGCGTCTTAATCGAGAGTCAAGAAACGTGGATGGTGGTTGAAAAGAGGCAAGAGTGTTCGATGTTTAAATTCAAGCCGAGCCAGGTAAGAATTCGATCGATCTTGGAGTCTATTGAGTCAGTCGAAGCGAAGACGCCTGATGGATCGCGTCGAGACGTGCGACATGCCCCTTTCTCCTTTGCGAAAGCGGACTACCATTTATTTTATTCTTCGTGCCCTGTTGCAGGGCTATTTGTTTAAAGTCTGTCGAACCAACAGAGAGGTTCTGGTCGTTATTAGAAAAGTATACTGACAAATGGAACGGACTACCGACAGGCTGTCGCAGCGACTTCGTCAAAACGGAACTCTTTTATTCCTTGTAGGTAAATTGCGGATTTTTATGCATTTATACAAGATTAAATGGTGTAGAATATATAAAATGCAAATAATATATAAAAATATACAGATTTACGACAGTGTATGGACATTTTTAGAAATCATAAGAATAAATTTCGATTTTTATATAAATTCGTATTTTTACGAATGTAAGTACAGAAGTTGCATCTAAGAATAAATCTGTTTTAAACATTATAACGAGTAGTTGTATAATAAAAATTCACAAGTTGATAATAATATCTAGCGAATAAAATAAATCTATACATAGATCTAACTTTTAAGTCGTATTCATAAATATATAAATGTACACAAAAATACTTGCATATGTAATAATATAATATAGAAAAATAGAAGTCAAAATGTATAGGTAGAAGAAAGTTACACGATGTCAGAGTGTACAGGAAAAAGCAGGCGTGGAATTAGCGCGTGCCATGCAATAGGACAAATTGGATAAAACGCGAGGTGTAATCTCCTCCTCAAAAATTCCATTAACTGTACGCTCGAACAACATAACACACGTAATAATTACGAATTGACGTTTTTTAATTGGCAACGAAGTACAACCGCCTGACTGACGAGAAAATCCTCGAACGTAAGCAGGATTATGTCCATTTCGTGAAAAATGGGATTTCGTTGAAGCAACTACTGTTTTCACTATTCTATTTACATATGAAATATTCTTACGTGTACAAAACTATTCCGATGCTGTTCGAAACCAATTTAAATAAAATGTGAAAGAGATTAACTCCGCGTCTCTATTTCTAACCCTTTCCTGGAGATAAATATGTACGTAAGAGAAAAGATTTACAGAACATAAAGAATCCGAATGACCACGAATAATACGGAAAGATAAGTAAGAAGATCAAAGCAAGTAAGTAAAGGAAAATAAGAAAACCAAACCAGGTAAGGAAATGTAAGAAAGGTAAGTAAATTCACGTAGCATTCTTCTACAGATCATATACTCCTAAAATCACATTCTACATTTCGAAAAAATATAACACCAAATCAAAGGCCAGACAAAGCCCTTTTGCAATCACCCTTCACAATATGTTCAAGTGATACAAGGCTCGACTTTGAAACATCTGCACCGAGATTTTTAGAATACGTATCGTATAAGAAGAACCATTTCTCGGCGGGATTCCGGATGAAACCTGTTCTTACATATAATTTCCTGCTATAAGGCCCAAACAGAAAGAACGAAAAAGCCGATACGAGGAGGAAAATGTACTGAACAAGATTCTTCCTATGCTAATCATATGGGAAGTACCATTTTTCGGAGGGTCCCGCGTGAAACCTCTTCCAACATATCATAATTTCCTGCCACAAGGCTAGTGCAGAAAGACCGAAAATTCTGATTCTGCCCGGGAAATGTAAAGAAAAATATTCCTAATATGCGCGTCCAATAGGAAGTACCATTTTTCCGAGGATTTCAACGTGGAACCTCTTCCAACATATTATAATTTCCTGCTATAAGGCTCGTGCAGGAAGGACGAAAAAGCCGATACCGGGTTGAAAATGAATATTCTTGGTATGCGCCTCGTAAGGGAAGTACCATTTTTCGAAGGATTTCAACGTGGAATCTCTTCCAACATATCATAATTTCCTGCTATAAGGCCCGTACAGGAGGAACGAAAAAGCCGATATGGGGCGGAAAATATACAGAACAAGATTCTTCGTATGAGCGTCAAATGGGAAGTACCATTTTTCGGAGGGTTTCCGCGTGAAACCTGTTCTTCCATATGATAGTTTCCTGATGTATCGAGCGTACAGAAAGAACGAAAAATTCCGAAACTGCCCCGAAAATGTACAGAAAAATATTCCTAGTATGCCCTTCCACTGGAAAGTATCATATTTCGGTGGGCCCGGCATGAAATCACTTCCAACATATCATAATTTCCTGCTACAAGGCCTGTGCAGAAGGAACGAAAATTCCGATACTGCCCGGAAAATGTACAGAAAAACATTCCTAGTAAGCTCGTCCAATGGGAAGTGCCACTTTTCGGAGGATTTCCGCCCAAAACCTCTTCCAACATCTCATAATTTCCTGTTGCGACGTTCCTACGCAAAGAACAAAAATTCCGATGCTGCCCGGAAAATATACAGAACACGATTCTTCGTATGCGCATCCAGTGGGAAGTACCATTTTTCGGTAGGCTTTTTGCACGAAACCTGTTCTAGCCTATCATAATCATCGTCGGTATGGGGCATTTGACAAACGAAATGGCTCAGACTGCCCAGAAAATGTACAGAAAGACATTCCTAGTATGCCCTTCCACTGGGAAGTACCATTTTTAGGGGCGTCCCGCATGAAACCACTTCCAACATATCATAATTTCCTGCCACAAGACTTGTGCAGAAGGAACGAAAATTCCGAAACTGCCCGGAAAATGTACAGAAAAACATTCCTAGTAAGCTCGTCCAATGGGAAGTGCCATTTTTCGGAGGATTTCCGCCCAAAACCTCTTCCAACATCTGATAATTTCCTGTTGCAACGCTCCTACGCAAAGAACAAAAATTCCGATGCTGCCCGGAAAATATACAGAACAATATTATTCGAAGGCGCCTCCTATGGATAGTACCATTTTTCGGAGGATTTCAACGTGGAATCTCTTCCAACATATCATAATTTCCTGCTATGAGGCCCGTACAGAAGGGACGAAAAAAACCGATACAGGGCGGAAAATGTACAGAACAATATTTTTCGTATGCGCCTACAATGGGAAGTGCCATTTTTTGGAGGATTTCCGCCCAAAACCTCTTCCAACATCTGATAATTTCCTGTTGCAACGCTCCTACGCAAAGAACAAAAATTCCCATGCTGCCCGGAAAATATACAGAACACGATTTTTCGTATGCGCATCCAGTGGGAAATACCATTTTTAGGGGCGTCCCGCATGAAACCACTTCCAACATATCATAATTTCCTGTCACAAGACTTGTGCAGAAGGAACGAAAATTCCGAAACTGCCCGCAAAATGTACAGAAAAACATTCCTAGTAAGCTCGTCCAATGGGAAGTGCCATTTTTCGGAGGATTTCCGCCCAAAACCTCTTCCAACATCTGATAATTTCCTGTTGCAACGCTCCTACGTAAAGAACAAAAATTCCGATGCTGCCCGGAAAATATACAGAACAAGATTCTTCGTATGAGCGTCAAATGGGAAGTACCATTCTTCGGTAGGTTTTTTGCACGAAACCTGTTCTTGCCTATCATAATCATCGTCTGTATGGGGCGTTTGAACAAACGAAATGGCTCACACTGCCCGGAAAATGTACAGAAAGACATTCCTAGTATGCCCTTCCACTGGGAAGTACCATTTTTAGGAGCGTCCCGCATGAAACCACTTCCAACATATCATAATTTCCTGCCACAAGACTTGTGCAGAAGGAACGAAAATTCCGAAACTGCCCGGAAAATGTACAGAAAAACATTCCTAGTAAGCTCGTCCAATGGGAAGTGCCATTTTTCGGAGGATTTCCGCCCAAAACCTCTTCCAACATCTGATAATTTCCTGTTGCAACGCTCCTACGCAAAGAACAAAAATTCCGATGCTGCCCGGAAAATATACAGAACAATATTATTCGAAGGCGCCTCCTATGGATAGTACCATTTTTCGGAGGATTTCAACGTGGAATCTCTTCCAACATATCATAATTTCCTGCTATGAGGCCCGTACAGGAGGGACGAAAAAAACCGATACAGGGCGGAAAATGTACAGAACAATATTTTTCGTATGCGCCTACAATGGGAAGTGCCATTTTTTGGAGGATTTCCGCCCAAAACCTTTTCCATCATATCATAATTTTCTGTCACAAGGCTGGTGCGGAAATACCGAGAATTCCGATACTTCCCGGAAAATGTACAGAAAAATATTCCTAGTAAACTCGTCCAATGGGAAGTGCCATTTTTCGAAGGATATCAACGTGGAACCTCTTCCAACATATCATAACTTCCTGCTATAAGGCCCGTACAGGAGGAACGAAAAAGCCGATACAGTGCGGAAAATGTACAGAACAATATTTTTCGTATTCGCCTCCTATGGGTAGTACCATTTTTCGGTAGGATTTTTGCACGAAATCTGTTCTAGCCTATCATTATCATCGGCTGTACGGGGCGTTTGAACGAACGAAATGGCCCATAATGCCCGGAAAATATACAAAAAGACATTCCTAGTATGCCCTTCCACTGGAAAGTACCATATTTAGGTGGGCCCCGCATGAAACCACTTCCAACATATCATAATTTCCTGCCACAAGGCTAGTGCAGAAGGAACGAAAATTCCGAAACTGCCCGGAAAATGTACAGAAAAACATTCCTAGTATGCTCGTCCAATGGGAAGTGCCATTTTTCGGAGGATTTCCGCCTAAAACCTCTTCCAACATCTGATAATTTCCTGTTGCAACGCTCCTACGCAAAGAACAAAAATTCCGATGCTGCCCGGAAAATATACAGAACAAGATTCTTCGTATGAGTGTCAAATGGGAAGTACCATTTTTCGGAGGGTTTCCGCGTGAAACCTGTTCTTCCATATGATAGTTTCCTGATGTATCGAGCGTACAGAAAGAACGAAAAATTCCGAAACTGCCCGGAAAATGTACAGAAAAATATTCCTAGTATGCCCTTCCACTGGAAAGTATCATATTTCGGTGGGCCCGGCATGAAACCACTTCCAACATATCATAATTTCCTGCCACAAGGCCTGTGCAGAAGGAACGAAAAATCCGAAACTGCCCGGAAAATGTACAGAAAAACATTCCTAGTAAGCTCGTCCAATGGGAAGTGCCATTTTTCGGAGGATTTCCGCCCAAAATCTCTTCCAACATCTCATAATTTCCTGTTGCGACGCTCCTACGCAAAGAACAAAAATTCCCATGCTGCCCGGAAAATATACAGAACACGATTTTTCGTATGCGCATCCAGTGGGAAATACCATTTTTAGGGGCGTCCCGCATGAAACCACTTCCAACATATCATAATTTCCTGTCACAAGACTTGTGCAGAAGGAACGAAAATTCCGAAACTGCCCGCAAAATGTACAGAAAAACATTCCTAGTAAGCTCGTCCAATGGGAAGTGCCATTTTTCGGAGGATTTCCGCCCAAAACCTCTTCCAACATCTGATAATTTCCTGTTGCAACGCTCCTACGTAAAGAACAAAAATTCCGATGCTGCCCGGAAAATATACAGAACAAGATTCTTCGTATGAGCGTCAAATGGGAAGTACCATTCTTCGGTAGGTTTTTTGCACGAAACCTGTTCTTGCCTATCATAATCATCGTCTGTATGGGGCGTTTGAACAAACGAAATGGCTCACACTGCCCGGAAAATGTACAGAAAGACATTCCTAGTATGCCCTTCCACTGGGAAGTACCATTTTTAGGAGCGTCCCGCATGAAACCACTTCCAACATATCATAATTTCCTGCCACAAGACTTGTGCAGAAGGAACGAAAATTCCGAAACTGCCCGGAAAATGTACAGAAAAACATTCCTAGTAAGCTCGTCCAATGGGAAGTGCCATTTTTCGGAGGATTTCCGCCCAAAACCTCTTCCAACATCTGATAATTTCCTGTTGCAACGCTCCTACGCAAAGAACAAAAATTCCGATGCTGCCCGGAAAATATACAGAACAATATTATTCGAATGCGCCTCCTATGGATAGTACCATTTTTCGGAGGATTTCAACGTGGAATCTCTTCCAACATATCATAATTTCCTGCTATGAGGCCCGTACAGAAGGGACGAAAAAAACCGATACAGGGCGGAAAATGTACAGAACAATATTTTTCGTATGCGCCTACAATGGGAAGTGCCATTTTTTGGAGGATTTCCGCCCAAAACCTTTTCCAACATATCATAATTTTATGTCACAAGGCTGGTGCGGAAATACCGAGAATTCCGATACTTCCCGGAAAATGTACAGAAAAATATTCCTAGTAAACTCGTCCAATGGGAAGTGCCATTTTTCGAAGGATATCAACGTGGAACCTCTTCCAACATATCATAATTTCCTGCTATAAGGCCCGTACAGGAGGAACGAAAAAGCCGATATGGGACGGAAAATATACGGAACAAGATTCTCCGTATGTGCGACCAATGGGAAGTACCATTCTTCGGTAGGTTTTTTGCACGAAACCTGTTCTTGCCTATCATAATCATCGTCTGTATGGGGCGTTTGAACAAACGAAATGGCTCACACTGCCCGGAAAATGTACAGAAAGACATTCCTAGTATGCCCTTCCACTGGGAAGTACCATTTTTAGGAGCGTCCCGCATGAAACCACTTCCAACATATCATAATTTCCTGCTACAAGTCCTGTGCAGAAGGAACGAAAATTCCGATACTGCCCGGAAAATAAATCTCATAATTTCCTGTTGCGACGTTCCTACGCAAAGAACAAAAATTCCGATGCTGCCCGGAAAATATACAGAACACGATTCTTCGTATGCGCATCCAGTGGGAAGTACCATTTTTCGGTAGGCTTTTTGCACGAAACCTGTTCTAGCCTATCATAATCATCGTCGGTATGGGGCGTTTGACAAACGCAATGGCTCAGACTGCCCAGAAAATGTACAGAAAGACATTCCTAGTATGCCCTTCCACTGGGAAGTACCATTTTTAGGGGCGTCCCGCATGAAACCACTTCCAACATATCATAATTTCCTGCCACAAGACTTGTGCAGAAGGAACGAAAATTCCGAAACTGCCCGGAAAATGTACAGAAAAACATTCCTAGTAAGCTCGTCCAATGGGAAGTGCCATTTTTCGGAGGATTTCCGCCCAAAACCTCTTCCAACATCTGATAATTTCCTGTTGCAACGCTCCTACGCAAAGAACAAAAATTCCGATGCTGCCCGGAAAATATACAGAACAATATTATTCGAATGCGCCTCCTATGGATAGTACCATTTTTCGGAGGATTTCAACGTGGAATCTCTTCCAACATATCATAATTTCCTGCTATGAGGCCCGTACAGAAGGGACGAAAAAAACCGATACAGGGCGGAAAATGTACAGAACAATATTTTTCGTATGCGCCTACAATGGGAAGTGCCATTTTTTGGAGGATTTCCGCCCAAAACCTTTTCCAACATATCATAATTTTCTGTCACAAGGCTGGTGCGGAAATACCGAGAATTCCGATACTTCCCGGAAAATGTACAGAAAAATATTCCTAGTAAACTCGTCCAATGGGAAGTGCCATTTTTCGAAGGATATCAACGTGGAACCTCTTCCAACATATCATAATTTCCTGCTATGAGGCCCGTACAGAAGGGACGAAAAAAAACCGATACAGTGCGGAAAATGTACAGAACAATATTTTTCGTATTCGCCTCCTATGGGTAGTACCATTTTTCGGTAGGATTTTTGCACGAAATCTGTTCTAGCCTATCATTATCATCGGCTGTACGGGGCGTTTGAACGAACGAAATGGCCCATAATGCCCGGAAAATATACAGAAAGACATTCCTAGTATGCCCTTCCACTGGAAAGTACCATATTTAAGTGGGCCCCGCATGAAACCACTTCCAACATATCATAATTTCCTGCCACAAGGCTAGTGCAGAAGGAACGAAAATTTCGAAACTGCCCGGAAAATGTACAGAAAAATATTCCTAGTATGCTAGGCCAATGGGAAGTGCCATGTTTCGGAGGATTTCAACGTGGAACCTCTTCCAACATATTATAATTTCCTGCTATAAGGCTCGTGCAGGAAGGACGGAAAAGCCGATACCGGGTTGAAAATGTACTGAACAATATTCTTCCTATGCGCCTCCGATGGGAAGTGCCATTTTACGGAGGGTTTCCGCGTGAAACCTCTACCAACATATCATAATTTCCTGTTGTAACGTTCCTATACAAAGAACAAAAATTCCGATGCTGCCCCGAAAATGTACAGAACAAGATTCTTCGTATGCGCGTCAAATGGGAAGCACCATTTTTCGGAAGGTTTCCGCCTACAACCTGTTTTGGGACCTATCATAATCTTCGGCTGTATGGGGCGTTTAGAACGAACGAAATGGCCGAAACTGGACGGAAAATGAGCAAACAAGTTTGTTCCTATGGTCATTATATGGGAAAATCCTTTTTTCCGCGGATCACCGTGTGAAATCTGATCTTACATGTCAAAATTTCCTGCTAAATAGAGATTTCAAAAAGATTGAAAAATCGGACACTAGCAGGAAAATGTCCAAACAATATTCTTACTGTGGGTATCATAAGGGAAATACCAATTTTCGCAACGTCTCCGCTTGAAACCTGTTCTAACCTACCATAATTTTCTGTTATAAGACTCGAACAAAAATAATGAAAAATCCGAAACTATGCCGAAAATGTGCAAACGATGTTATTCCAATGCGACTCGTAAGGGAAGTACCATTTCTGGGAGGGTTTCCGCGTGAAATCTCTTACAACATGCCATAATTTCCAGCTATAAGACCCGTACAGAAGGAACGAAAAAGCCGACATGGGGCGGAAAATGTACTGAACAAGATTCTTCGTATACACGACCAATGGGAAGTACCATTCTTCGGTCTGTTTTTTGCACGATACCTGTTTTAGCCTATCACTATCATCGGCTGTATGGGGCGTTTAAACGAACGAAATGGCTCACAATACCCGGAAAATGAACAGAAAGACATTCCTAGCATGTCCTTCCACTGGAAAGTACCATATTTCGGTGGGCCTCGCTCCAAACCTCTTCCAACATATCATAATTTCCTGCTACAAGACTTGTGCAGAAGGAACGAAAATTCCGAAACTGCCCGGAAAATGTACAGAAAAACATTCCTAGTATGCTCGTCCAATGGGAAGTGCCATTTTTCGGAGGATTTCCGCCCAAAACCTCTTCCAACATCTGATAATTTCCTGTTGCAACGCTCCTACGCAAAGAACAAAAATTCCGATGCTGCCCGGAAAATATGCAGAACAAGATTCTTCGTATGAGCGTCAAATGGGAAGTACCATTTTTCGGAGGGTTTCCGCGTGAAACCTGTTCTTCCATATGATAGTTTCCTGATGTATCGAGCGTACAGAAAGAACGAAAAATTCCGAAACTGCCCGGAAAATGTACAGAAAAATATTCCTAGTATGCCCTTCCACTGGAAAGTATCATATTTCGGTGGGCCCGGCATGAAACCACTTCCAACATATCATAATTTCCTGCTACAAGGCCTGTGCAGAAGGAACGAAAATTCCGATACTGCCCGGAAAATGTACAGAAAAACATTCCTAGTAAGCTCGTCCAATGGGAAGTGCCATTTTTCGGAGGATTTCCGCCCAAAACCTCTTCCAACATCTCATAATTTCCTGTTGCGACGCTCCTACGCAAAGAACAAAAATTCCGATGCTGCCCGGAAAATATACAGAACACGATTCTTCGTATGCGCATCCAGTGGGAAGTACCATTTTTCGGTAGTCTTTTTGCACGAAACCTGTTCTAGCCTATCATAATCATCGTCGGTATGGGGCGTTTGACAAACGAAATGGCTCAGACTGCCCAGAAAATGTACAGAAAGACACTCCTAGTATGCCCTTCCACTGGGAAGTACCATTTTTAGGGGCGTCCCGCATGAAACCACTTCCAACATATCATAATTTCCTGCCACAAGACTTGTGCAGAAGGAACGAAAATTCCGAAACTGCCCGGAAAATGTACAGAAAAACATTCCTAGTAAGCTCGTCCAATGGGAAGTGCCATTTTTCGGAGGATTTCCGCCCAAAACCTCTTCCAACATCTGATAATTTCCTGTTGCAACGCTCCTACGCAAAGAACAAAAATTCCGATGCTGCCCGGAAAATATACAGAACAATATTATTCGAATGCGCCTCCTATGGATAGTACCATTTTTCGGAGGATTTCAACGTGGAATCTCTTCCAACATATCATAATTTCCTGCCACAAGATTTGTGCAGAAGGAACGAAAATTCCGAAACTGCCCGGAATATGTACAGAAAAACATTCCTAGTATGCTCGTCCAATGGGAAGTGCCATTTTTCGGAGGATTTCCGCCCAAAACCTCTTCCAACATCTGATAATTTCCTGTTGCAACGCTCCTACGCAAAGAACAAAAATTCCGATGCTGCCCGGAAAATATGCAGAACAAGATTCTTCGTATGAGCGTCAAATGGGAAGTACCATTTTTCGGAGGGTTTCCGCGTGAAACCTGTTCTTCCATATGATAGTTTCCTGATGTATCGAGCGTACAGAAAGAACGAAAAATTCCGAAACTGCCCGGAAAATGTACAGAAAAATATTCCTAGTATGCCCTTCCACTGGAAAGTATCATATTACGGTGGGCCCGGCATGAAACCACTTCCAACATATCATAATTTCCTGCTACAAGACTTGTGCAGAAGGAACGAAAATTCCGAAACTGCCCGGAAAATGTACAGAAAAATATTCCTAGTATGCCCTTCCACTGGAAAGTATCATATTTCGGTGGGCCCGGCATGAAACCACTTCCAACATATCATAATTTCCTGCTACAAGGCCTGTGCAGAAGGAACGTAAATTCCGATACTGCCCGGAAAATGTACAGAAAAACATTCCTAGTAAGCTCGTCCAATGGGAAGTGCCATTTTTCGGAGGATTTCCGCCCAAAACCTCTTCCAACATCTCATAATTTCCTGTTGCGACGCTCCTACGCAAAGAACAAAAATTCCGATGCTGCCCGGAAAATATACAGAACACGATTCTTCGTATGCGCATCCAGTGGGAAGTACCATTTTTCGGTAGGCTTTTTGCACGAAACCTGTTCTAGCCTATCATAATCATCGTCGGTATGGGGCGTTTGACAATCGAAATGGCTCAGACTGCCCAGAAAATGTACAGAAAGACATTCCTAGTATGCCCTTCCACTGGGAAGTACCATTTTTAGGGGCGTCCCGCATGAAACCACTTCCAACATATCATAATTTCCTGCCACAAGACTTGTGCAGAAGGAACGAAAATTCCGAAACTGCCCGGAAAATGTACAGAAAAACATTTCTAGTATGCTCGTCCAATGGGAAGTGCCAATTTTCGGAGGATTTCCGCCCAAAACCTCTTCCAACATCTCATAATTTCCTGTTGCGACGCTCCTACGCAAAGAACAAAAATTCCGATGCTGCCCGGAAAATATACAGAACAAGATTCTTCGTATGAGCGTCAAATGGGAAGTACCATTTTTCGGTAGGCTTTATGCACGAAACCTGTTCTAGCCTATCATAATCATCGTCGGTATGGGGCGTTTGACAAACGAAATGGCTCAGACTGCCCAGAAAATGTACAGAAAGACATTCCTAGTATGCCCTTCCACTGGGAAGTACCATTTTTAGGGGCGTCCCGCATGAAACCACTTCCAACATATCATAATTTCCTGCCACAAGACTTGTGCAGAAGGAACGAAAATTCCGAAACTGCCCGGAAAATGTACAGAAAAACATTCCTAGTAAGCTCGTCCAATGGGAAGTGCCATTTTTCGGAGGATTTCCGCCCAAAACCTCTTCCAACATCTGATAATTTCCTGTTGCAACGCTCCTACGCAAAGAACAAAAATTCCGATGCTGCCCGGAAAATATACAGAACAATATTATTCGAATGCGCCTCCTATGGATAGTACCATTTTTCGGAGGATTTCAACGTGGAATCTCTTCCAACATATCATAATTTCCTGCCACAAGATTTGTGCAGAAGGAACGAAAATTCCGAAACTGCCCGGAATATGTACAGAAAAACATTCCTAGTATGCTCGTCCAATGGGAAGTGCCATTTTTCGGAGGATTTCCGCCCAAAACCTCTTCCAACATCTGATAATTTCCTGTTGCAACGCTCCTACGCAAAGAACAAAAATTCCGATGCTGCCCGGAAAATATGCAGAACAAGATTCTTCGTATGAGCGTCAAATGGGAAGTACCATTTTTCGGAGGGTTTCCGCGTGAAACCTGTTCTTCCATATGATAGTTTCCTGATGTATCGAGCGTACAGAAAGAACGAAAAATTCCGAAACTGCCCGGAAAATGTACAGAAAAATATTCCTAGTATGCCCTTCCACTGGAAAGTATCATATTACGGTGGGCCCGGCATGAAACCACTTCCAACATATCATAATTTCCTGCTACAAGACTTGTGCAGAAGGAACGAAAATTCCGAAACTGCCCGGAAAATGTACAGAAAAATATTCCTAGTATGCCCTTCCACTGGAAAGTATCATATTTCGGTGGGCCCGGCATGAAACCACTTCCAACATATCATAATTTCCTGCTACAAGGCCTGTGCAGAAGGAACGTAAATTCCGATACTGCCCGGAAAATGTACAGAAAAACATTCCTAGTAAGCTCGTCCAATGGGAAGTGCCATTTTTCGGAGGATTTCCGCCCAAAACCTCTTCCAACATCTCATAATTTCCTGTTGCGACGCTCCTACGCAAAGAACAAAAATTCCGATGCTGCCCGGAAAATATACAGAACACGATTCTTCGTATGCGCATCCAGTGGGAAGTACCATTTTTCGGTAGGCTTTTTGCACGAAACCTGTTCTAGCCTATCATAATCATCGTCGGTATGGGGCGTTTGACAATCGAAATGGCTCAGACTGCCCAGAAAATGTACAGAAAGACATTCCTAGTATGCCCTTCCACTGGGAAGTACCATTTTTAGGGGCGTCCCGCATGAAACCACTTCCAACATATCATAATTTCCTGCCACAAGACTTGTGCAGAAGGAACGAAAATTCCGAAACTGCCCGGAAAATGTACAGAAAAACATTTCTAGTATGCTCGTCCAATGGGAAGTGCCAATTTTCGGAGGATTTCCGCCCAAAACCTCTTCCAACATCTCATAATTTCCTGTTGCGACGCTCCTACGCAAAGAACAAAAATTCCGATGCTGCCCGGAAAATATACAGAACAAGATTCTTCGTATGAGCGTCAAATGGGAAGTACCATTTTTCGGTAGGCTTTATGCACGAAACCTGTTCTAGCCTATCATAATCATCGTCGGTATGGGGCGTTTGACAAACGAAATGGCTCAGACTGCCCAGAAAATGTACAGAAAGACATTCCTAGTATGCCCTTCCACTGGGAAGTACCATTTTTAGGGGCGTCCCGCATGAAACCACTTCCAACATATCATAATTTCCTGCCACAAGACTTGTGCAGAAGGAACGAAAATTCCGAAACTGCCCGGAAAATGTACAGAAAAACATTCCTAGTAAGCTCGTCCAATGGGAAGTGCCATTTTTCGGAGGATATCAACGTGGAACCTCTTCCAACATATCATAATTTCCTGCTATGAGGCCCGTACAGAAGGGACGAAAAAAACCGATACAGTACGGAAAATGTACAGAACAGTATTATTCGAATGCGCCTCCTATGGCTAGTACCATTTTTCGGAGGATTTCAACGTGGAATCTCGTCCAACATATCATAATTTCCTGCTATGAGGCCCGTACAGAAGGGACGAAAAAGCCGAAACTGAACGGAAAATGTACAGTACAAGATTCTTCGCTTACACGTCCTGTGATACGAAACGTTTTTTGGTGGGGTTCCTGCGCGCTACTTGCTCTTACACATCATGTTCTCCTTATGGGAAGTTCGATTTTCGAATTACGAATTTGCGCTAGCACTTTTCATGATAAAATACCATCATAATGTGCCTGTGTGTTTTTACGCAAATTCATATTTTTGATACTCATATTGTTACGCTGCGCAAGATATCTGCACTCCATCCCGCGCGGCTTGACAGCCAACGGTCTACGTGCCGTCCTACGAACCCTCAATAAGCCCAAGGACCCACAATAAATTTGAACTCCTAACTGCATTGCTCGCATATGGTTTAAGTCAATCTGTTTGCTCGAAAAGACTTTCTAATCCTAGAAGCGTTTTCGGCTAGTTTTTAGAAAGGTCCTTGGGTTATAACGGGCACGTAATAACGTGCTGTTAAGAATTACGGTGAAAGCGGGTAGTGGCCTAACGCAAAAAGCGGAGATTTACCTAACGGAAAATCCGGGTTTTTTTTCATAAACAATGTCGCCCATGAACCACATTGGTAGGAGGCTTCTTACTCCTATCTTCCTTCCCAACATTGGTCATAACCAATCGGCATCGCAGATCATTGCCCTCACTTTCCTAACTAAAAAAGTAAGCAACGAATCCGCGTTCTTCGTTCAAATGGCACACTCATACCGAGCTTTCCTCCGTAATCACATCAGAACGAACTTTAGAGTCCCTATACCTTTCACAGTGCCTACAGGTCCGAGAGTTCCGACGGCTCTCAAAGTGTCTCGCTAGTCAACCAAAGTCAACATATATACGAATTCTCTCATCTACGAATAATCCTTTTCTTCGTTACCTGTATCTTAATCAACGGCGTTACTAACTTGTGTGATTGTACGAAGTGTTGGAAATACACATTTTTATAACTCTGTGAATCACAGTGTTATACTACAACAACCAACCCTATTATCCTAAACGAAATAAGGGGATCGAACTATTCGTGGTGTATCGACTCCCGTTGACGCGTATTCTCGCGACCGCGTCTCCCCGCGATAGCTCGAATTTACACACATGCACAATTAATTGAGATTTGCCTCAACTATTAAAAAATTATAAATACTTTATGTAGTTTTGTATGTTTTATGTATTCTATGCAATTTTGTATCTTCAATTTTCACATAAAAATTCGCAGTCCAATAATCCCACTAAATGTCATCATTCATTGCACTGCCCATTCACTCATTCTCATTCCAATATCATAAGATTTTCTTCAAGATGTTGGAAATTACTGGTACGTGCGGTCACCGCTATTGATTACTTTACTGTTCGACATATTCTTCGCGATGTCGTTTCCGCGCTTTGGTATATCACTCAGAGATGTCAAGATCCGGACAGGTTACGACGTTCTCCAGTTTCCACCAATTTGGTGACACTGTCGCTGTAGTCTTGCTATGCTCTGCTCGAGTTATTGCGGGGTAACGCGTGAAACGAGGCCGTAAATAATATGGAAAACCAGGCTGGGATGTGCCGCGACATCCGGGTGAACGCGCTTGAATACGTTTCCGGAGGACCGAGATACGCGAAATAAAAGTATCAGGTGCGGAGATGGTGATAAACCTGTGGCTATGGGTTGGGTCGTGTACGAGTGTAAGCAAAAGAGGGAAGAGTAGGTGATTCCTGGGTATGCAGAGGATGACCCGAGATGTTATATTTCAAAGTGGGGCGTCCTCCGAGGAGCCGTGAATACCTTAATAGTTATAAGATATATTCGTATGCGGCTGCTATACACCAGTTGTCCCCTCTAAACGTATTCGAACGTTCCAGTCATTTCCAGCGCGAAACGATGCGGCCCTGGACAGCCGTTTTCCAGTTGGGGATATGACGAGGACCGAGGTACAACTTTCGTAGAAGACGATGCACTGGCTGTATCCTGGTTATGCCGAGGAAAATTGCAGGAATACTCGAAATTGGCGTAGCGAGAGTATCCACGTCGTGCAATAGAATTACGCTCGTCCTGCTACTTGCTTGAAATGTCTGGTTTCTAGGGCAATCTTCTTGATGTTCGATGCAGATCCTTGGGTCTCTGTATCTGTTGCACCAAGAAGGAAGTGAAACCGAGGAAAGAGTTAAAATTCTTGTGTTAAACTTTTCTAACTAAATTGTGTTTCTGTTTAAATAAAGGATTGGGACTGCTTTTGTTAAATCGATTTTTTAATTGAAGGAAACAGCGTGTTCTTTATTAGAGATGAATTTATTAAGTTCAGGTAATGATCATTGTCTTTTATTTTTTAGTTACGTTTGTTTAAAATATATTTATGAATATAAAATAGATAGAGAAGAGTACTTTGCACAATAGTTTAGCAACTAAATAACGTTTAAACATTTTTGTACAATATTATAGATTAACATCGTAAATGGGATAATCAGATGGCTTTAGCGTGTAGAATTTTGCTTCCTTTATTACTAATTTTCTAACCGTTATGCGCGAAAGTTTATTAGTAGTGTTAATTTGTTGTAATAACAGTGTTTGTTATACACTTAAACGAAACTTGATCTCCTAGTAAAAAAGTCAGTAAAAGCAAGATACCCCTATTATATATTCTAAATCAAGAGAATATATAAAAAGATGTCGAATCTTAAAAAATTTAAATACATCTAACCCTTTTCCAAATTCATAGAATAAACCACAAAAAAGAAACGATTAACCGCGCAGACACAATAAAAAATCCAGCGTTATCACATGAATCGAGAGAGACCGTACCTGGGACATTGGAGGAAGATTCCCGGCGTACCTGTCCGGAGGAAATGAACAGGCTTCATAAATCTGGCCAACGATACGGTGCTCCCGGTAATCACGTCATTACGTGAACAACCGAACGAATGCGCTCACGGACAGCATCTCGCGCTATTTAATAATGAGAGGCTCTCTATTACTCAATGCCTATTAGAGAGGGGATGAAACCAGCGAATGGAAGGTACAGGTAATAAGGGGGAAAGAGACAGAAGACGAGGGTTGGCTTTCGGTTCCACTCGGTTCACGGTGCAATCGGTTAATCACCGTTCTCTCATCCCCATTTCTGAGACACGATTTAAGCGGGCGGCATGTTCCAGCTACCCCCGCGAGTCCCCATATCAATTAATCTTACCCAGAATGCAATAACTGTCCAATCTGCCCCCGTGGCTGCGTCATGGTGTCGCGCAGTCAGTGCTGTAACGTTGCTCCTTTCTCCTTTCGCTCTGTTCAACCCCGTCTGTATTTCCACTCGCTCGTTTTTCCTTCTCCATTCTCGACAGACGATGTCCTTTCTACTCTTGCGTGTTGCCTCGCGAAACTCGTGAAAAGGCCCTAGACGACGAGAAACGAGAAAGAAAGAGAGAGAGAGAGAGAGAAAGAGACAGTTTCTGGGAAAATCTCACGTCCGAATGGTGCTTCCCTCGCGTAGGTATATACATTTTCTGGGATGTGAAATAATGAGAGGTGTACGGAGACAGAGAAAGAGAGATAGGTTTGTTGGAAGAATAGAAGGGAAGAGAAAAAGGTAGGGTCGAGGAAACTCGACGAACGAAACTCGACGGAAAACATATTGGACCGTTAAGGGGTTCGCCGTTAAGGGTAGTCTGCTTAATTGGCACGGCCGTTTAACCCTGAATTACACCCGACGAATCGCGCGGCCTGAAATGAGTCTGATCCGAAGCAGCCAGATTCTCTTGGTCAATGATTAATTCGACGTTTGATCGTTCTCCCTCGTTACTTCGTTAAAGGTTAATGCATTCACTAACCACCCATAAATTTGTATTGTTTTTGTTAGTAGAGATGAATTTATTTTGAGTAATAATGTGCTGTCCACTGCCTTATTTATCTACAAGCTTTTATCGAAACGTAGAAGAATTAAAATGCAACAATTGTGTCAGTAGTACTTTCTAAGTAATTGAAATGGCGCAACATATGCGCCGATAACGGCGAGTGTACTGAACTGTTTAACGCTGACAATTTATCGCGCGTAATGATTGGAAATAATAAATTTTCACGAATTACTTTAAAAAGTTGATTTTTGGAATAATTGGAAGTCGATCGTCGATAAAATAAAACTGATAGAGAATAGAAAATGAAATTAAGATATCTATCACGTGCCGATTTACCACGTATGATAATCGAGAGGAATATACTTTGGAAAATTATTAAAGATACAAAAAATTCTTTTATAGTCTAAATTCAGTATACTGGGGATAGTGAATACAAAATAAAAAGAAAGCTCGATCAATTTGAAATAAATCTTCTTTTTATTCGAATAACGGTGATATAAACTTTGCTTTAGAGTTGATTCAACGAATTGACTACGGGAAATAGAGCCAGCAAAGAAAGAAAGGGATTGATACGTATCACTGAGAAAGAATTACAAATGGTAACAGCATTTATTGTTAATAATAATAATATTAATAATAATAATGGCAATAATATTAATAGCGAATTCTCTAATTACAATAATTACATAATGATAGGAATGGTACAACAATAAAAACTTCAATAGCGTGAAGAGAGAAAGAATACAATTATTCTTCTTGGCGAGACTGAAAGAGGGATGATTCATCACCCTTCTTTTCCTTTCGATTACGATAAATCGTTTTCAAACGACGCTTCTTCTTTAAATCACGTTTCTATTTATAATATTTATAGCCTCGATTTGTTTTGTGCTTTTTTCGTTTATTTATACTCGTATTTATATATGTATATATTTATACGCTTAGGCTAGGCGAGATACAATCTATGTGCTATTTACAAGTTCTTTTTTTGGTCACTGTTGTAACTTTGGAGTGGGTGATGCCCTTTCTCGAACGATAGGTGCTGAAGATATGCAAAATACAGTACGCTGCTCGTACTTTCTTACACGTTGTTCATTGTCGACGATCAAACGAGTTTTAATAAATTTACACAGTCGAATAAAATAAATTTCTCGTTACACTCTTTACAATACAGTACTATCATTCTTATATACTATATTTAAAAATGTTTGCAAGTATTGTAGAATTCGATAAATTGTATTATTGGAAATAAACTCGTTTAATCGTCGGAATAAACGTTGCGTAAATGTCTACGTAATAAGAGAAGTAGAGAGAACGATTATCGATACTTAACGAACGATTCAACACGGAGTGTAGCAACGCTGAAAACAAAAAGAATTCTCGATGGATTTCACCTTTCGTCTTAAATAGAATCCACTAAAAATACCTAACGATCCTACGTAGAAACAGCGGAAACGATTTCACAAAACAACGTAGACGAATCCAGTAAAGTGTATGTTTCGCTTAAGAAAAAGGATCGTCGAGGATCTAATCCCTTCCTATAATAGTACTTTCTTGCTCGAGCCGCGAGTATTGTGGAATGTACAGCTTTGGTAACAATTATGCGCGTATATCACTTTGCACACTTCGTTCCCAACCTGGAATAACGTATCGGAATGTACGGTTGCATTCCAGTCGGTGAGTCCTAACGCAGCTCTCCTTGAAGCCTCACACTCAATTGCACTCAATAAAAAAAAAAAAATAAAAAAAAAATAAAAAATAAAATAAAACATATCGTTCATCGAATTATTAAATAATAAATACATGAGTTCGTTAAATGTACAGTTAATGCACACCCTTCTAGTGTATAAAGTTCTCTTGTAACTTCGACGACGAAGAAAAATGAGATCCGTCGCGTCGAAGACGTTTCGTCGATTGCACCATTTGGAAAGAATTCAATTAACGTACATCAACCAGCTTCCTCTCAGAGGATAAAAGGTTTATAGTTTCTTTCTTTTGATTATCGTTTGAGAGTTATTCACTGCATCATTGGTGGATTGCCGTTTGGTAAAGAGTTTTGCCCAGGGATCGATGCGATCGACGGTCGTTGAGACGTGTTCAAATCGGCGTGCTGGGTCTCTCGATGCCTTCTCAGATCGACTTTTCGTTGGAAAGCTCGGCCACAGAGCTCGCAGGCGAACGGTTTGAAGCCCGTGTGCTTCCTCGAATGCGTAATCAGGTTACTGCTTTGAGAAAACGCCTTGCCGCATACCTGACACTTGTGCGGTTTCTCGCCTGTGACAGAAATATGAAAATGTTAAAGAAAAATAGTTTATACAAATGGTAAATTAGTATAATATTTCCACGTTAATTAGCAGAGATTTTTCTTTGTTAACTAACCGTCGGTAGTTTCACTGATAACTTACTAATTTATAATTGGAGTAAATTGATAAGCGACAAGTTGTAAATTATATACTTCTATCACGCAATTTTGACAAATTTCTAGTTTTAAATCGTGTGGAATAATCACTTTACGCGTAATTTACAATTTTTTTTTATAGAACTTTATCTGTTTTACTATTACAAATTTACTAATCTTAATAATTTCTAATATTCTAATTATACAAGAAAATCCAATTTCTGGAAATAATTTCATGGAGTGAACTTTTGGCGCGATTCATGAAAGTATTGGAATATTTACCATAAAACCTTTGGTGTGTATGTAACTTATGATTATCAACTATATCTTTTCTCTATTCTGTTATAATTTCTTCATTTTTCCTTCTTTAAACCTAATAATGTTCCAATAAAACCGCCGAAAGAAGACATCTTTCACCCTATATCTTATTTCTGCAGTCCGAACAACCAGAAAAGTACTCCACTATAGTCATAAACAAGCCACTGTAAAACCCCTGAATCTCTAGATAAACCTAACCCCACCAAAACTTTATACAAGTAGTGCAAGTCGATCGAAATCTCTCCAACGACAGGCTACGCTATTCACGTTTGCCTGGGCATTCTGGCGGTCAAGAGCGTTAATTCGGAAAGCAGAGGCTAACCCTTTAGTCGAGAGCACCTTAGCGATAGCGCGCGTACCATCGCCTACAAGTAGTACAAGCGAGGGAACGGAAGCTCGGCAGATACTCCTGGAGAAATTGTGGAGGTGTTCCACTGGGTGAGGAGGGTGGTATCAGGGATGCAGGGCACGCCCGGTCAAGATTTTCTCCCAAGCGAGAATCTCAGCCTCCCCGGCGGCGAGGCAAAGGGAAGAGATCGCAGTAGACATGGTGGGAGGGGGGACGTATAGGGGTGCAGCCGGGTCTGAAGTTATAGTGGTGGGAGAACGTACACAGTCGGTGGATGAAACGGGGTAGGGTAGCTGTTCGTTTCTCTCCTGGTAGCCGCGAGATCTGATTGGCGGCCGGGGGCGGCTCCAACCCCCGTGTTACCATGACTACCGGGGATAACCCCGGCGGCGGATCGCGAAAGAACGAGAAAGAGAGATCAAACGGCGGGGGTTGAGAACCGAGAAAGAGCTCGTCCAATGGAAAAAGGCTGGCAAAGAATGACAGAAAGAGAAAGAGGAATGATTTCGTGGAAGGAACGAGACATTCAATCGGATGGTTGAAAAAAAAGGCAAGGTAGAAGAAAGGAGGGAAGGTCTGTCGGAGGAAGAATTTCGTGAACAGAGACAGAGGATAATACAATTGGAGGGGAAGGTGAGGGTGCAGGATCCGAGCAATGCGAACTATTCTGACGGAGGGCAGCACAGGCTCGTTAATGGACTCCCCTATTCCGGTTGCTACGTCCACTCCTCCGAGTTTGTCCGACAGATACAGGATGCACACACGCAAACGTGCGCACACAGCCTGGAGAGATCACTGTGAGGCGGTGGGTGGATCCATAAACAACTCGTTAGCCGAGCCTTCAATCTCGCCCCGCCGATACGACCGGCCCGTCGATCACCTTTGCGATTATACCTGATCGTTATCTTGATTTCTTTTCGGATAAACTGCGAGGCGTTTTGATTTTTGCCTGCATTCTCACCATACGATATGTTTCGGGTGGGAAATCCACAAGATGGAGAAACAGCTAGGGATTCTTTAGGATTTATCTAGATGTTTTACATAGGGGCGGGAGATTAGGATCGAAGGATATGACGAAAATTAAACATTCGGGACGATGGGGATTCGTTAAGCGATTAACGTCCAAATCTACAAGAAGAACAAATTCTTGAGAATTCTCTTAGACACGTAATTTTGCAAAATAAGGGAAGATTAAAGAAAAGAGGTAAAAGCAGACAGGGCGGTAGAGATTTGATGAAGTAATTAATTAATGACTAAATCTACAAGATGGAGAAATAGGCCATGATTCTCTGAGGTTTGTTCCAATAAAATAAGATAACATTATAAAATTAGGAATAAAAATTACACGCAATTATAATTACATATAAATTTGAAAAACAAAAATAGTCAAAGCTAGAGAATTTGCCTAACGAAAGAAAACGTCATCAAATAATGGGACTTTGAAATGGAGAAGAACCGCAATGATTCGGATACACTTAAAATCGAGATTCAAGGGAAGGTTCAGGGTTAAGGGTGAGTCGTCAAGGGCGTTTTGGTGGAATTCACCGGAGCCGGCGCTCGATGAAATTCCACGAAGTTCTCCGTGCCCGGATGAAACGGCAGAATGAATAGAATTTTCACGGCGTTAAGTGAGAAGCTGGAAAACCGGAGAGAAATGAAAGTGGAGAACGAAGTCTGAAAGTACCATTTGGAATTTACGCGGCTGTAAAATCAAAAACTTTTCGTACCGAGGTTGCCTACTTGATATAAATCGGTTCCTCTCAAAAAATCTCACCAATCATTTATATTTATACTTGAAATATAACAGGAGAAAAACGAAACCTAACTTCGCTGCCAGCTAAATACATAGATAAATATATAACATACAAAAACTACAAAATAATTTAAACTACAAAAATTCTATTCTTTAAGAAATTCTCACGAAAATTCAATCTTCCAAATATTCGTTCAAGTGAATTTAGTTCTCCACGGAAAGCATCGAATGGAAGAATTCCCGGTAGTACGAAAGAGAAAGAGGAACGGGTCAAAAGAGAAAGAAAACGAAAGCCTGGAAGCAGGGACGTCTCCGGGAATTTACGTGCTCGTAAAAATCAAGAACCGTCGGAGCTTTTGCACCGAGGTTGCCCTTTTCGTCTTCATCTCCCGGAGAAACCCACCCACCACCATGGCTCCGAAGCTTCGTCTACGACATGAATGCACACCAACGCATTCTATGTTTCCCTTGGCCATTGCCTTTGGTGCACACCAACGACTACGAATCCGTATGTGGTTTGTCGTAACATCTAGCTTACGAGTGTTGAATACACCGATAGGAAACCATGTTACCGCTAAACAATACAACATGCAAACATTTCTTCATGCAACTACGTGGTTACAGAGACAAAGAGAGAGAGAGAGAGAGAGAGACAGCAGTAGAGATTCCGTGTTCTAGATTTTTTAAAAGACACGTCTTGAAACGAGAAAAGAGGAGAAGGGTATGGAAGAAAGTCGAAACTGAGAGCCCCTGAGGTTTAAGACGCCATTACACCCCTGGGCTGTCGGCCGACGCCCCTAAAACTATATTAAACTCCCGGAAATCTTGCGAGGGTCCTCTCTCCTTCGCTAATTCCCTCCCTACTTCTGCGTTCCTTCTGCCTGCCCCTACAGCAGTGCCCACTAGAAACATCATCCCTCGTGATCTTTCAACCCTCTGTTTCGCCCGGAGGAACTCTCGAGAGCGGAAAACCAAGACGGTAGTTTGATCGTTTCCGCCATCGGGACGACCAACTTTTCGATCGTCTCGTTGTTGAATGGACTTGTTTTGACGACGCGTCCATGAAACAGGGATATTTCTTCTTCTTTCTTGAGATACTCGTCGATAGGATGAATGTGAAGGAGGGAAGTTTTGCGCGATTCGACTAAGACATTTTAGAGATTTTGTTTTTTGTGACCAAATATAATAGGAGATGCAAAGGATATTAAAGTGCATAATGGTGTAATAGAGATTTCGTTTCTTGCAATTTTCAGATAGCAAATTAGTTTGATTGTTGGTAAAGGGAGCGTAAATTTTTATAAAATCCGAGTGAAGAAGTGGAAACTAGATCGACACTTGTTTCATTCTTTAAATATTGTAAAGAGCACTTCGTTTAGGATATTTTGTATAATTTTACACATTATGCACATCCAGCATAGTTTACATTTAAATATCTAATGATTTAATAAAATAAGATAGGAAATAAACAATTATGCGTAATACATCATTTCAGAAACTACAGAATATATTCTTGCAGTAACGTCGATCAATACTTCACGCAAGAAATCTATTCCTTTTTCGCAACAATACACTAATAATATGTGACTATTATAAAGAACGATAAAAGAATTCAAAACCTTTGTTATGTTAGAAAAATATTCAAACTTTAGTCGACGTTTAAATTATACAGAAGAATTATTTTAAGATGATCCTTAAATTACAGGAGGGAAAATACAATACTAGTCTTTACGTCACATGGTTTGAACAATTTTTCATGTTCATAAAATATTTTAAATGTTTAAGAGGAATTATTTCTCACTGCAGAATTATTTTCATGATTTTGCTTAAATTTGAAGAGAAGAAACGAGGCGAGTGGCACGGAGGAGTGGCCAGAAAAGAGAGACGAAGGTGAACCGGACTCTGGCTGAGGCATTGATTTCCTCTCGTCTTCATCGACCACGTTCCGACCCTCTGGGGGCGTCCCTACCCTCTAACTGAAATCCTCGCGAGAGACGAGAGAAAGAAAATCGAAGGAAAGTACCATATCTCATATTTCATATCGGGGGGCAGCATGGATTTTCTTGCGCGTCTGCAAAGCTTCGCGTAAGCGTTACCCAGCGATGTCAAGCGAATCTTTTCCCAGCTAGAGCTCCGTTTCTGTCACAAGGAACAAGGGAAAAGAATCCAGGTGCTTTCAATCGGAATCCCCGTCCATGTTTTATTTCGATCTAATAATGGGATTTCTCGCGAGAATCTTCGAGATCCCCAAAGGATTCATCGTGGAAAATTATTGTGATAAATCTTGATATTTTATCGAATTATTGAAGAAACTGTGATGATATAGAATGTCAATTATAAAGATCGGATTTGAGAAAAGTTTATTCTAGAAATAGATAACGACATCATATAATGAATCATTAAACTTTCATGGAATTTATTGTATCTTGGTACAGCTGATCTTAGTTGATCACTGATTGACTGAAACTAACTGGGACTGGCTGATCTTTAATTATTCCTGGAACTATCTAGAAACTATCAAAATATCTGAATAACTAAACGACTACTTGAAGGGCTTCTCTCGAGTGCTCGAAGATTCCAAATCTTGGGTAACAAAAACAGATTCTAAGGCTATTGACTCGTAATATTAATATTAATCCTGCTACAATGTTTGAATTTTTCTCATTCCAACAAATACAAAAATTTTATTGTTTGAAGTAAAATTTAAATAGAAAATTAAATCGAGCAATTATATCAACGATGATTTTTTCATATTTGTATGAAACAGAAACAATTCTTCTAAGGACAGAAAAATTTCATTAGGTAAAAAATAATTCGAGGGCGCAGCAGGATTAATTATTGAAGATATGAACTGATAATCTCATACATTATAATCGAAACTAAGATATTTACTCATTATCACTTTGTAGCAAATAATAAATACACAAAGATTATATTAAAAATTCATCATAAATCCATACTCATTCCATTTATTACCCCAAATCATAAAATCACTAACTATTAACCTTCATTTCCATCAACTAACCAAGAAAACCACCCTCAATGTCTATAAAAGTTCTTATCCTTAAACGATTCTATAGCTTCATCCATCCAGTAGCGTTTAGTCAACGAGTGATAGCAGTCCCATGGGTCAGTCGGATGCAACAACTCGGTTGTATTTACTATTTCACGCGTACACGAGTACTCTATGGCAGACCAGATGAAGTGACCAGCTAAAACGCCAACACGATACGAACGCGTTGTCGACGCAACTACATCAACGAGTACAAGAGTATATGTGTGTTTGCGTTTTACATGCCGCCACGTAACCGTCCAGGCTACATCGTTTTCACTTGCTGATACGTATACAGGGTGGCCGCGTTGGTGAGTGGATGCAGGGCCACCAATGACAAGAGCACAGCCCTGGGAATTTGCAGCGGTCAGGCTGCAGCTGGAAATGTTTTGCACGGTACTGATATTCCGGCTTGACGACGAAATGCATGGTAAACACGAAAAAATCGTCGGCCGGCCCGGTTTCTGGGAATGAAAAATATCGTTGCTTTAACGACATCGAAAGCATTTTAATTCTCGAAGATGGATGGATAAAATGTTTCTGCTACATCGATATTTCCAATGAAAGATGTTGATTAACGAACTATTGGAGATAATTAAGAAATATTGTAATCATCTCCGGGAGAAAAATTCAAAGATCAAATAATTCGACAGCTCTTGGACATCGAATGAGGATGTGGAAAAATTTTACTTTTTTAGCTATAAGACCGTAATAAGTCTCATAAAAATGGAGAATTTTCATTAAAAGATATTTTAATATTTTCATATCTAAACAATTTGCATTAGCAACTTGCATTAGCAATATGTAAAGTTTACTAAAATCATCAACTATACATATAAATCATATCAGGATGGATATAAATTTATAATTAATGCGTTTCAAACTCCAAAACCAAGCCTTACGTAAAAAAATTATATTCTTTTTTCTCAATTTATTTTTGCATGTAGAATCATCGATCGATCAGTTGTATCACGATTTTGGGTACACCTTGTATATAACATCTTATCAATTAACAATCTCTGCTATTTAGAGAGAGAGAAGGGGGGAAGAGAGAGAGCGAAGAATACATGTATATCAATTCTACTAAAATAATTTTTGAATCGTTCTAATTTGATAACTAGAAACTGCAACTTCGTGTTAATCTTTCGACTGACATAAAAGAGAAACGCGAGTAAAATTAATTTGAATAGTGCACGTGTAATAATGGTCCATTATCTTGCACACGTTATAATGCAGATGCGTTTCTGATTGCCAGTACTTGGTCGCGATAATTCAAGAAGGGAGAAAGCCGGGTTCGAAGCGAAGCAAGGAAGAAACACGATATCCGAGCTAAGTCTGTTAGCTCCTTGTGCTTTCAGTATACCGCAGGGATCCGCCGTAATAATCCTCTCTCCCGGACGATCACGGAGGATGTATGGCTATTAAATTATTACAGCGTCGATCAACATTAGGAATCGTGACAAATCCGATCTGCGCGCGAAGGCCCTTCGCCGGCCCGCTTTCCGTGTGCGCGCACCTTAATTGACAATTGTGACTCAGACGATTTCCTCTTATCCGCCTATTGAGATTGCTCTGTCAGGGAAACCGCTAATAACAAATCCCTTATCGACTGTAGGCGAATTACGTGTAAGCTTGAATTGTTCCAAGAAATTGAGTCATTCACAATGCATAAAATAAATAGACATAACACTGTCTGAAAAGTGAAGAAAAAAAAAATGTTTCGAATGAACAATATTGCATATATATGGATAATTCAAATAGGTTTTCATTAAGTAATATATTATTAGAGATAAAAATTCTGAGGTATATTACAAATAGTAAATGTATTTCTCGCTTTATTACAGTGAGCAAGTCCTTTAGAATATTTTAGAGTACTTAAGGTGTTTTAGCAGTTAGAGCTCCAAAGTAAAAACGACGATTATTATTCTTGTTGATAAATTTGATTGACAAAATAACCAGTTATTGTAATTTTACGAATTTTTACGAGATTAATAACGAGTTCCTTTTTAGCATTACTTTAGAAAAGTAGACAAAGACGATTATTCAAGTAAGATACCTCTGTAACTGTGTTCTTATTTAGAATTAGAAACTAAAAATGACACAAATGTCGCTTGACCTTATTTTACCAGTATTACTCCTGTAAGAATACATTTTATTGCTCAAATACTTAAATATCTAAATACAAGTTACTGCTCAAGACTTTATGCTAGGGATATATCATTATATCCAAAGAGATTAAAATACAAAAAGGATTTCGATTCTCTATTTGCAGTTAACCTGTATCAAGGGAAGGATAAGATACATATGAATGCGTGAATGCAATGCTGGCATTCTGGGCGCAGTTAATTTCAACTCCCGAGGCTGGGGTTGGTTCGAACTGCCGGTTACGCGGATAGGTGGAGAAGCGAAAAAGGAGGATACAGAGGGATGAGTGGCGAGATATGGCGGGGCAGGTGGAAGGGGCTGACGTGCTTCTGGCATGTCGATATCCCTGGAAATTTAATCATGCCGCTTCACTATGAACACTATGCGCCACTCGCCGCTATATGGATGATGCCTTGGAACCGTGGAACGTTATACCGGCGAATTTGCATGTTTAATGCAGTATCGGTTGCTTATGCCGCCTCACCGGCGTGACATTAAATATAACGCCGCGCAGTCTAACGAACACTAAGGTTCTATCTATTTACACCCCTGTCTAAAGATGGTTCACCCCTTGCAGTCTGAAGTTGGAAAACCATCTTTGGTGACAGATCTTTCATCTTACATTCGTTACGTTCACGTCAATTTTCTTAATATTGAAGAACTAATCATTGTATAGAGTACAATATTACGAATGAACTGTGAATTTGGATTTTCCAAAGCAAAACTTCTTCTTCTACAGTAATTTATACAATAAGAAATTCGACAAGTGACAAATTGTAGATCATAGATTTCCGTCGCGCAACCAATTTTTACAATTTCTTATCTGAAAGATCTAAAAATTCGACGAAGCCCTTTTTCTCTCATTATAAACTTATTTGTTTTATAGTAAAGTTGATTTCTGTTAGACAAAAAACAATCTATTAGCTCTGGCCACTTAAAAGATTCTCTCTGGATACAAGAAGGACTGGTTTAAAAAGAATGCAAGAACCAGCGGGAACACGATTCGTGTCGCACGTGAACTATTATTTCGTCGACGGAGGGGATACGTGGTCGTCGTTAACGAGCCGTAAAGACAAAGACAGGGCGAAAGATGAGGAAGGTGGAGCGAAAGGCGTGGGGCCAGTGCCGCTCGTGCGGAGCATGTCGCGAAGTTTAAACAGCTTAGAGGGATGTTGCGGAGCCCCCGATGCTTGGGGCGCCAAGTCAGCCGGAAACCTCTAATAGCCCTGTCTCGTCTACATAGGAAGGAGAGGAATGAACCTATACAGCAGACTGAGACAGAGGAACACAGCCGGCATACGGCAAACGCGGCCACAAAGGTGGCTGTATAGGTTGCACGGTTGTATCTCGTCGGGTATACGATAACCGCACCCTCGAGGTGAGTTTGAGGGAGACGTTCGGCCAGGTATCCCTACATTAGAGCCACCGCTAAATTCATAATACGACGGCAAAACGCGTCCGTATCTCTTTCATGTTTATAGAGTTGTCTCGTTTAGTTACCGACCCGTCCCTTTAACCGCAAACTGGAAAACTTCCCACATTCGAGAATTGTTCCTTTATCTGCATTGTCCAGGAATTATCGTCTTTTAAATTTATTCCGAAAGATCGTTCTTTTAGACAGAGTTTGTCAACATGTAGGAAAATATTAGGAACCGTGAGTTTTTAATTTAGGAACATCATTTATTTTTGAGCAACTTGGTGAGAAAATAGTGCGATGGTAGTAACATAGATGCAAGAATATTCCTAACGATAACGAACATTCCTAACTGTTTGAAAAATTTTTGTACAAATTTACAGGTCTTTGTGAATATGTGTAGGGATTGGCATGTTGCAAGCTATATAGTATTCAAATTAGAGTAAAGCAAGAAAAAGTGCACTGTTGTAAATTTATAAAACTCCTATTTCTACTGCAGTTCTAATATTAACAGAATGAATGCTGAATCTTACTCTTCGTCGTTTGCCTGATAAAATACCGTTTTCTTTTATTTGCGACATGTTGCACCGAATATCGAGGAACGGTTCGATCGAAATCGACTCCTGAGTTGATCGAGATAAAACGTCGGAACGTAGTACGAACGTCCAAGGAAATCGGGAACGAGGAAATCGATGACGATTTACGATGAGCGTGATTGAACCTCTAAAAACGAGAGCCTCCGCTTTGCAACTAAAGTGCACACCATCTCAGGGAACGTAAACATCGAACTTATATATAGGGTAGTCTACGTGATGGGATCGAAAATTGTATAGACTGTATGGTAGCCCTCGCCAATCTTCATCCCTATGTCGACTTCGCACCGTCGGTGGACAGGTTGTGTTTATTGTGAAAACACCGAGGTCACTGTTGCAAGTTCGATCGTAGTGGCAAGCATGTGTATTTAAGCGCGCATGCACCCTGCAACTTGATGGTCCTGATGCTAGGAAGACACGCATTTTGATCGATAATATTTTCCTGTAATCAGAAGCCCTGCTCGCAAGCTACACGTTCATGTAACTGATCGCACGGGCTACTGAAGTTGCACCGGAACATGTTTCTCAATGTAAGGGAGCTTGCAACCAATTTAAGTTCTCTGATGCTCTCTGTTAGAATTCGTGGAATATTACGGAACTACAACTTGAAATACCACACAAGCACACATTAGAAAAACGAAATTTTTAGCATTTATAATTGTCAAGACTTGTAAATCTGTTTGGTTCTTTGAAACATTGATCTTTCAATTATTTTATTTATGAATCTGTTAAAGAACGTAAAAACTGGCAAAAAGACACTGCCATTATTTCAGTGTTTATATCTAAAAGCATAGAATCTCTATGTTTCTTTAACAAATAATATAAATATATTGATTCCATAAAGAAGATGGTATTGCTGATTCTCGTCGAGCTACTATTGCTTTAGACAGTTAATTTGATGAACTTTCTATACTGTTACCAAAAATCCATCAGAACTTCTAAACGATACTTCTAAACTATATGATACGCTAAAGAAATAAAACCTATAAGACAATATCATCATCTACCGCTACATATTGGGGAATCGAGTAGATTCTTCATCCTATCACCGGCTAACGAAACTTATCAACGAGTCTCTTAGTTTCCCCAAATCATCAGGTCGGTCCACGCTACTCGAACGCTCACATTGGCGCGAACTTCAAAGAGAAATATTTTCCTGGGGCCACGAAGGATCATCAGAAATAGATAAGTTGAATGTTTTCTCATCGGAAGCGGTAGTGTGTGGCCACTTGTCGGTCTGTCACCGGTTCGTCCGTACCATTCAAGCGACTCGTCAACCCCTTTTGCAGCCACCCCGGGACCCCGCGCACTTGACTGGTAGGCCAGAACGCAGCCGAAAAGGCGCAGCTAACAGCGAAGGTAACGCGGAGTAACGCGCGCTCGACCCCTCGCTAGCTATTCCGGCTGCTGGCTCGCGCACGAACAATATTTGCAGAGCTCTTATTCCCGCACTTCCCAGCCCTGTAAGCGCCGTTTCAGCCCCCTCGCCTCGCTGTACGCGCTCCACCAAGCCTCCGCGTTTCTCTCGCCGCCCCTCGTGTGCACCAGCAACCACCTACCTACCTACCTACCTAATAATGATTTTACGTTACGCCATGCCGGTCCCCTGGGAATCCGACGGTGCCGCACCCTTATTGCACATGGCCCGTGCTCACGACGAACAGAATACGGAGGGGGACAAGGGGCTACTGGAAAGAGAGGACTGATTATCATTAGCAGCGGAGTCCCAGAACACCCTCGGTTTACTGCTTGACGCACGTACGCACGCCACCTCGAGGTCATGCCAGTGAGGGATTTCGTTTTACGGATTGAATATGGGAGTAGGATATGGACGACACACTAAGATTTTAATTGAACTAGTTAATAGTGGAATTGTTGGTTTTGTAAAGTGTAAGAAGGGAATTTAACCCTTGGTGATCGTACTTGGCACAGCTATGGATACATGTCAGAATTAATTTTCATTCGACGAACATTGATAACTCAATGGGAGGAGGGGAATGTTCAAAAAGTTACAATGAAATTTATTATCACTTAACTTCGTAGTACACGTCTTTCGTTATTTTTTCCTCCTTTTATTTTGGAATATTTTCTATAGAATATTTTAAGATGGGATCTAATTGATCAACTTGTAAAGTTTTATTAATATTCACATTGTTAGTATGATAAACAATGAGAATTGTTTTCTGTTGCAGTGGCTGAAAGTAGATATACGACTCTTAAAGGCTAAAAATTAATTGACGACTGTAGAATAATTTTATGTTGGAAGCAAAAGGAGATATTTTATAATTTTGGAATAATTTTAGAATAATCTTATATTGGTAAATCTCTCGAGAAAGATACGATGATGAAACAAATGTAGGGAAAAGAGGGAAACGTAGACGGCAAAGAAAATTGCGTCGACCTCCTCTTTCAGCTCGAGCAGCTCTTTCGACCTCCCTTGAATTTTTCATCCCTTTGAATAATGAATTAAATGTTCCGTGGCGACCCTCGAGGATGTAGTGCGTGAAGGTGACCAGCGCGTAGACAACGGTCCCATAGGTTGTTAGAAACCAACAGGAAGTGACCATCGCTTTGTATCCTCTTTCGACGAGTCCTTCTTCGGTTGTTTCACCGAAACGAGGGTGAATGAGAGGGAGGCGAACGACAGTTAGAGCGACAAGGTGGCGGAGAAGGAGGAGCGTGGGGGAGGACAAGGTGATAATTTGATAAGACATTGGGAGAGTTGCCATGGAGACGATACAAAACCCAGGCTCCCGACTGGAACACTCCTTCGCCTGTTCCTCTAGCTTTCTTCCACCCTTGGAAGAACCTACTGCTCCTGAAGGAGCATCGCTCCATCAGCCGTGAGACACCTAAGTGCCAAGTGTCCCAACACCATCGCCCACTCACCTACGACCACCTAAGGGATGCTCCCTTGCATGGGCTGGTCTTCAACTTTCGACAGGGATGCGAACTGTCGATGGCAAATACGGAAAGGGAAGAGGGTAAACGTTTTCTCTGACACGCCGTTAAGAGACCTCGATATGTAAAACTTTTCAATTGATCTTGGATGACTGTGTTTGACGAAGTCTTTGAAAATTTATATGCTTTAAGAACCAAGAGATAAAGATTACACGAAGAGGGTTCTGTATATAAAATGTCCAATTGCTATCAAAAGACTATGTTTGAGCAACAATGTTGTCGAAACGTTTTATTATATATTTTACGTGATAGAAATCTAGACTAAACGAAGAATGATAAGAAGTTTCTGCATGTAAAATATTTCTCTTTTGGTTTTGAATAACTACGTTCGACGAGGTTTCCAAAGCTCTTTATGTTTTAAGAATCAGGATTTAGAAATTTTAATGAATCGAAGAACTTAAGCAGGTTTCTCGCAAAGCAAAATTTTTGGTTAATTAAAAATTTTGCTTAAACTAAAAATTCTTTAAGAGAACAAAATAAAAGTTTACATCCAGGATGGTTGTTTCTGGAGAATAGAGTGGATCTTGTTCGTGTTTCCCACGAAAAATTTTCGTCATAGAAAAATTCCATCCAAAGATTGGGGGTCTAGTGTGTCTGGCCAGATTATGAGAGCAACGAGAAAGACAGAATGATGGGCACCCCGAAAGACATTACGATTATTACTGAGTGAAGCTCGCAATGAGGGGCTTGCCACCCCTAAAACTGCACTGGCCACATGTGCCACGATCCGACTGGATCCTCTTGCTTACGACAAGACTCTGTCCAGACGGTTAACTACATTATTTATCGTACCAACTTGCTCTGCTAATTGATCCCCGGCATCCCATTTGCGATCAACCGAAACAAAGAATTCCATGTGTACGATTGTAGATATTAAAAGTGAACGCACACGATTTCGCATGGCACCAATAAAATAATATAAATATTTTCAGAATTCTACAGAGATCTTTATATCGAAGATTCATAAATTAATCGCATTAGTGTATAGTTTGTAAAATTTGTCTTAAAAAATGTAAATCTTCCATATTTTTTACTATATAGATTAAATAAGTAAAATTTTGATGTCTTTGTTTTGGATCTTATTTAGTTCCTAATTTCAATTCGAATATTTTATAACATTTGTTGTAATAGTATAAAGCTTCTGGTTTTTTAACTAGCGTCGAATAGGTAAAACTTTATATTATATTTAAGAATTTGCTGAATTTCTAATTTTAATTAAAAGCACTTATTTTAAGGAATCACTCACCGGTATGAATGTAGGTGTGCTTCTTCATGTCGCTCTTCTGATGGAATCTCTTCCCACAGAACTGACAGGGGTACGGTCTCGTGTCCGAGTGGATTAAAAGATGAGTACTTAAAGTACTGGAACGCTTAAATGCTTTGCCGCACTGCTTACACTCGAACACCTTCTCCGCGGAATGCACGGCTCTGTGTTGGGTAAGGCTGATTTCATGGCCGAACGTTTTATTGCACAGCTCGCAGGCAAAGGGTCTCTTCCCATTGTGCGACCTCCTTGCATGCACCTATAAAAGATGCGTTCTTCGTAAGAATTTTTTAAAAAGACATTTTAAGTTGTTATATCTTCGCTGGATACATATATCTCATACAAAGCATATTTGTGTACAAGACATTAATGAAATATATTTTTACAAAATATTAATCAAACAAAATGCTAAGTTGTATAATGAAATAACCATTGCTAAGAAATAAGCTATTTGGAACCCATATTGATTAATTCCAAGAATTGAGGAATAGAGAAAATCGTTAATGTTATAAGCATTATTTCTATATGACAAATAAATTTACAGAAGTGAAAATTAATTATGAAATCTGGCTAATGAAACAAAGAAATTTCTCAAAAATGTATTTTTATATCCATATTCAATAATATTTAGATAGTATTTTTGTTTACTTTAGAATTTAATATTATTTATACCAATTTATTGTAAATGAACTTATAGAACTAAAAATTAATTGTATACCAAACTAATGAAATGGAAAAATATGCACAAAATAAATTTCCACGGAATTAATCAATTTCTTTCCCAACAGATTCAAATATCGTATTTACAATAGTAGTCTCTTCTAAAACAATCATGCAAATTCAATTCTCGAAACCAGTAATTCGTCCTTCCGCGACTTTATTCGATACATCAAGAAATTGCTACCACCCGGAAGCTCTTCTCATCCGATTAAACCAACCTCGAGTCCGTGAGGCGTGCTGAACATCTTGTCGCACTTGACACAGCTGTAGACATCTCCGAGCGGATGATGATGGAGCCCATGCGCGGTGTGGGTAGAGTGCAGGCCAGGGTGACCTGGATGAACGCCACGTAGCAATGGATGCAAGTGCGGAGGTAACAAATGATGAGGCAGCAGTTGAGGATGCAGGTACGAAAGGGGATGATGAGGATGGGGTGGTAACAGTCCACCTTGAAGATGAAGAGGTGGATAGAGAATGGAGGATCCTGGTGGAGGAGGATGTGCACCGATCGACGTTGTGTCTCTGTGCGGCGATGCGTTCTGAAGATGGGCAGAGGGTGGATCCGGCCTGAGAAGAGCGGAAACGCTGAAAGTGTCACCGGATTTCTTTGGTGGATTCGAGGTGGGCGATATCGCGACGCTGGTTGGAGAAGGTGTCGTGGATGAGCGTGGAGGACTCGACATGGCATCGCGATCGTCTTCGTCGCCGACTTCTTCAACGTCTACGTCGACTTCCTCCTCTTCGACGTCCACATCCACCTCGGCATCTCGACGATCCGACGGAGGAGAGTCTGGACAAGGAGAGTGAGATGGAGACGGACTTCTTGTTGCTGGGGAACCCACCAGACGGCCCACTCCGAAAGACAATCGTTCTGAAATGAAAATGTAGCAACACATGAGATAGAAAACAATTCAAATCATGTTGCTGTTTTGCCTCGGAGTATCAACATCGTTAGGATACACATAATATAAGAATAAATAAACTCGATCAGTATAAATAAGCGGACGCGATCGCAAGGAAATGATTACAGTCAGTTGTCGATCAGTTATCAACCAGTTATCAACGAATTATCAGCGATCTAATTAACGAGTCATTAGCGATCTTATTTTACGACTTGTACACTGTCTTAGCGAATATGTTTGTACGAGCGTCTCGACAGTATTTATATTTATTAATTTATTTAATTCTTTTAAATATATTTGGCGGTTTCAACAACGAGCAATCTCATCCATTAAACCTCATCGACCAACCATCCTTTACACATAAATCTCTACAAAAACATTGCCTCCCGTTTTAGGTAAAATATTTATTTGTAGTCTGAAGAATAAAATATCGATGAGAAAGTCGGTAGATTATAAACTGTGTACTGTAAACTAATTGGTCGTAGTGCAATAGATTTTTCTCATATAATTCTGAAAATAAAGCACAAGGATTTTTATTACTGGATGAAACTTTCATGTTACAAGTCAAATCATTTCATATTATGCAATGAAAAGAGAAAATCCATTTGACTACGTCGAATCCAAATGATACATGAAGTTCTAAATGTGGGCGTAATGAACGCAGAATGTTAACATAACAATTAATACAGGATAAAAACCGTGCGACATAATTTATTTTACGACTAGAATACAGTATGAATGTATTTATATAAATCTGAATGTAGAACGTGCAAATCTGTACTAAAAGTGTAACAATAAGGTCTTTATGACCATAAAAAATGAAGTGACATGTTTCCAACACTACACAGTAGTTAGATAATACAGAAGAATCAGAGAACGGAAAAATTCGGTTGCTCCGGGCGTAGGAGTAAAACCGAATAAGATTTGAGTCACGTTCCAGGTCCTTTTTCCCTTACTAACCCTACGCTACAAGGAGTGGACGGTTAACGAGGCATCACGAAGGAAAATCGAAGCTTCAATTCGTTAGCTAACATCGAATCTTATCTAATCGAACCTCGATACTAGATTACAAAATTCTGAAAATTAATCAGAAGTGAACCAAAATCCGGCAAATACGTTGACATTCATAATCACACTTCAGATAGATTATTGCCGCATACGTGAGTATTTAAATCAGAACAATAGTAACAACGGTACGACCGATCATCAAGGCGATAATCAGCGAAATATATTGATAGGTTTAACGTCGAATACGTGTCTGGTATTTCTAATAATCGAAAACGGACTCTTCAGGCAGTGATTTACGACCTTCATCGGTCAGAAGATCCATTGCCGTTTCTCTATCACGAAGAATGAGGGCGTTCTGCGTTTCCACCCTTCCAATGGGGAACAATATCAATCTAGCTCTTCTAGGATGCACGGTGTACACCCAGTATATTATATTTATAATCCGCGCGCGTGACACGCGGTCACGTGCCTGGGTATATAATGCACCGGTCTCGGTTAATCGCATTTAAAGCTCTCCACTATTCCCGTTCTGCAAGGGCCGATTATTATCGTGTCTCCGGGTGGCGTTGCAATCGAATCAAAATACGTCAGGAGTCTCGGTAGAGTAGCCTAATGTAATGAGAAACGCCTGCGAGTCTGCCGAGGACTTCGTGGAAAAAAAGAAAAAATCGCACGATCCTGCGGGAGAAGTTAAAATAGGGGATGATTCGATTAGGGATGAGTACACGTGAACAAACCTTTGGGATGAATCTAAGATATGAAGACAACAGGAGAAAAATATGACAAGTACAGCTTTGTTAATTTTCTGATTTTAATGTTGTTTTATGACTAAAGAAGAACATTTTAATATGGAAGCTGAAAATGAATACAAACTATGATAAATTTTCTAAAATCCAAACATACAACTATCAAGGTGAGAAGCAACTATTTAATACCTTTAATGCTTTAATATTATAACAATAAATATTTTGAAGATTATAAAGAGGTCGGAACAATAGATGATCAGCTCCAAAACCAATTAAAAAGACAAATTTAGTATAATGTATAGCAACGAATTAAATTTATGATTAATCCTCCGTAAAAGATAAAAAAATATACTTGGTCATGTTCTTCTCCTGAATTGCTCATATGGAAAGATGAAAATCTGGTCGATTATATTTCGCTTATTCATCGTATTTGATAAGAGACAGATAAATAAATCAATTTAGATTACTTAATACTGTTTTATCAATAACAGAAGTTGCAATTGTCGCAAATATCGGATTAAGCTGTTATTAAATGCTTGAAATGATAGTCGAGTGTAATTGAATCGATGAGTAGAGGAACATTCCAGAACAAATACAAATCTAACAAACCCGTTTTGAGAAATTTAAAGAAATAGCTTCAATTTTCGTATGCCAACAGCATTATTGACGTTATAATTCATTTTTAATTTGCATCTGATTACGTTAATCCAGGTGAACATACATATATGTATGTATGCCCGATTATGGTTATAAATAGCTAATTTTCAATTATATATACTTTTTTTTCAACTATAGATTCTATCGATAATTCTGATTTAATCGAATACGGAATTAACACGAGGACAAACTAAATAAACGGAACCTTTATGACCTCAGAACACAGTCTATAAAATCTCTCATAAAACCCTAAGTATCTGAACGGGATATGGTCGAAAAAAGTCGAATGAAACTGAGAGCAGCCGAAGAAGGCGAGAGTGGCAATAATCGACGCGAAGCAAAGGGTAGAAGACGAGTCTGGGGCAAAAGCGAAAAGAAAAAGGTAGAGGAAGTCCGGACAGATGGTGACTCGGGGCAAGATAGGAAGAACTGCTTACGCAAATGCCACGTCTGGCCCTGCTGGAATGCGGTAAAAACCGACGGTGCAAGCCGGCGAGAAAAACCGTCACCATCGTGGCAACCGTCCGGCAGATGGGTTACTTTGGTCCGGGTTCGGCAGTGCTTGCATACGCTTGCACGCCTCAACACGCGTATTTACGTGAACGTACATATACATCTGGTAGCTCATGGAGGATTCGCTTCACGTTTCCGCCAGCTACGTTTCTATTCGAGAGCGCGACGCGCGCGCGAGCCGAAGCAAAAAATTCTAGAAACGCGTCCAACGAAATTATTCTTTTACGAGAACTCCGATCGAAATTTTATAACGCACTGGAATAGAGAAATGGGGAAACTGGAAGAAGTAACTGTTGAAATTTTGATTCTCGTTTCTTGATTCAAAGGAGATAAGACATGAAATCGATAGATAGTTTTGTGATATGTAATTTTCTCTAAATAATTCTTAATATTTCTACGAAATCATCTTCGCGTCTTTTAATATAAATTGAAAGATTCCTAACAAAAATGATCCTTGTCGTTGTTTGCCTCTTTCAAAGCAAGCAGAAGGATACTATAGCATCCTCAGATTTTCTTCAATACATCTGAACGTTTTTTAACGAAACGAAATTGTAACTAATTTTTTATGAACAAAATACTATTGTCACAAGTGTGTCTGCATTTATATCGCAGAACAACTGTATTTCGTTAAATTATAAATTGTTATGTTTAAATATAAATTATTTTGAAGTGATTGACAGGGATATCATGATTGTCATAATTTTATGAATATTACTCCAAGGAATTCAATCGTTTGGTCGCACTAGCCGTGGTCACGATTTGTCTGGAAGTTGCAAGATAATTTACAGAGACGCAACAATGGATCCGCAAGTAGCATCAAGAAGGAGGCTCGTGACAAGGGATGACAATGATGGCGATGCCAAAGATGCTTGTGGACGTGGATTAATAAAGGAAGGCCAAGCCGGGGGAACAATTAGATCGAGTTAACGGCCAACTTTAATCTTCTGTCGTCCGTCAGTCGTTTACTGCGTAGCGATCTGCCGCTATTAAAGCCGTTACACACTTCACCGTTTTCAAACCCCTTCCGTCCTGCCTACCAACGTATCGAAAGAAACTACGACTTTTGTATGGCAAAGACCGCCATCAATGAACCCAAGTGACAGGAAGATGTGGGTTTTCAAAAATGATTCTTTCATCCTCGTGTCACTACCTATTTAAATCTAATCCTTGGTTGCCTTTCAGTAGCAAGATCTGAAATATCATACGAAACACGAGGGAGAAAAGAAAGAATATCGTGAGGGTATCTGGACATCGATTAAAATCTCTGACTACGAGATGAAAGACGCAATAAAGAATGGTTCAGATTGTAAGAAATAAATCATCAAAGCTGTTCGATCATCATGTTAACAATGCATTATACTCGTCTACGATACGATTTTTAATACGGAGTACTGATCTCAACGATTAATCAAACCTGTCTCCTGTTTGATTAGTATGAATTTGTGATTAAAGACACGTTTATCCGTAAAAGCTTGATTCTGACTGTCTTATCTACTTCGAACGTGCCCAGGTGAACAAACAATTCGAATATTACGACCGTAAATGTTTAAAATATTATAAAATAATACTTCAACGAATTGCTTAATTCTCATCCTATGAATCTTCTTTTACGAGTTTCTTATAAATTACTGAACAGACGTCTTCGTTTTAAAGAAGCAAGGAAGTCTCGCAGCTGAATGACTTAGTCGATCATTCTGAAGATTATCTAGGTGGACGCAACGTAATGAATGACCACGTGCACCAAGGAGTCGGAAGAGAGGATGAGCTATATGCACGAGCGTTTAACATGACAAGATGTTACTAATTCAGGGTAGGTAGAACTGAGATGCCGACCGATGTACGAGTACAAAGGGGCCGACGGCCCGAATCCCTGTACTGCGCCTCTAATCTGCTCCAATTGGGACGGCAGGAGTTAGAAGGGCCGATGTCCCTCCACGGTATGACGCGTGCTACCATTTATCCCAATCATCGGACGACCGGTCGTTCTTAACGATCGACAAATAAAAACTACTACTCGTCATCCGGGCTGAGGAGGAAGCTGAACGGGGCAACAGGCCGCCCATCCACACCTTCTTCGGAGCTGGCTCTTTGACGTATTAAAACACCATTAAACCGAACGAATTTGTAATTTCCTGATCAAAATGGACGCCCACTGTTTTTTTATATGAATAACACAGTAAAACCCTCCATTAAGTGTTTTCTTCATAATATCAACTCACACATAGCAATGAAAATTTTTACAGTACTCACAAAGTATGATTAAACACCACGGAATGTTAAATTTGACATTTTTGCTTCTTTTCGAAAAGCAATCTATTGTTTATGTAAGCATAGGAAATATTTGCACATTTACAGTTAAATTATAAATGTAATAAATAAATAAATTTTTAAATTTAACGTTTGAGATAATTAAAATGTATCGCTGGCTAATTCTATTAATTCTAAAATTAATCACTAAATTAATTTCTATATTGTGACACGAGTCGCCTATATTGCGATTTGCGAAATCAGGAAGCTTTAAACTTATCTCTTATCTGATATTGTAGCGATATGTGCTAATTATCCGAAAATTGGTTAGGCAACATTCATATCTTTTAATCCTACGTAAAGTAAATTAACGTAATTGTTCCAATTACCCTCGAAACTATCAATGAGATTACACGTACCTGAATGACTTTTGGGCAAAGGGGGTAGGTTCGTGACCTCGGTAGCATTTCCGAAAGGAGCCCACAGTCTGGGGAACATTAAACGAACGTTGCATCCTCCTGAAAGCAGAAAAAGACCGCCGTGAAATATGCTGCCACTAGAGATATGGAGTTCGACTCAATGTTACGTGAAATCCTGGTGAGAATACGTAGGAGAACCAGAAGAGGAAAAGAAAGGATGGAGCATATTTCTGAATCGTTCATGCATCATTATTCGCGTCGCCGGAGCAGCCGCTAACGGTGAACCGACGTCTTCAGCTCTGACAAATTTGGTATTCCCTGGCCGTACGAAAGATCAACCCCTCGACAAGAGCGTCTTTATTAGAAAGGAGGGAGACCCTTCTCTATTTATCAACCTTGCCCTGGCCATTATTCGCTCTCTTTTCTCCGTGGCTGCATTCCTATCCACGAACGTCCGCCATTCATTTCCCCCGGTCTTCTTGATCGACAAACCGGTAGCGTACTGGAATTCGAACTTTGCACCGCCGACTGCAATCTCACGTTATCGACTATACACTAGATCGAATCAAAGTACGCGACGATCTAAAATTTTCTTTCACGTAGCAAATTATAAGTAGATCTCCTCAATCATCCATCAGAAAGAAAGAAATTCTACAATTAGCTTCGAGGTAATCCTGGAAACTCAGCCGAGATGTTAGATTTAATGCCAGTAATCAGCCAACTTATCAAAATTGGATTTTGCTATTGCGTGCTTCTTGGAAAACTGCGCTTTCTTGGCCGGCTAACGGTCTGAAATCGACCGTCGATACACGGTATGCACGTATCAAGAGAAAAGAAAAAAAAATGAAAGAGAAGGAAAAGCAGCAAGAAAGAAGGAATGAAATCCGTAATCCGGGCAATATAGTACAGGTCGGGATAATCTCAGATAGCGGTGAAAGATTAGCACGCCACGCCGCAAAGGCTATCTCATTCTCGCAGGATTATCAGAAATAAATCATATTTTCCTATAAAGCGGGCACACCACGCGGTCGAGATAAGATGACCAGGCGGTTAGAAGTGTATAAACCAACATCGATACTGTGTGTGTACACACTGCGCAGGTAATGCGTGTTTGTTACCCGTGAGCATTGGCGATATCGTTTGCGTTTGTTCGTACGACGCTTATCCTGCATGTTGCCTCTTTCGAGCTATCGTTCGCTCGTAAATCTACAAACGGTAAATCCTATAGCGTGATTTCCGAAGGAAAATCTTAGGGACGGTTTGCGGGGACCCACCTGCGTACGGTACTCGCGCTGAACCAGCTTAGGGGCCGCGGGATGGATTTTTGTTTGAACAAGCTGCAATCGATACCTTCTAGACTCTTAGATCTCCTGTTTCTAAAAAAACAAGCTGCTCGACGATTCACTTGGTAAATCTTACAGAACAGCCCTGTCTTTGGGTTGTCTAACTGTTTTTCTATTATCAGCAACATTTATGTATACTAAGATCACTTTAATATCGATTTTGGTTTAATAATATTTAGTTATAATGTTTCTGAAATAACAATTTACTTTCTGATCGACTTGGTAAATTTTAGAGCTAATCCAGCCTTAATTTATCTACCTGTTTTTCAATTATGAGAAGCATGTGAATATAGTAGGATTACGTCTGCCTTTATTTGTTCAAAAGGATAATAGCTTTTAAATATCCCATTCTTGAGGAAACAATTTACTTGTTGATCTAGGAATTATTCGATCTGTTTCTCAAAACAAATTTCTCTTGAATAAGATAGTTATAGCCCAACAACAAAAAAGCTACCTACATTCATCCGAAGCCAAAAACAGATCATTCGGTGTATTGTTCGCTTATTTATTATTAAAGTTAAACTGATCCTCTGCCGATAATTACCTATATATAGCTACCGAAAATTCGTCGTTCATGTAGTAGGAAGTTACGTTCAGATATATGCAAATAGATTCGATCCGCAAGAGTTTATTTAATCAGACAATGATTACATTGGAATAAAGCCGATTTAATAAACAAGAACGATAACCGAATGAATCGAAGTGTCTCAATCTTCGTTACCACCTCCTTAAGGCTTATCCTGTAAATGAGACACCAAGCATGCTACCCTTAAGAAGAGGAAGCCCTCTCCTGCCCATCACCTGGCAATTATCGCATAAACCGTTTAAGCCAATTCCTACACGCTACCAGCTTGATATTATTGCGTTAGCTGTTAGCCTGATTAGCAGTATTAGTAAAGGTAGTCGTCTAATGCCTGTTCATCCCCTCTCACCTGTTGAACGACCGTTCTTGCGTGCCCTTTACGCACCTGTACGCGCCCACGCACGCACCTACACATAGAAACAACTATTCGTACATGATAGTAGAGAGATAGACATTGGAGCGTGCGCGTGTACATGCATTTCGCCACGGAAAACCAGTGGTGGAGAGTCGAGTCCCGATCCGTGTACGCACCGGGCAAACGTGCGTACACGTACACGCGTGCACACGCGCGGAGAGCCAGCTCAGGTGTCGGCGCGAATTCAAGGGCGTAAACGGCATGGTGCAGAGATAATAGGCAGGTAATAGATAGCATGATGACAGGCGACAACGGGATGAATGTCAGGGGTGAGACGCGAACTCGCGAGAGGAATGCAGAAACGATCGGGGTGCGCTTGATGCGGTTAAGGGAAATTATAATTTTGCAATCTGCGTTTCATTTCAGAATCTACCATCGATTATTCATTGCTTTTGGAAAGTTTGTTTTATAGCGTACAGGTGTTTAAATGCAAATTCCAGCTACCTTTGAATGCATTTGATAGATTCTAGCGAATGGAGAGCAGATTTGATGTGATTGAAGGAAACGTAATTCCACGGCCTGTGTTTAGTTTTAATTTTAGGCTCTATTTACTGAGCTAGGACCTTCTTTCTCTTTTTTTTTTTTTTTTAAAGTTGTATCTTTTGCTGCACAAGGTCTTCTTCAACGTAGATTTTAGTATTTTTGAACGAATGGACCAAATGGAAAACTCGTTTGACGGGGTTGAGAGAAATATAATTTTGTGTTTTGCGTGTAATCTAGAATTTACCGGCTTAGAATCATTCTTTCTCGTTCCTGAACATTTGCTGTTTAATATACAGAGTATTTTAACGCAGATTTTAGTTACTGAATTTCAACAATCGTTTGTGACGGACGGATTGAACCTAAACTCGTGTTTGGAATCGATGATAATTGCACGCTTTGTGCCCGTTTATAGGGAGCGACAGATAATGGGAATATCGAAAGTCGTGTCGCGTTAGATATTGTGTCACTAGATCAGAAACAGAAATTCTAATTTAATGAGTTTGAACGCTAACGAAACTGCGATTTGAAACCGCACGATAATTCTAATTCAGTTTGGTGGTCATTGGAACGACAAATATTATATCTGCACATTAACCTATTGTCTCATAATTTTTTTACTCGATACTATTATCAATTTAAAAAATTCTTCCTCTATCAATTTAAGAAATCCCGATCTCTCGTTAATTTAAGGGTTGAATCACTGAATGAAGAAAATAGGAGCGTCAATTATGGATGAAAGATCTTACCTTCAGCTTCCACAGGAATTTGCGGGTTCTCCTGAAGATTTTCGTTGTTATTGGTTTCCGGCGACAGCACTTGCTGATGTACCAGCGAGGATGCCGACTGTTTCGGCTTGACAACACGAAAAGCGGACGCCTCCGCGACACCCCTGCGTGAAAAGTCCAGAGGACCCACCCCTACAGGCGAGTGCTGCTGCTGCACTTCCATCATCGTGCTCGGAAAGTTCGATCACTATTCTTTACAACAATCCTCCCTTCACTGTACACGACATCCGCCCCTCGTTCAAGGAGCGTGTTGCACCACCACGGGGTGTCAGCGAACCACGCACCCTTATCTTTTCTTTTATTATTATTACAGCAACGAACAATAATACACGCTGCCCCGTAGACTGCTCGAATAAACCTTCTCACGGACACTGTTCCTCTTCAACGATCTCCAAAAACCATCCCTTTCCATGAAGTATGAACGCTCAACAGCCTTCAGAAAGAAATTTGCTCCAGTAACTCCGACGTAGATTCTTGCAATACGTCAGATGCTTAAAACTGACGATGTTCGGTCGATGACAATGCCGATCGCTTGTAAGGGATGCTCGTTGGATAACGATACACGTATCGAATGGAACGAGCTTCCGGCTGTCGAGGACACTGATTTCCGTGCGGCCCATCGGCCGGACAGGTCAGGAACGGCGAGCACCAGCACCCGGGGATGTGAGAGACGTTATAGCGGGTGCCTCGACGCCGACTGCTGTTAACGGGTCTGATAGTGGAGGAACTCCCATGCGATGACGGACGAAAGTCGCGAGTTAGACTGCGAGAAAGAGAGGGGAGAGACCGCACACGAGCTTGATCATCCACTGCAGTACGACTGAGAAAGATAGTGAGACACTACAGGCAGGAACACCCACACAGATGTTGGATGCATGCCGGGATTTTCGATGGAGACTCCGCCTCCGAGGCACGCCTTCTTCTTCCCTACTCCACCCCTACGAAACCACTCACCATGGCCCTGATCACGCACACTGATGCACGCTTTGGATATCACGAGACGTACACAAGCGAAACGACGATTCCCCAGAGCTGATGCCACCGCACGCTACCAACCACTAACACACGTTATTTTCTCTGCTGTGTGTATGCGTGCGTAGGCACTACGGGTGGATATGTTTATTCGTTTTCCAGGTGATCGTGTGGGTGATTCTGTGTTGCGTCAAGATACGTATATGGACCGGTACGGTGTCGTGTGTTTGTGTACAGAACCAGTGGCGAATGGACACGAGACAAGGTGTGCAACTCTCACCTCCGGTTGCAGCATTATGTGGAACCACTCGGCCACCCTGATTCTACTCTTGACTCCACTGATTGATATTTGTGCGCGCTCTTCCTACACAACCGGAAGTAAATGCGCCGTGTAGACGTTTTCTGTACGTTTCCTGCATGCCGCGGTATTCGTATTTGCTGAATTCTGGGCAAACCTACATGCGTTAAAGACGACAGATAGTTGCGGAGAACTCGCTCCGGGGGTTGCTTGAAGCAGATTTATTACTCTGACTCGTCGACCGTGTTTTTTTAGAATGTTTCGTTATCTGGATAGATAAAGATATAAAACTTCTGACGTGAGATTCTCCGGGATTTTGTGATCGATAAGCGATAGATTTAGTGTTTAAGCTTTGACTGTCTAGTTGTCTAGTTGTCCTAGAGTTTCTGAATCGGTTGTGTATTATCAACGCTTATATGTAAGGTATGAGCAAGAACAAAAAGTACGAAACTACGTCGTTACGTTGCATCAATCACACCGCATTAATTCCTTTTGTTGACTCGATAAGAACGTATGAAAACAGACTAAGAACCAGATTATCGATGATTCGAGGATTTAAAGGATTTGATTTTCTCTGGGAATGAATTTGAACATTTACCTGTCGTTTTACTTTCGTCTCACTAATACTTCTTCTTTTAAGACACGTTGCAAAACCATTTTTCTGCGACACTTTTTATCGAAATTTCGCCGAGTTACGCACTGTATATTTCGTTCTGGATCTATAACTGACGAGTCGCATCGAACGACAGCACACATCCGTCCAAGACGATCCATTATAGCTTAAGTGATTACGACGTTCATCTTTTATTGCGGTCTATTCACAGAACAGATTATCTGCAGAAGAATTTTCCACGCACAATTTCTTTCCTTCCATAAACACTTCGAAAAATCATTTAGTTCTAAGTGAATTTCTTAAAATAGATTTCAATACTAGGTCCCCGGAGGGACATTCTCGCTCCTCGCTATTTCTCGCACACAGGTCAATTTGGTAATAAAATTAAAGTAATCCACAATTTTTGTACCACTTTTACTTTCACAATTGTTCTACGGTGAACAACTCTGTTGCCAGTGTAAATACTACAAATATAAGCTATAAACCTGTCTTTCTTTAGTTGTCAAAACATAAAATATAACACTTAAAAACCAAGACTTTTCGTACTTATAGTAATATCTACAAAATCCTTAGCTTTTGTATCTGTCCAATATACAATATTATTTTTTCAAGGGTTTGAAAAATATTAATCATAGGAATCAATAAATAATTTAAGGAATGTAAAAATACACGTAAATGGAAGTTGCAATAAAAGGAGTGATGGAGTGAGAAGTTACTTAATCCACATGCTAAGCAGAATACAAACAAAATCATCGATGAAATAAATTTTATGTAATGAAGTTATGCATAAAGAAAGTGCAAACAAACTTACTATACAGCTCAGACACAAATTCCGCACCTTTTATAAAAATATTTAGACGTCTTAAGTTTAACTAATATGCATTCGGTGAATCATCGATGCGATATCAGTGCCACCAAAGAAGATAACCACGACACTGTCGGAACGTAATAACATTCTTTCAACTATTCACGAATTGAACTATGGTAAAACGTTCGTTCCCAAGCAAGATATGCCCCGTAGACGAAAGAAGTATCGTCAGGGGCGTAACTAGAAGCCGGGACGAGATGTTGAGCGTAAGGAGAGAACGACAAATCGCATCAATCATACTCACTCACTCGCATCTTGTCGCGGTGTGTTCTCCCCGAAGTATCAGAGGGTGGTCCAAAACTCGTTCTATCTTCTCGGAGAAAATTGCTTACTCTTTTACCGCGAAAATAGGAAAACTCTCGACTGGAAGCGAGACCGTGCGAACGAGCGGTGTCCTCTCGAGCCACGCTTCGAGGAATCGGGCAGAATGGGATAGGGTAGAAAATGGGGTAAAAATGTCTCAGACAGTATTACGAGACTTGGTTGTCGCGATGGTTGAAAAAGGAATCGTTTCCTTAAAAACACATAGACGGTGTGTTAAAAAATTTACGCGAGCTAAAATGAAAAGAGGTATTCGAGTAATTTTTGCGACAGATTCTGACAAACTTTTTTATGTTTGCGAGTGAAGGAATGGAGAGAGAAGAAATGATTTGTAGAAATTGAATTTGTTTTACTCGAAAATGTGTGGATATCATGAGCATATTAAACATCGATCGGTTTTCAAGATACTTTATCGGTCTTCTTATTCATCGGTACGCTTCACACACAGCTCTCATCCGAACCTGCCTATACGTTTGTTTGTTCAAGTATATACCGGACGTGATTTACAGGCTGTAAGATAACTTAATCCGTCAGCACACAAATGGACATCCACGAGCGGTGAGACGGGCGTCGAGTATGCCTCACACTGTCACGTTTCTCCTCGTCGAATCGCGTCAAGTATTGTCTCTAGACGCGCAGCCTTGAATCCATCAAACTGATTTGCAGTATTACTTGTAAAGTGGATGCATATCGTGGATGCAAAATCAATTGAAACAAAACAAAAGTACGTTCAAATTACGCTCGAGTTTCTCGTATATCGTTATCAGTTCTTTGCGGTATTTTTTATTAACCAGGCATTTTCTGACTTGCGCTGATACAATTTTGGTGCAATAAGAATTACAAATTAATCATTAATCGCTTGTTAAAATATTCACATGGTAGAAATATTTCTTATTGAGTAATTAGAGCATAGCATAGGTGATGTGATTTCTTGGTTATGTATTTTAAGGGAAAACGAATGAGAAATTCAGAGGAAAAGCGATACTTTTAAATATTAAGACATGTTAGTATAAGTATTCATAAAGGTTTAGAAATTCATAAGAAATATTTTTTGGAAAAATACATTACGTTCTCACTGAGAGAGTTAGAAGTGCTTTAAATTCAGCTCTCAGAATTTCTGTAGAACATGAAGGTTTGTTTCATCCTCTAAGCTTAACTTTGGATATTTTACGTTATCTTTAACATTTAAGTTTCCTAGAAATACATAATCTTAGATCTACAGATTACATGTTTATCGGACGACTTAATAATTGATCATCTGTTTAAAAAATCCTAAAACTTTAGGAATACTGTAAGGGAGCAAATCGCGTATCTACCTTGACAAAGTAGTTCAATGCGCCGGATACAGGAGACGAGTGGCTGGCGCCACGAATTTAACACTTGATTGTCCCGTCGAACAATTGTTTCGCCGGTATTATAGTAGGCTCACGCTCGTATCCTCTCCTCGAGAGGCAGACGGGAGGACGTACACGAGGAATGACTCACTCCTCAATCGAGGAGAAAACATATTAGCGATTGTCTTTACCAATTGGGGGATGTGGGTGATGGTTATCGCCGCACCGTACCACGCTGGACAGAAAACGATACGTGAAACACGTCTACCACAGCGATGAACGATATAATTCGAGATGATATTACTCGTTCGTAAAACAACCACACGCTGGTATGTGGGCAGACGCGAGCACACAATCGAAGGATTACATATGAAAAAAGATGGAAAAAGAGTGGCAAGCAGATGGACCCCTGCGGGTAGGCGAACGATCATTTTACAGTAAGCGTTCGCTATCTGGAAACAGATACGTCGTAATTGGGAAGAATTGGTCTAATTGAAACCGATTAATCCGGATCTTGACGAATCTTGCACTAGTGGATCGAACGATCGGTGATTTCGATTCGATCACGCCCTTGTTCCGATATTTTTCATCCGTTTAAAAACAATCTGATCCCTTCTGATAAAGCATAAGACTTTATTTATCGGACGCTAGAGTCATCGAAACGAATGAAATTTATATAGACAGCGTTAACTAACTAAGCTAAAGAACATCGATGCACGTTCGGAAAATTAAAAACTTTGAAGGCTACCGGGCGCAGGTAATACAATTTCGAAACTGTTAATTGACGTCTTTCGATCGAGGCTGCATAACCAGAGAATAATGTCAACAACATTACGAGTGCATTAGCGCATTCGATGCTTCTTCGAATCGCCGCACTCTTATCTAATCTTCGAGCGAACGATGGAATGGGTTCGCGATTTAAATCCGCGAAGATCGATGGATCCTCGACGTCGAACACATTCACAGACAAGCCGTGCACAGGGATCAATTAAATACTGGAGTCATTGATCACGGCAAGGCCGTTGTTCTGTTCTCCCAGACGAAAACAGTCTGACTACGCAGAGTTTTCGCTCGAGACGCTTTCGTCAGCCTTGCACGACTATACTCACGAAACAAAGCTTCTACCATGTCATCGTCACGGGCGAAAAATCATTATCTCCTTGCTGGGTTACTGTGACACATAAACAAAATAGTTATTACTACGCCTAATCGCGGATTTGCTCGTCGGTATAAACACTCCAGCTCGACCTAGACTACGTATCTCGAACGATTCGGTCACGTGTCACTGTATTCCACTGTGCTCTTTCTTCTTCGATATTTGCAGTTGCAGTGATTGGATGTCTCGCGTAGAATATTTGTACATAGAATATTTGTTCTATTGAACTACACTGATATATTCCACTGAGATATAAAGTGGTCCATTAATTCGGATATGCCTATTGTCCCTTCGATAGAATGATTCTATTATATTACCGCATTTAGAAAATTACTTAAGTTGCGATATTAAGTTAAAAACAGTACAAAAATTTAATCAATGAATTTAATTTAGACCGTTAATAGAGAAAATTGGCATTATTTTGAAAAACAATAAAAAAATTCTGGCATGTCTGGGTTAAGGACAGGTACTTTTTCTGACCTGCAGATCCGATAGCGTTGAAGCGACAAAAAGGAAGGTCGGTGAAAAAGGTTCATATCGAGAAAGAAGAAGATCGTGACGCGCAATAACAACAAATTCTTGAAATATTTTCTACGAACAAAGATAATCATTTTTTGTTTGAATCTAAATAAACCAGACGCGCCTCTATATTAATAAATCCTAAACTATCTCAGCGACTTCCGTGATTAATGCTGCAAAATATCTCAATCTGGATTCTCTCTGCTCCGAGACGAAATCATAGATCACACCAGAGGGAGAGTAACGTTATGGGGTATCGAAGTACCCTTTTGAACAGTTATCATCGAGAACGTCAGCCAGGTCGACCCTATTCGTCTCTCTTCATCTTCCACCAGCTCTCTTTTCCTCCTTCGTAGTCTGGCGTGAAACTGTTAATGAATATCAGCCCTAAATATCAGTCCACAGGGATCCACGAGGGTGGCTGTATTCGTCGGTGCATATGTCTGTATATTATAGGGGATTACATAGCCCGTTGAAATTTACCGTGAAAGTCCCCATACGTGTACGTACGGGGCCCCGACCCTGGTCACGCTCGTTTGTCCCGCGTTAAATGTTCCCCTCTCTTTTTCACTTCCATCGACGATCATTGCAGTTCTCTTTCCTTCACGGTGGAAATTGTGCATCACTTCGTACCATATGCCAGCTCCCATCATACGTGAGTCAAGCCGTGCCTTCGAAAAGGGATGTCTTCTATGAAAATCTAATCGACCCACGACTTCATGACTTAATGCTTCCTATTGCGTTATAATGATTCGACACGAAGCAACATGTTAGATTTTGGAATATGGAACGCACTAGTAAACTAAAAATAATGCAATGATATTTAAATGCGGTTTATGAAACGCTTAAACTTTCTCTACTTTACGAAGTGAGTCTGAAAATAATTTTAATTGATGTTGCAACGGAAAGATGCGATTTCCTTAGTGTCAGATACGGTTTATAAAACGGTTAAGGATTCTTTTCTTCACGAAGCAAATATAAAAATAATCTTAATCAATGACGTAGTTGCTCCTCCGCATTGTGAGGAAAAATATGATTTTCTTCCAGTATTGTATTCAACACTGTATGAACGATATCTCAGAAACAAGGAAGGGTTTAACGCTTCTTACTTCGACTTGTTCGTCCAATGCTATTGAAATCTTCCCGAAATTTCTAGCAGGGGACAACAGTTCGTAATTGGCAAAAGGGACGTCCTCCTCGTTCGCTCCTAAACTTCGGGATTACGTCAGTGGCTGAACGAAGCAGACGAGAGAGGCATATCCGGTTGGCTTAGATTGACTTGGCGCCAAGCGCTGCGCGTACGACTGCCGGAATTAAATGATTATTGGGTTATACACGACAGTCGGAACGAACTACGAACGTAGAAGAAGATCGACTCGCCGGCGAAACAAAGAAGGAAGATAGAAAAGAAAGAAAAGGAGAGAGTATTAGTTATGAAGCACTTCGGGGGTTAGTCTCGCTCGGTAGGAAGCCCAAAGTGAAAACCCGCATGACTCGCTCTGTCACCTAAAGACTCACTTTGACTGTTGGACCGCTCAGCCTCGAGCAATGCCCATACAAACCAATTGAATGCGAGTCGACCCCCGTTGAGGCAGGAATTAGGAAACCGGGCAAAACGATTAATTTTTATAAGCGTACACGTCGCGACACGGCTATTTTACGTTCGTGGAAATTCGTTGCTCCGGAAAAGTTGATAATCAGCGGGAAAGGAAACGAGTTAAATTTAGCAGGGACGAAGGAAGACTTTATTGTTATATTTAATTAGAAATAATTTTTAGACGATGTCAGATATTCTATGAGTTGCTCTGTGAATCTTTGGAAGTCGTTTCATCATTCATTCACTCGTTTTGTTTCATATCTCACTCTTAGTCTTCTGAATGTGATCTTCAATAATCGTGACAAATTATGGTTGCAACTATTTATAATGAGAAGTCTGGAATCGTGGAACGCGACATTATGTTAATGAAACATTGAAATTTTGTGGCTTTCATCACGAAACTTTGGAATTCTGTTGAATTTTACATGTTTATTAAGAGTCTATAAAATGTCTCAACAACACGTGGCTAGATCTTGCCTGGAACGTTATCAAAATTGCAATTATGGACCAGTGAATTAAATAGAAAAGACACGACGATAATTCACTGTCGAATCCTCTAAGTTGATGCAAAATGCCCACGGCTGTCTCTGACACAGCGTGCATATCTCTAAGTATACCGTGTATCCGTGTACACGTGGCAGAGTGAACCAGATCAAACGCAGTTTTACCAAACGACTGTACCTCCCTTCCTCATCTGAATTGATAATATCGACGTCAGCATATCAAAGACTACCCTTACGCTCGATCTTCTATCTCTGACGCACGTCTTCACCCATACAAGGACTCACAGACGAAGCGGAAGCTCTGTTCTCCGTATTTAAAGTGAAAGACAACGGCAAAGAGGAGTAAAGGATTCTCTAGATTCAAATAAGATCATCGTCGTGAGGATATGCGAACTTGTGGGAACCGAGACATCCCGTTCGCCTGCGGGGTACACAGCCGAAAATTTCCTTTCCAGCGATTTCAACAGTGAGCTTACCAAGTACTGGCAGCTTGACTCTCGAAATGTTGTCAGAAAATATTTGTCTATCCTTCGTTCTTGACCCTAAAATTAATAAAACATAATATTGAAATATGTGGAGCAAATTTTGCGACGTATCAATGTCTGGATGATATTTAATTTCAAGTTTAATACAAAAATTATATTCACTTACGAGGTATAACTAAATAAACCATATGCACGTAATTAAATAAAAATATTGAACGAATAGATATATTTTTAAAGTAAGATGTTATTGGAAAATAAAATCGCCATAACATGTCATCATTTAAAAGAAAGGTGATACGATTTCACTAAAAAGTTAGTGAGTACTTCCTTTAAACAAAAATTACATTTTTGCAAGAGGTATAAAATCACGTTTCTATGCCAATAAAAATCAACATTAATTTTTACAATGTAAATACACGTTTGTTATCATCACCTTGACATGTTCGCTAATTTTAGTATTAAGAAATGATCATCTCTTCAAAAGTGAAAGGTTGCAAAAGTGAATATATTTGAAAGACTAGAAAGTTGAAAAACCAACAGATACCTGTTTGAAAATATTCGTGATAAGTTCTGCCCTACGATGATCGTCTAACTTCAAGCAACACACTCGATATGATTTACCATAATCACGGTAAAAAATTCATGAGATTTCGATGCGTCTACAAGCGGCAGCTCGGTGGCTGTAAGAGGGTTGTTGTTTATCCGAGTTTCCGCGACGAGCCAGAGAATCGGATGTTACAATCTCTGCCACCTAGCTGGCAGAATGCTTCCACTAAAATAACGTTATATTATCCGGCGACGGTGCCACCTGAGCCGCTAAAAGCGTCGGTCCCGACGCGGCCATAACGCAACCTGGAGATTCGAGATTTACTTCGTGCGTAAAGTTGCGACTGGACCAAGTGGTCCAACCAAGATTTCATCCATTGGTATCTTCTCCTTCTCACTACCTCGATAACTGTGGATCTTAAGTGATAAACGACCTAAATGCGAGAAATAATGGTTCTAAAAAAAGAAAGTAAAAAAAGAATTTTTGTCAATTTTACCATTATCGTTTGAATATTATGGACTTCCAGTATTTTATATATATCATTTGTACTTTTCTTCCGATGAAAATAGTCGACATTTTACCATTCTATCTTGTGATAGCTGTAAAAGCTAAAACATACTATTCTAGAAATATCTTAAATAGATTTTTTATTTTATTTTCTACTTGTACTATATATATATATATATATATATATATATATATATATATTACTATATTTTGTACTATATGTTTTGCGATGAAAGACACATTCTTTCATACTAAAAAATATTATTTTATTTTCTAGGTGCTTACATCGTTTACCATTCTGACTCGTCAATTTTATAATAATTTCAAGATAATTTGAATGAAATTAGATTTTCGGGGCAGCTAACGGAATCAACCACCACAAACAAGATTTTATGAACCTTGAATTAAAATTAGCGTTGAGAATAAGTCTTCTGGATGTACTTGAGTCACCCGTGACGAATAAGAATTCAATTTCTTAAGAGATGGTCGACGTTCGACAGCCGCGAAAATGGCGACGGTTAGAACAGTCGCGTCAATGAATCCGATTGATCGCAGATCAATGGGTCGTTGCCGCCGGACGATCGACTAATCTCGAGGGTCAAACGACGCCGGTCAAGTCGGACTTCCTTCGCCAGTTAACCCCGACGCTATTCTCAATCTCGACTCTGACTCATCCTCGTCATCATCATCGTTCGTTGTTGTTGACTTTATGTTCGTGTCTCCTTCTCCATCGTGCGCTTCTCCTAAACAGCAATGCCGTAAGAAAGAAGGCGCGTGTACATTGTAACATCGCGATGATGATGTAATATATTCTTTAAACTGACCCTGATAGTTTTCGTGCCAGTATAGTGAGGTACTAATGTCTTCATCTATTCGTGTGTCTGTCAAACGTGGATGCAACAAGAAAGTATGCTTGTTGAGCGGCGAAGAAGATGCAAACACACTCTTCAAAGTAGTAAGAAATCGTTTAGAAAAATTAGGAAACTTTATTAATATTGCAAATGCAAATTGTTCTTCGCTAGTGATTGAAAACGATATGAAAGTTTATTCTTAATGATCACTGTGCGTGTGATTATTTTTTTCAATATTCTCAGAATTAGAAGACAATTATTTAGACAATTAATTTGCAGCGCTATTGCAATTGCAAGTTTTACTTTGCAAGTGATGAAAAATAATATAAAAACCGTGAGATCTTGTATCACCAAATAATATTTGATTCTAGGTATTCTCAGAATCGGAAAGCAATCATTTAGAAAATTTACAATGCTATCCGTTACTAATGTATAATTTCTTCTGCAAATGGCGACGAATAGTATGAAAACCTTGAAACCTTAAAATCATTAAAAATTTTTCAGCTATTCTCAAAATCAGAATACTCGTGCGTGTAAAATTCGCGAATCCGCCAGAACTACGAATTTTCCTCTATAAACGCTGGGGAAAGGAATAAAAACCTTCTCTCGAGATTTCTAAACAATACCCCGGCTTTAAAGACACGACAAAATCCGAGTTCGGTGTCTCTTAACCACGATATCTATAATAACCGAGTTAACCAGCGAAGGTATCATCATAGGGTCGATATTAACTGTCTGCAATATGAAACCCTCTTTACTCCCGAGATGATACGTGGAATAGAATCAACGGACAAAGTCGTAAACGACGTTAAAGGGAGTGAGGAACAAAGGGGAGGTGATTCGAGGCTCGCCTATGTTTGCCGAGCAATCAAGCCCAATCATTAACCCCTGGAAGCTCCGATGGATCGAACGTGTGGGCATACGATATATGAATAAACTCGTATGCGACGCTGAACCGCCGGTTTCTATACGTAGACGTTGCGGTAGAATTGTTGCGACGGCTCGTGGACAGGAAGTCCAGCTAATCAGGGGTAGTGAGTGGCAAACAGGGGTGCGGTTATACCCATCGGGGGTACCTAGTGCAGTACACCAGGGATTCGAGGACGAATCGCGAGACTTTGACGAAGACGAGGACTAGTTTGTTCACGATCATTCGTCTCTATTCGCCGTTACGATCGTTAATTTAATTAGTCGTCAGTCTCTGATTAATCAGGCAGGAAAAAAGGGTATGTATTCTTTCACCTAGATAGAAACAGCACACTCATCGTCCGCGTTCATCTCATCATCTGCTGAAAATCCATTTTATCCTTCTCTCTTTCTCTCTCTCTCTCTCGTTTTCTCTAGAGTTTGCGGTGCGTTCGCCTCTCGCGGCTTTGGTTTTAATTAAATTTTTTTGTCCCCAGCCAGAACTCCGCTGGCCTCGCGTGATAAACTGAAAGAATAAAGAAATCCTCGAGGAATATACCCGAGGTCCTTCGTCGAAGAACAAATCGCTAACATAATTTATGGAAAAAATTGCATTTAGCGATGCCAACAATTAATTCTTCCTTTCCCTCTTTTTTTCTTTTTTATATTTGCGGGTGAAAATAGAACGAGGTAAACAGGAAACGATTGTTCGCCGAAAACGCGATGTGGCTCGCGATAAATAATACCAATGTTTCATAACTGCTGCTACCGTTGGATAAATGGAAAGGGCTCGAGTTATTATCCGAAGGATTTTTTCCCCTCCTTCCTTCTTTTTCATCCCCCGCGAAAAAAAGGGCGGACGAACGAAGAAAAAGTGGCGCGTTAGAACCGCGGACTATAATAATAAGGCTGGTAATTCGCAGTTTGACGAGCTCTTACGGAACCCACGACTTAACTTTTCGAGCTTTCTTCGTCGTCTGCGCGATGTCTCCCCAGCGTGCTCGTCAATTAAAAAGCGAGCACCTGGACGCAGGAGGGTCGAAAGAAACTCGAGTGCTTTGTTTCAAAGGGAAGAAAAATCGTGGCACTGATTAACACTTGATGGGCCACTTAACACAAATTAACCTCGTCCTCTGATTAAACAATTTTTCATTGTATCGCATAAAGAAAATTTAAAAAAAGGAAAAGTCCATTTTATACAGAGTTAACTGTATAGCTTATTGAAACCTACTTTTCCGAAAGATTAAAGCTAACAGAAATATAAAATAAAAGAGACAGAATGAGCGAAGCGAATGTGACCCCTTCTCGCTGCTGGCGTAACGTCCGGTTAATCGTATCGTCGTTTTTAATTTCAATTGGACAAACGCGCGGAAACAAAGTGGATTTGCAGGAACGAACGCACGAATAGCGGAGGGACAACGAGTAATTTACGAATCTGGATGATTACTCGCGGGAACAGAAAGAAGGGAGAGTACGTGTGAACCGGTCGGCGTCGACATAAAAACGCTCGCGTTCAGCTAATTTAAACGAAATTGTCGGAATAAACGGAACTGCATGCATCCCGTCGCTCCAGATGTTTCGTAAATGAATCCTGCCGCGACTACTAGTAGCCTGCTATACTCTCGCGGCTCGACTGGCTAATTACTTCCCCTCCTGCTTCGTAGCCAGAGAACCATAATAGAAAAAAGGAATGGTCTCTTATGAAAATATTACGACCACGTTATCCCTTCTCGCTTTATCCTACTCACCTTTTCTCGAGTTCTCTTCTTCTACATTATCAAATTCTCGTTACACGCATCGATGCTTCCGCTCTGGCGAACGAAGAGACTGATTCACTTCGCGCGAGGATGAAAAATTCGCGATCCAGCAGATACGTTCATTTACCAAGCTGTACCTTACCAAGAAATCAATAGAATGTCTGTAAGATATTACCGATATATTTTTTACGTTTGTGTAGTTTCATATTGTGAGATGAAAAAATATTTTTAAATACAGGTTCAAAATCTTGTACGATTGAGGTGATACCATTAAAGGAATTTTACAAGTCTCAAGTATAAACGAGATGGAAAGATAACAGGTTTGGTAATAAAACAAACGAAATTTTGCAATTACAAACTATCCGATTATCCTATGTGCCGAACAATGATAGAGAGAAATGAAAAAAGATAAGTCTATTACCTATAGCTTCTAATTTACCAATTAACCGAAATATTATTATAGTATATGAACATTTTAAGAAGAGGAAAAATATGAGAAATATAATGAAGGTGGAGAAATAAAAACGAGAATTCATGAAGAATAAAACAATAAAGTACTTTGTTTGTTTGTAAATATCCTTCTGAAGCGTAATTCCTTCAGGGATCCTGGAAAAGAATTATACTATACCTACCTACTAAAATACGACTAATCCATCTCTATATATAGTATATAACCTTTTTATTAAGAGTATCTTTATTTTAACAAATACCGCTTCGATATAATGTTCGCTTTCTTTAACTTTCGAAACTCAAAAGGGCAAAAATGTAACAGTTATATTAATAGTATTACTCAAATCAATAGCAGCGAATACATTAGGCGTTTCATCTATTAACAAAAACGTTACAGATGACACATGAGTCCCCTAAATGAAACTTCGCTTCAAGTGGACTAACAATAAGGCAATCCAGCCAGTAGCAAATTTCTTTCTCTTGAAATTTCATTAAAACCAACCAGCCGGAGCGATATCTTGTCCGAGCAAGCTAGACGAAGCTTAATTAAACCAGACTAGTGGGGGGATTCTGAGCTGACCACGCTCTATGTCCACTGGTGGATCATGTAAAAACCTCGTGTTTCAATTCCACGCATGCCGGAAACGCTCTGGACAACCGCTCTGAAAACGAACAATAGGAAGAACACGAAGGACTATAGTGAAAACCAAAATATATCTACCTTCAGGCAACTTGTGGTTTCCCTGAAGACACCGAGAAAGGATTTATTCCGTCGTAAACGGTAGCATCTAGCTTAGAATTCATTCTTGCCACAGGTTTTCGCATATCTTTCGAAATCAACGTGATATCTTGAAAATGGCTGGAAAACAGGGAATAGAGCCGGGGCTTAATTAAAACGAGGAACGAGCGAGTTTCGCTGTGTTATCATCGGCCACCGCATCGTATAACGGCGTGTTTCCATAATTCGCCCGAAAACCCAACCAGACACGGTGGTCAGCAACGGTGGTCAGCAACGTTAGTGGACCGTGGATCCAAACCACGGTTATTAACTGACCAGGATGAACGAGACACCGGGGACCAACCAGCCTGGTGAACACAAACTGCCGGATATAGACGCAGCCTCCTCGAATTCTGTTGCCGAAAGGATTGATGAGAGCGGCCGGAGCTGAACGAAACGCGTTCCAGTCTGTGTGTGCAACCTGTGTATGCCGCTGACAAACGAACCTCGCTGCAATTGAATTATTGACGCAATCATTCGGTTTATGCGCTCCTGAATATCTCGTGGTTTCCATTGGACGAGCGTAAAAATTCCATCCCTGGTTTCGTTCAAATAAGACTTTTAAAATTACTAAAGAAAGGAATGAAATTGGCAATAATTCGACCTACTGAAAGCTAAAATTGAGTTTATGTATCGGATATCCTTTGTGACATTTTATGATTTAGACTCCAGCGGTGGAAAACTTTGAAATCTAGAAATGTTGTCCTTGGTTTCAGTGAAACCATGCATGCTCAGATATTTTGTGATTTCAACCAGACAATTAGAAAAATTGTCACAAAGAGAGTTCTCCTTGGTTCCAGTCAGGGGACTTTAAACTTACGTAGAATAATTCGATAGAAGCTGAATTTTGATTCCCTAGATATATTTTATTTCCAACTAGATATTCTTATCCAAATAAGGCATTTAAATTCCTAGAAAGAATGGGCTGAAATCAATGATAATTCGAAAGAAGGTGAAGCGGTATTCGCGATGGCGACCCCTCATCAGGCTGCATAAAAGCAGGGTAAAAAAAGGGAGGCAGAGAGAACAGAGTCGAGCTGAGAGAAACCACCCCGAGTAAAGTCAACCGAGGATCTATCGTTCTCCAGGGAGTAAGTAGATCGTGCAGGTCGGAGATAGAGACCGACTAAAAAAAAAAGGTACAGGAACGGAAGAGGAAAGGAGAGACAAAGAGGGAGAGACCAACGGAATTGAATCGAATTGGACCAACAGTGGTAGCGTGTTTGCAGGCAGTTCGTCCAAGGATATTTGTTCCGTACGTACCCGGGACCTTTGGAGACTCTGCTGTTGGGTGTAGCAAGAACGAAGGACGGGGACATAAAGCACCGACCCGGTCGAGGCACGTGGTGCATGCGAGTATTAAAGTCCACGTGGAAAGTCACGCTCGTCCCGCGAGACGTAAACCCGAATATGGGTGCGACCGTTCCCAGGAGAAGCTTGGCAACACACCCACGCTTGGCTAATTGTTTAAAATCTGATCGTACGGTAGTACTAATTAATCAGTGACGTAACTCATTGCTCCTGGATGTGTGATTTATTCGTGGTTATCGATCGCGACTGACATAGTTTCTTCCGTGATTAATTAAACCTACTTCAACTTAATTGCCATCACGCTACGACTCTTTAGAAAGAATCATACAATAAGTATGTACGATGTTTGGAATATTCGTGCATAATTCACGTATCTCGTGTTATATTTCCATATCGGCACAGAAGAAAATCTTCAGACCCTCTTTTTAGTGTTTTATGTGGTTTTTTATTACTGGCTCAGATCTCTTTATTTAGTATACTTGCTCTGTTATTTTATTCCTGCTAACCCCCCTTTTGTTAACCCCTTTTCTTTTATTAATGTAATTTCCTTTTTTGGTGTCTCGCTTTACCTTAATTCTCTTTCTGTTAAAGAAGGTAGAACACTACATACGCGATATTCAATGCCATTACTTGATCCTCTGATTTGGAATCTCAGTGCATTACAAGACCAGTTCAAGATATAATATTAGTTCATGGGGTTCAAGAAGCTGCAATGCCATTTCATCGATCACGAAGATCCAAGTTAGCGGATCGTGATGATGCTAATAAAGATTTACGCTATAGCGTTTCACTATCGAATTGTCTGTATCGTTTCGATACTGGTTCGACAACGCAGTGTATTATCATGACGCGGTGCATCGAGATTGCGAGATGCCAAATATCTGTCCGTTGGTCATTGCCCGACCTACTTCAACAAATGTATCGGTACAAGTATCAATCGTTTATAGTTCACCGAGGTCGACAGAGATTGTTCAGCTCAATCGAAAGGAACCTAACCCGACCTCTCTCGTTCTTCTGGCATGCATTAAATCCAGCATGCGTCTAACGAAATCCAATCTAACTAACAATCAACCAACAACTGACTGATCCATCATCTGAAGCCAATATAATATAACTACACGGAATGTTCTAAGAAAAAGAGAATTAATTCAAAGCTCGTAGACCTCTTCACCAGCGGCAAATCATTTTTTCTTCTTTTTTTTCCGACGAAGATTGGAAGGTCCACCCTCGCGTATTCACATTCACCTTTGATTTATTCTCGAACCATTTGCACGCTTGCTGGCGGACGATCACAATGAAGCTTCAAACGATATCGTTTCGCCGCGGAAAGGGTAGTAGAAGCGCGATGAAAATGGGATTGAAAACCACCAGACTAATCTCCTTCTCCCGGCGTGTAGCCGTAATATCCACACCCACGCCCCTGAAACGCACAAACACACGTATATCCACGATCGTCCACCTGCACGATTCCCTCCACCCAGTGTTACTGTATTTTTCCACACAAAAACACTTTACATGTATACATGATCGTATGTTGAAACAGGCACGCAAACACTTACAAGCATTCCACACACGCGAGAACGTAGTCGAGGAGAGAACATATATTAAATGCGTGTACGTACTTGACGGTATGCGTGCTAGTCGCGCTACGAAGTGGGGCTGCCATTTAAATAAATGTTTAATCTCGCCCACCTCTTGACGCCCCCTTTGCACCCCAGGTAATATTCTCTCTGTTCTTCTCCGCGTCCTCGCTCGTTTCTTTTTTCCGCTTTCTACCCCATTCTCCTTCACTCCGCGGTTGAAGATAACTGTACGAAAAAGCGTGGCCGATGAAGTGGAAAAAGAGGTGGCGGCAGATAGAAGAACAGAAGAAGAAGTTAAGGGAGAAGAGAACATAGAGAAGGATCGAAGAAAGAGAACGAAAAGCTTTGTGGTGGTGAAAAGCAAGATAGTACAAGAGATAGAGAGAGAGGCAGAGTGCTGGAGAGGCAAGTAAAAAACCAATCGAGTCTGTGCAGTGGCTGCGTGCTACCTTCCCCCTCTAACATTCCATCCCTGTTTCCGCCCTGGACCGACCCCTGCAGCCATTTAACCTCTGCATTGCAAATGCCACCCCCTTTTCGCCACGGCCATCGGTCTGTATAAGGGCGGCCAAGGGGGTAGTGGAGGGGTTAGTACTCAGTCGAGCCGAGACTGTTATTTTAACGAAATATCTTTAAACGGCAGCCGAGGAGAAAGAGAGAAATAGAGAATGAACCCCCCTCGACAGTCAAGCCTGGAGGGAAGTGAACGTGAAAGAGCGAGGTTGGCGGGGGTGTGTGGGGTGGCTGGGAAGGAGGATGGTTAGCCTCGGACGAGCTCCGAGGCAGAGAGATGAAAGGATACCTAGTTACGGGATGAGGGCCCAACGGTTTAAAGGATTACCGGCCTGCCCATTATTCAAATGTATGCTAAACGCGCGCAGCGATGTACGCGATAGCCTTATCAACCCTCTTACGAGCCATCCTCGCTCGGAACCACACCGACGACGTGCTGCCGTATAGCATATGTGTATTTTACGGTGGCACGCCGCAATACCAGTATGCACCACCACATAGGCTGGAATTATCGATATGAAGCAGAGATGAAGTATCCCGGCACGAATACACCGACAGCTCGTTAATTCTAACCCGTTTTTCTCGCCCACTGACGAATGGAAATATGCCCTACAAAAGTGCTACAAATCGATATCCTTAAAATTGTAACAGTTCCTACAACGATCGGATACTTCATCGAGTTTGGTAGATTTCGCTGGCAAGAATGATACAATGGTATTTAGACAGAGAATACAGTAATTAAGCATCTAGCTGGCATATAATGGCGAGAACGTGGGAAGGAAAGGCGAAGGGCCTTGTTCCTCGAAGATAAGAGAAAAAAAAAGGTGAGCATGGTGCTCTCTTTCCCTCTCTCGTCATTCATGTACTTGTGTACACGTACTGGTTGAGTAGAAGGAGGAAAGAAAGAAAAAATTAGATCAGTCATTAAGCGAAGAACGATTTAATGAAGATGACCTCATACTCTCCGCAGCAAAGTTTGTACAGCCGTCTAAGCGGATTCTCACGTCAATCGCTGGCCGCGAGTCAAGTGGCGAGAATTGTCGGCAATTGTTTCCGAAATCCCGCGCAGATGCGCTCGCGCTCGCCGCTGCTCAAGCGCGTGTGCGTGCGCGAAATATCGTGTGAGTGACGCCGCGAGCACGCAAGCAACCACGGACGGTCCGGCCGCGCCGATCCTGATGTGTGAATCACTCGGCACAATTACGACAATTACCGGACCCGGTCGCAAGTCACCACACTATCCGCGTTCGCCGTTTCCCACGCCCTCTACTATTCACGCTTCACGCAAATCTCAAGCGTACTTTCCTCCGCCAAGCGTTCATTCGCCGGATGGTCCTTCTTCTGTCGTTTCATCTCCGGACGAACGAGTTTCAGCTATTCAGAAAAGAATAGTTGCTGGAGGGAGGGATCCTGTGGAGAGATCCTTGTAGTGGATGGTAGAATTTTATGCGTTAATTGGAAGTTTACGAGAGAACAGCGTAGAATGATGCATTGATCTTGATGAGACTTTGTGACTGATTGGGAAGACAGATGAATTTGACCTGTGGCAGACCGTTTCCGTAGAATGATGAATAGAGAAAGATGGTAATAAGTAACAATGAAATATTCGACGTTTTTAAGATGGTATAAGACGGAGAACTTTTGTCATTGATTAAAGCTAATGTTAATCCTGCTATATCTCTACAAGTTTCTTTGATTCGTTAATTTAATCGTCAAATATTAAAAGATTTTTGATACGTAAAAACTGTACAAGACGTTATGTAGAAATTGATGTTTGAAGTATAAGTAACGTTCTAAGATGATATGAGACTAGGAATTGTTCTCATTGATTGAACCTATTCTCTCATCTTGGTATTAACCTTGTTATATCCTTTAAAGCAACTTCCAGCCAGTTATATTTTTCTATCATTAGAAAAATTATTCAAGTCTATGAAAAATATAGAAGAATTGTTTTCAGTAAACAATTCTATGCCGAAGATCGTCTTGAAATAAGTATCTCTTCTGGACATAATGTAATTATTACTAGTGCTTGGAGGATAAATTCGAAGGCCATAGCAAGGTTAAAATTAATAATATAATCGTACGTGTTTCTCCACCGCATAAGATGCATTCCTGTAAATAGAGATTTCGCAGGTGCACGAATGTTTCCTTTATACCCACCAACTCTCGGCGTGCTCGGTATTGCGGCGCTATAATGGTAACTCGCTGAGCCACTTTGTCTCCGCATCCGCTTCCGCAGAGTTAATGCTCACCAGTCTAGAAGGTCGAACTTCCTCGTTCTCAAACGGTGACAGTTTCAAGCGTACCAAGACAAATTCAATTTATCCGTTCCCTTTCGAACGGAATCTTATTAGAATCGAATGTCGACGAATATACACCGGTGCCTCGAAATCAACCCTAACGGATCAACGAAAGAAATCAATCCACGTCCCGCAGGAGTTGACATTTGACACCTTACTGCACTGTACCAGTGATTGGCTGATTATGATCTCGGTAATCCGGATCGCAGTCTGCCAGGCTTGGACCACCCTCGACGTGATTGTCGAGTTCTAAAGCAAATACGCAGAACCACCCCCTGGCGTTCGGTGTTTCGCGAGTCACACGGAGAACGCGACCCCAATTTTCGTGCACGCGTGCACTGCGTATGGCGATTACACGCGATTCCACTGGGCATTCTCGTCCACGGCACGAACGAAAATCCCGGCCATTTCGACGAGTAACATTCGGAAAACTCGTTGATCATAGTGGACGTTCGTGCGTATACTTTGTCTATCCTCGCGGAGGGTGCTCGTGCTGTAAATTATTAGAGATCCGTTCGCTTTGTAATTTATTTCAGACATCCAGATGTTAATTGATTACCTGTAGTAAAATTTTTCTGAGAATAAATACGTAAATGATAGGGTGAAATTATTTTAGGTTGAATTTTTCTTCTTTTCGAAGAATATCTTTCTTCCTGGAATTTCAAAGATGACTGAAGCGATATAGCTGAAAGGTGCAAAGCTAAGAGGAAGACTTGGCAGAGGAGGTCGCAATCAAAATGGTAATCGCCGCGAACAAGGTGTAAGTCCATAGAAATTGGATGTGAGACTTAATATTATGGATCGCTAAAGAGTATTACGGAGGATTATCGGGGTAAAGTGACACCCCTGCCCCGGGGCTGCGGCAGCGTGCGGTGTGCAGTCTTAACAAAACACCGGGGAGTTAGCCGAGCCTTCTGTAAATATTGTTACCGCCACCCCGTCGGCAATTTCGCCAGCCATATGTTAGACTACGGATGTCCTTTTTACCGTTTTCGCGTATCTGCCTATATAAAGCCCCGATCTACTTTGGTTTCGTTTGCCTGAGAGGTTTGGACCAATGGTAAAAATATTCTTAATAGATATTCTATATTCTATTCTATCTTTGTGTTTGATCGACTGTGTCTTTTTGTTTAGACAATTACAGAATAACAATAAATATTCTAGAAAAATTTCAGTTATCTTATGATCAAAGTTTGAAGGTGTTAAATAGATACATAATTCTTACTAATTATTTTATAAACTATTGAAAGTCTTGAAAAAATGACGAACAGATGAATTCTTTTTCTGTATTTATTTACCGCAATTATATCATAAGCCTCAGGATAAATTTAAGAAATATACGTTTTATATACTGATTGTTTCAAACCCAAATTTAAAAAAATCAGATACAAGCAATTCAAATGATCCGATCGATGTTCATTATGCTGATATAAAGCGTATATAGAGCAATAACTACGGGGTCGAAGAGGGTGAATCTCAAATTAGAAAGCAGCGAGGACGGAATGAATTAGCATTGCTTTCAAGTCGCTTTCTAATCTCGGCAACTGAACAAATTGCTACTGAATGATTAGTAACGAACGAATAGATGATCTAACCAGTTATTCAAGTGGATTTTGCGGGAACAGAAAAGACGTGGATAGATTCGAGGGGTGTAAAACGACGCCCTATCGTCATTGATGACACGTGGCATGGATTACGAGCATGTCACACGGTCAATTTCGAACGTCCAGTTAATACAATACGCTCAAAACGATACCTAATTGCTAAATCAAGTCTCTTGGAACCGTGATTATTATCGTAAACTTCATTTATTGACAAATATGATAATCAAATTACTACTATATTTATGCAAATTCATATTTTATGAACATAACTAGAAGAATGGGATCTAAACAGAGATTCATTTCATTTACTGAATATTGCAACAAGTACTATACTTCAGATATTTTATATACTTTTGCATATGAAGACCATATGGGAAAAATATGATAAGTTTATTTTTATCGATTTTCTGATTTTTATGTCACTTGGTGACTAAAAGAGAATATTTTATTACAGAGAAATCTAAAAATCTCTAATAATAAGTATAATACGAATAACAATGTTTACGAAGATGATTTTTAAATTCAACCTAAAATATCCAAAAAAGTATACAGATCTGCAACGATGGTTACGACAGATTGTAGATGATACGCCCGTACCATTCTTTCGCCCATAGCTTTCGTAAACATAAATTTGCCATATATCCCGGAACCAGGATTTATTACCCATGAATAGAGGTGAAAGGGGCGGTTTACAATGGGCCAGCAAATTGCGGCCCGTTTATATCGATGGAGACGTTATGGGGGCGGAGGAGTTTGCCAGTGCGAACGAACAAGTGTGAAATCAGGTGCATCCATAATGCAAAGGGGTGGTTCGACGTCCGAAACTCACCCCCGACGCTATCGTAGCGCAGCCCCAACACTGGGGCCGAAATCAATTAGACACGCAGCTGAACGCTACATTTATTCTCAACGTGACGAAACACAAAACGGAAAATCGTCGTTCTAATTGTCCTAGGAAAAACTGTAATATTTACACGTGTTCTTGGACTGTAATATTAATTGAAATAAATTCTTAAGCATTGAAAATTAAAAGATATGCGATTCTCTGAACTACGGTGTATAAATTTGTGCTTTTTTCATAGCATCTCTGTAGAGTTAGCATAAAAAAGTAAATCTCAGGTAACAACCAAAGTAAAAAAGGTTAACTAGTACAAAAAGCAGAAAAAGGAAGAAAATGTAACGAGGATAAAACGCTCGGACAATTTTTTGCTATCAAGATTCTTCCGAAAGGTAATAAAAAACACTTGATGCAGTTTAATGGTTGGTTCGAGAGGTTCCGAGAATTCCAGAGAAAACCGAACAAAACGCAAAGTCGCGCAAGATCGTAGACGGGAGGGGAAGAAATGACTCTAACTTGCTAAGAATTAAAGTGAATCGCTCGAGGGTAGCAGCTAAGGGTCGTAGCCTCTAGCGATTATACTAATAGTCAGGGCGTAGACAAGCTGATAGGGAGAATAGAGGCACAGCTAAGTTACTAATTGTTTTACACAGTGGAAACTTCGTTTGGTTAATTCCCGTGCGCATTTAACGCGTTTATTCTTTCGCGGCAAAAATCCAGGAAATTACTGCAATATACACTTCCTGGCGAAAATTCGACGTTTTACTCGACAGATTAAATTTTCCACTGTAGACATCTGGAATACACTTGGAAAAATCTCGAAAAATGTTTGCTTTCTTGTTCGAAATGTTCGATAGTGTTTCATACGAACTGAAGAAAAAAAATGTCATGCGTTTGAATGGTCGAACGATCGCGGATGGTGTATCGGCGATGTGGAAGGAAACTCAACAGCGGAAAAGCGAACAATGGCCTTCTTCCTGGCAGGTTGATCCTACTTGAGTAATGTTGAAATCTGGGGCGTTCCTGGGAAAGACCACCTGACCTCAGCGTCCCTTCGTCAGCGTCGTTGCACCCCCTTGGACGAGTCATTCCCGTTTTCTCGGCAAGTATCCAACATCGGATTAATGACATTTCGAAGGCGTTACGTTTTGACGCGATACACTACGTATAATCGAATGTTCATCCTTTTTAATCTTCTTTAAAACTCGAAAGACTTTGTCGATCCGTAAATCTACCAGTTTTCCGTCGACCAGACCAACAAAACAGATTAAGTTCTGGTCGACGAGCAATCAATTAAACGGGATATCTCGGTGCAAACGATAAGCCCTCTGGTAGACTTAACGCATTTTCTTCGGTATTAAATCGGTTATAACGTTTTGAAATCGATATTCTGTTTTCTTCGAGACGTATTACGAGCTATTTCCCATCTTGGCTGAAAGTCGAAAATATTGGAATTTCGACACGACGCTGAAACGTTTCCCCGGGACCGGGTGGAAGCTGTTTGGGGATGAGCACGCGGTCGGGTAATGGAAGATGTGATAATTTAGTATGCACAGTGGAGTTTATTTGAATTTTATTGGCGGGCTCGCTGTCACGTGGGTCAACGCGTAGGAGTGGTGGTCGTGCCACAAGGGGGTCCCTCTTTCGCTTTATCGGATCGGGGAAGAGACGACGCTCCTCCCGTTTTCTCGTTTCCCCGAGGGGACACTTCCGTCCGACCAATATCGTCTCCTCTCTCTCATCTTCTCTCGCTTCTTCGCTCAGTTTTTCCACCTTCCGCCGTCTCTTTTTCTATCTTTTACCCTCTCCTGGGCCGCTTCCAATATCTTTCTAAGTTCTCCGAGCCGGCCATGAATAAACTATTCCCCGACTTTGAATATCTGAACGTTTTGCGCGGGAATGGGACCGCCATCGAGGGACCAACCGCAGAAAGGACGAGAGAAGATGATATCGATTGATCGACGTGTTACGTGGAAGGGGCTAACCCGTAGAGTCGATGGTACCATCCTTCAATTTTTGGAAAACGCCGTGACAGAAGGGAGGAGACTGTCTTGGGTGAACAGTTTCCAATAATACGAACAATATATTATTACAAGGAAATAGAAGGAAAATTATGTCTGCCAACCGTATTTATAAAAGAACGGCAGACGTTGGAAATTGATCAAAATCTGCAAGCTGATCTTTATTCTCCCCGATCAAGGAGCAATTAATTTTTCGTAACGGTGACGGTGATGAAATCAAGCAGTCAGCATAATGAGTAGCGTTGCCTGCCGCGCAATTCATCGGATGTCGTAAAACGAGAGGTGAGAGGAGGAGAGAGCGGAACGAAAGAGGGGGTGGCGAAGGATGGCGCGGGGTTATTAATATTCAGAACGAGGAACAGGAGTCGAGAGCGGTGCCGAGTGACAAATACCTCGCACCCGTCCCAACCCCGGAACGGCTCAACTCTGTAATTAACGCTAATCTCCCGGCCGTTCCTCCGACACCGTACCACCCACTTCGTCTTCTCTCCCGCCTCTGTACTTACTGAGCCAGAGGGTGGCCTTAAACAGGTTCTCGAGTCGATTCTTGGATGAAGAGGATCTATGATTCCTCTTGGCGACTACTGAAGGAAAAACGTTCACTCGAAAATTGAATGGTACGTAACAAAAATCGAACGATTGTAATCACACGTTCTTATCGACTCTCTCTAAATCATTTGATTTAACATTTTGTTTAAAAAAAGAATGAGAATAGAAAGTCATGCGTTTTATGGTGCCTTCTTTCATTTTTGTTTTTTATATAGAGGAGGATGAAGAACGTTATTTTGTTAGTCCTTTTTATTTTCATAACTGAATAAAGACAGCATAGAGATGAAAAACATAACCACTATGCGGCAGTCCCTGCATATTTTTGCAAATATTAGTGCGGTGGCACTGTTCGTTCGTCGTGCATCGTTGTCTACATTTGAATTTACAAAACCGGAAGCTGAATTACTACCTTCACGTGCAGACGAATGCGTATGAATTATCATTGCAGAGATGGTGCAACTTCTTGAAATGTTTTAATGCTCCGCGCAGCGATTCGTCATCAAACATATTTTCATTAAATAATATCCCACATAATACGATAATCTCTGTAATCCCTTTATCGAAATACGAAAAGTATTCTAATTCTTTACTAAAGAACATTTAAACTCGTATAAAATTTCCATTGCGTAAAAGACATTTTAATTATATCTATTTCCTTTAATTTTAGGGATATCGAAGTATTTCATAATTTCTAAATGGCTTCATAAGAAAAATAAGAGAAAATGCATGTCGAATTATAGAAGATAAATAGGAGCGTGCCTGAAAGGTCAAAGGACGGAGATTCCTTCATCCACTTCCTGCGATATAGTCGCCGCTGGTGGTTGCGCGGTTCGGTTAGCACTTGGTGGACTAAAATAGCGAGTCAGCCGACCGCGAATATCCTTGATTAAACGCAAAAAAGCTCCGAGACCTACGCTCGCCTTGCGCTCTGGCGTGGCTGCGTTTTTTCGCCACCCTCCGCCATCACGATGGTCGGGTTTGAGCGTGGAATTGGATTGGTCGTCTTTCCTCTCTTCTCGTTCTCTTTCCCCTTCGTTTCATTTCCTCTTCAGCGAGAGAAAGAAACGTTGGTAGTTTCAAAGCTTCTGGGGACTCGATTAGTGCTAGTGTGCGACATCAGAAATACGTAAGCACGGTTCATTTCCAAGTATTCCTTCCGGTTAAATTGTTGTACAACGTTCTAATTTCTTAAGCCAAAGAGGATATCTGTCCCTTTCTCATTTTATTACTTTTCACTATAGATATTTGTATTTCCATAATAAGCAAGTACTAGCTTAATAATAAAAATCTAAAAGTTCTAAAATATAGTCATGGTATGTTATCTCTTATTCATTTCTTGTTTTCTTCATGACGTTAGTATATAATTTAGCAAATCGATATGAATGCATTAGAGAATCCCTGAAGAGATGTAAGTTTGCTTCGCAAAATTGCTACGATGTTCTTCGATGGTGACAAAGGTCTCTTTGCGAAGTGAAAGCGTGATAATCGAGAATGACGTTGGCCGAAACAATGCGGCAGGCGTTCATCCTCTAAGGCATGAGTTTCGTATGCCAACTAAGGGTGATGTCAGACCACGGTGATATATGGTGGAAGCACGGGAAATGTCACGTGCCCAGCAACCTTCCATACAGCTGCAAAAGGATTAGGGGCCACATTCTGTAACACGTTATTTCAGAATGCAATTGAATTCCTTTCACTGTTATTGACTCTGGTCTATCGATCAAAGTTGATCACTGGTTGTTACACCTCCATCATCATTCGGTGGTGATAATAAACTTCACTCACAATCAGAATTTATTTCAAGTACCATCTTCGAACCCAAATTCGAATAAAAAGGAAGCAATAAAAAGAATGTTAATGTTCTTAAAAAGAAAGAAACAAAGAATGTTTAGTGATACCATTTGCACTGATTATGAACTTTTAGGGTACAGAAATTAACTCTAATCTTTGCTTTCGCCATTCATGAAAACATAAGAGCCATCGTCGATAAATGAAATTCCTTCGTTCTCAATGGAGCACAGATGTTGTTCTTCTTTCCTTACAAAAGGCGTCGCGACGCGTCGCTCGTAAAATCGATTATATAGTCTCTACCTTAATAAAGTGACGGACCAATGGTAAAAAAAAGCGCTGATCCAATCAAAAGGTACGATCCCGAATAAGTAACAGTTGCTTCTGGTTATCTCAAAATCTTATCGTTTCGATGGAAAACGGATCTGAAGTGAACATGATATGATATTCTTGACAATACGTATCTAGCCTCACTCATCTGTCACTAATGGCTACCGTATATTATAGTAGCTTTATTGTTATTTTATTTTTATCTCTTCTCAATAATGGCGTCGAATGTTATCATGCCGTGGTCGTTATCCATGGAGTGCTCACTGGAAGCGACAGTATGGAACTTATTAGTAACAGAATCCAAGAAGTAAGTACATAAATCAAATACAAAACAAAGAAAGTTGTAGATGTCGCGTCTGTATAAATTTAGCGGTAAATATGATTTTCCACTGTGCTTAAAACGATTATTAATTTTAGATGCATCCAGGGACACAGATTTATAATACTCCAAGATACGCTGGATGGAGTAGTCTGGAATCAATGTGGCACCAAGTGGAAGAAATAGGCATGGATGTTATATCTGTGGGCGCTGCATTTCCCGAGGGAATAAATTTAGTCGGTTACAGTCAGGGTGGTTTATTAGCTAGAACGATACTGCAAAGGTTTCCCGGTCACAACGTTAGAAATTTCATTTCCTTAAGCTCACCACAAGCTGGACAATACGGAAGTAGGTGACCTCAGTGCCATGAAGAAAGACAAAGAAATTACCGTTTCAAATTGCGTATTCTCTTGCAGCTCAATTTTTGCATTTATTCTTTCCTAATTTGGTATGCCAAACTGCCTATGAATTATTCTATTCAAAAATCGGGCAACACACCAGTATTGGGAACTATTGGAATGATCCTCATCATCAAGTTAGTATATATAAACGACTCGTTAATAGTTCCGTAAATTGTATTTTACCCTTCTTTTATAGGAATTGTATTACAAATATAGTACATTTCTTCCATACGTGAACAATGAGAAAAATTCGACGAAAATGCCAATGTACAAACAAGGTCTCACCAAATTAGAACGTATGGTGCTTGTTGGAGGACCCGAGGATGGTGTTATTACCCCGTGGCAAAGTAGCCATTTCGGATACTACGACGTTAACGAAACTGTGATAGATATGCGTGATCGACGTATTTATAAGGATGATTTAATTGGACTGAAAACATTAGATGAAAGCGGAAGACTTGTTCTTATCACAGTTCCAAATGTCCCCCATTATGAGTGGCACAAAAACGTATCTATAGTAGATGATTTTTTACTGCCATACTTAGATTAATTTAATCTTATTGTACATTAGATAATTAATTTTTACTACATAATATAAAGAAAATTCCAAAGATCGAAGATCTTCAAACAATATTAAATGTACTCATTATATTTATCATGTGAATATCATCCTATTACATAATTTTCCACATGAAGATAATTTTCTAAAGACGAACGCGTAATAAATATATTTATAATGTTTCAACACAAAAAATATTTAGTACCTTATAACTACAATCAGGAAGAATTATTTATTAAGGCAGTTCAATAATAAATGTATATATACATTCTTTTTCATTAATAAATGTTTACTACCTTTTTCAATACAAAACGATTTATTATCGTTAAATATCATGAAGATTCATTAAGTACCTAATTATTAATTTAGATCTACAACTGGTATTCTATGTAGTAAATATAGGCAGGATGTAAATTGTCACATATCATTGATAAGATAATTAAATTACTTAGAATCTTTTATTGTGTGTAAAACGAGTGATGAGATCAAGAGCCCATTTTGGCTGATCAGAAGGAACCATGTGTCCAGCATTTCTTACTAAGACTTCTGTCAAGTTATCAACAGTCTTTGAATACCCAGCTAACTCAGTTCCAACATACCATGCTTTTCTCTGTGCTGTTTTGTACTTTTCTGCCCCAGGCCATTTTAAGTTTTGGATATAGTTTTCTGTCAAAGGATATGCCACAATAATATCAAGTTGTCCATTGTATATAAGAACTCTATAATGTTGAACAAGATCTTCTACTAGAACTGCCATAGACTGCATAATATCCCCCTTCAAATGTTCTTCTACTTCTTTAGATTCGATATTGAATGTTAAATTGCCAACATGTATGGTTTTTCTAATATCTGCTGTTTGAAGCCATTGTAGCATATAATTGGAATCATTACTTGGATCATGATTATGCAAAAAATTAAAGTAATAATCAAAACCAGTTAAATTTTTAAACAACGAAGGTTCTTCGGTTAAATCACCATCAATAAGTTCGTCAAACAAATTAAAGGCTTCTATATATTTCCCCTTCTTTATTAAATCTTTACCCTTTTTTTCATATGTATGGATTTGATTTCTGCCATTTGCATCAACTAAACCTATCTGATACAAATAATCTCCATATTGCAACTGATTCACTGGATCAGTCAATCCATTTCCAATTGCTAAACCTTTTAAGTTTATTTTTGTCTGTGCCTTGATGTTATAATCTTTAATAGCATGAGATACAGCTGGTACATATTTTCCTCCATACGATTCACCAGTGACATAAAAGTCATTAGTCTGAAGTTCTGGGAATAACTTAAAGAATTGGACTAGGGCAGTATGCACATCCCTTCCCACATCTGTTTCATTAGTAGCATAGCCTTTTGCATTCTCAGTAAAACTAAATCCAGTGCCAACTGGATTATCAATGTAAATCAAATTATGACACTTGTTCCAAGAGTATTCACGCATTTCAAGAGTTTTATTTTCCTTAACTATGAATGGGCCATTTTCCAAGAATAAGCCATACAAGGACGTGGCTCCAGGGCCACCTTGTAGCCATAACACTACAGGAGCAGTCTTTGGATTATGCTAAAAAAAATCCAACCTTGCATTTCTTAGATACATTTTCTTATTTATTATTTGAAAGTTACGCATAATCAGAAACTTAATCATTAAAAGCTGCAATTATTTTTTATTCACAAAATTCAAAATATTAAATTACTTACCAAGGCCGGAAAGAACCAAAAGAACATGTTCGAATTGTATTGTTTGTTAACAGTTAAATAACCAGAATAGCTACTGACATCGTTCATATCTTTATGTTGTACAGCAGCTTTACTACGGGCCTCATCTACTTTACCGCTTTCAATAAGTGGTGTCAGGAAAAGAGGCGCACCACAATCTTCTTCATTGCGAAGCGGATAATTCTTTGGTTTGGGATAAATATTTGTAAATCCTCTTGCGAATGAAACAATGAATAATACTTGTACAAGTAACACCAATTTTTCCATCGTGTTCTATCTGATTAATCGCAACTATCCTAAACACGACCTTCGAACAGCAGCCGAACGTGATCGAAACACAATTGATATATATATTTCGATGCACAGTGCATCTTTATATACCGGCGCGATAATATTACCAACATAGGAGATGTTACTATCACGTGATGCATTTAATGAGTAGGGATACATCTACGAATTCCGAAAATATAGTAAAATTTGAATTAAGCATATTTTGCATTTATATATGGAATTAGACTTAAAAAGAATATTCAAGAATTTCTTTTAATTTAGCTATTATCCAAAATTAAATAAGAAATAATGAAATGGCTACTAACTGCACTAAGTATATAATTCGAGCTACTTGAAACTGTTAACATTTATGTAGATGGCGTTTGAGAATATTAACGTATCAGCTGACTGAACCAATACACGTTAATTTGAATTGCCTTTGTGTTCTGTAATACAATTGAAGGTTAATGTAGAACTGTTACTATTTTTAAGTCTGAATACAACATGTTACAAATAATGGTGAAATTGTAAATAAATTTGTACGCTTCTTCCAATTAAATGGTGTAAAATCATATCGAAGCCTTCGACCTTTTGTGATACATTTCGTGATATTTTCTCATACTTGCTATGATTGAGAACTCCAAGAAAAATTTTTTGTAATTAATGAATTTGAAGGATTAATCTATAAAAGTTCCTAACACTGTTATATTTATATATACACAAAAGTATTATTTTATTTGTTGTTGAAGTAAAAGAAACTACAGAAGTATGAATGATTCTTTCCTAGAAGACTTAGAATTATTGTCTACTGACGTTAAAACTGTAAATCCTTATCCAGTGGATCGGCATGTAACAACAAGGAATGCGACATCTTCTCCTCTGCAACATACACTACAAGGCAAAGGAGAAAATGTACATATTACAAAGCAATGTACTACTAGGGAACCAAATACAAAAGATTTAAAAAAGTTGCCTGATCAAGACACAAGAAAACAACAAATGAAAGTAAGAATATCTGAAAGGAAAGAGAAGCTTGTTGACAGTAAGTTGAAACCGATTGAAAATAAGGTAAAAAGCGATGGAAAGGAACAAGTAGTTAAAGATGATACTAAAGTAAAGATTAAGGAGACAAAAGCAAAAATTTCTGAAAGCAAAGTGATTATGAAGGATAAAATGCGACGTTCAGGAAATTATAAGGAAAATACTCAGGCCCCAGATGTATCTGTTAAGGAAAACAACAGACCATCTGATTCATCAAAAGAGGGAACTTCTCAGATAGAAGTTGCAAAAGACAAAACAAAAGCCTATGATCTTAGAAAAGTAGAATCTAAAGAAATTGATCCTGTTGCATTGCTTAATGCCATCAAGGACATCGTGAGTATATCCACAAAACAGGAAAGCACAAAAATTTTGAGAGCTATGCAAGAACTGCACTTTAATTCTCAAGCAAATCTTATTAAACACCTACTGTGTCAAACAGATGACATAATCAATGAAATGCATCCTAGTAAAGATTCCAACAGAGTAAAAAGCCTAATTGAACAGAATGAAAGATTACAAGAGGATATTGTTATTTTACAAAGAAGAAACGAGGAGCTGCAGAAGAAATTAAAGGAATTTGAATTTCTGAAACAGGAAAATATTGCACTCAAATTGAAATGCAAGGAATTATGTAAACAATAGCAAAAGTGTACAGTATTCTAATACTAAGTGCTTAGAATATGTTGATAATGAGGTATTCATTCCATGCTATTGTTGAACTTTGATGATTGCCAGCTGTTGCTACACTGCGTGAAAATATAAAGTGACTAATTTTAAAAAATAAGCGAGAGTAAAAAGTATAAAACATACCAAGCTTTAGAGATGGTATTCCGCAAGTTCAATAACAAACGTGCGTATACGATCGATAATACCGGTAATCGTTGATTATGGATGATGATTCATAATAATCTCCGTATTGTTTTATAGTTTTCTCTTTCAGACCAATCTCCTTGTTAGTTCATTTAACTTATCTAGGGAAAGATATCATGCAATAAAATTGATGGATTTTCCCACAATTTTTCTCACATTTTCCTTATAGATAAGCGTGTCTACTCGATCAGACACTTATAATGTAAACTAGAATATTAAATAAAATTGTACTATTGTGTATATTTCGTAAAATGATCATAGTTGATATAATGATTATATTTACGTGTGATGAAAGTAGGTGGGAATTCTGCGCTTATTTTTATAAATATTTTACAATTTTCTTTTTAATACCAATGGCTGCTAATTATCAGAGTATAAGATTCTGTAAATGTTTTAGCTACACAAGAACCAACGCGCGCGCGATGTTTTCCATATTGTTGCGTGTGGAAAGCCATGACACGTGTGTTGAAATTACGAGACCACACATTTTCTAACGTTTGTACTAATATTTTTTTAATTCGTAACAAAGTTTAAAGCTAACAATATGTTATCTAGTTTAAAGAGTCTGAGCCTTATTTACTACATACGCGTCGTAATATATATGTATTTTATTCCGCGTTGATTTGAAGTTGATATATTTATTGAACTAAAAAGAAAAAGAAAAAGAACATAATAGATCTTTGTCTGTAAGAAAATGCCTAATAAACTACTTTATAACTGAATTTGTGTGATTTCTTAATTTTTAGAGTAGAAATTCAAGAAATAAAATCATAGCATATTCGTTTGAAACAATTTACATATATTCGAAGATTCTTTTAAAAGGCATATTAAGGCGACATGATACAATGTTTCAATACGGATGCATGTTGTACAATGCATATTTACAAGCAATGATAATTATTATGGAGTCAAGATCTTCGGTTAAATATGTGTAATGTATAAAACGCGCTCGAGGTTTTGGCAAAATCACCAGATAATTTTATTCAGTAATACCTGAATGAATCGACGATTAGAAAAACGTATAAAAAGGAACGAAAGATCTTGCTATCGGCAGTTTTGAAGATATTAATTTTTTAAGAATAAGGGGTTTACATTCTTACCTATGAAAATGCAATTTTAAATGCGGCTATTTCGATTTATGCATAAATTCTAATAAATTAGAGATAAAAGCATATGTATCGCATATGGTACAACAAATTTATCTTTGGACGCTTAATTCTATAAAGCACTTATCTCAAAATCATGTTACTGACAACATCTCACGACCACAATATCCTTCATACCTTCGACTATGATCAAGCGAGTTCTTTATCGATAAATATTTAAATAAAAATTAGTAAAACCTTACTTAAAAACACGATTAAGAAATAAATAATTCTGCTGTATAATGTATCCTCGGACTTCTTTAAATTTCTCAGGTCTTCTCGTTAACTTTCCCTATTATGATTAATATCATTTTCTCTTTCGCTTTGCGTTATTTCCGTATACATATGTACATCTTTATAGGAACGATCTCTTCGTTAATCAGTTTCCTAACAACAAACATAACTGTACTAAATTCCTGAGTTTCTTTAATCTTTTTAACCATTGTCACGTCTTGATAAGTGCGCCGACTATTGTCTCCATTACGCAAAATTACCGGTAATATTTTTCGAAAAAATCCTTTCTTTAATAAATTCCGTTTCGCATAATTAACAAAATCTTAAAGTCTTTGATCCAACAAAAGTTAACTCTAGTCTCGTTTTATCATTAATGCTAGCCGTTTTGAAAATTTCACAATATTCTCACTGATATTGTTTAGGTTTGGAGTTTATCCTCAGAAACGTTTGACAAAATTTATTCTCTACGAGAAACATCTCGAGATTCTCCTCTTGGTGCCACAGCATCCTCATCTACATCATCTTGATCTTCATTGTCAGTTCTCTCTCCTTCTTCGGGTGGCCTTGTCCATCTGAAAAAATGCGATATAGTTGTTACGCTAGATTCTTTAAATCTAATATGATACTTATGATGGTGATGTAATGCAACAGCAACCTGATCAACGTCTCCGGTGATCTGTAGAGGAATATTAATTTGGCGAACAAGTCTTCCTCGAGACACAATTCTCCACTTTCACGGACCAAATAAATATCTAAGCATAATCTTAGTATTCTATCGACGTAGGGTAAGTCATCGAACATAATCTTCGGCGCCATGTCACTGACTACCTTCCTCATCATTTGACTTATGACTATCACCGCGGTAGTGTACAAACCTAAGATTCTGTAGACATATACGAGAAAAAATAAATTCTAATAAATAAAAAAAAAAAGAACAAATTCACACTGACGAGAACTGTTCGTGAAGGGAATTAGCATTGTAACCACACTGGATCTCACGAATAACAGTGTAGACCTAGCATAATGATAGCATTAGATAATTTCAGAAACGTACCCAAATCCACTGATAAAGCTCAACCCCTCGGGGAACGTTTTATCATTGAACAAGAACATCATGATGTACTTGCAGTTATTTAAGGGCACTCTCTTTAATAGCTGATCGTATAAAGTATCATTGCAAACTTCTTTAACGATCCACCATTTCTGACGAGCACAACAATCTGCGTCGGTAGATAAATGAAGACTAACATCCCTGTACAGATGATTCTCATCGTCTTCCTCTACATTGTCATCAAGCCATTTCGCTGTAAATTATGGAGATTAATCTCACACATAAGTTCAATAACATTACGTTCTATCTTCGTTCCATAGATATCTTTCTTTGTCATATGACACTTACGCATTCGCATTAATTGCGGAACGACGTCAGTGGTTCGACCAGTCACTTTCAAAAACTTGGGAAACGCATATTGCAAGGTGATAGTACCATTATGCACGGTTGAGTCATTGCTAGAGAGCATATTAGCTAACGTTCTTCTCACAGGATTAAATTCATTGTTTTCATACGGTGGCAATCTTATATCTCTCACTTGTGTCGTTATCCCACTGGCATCTTTCGCGTCCGTTTTTCGAGACACCGTCCACTCTACGTGGATGACCACGGTTGTGCTATTATCTTCTAATTCTGTTATCAGTCTGTCATAAAATAATTACATAAAGTTACAGATGTCAACGTGTATATAAAAAGTGATTCTTTTATATCCTTTTTAAACTCAGAAATTTTTTTAGTAATTTAAAAATTGGAATTGATATGAATTCAGGAACGTAGTAGAATTAAAATAATCATACCTATCTAAGTCTGGCGGAGATATACTCCATAATTTTCGAGAGAACCCACTCAATCTCACGGCAGCGACATCAGAATGTATATAGTTCTCCAGGAAAGTGACTGCAGGTCTATCTCTCGCGTACAAATTCGAAAATCTCGTGAAATCAGTTTCGTCGTATTCGATGATAGAGCTACTTTGTGCCGACATAGAGTAAATTGGTTCATAAGGACCAATTCTAATTTTCATTGAAACGTCGTAGGGTAGATTAGAAACACCAACTGTGCCACCAAGTGCAAATAAGAGCAAGGGGAACCATATTAATCCAATCATGAAGAAGAGAGCACCACCACCGATTAAGTACTTGCTCATTTGTTTCTTCTTTACACCTCGTGGCTGAGGGAAATCCGTTTCTACGCCTCGCATACACTACAATTCACACACACATTTATTAATAATTTATATACAAATTTACACAAAATATGTAGAGCGATATACCTTGATTTGATAAATATTGGCGAAAATATCTTCCATTTTGAACCAATCCATTATCGTCATGGAAGTGTCCGTCCAGATCCAGTCCATTACTGCCCTTAATTCGAATAAGAATGGGACTAACATGAATCTGTCGAAAATTTATACATCAATTATTAATAATATCAACATTTTAAATTATTATATTAGTTTTAAGTTCGATAGATAGAATATATTCTAACACTTTGAATAAGACATAGTTGACAATGCTGTATTTCTTGCAGAGGAAGTTGCCAAGTATTCGTGTCGGATAGCCTTGTCTTAATTGATAAGCCGCTAACAAGAGGTAGAAGCACTTGACCATGTACCAAATTTGCGGTGGAAGCCTCTCATTAAATTGTCTGTGATTATATTTGACAATTTAAATTAAGATGTTAAATATTCGAATTGAAATTTCTCTATGATGAAAAAATCCATCGTACCGTTCGGTAACACTTGGCAATATGAAGAACATCCAAATGTGAACGCCAAATATAAGAAAGTAATGGAAAATTAGTTTGCCTACGATTGATTTCTTTAAGAACAAGGCTCTATCGATAACTATCAATGCAAACTGTAGCAGTAACATCAGTAAGAATGGCATCGGAACTCGATTTTCTTGTAAATAGGCTGTAACACCACCGTCTCCTTGTTGTGTCTAGAAATTGACAAAAATTATTGTTAGAAATTATCTTAAAGGTACATGATGTTACTTGTTAGAAAATATAGGGATGCTTACCCCAAATGCAGAAAATCCAAAAATGAGTAGCAAGAAATTAAAGAAATCACACAGGAACATATATGCATATACGTTCGTCTTTTCTTTGCTAATTGGGCTAAGAATTTTTTGGAAGAAATCTTTCATTGGTTCTTTGTATTTATTTACACTGGAAACAAATCATTGTGTTTAAATAAATTTTAAGAGACTACCTCATATAACATCGTATTAAAATAAATACGTATACATGCTTACGTCATATTCATGGCTTTATTGAACTCTTCGTTCATGGGACTGATTTCTTCTCCTTGAACGGCTACTAATTTTTCATATTCATTTGTGGCTTGCGCATTTTCACCCTCGCCTGCTGCGCGAAGATTCAGAGTTGCTCCTTTAGGTGTTCTTACGGTACTACCGCTGTAAATAATAAAATATTAATATTAGCAATTGTATATTAATTATATATTATACAACAATATTAGGAACGTATAAATCAATGAAAATTAAGAAATTGACGTACCCTTCTTCTTCTTGTAGCGATGCAGATTCTCCTTGACCTCTATTTTCTGGTGGTGGAGGCTTGGCTGGAACTACAGTTAAAGTGGAAGGAATAATTTTTCTTGGTTTTAGGGATGGGGATGTCCATTGCCCTAATGATTTCAGCATAAATCTAAAAATAGGATTTTTGTTTAATTTTTACGATGAAAAAATATTCTTATGAAATTTATGCTTCGATTTACCTATGAAAGAACACCATGAGAAGTAACAGCAGATCCCACAAAGCATAATTATGTTTGCGTTCAACGCCCATAATTCTAGGAGTAAATAGAGGATTATTCGGTGCAGCATCTCGATTCCAGGGCAATACTTCCAATTGGAAAATGCATTTTACTATCACAATTGCCTAAAAAAATTTACCTTTAATCAGCTAAGAAATTTTTTGTTTTTTCTGAAAAAATTATTAACCTGTCCGAAGAATTTTATATTTTACCTCGGTGTACGCGATCAACGTTATCCAAAATGTTTTCGAGGGTCGTGGAATGGTTAACGAACCCCAGCAGAACACCATGAGAGGCAAAGGCGTGGAAAGGACGGATGCATTTTTAATCTGATGAAGGAATACCATGAAGTAACAAAGTAGACACGAATGTGCCAGGACTCCAAACCAAATAGATGCCAATAATTGGATTATCGGTGGTTGATCGACTTCAGACAGTGCACCACCTTCGTCATCGTGTTGGACAGGTGAGATTTCGGAGAATAGTGAGCTGTATAAATAACAGTTTTCATTAATAGCATTAAGAAATTCCACCATATGATCTAACATAAATACGCAGAAGGAAGTTTTTTTCTTCTGCAAAACATTGAGACGAAAAGCACACCGAAAGCTCGAACACCTGTAAAATAGAACTGAACAAAAGTTGATAGGTACATCTTTCTCTGTAAATGTAAATATTTATACAATTACGATATTCATGTCTACATATTCATGTTTAAAGGGGCTAGAAGAAATTATAATGTACATGCTGCTTGCAAAGATCAACGTGCAGAAGGTGCGTTTAACAACGAAGTGAAAGAACATTTATCGATTTTACAAAGTAGTCTTGATACCTGGAGGAGGATATGTCCAATCCTCGCTCCAAACTCGGTGCCAAAATTCGAATATGAGGGACCATCAACGAGCTGCTTTTCCTAGCAAAAATAACACTCCTCTCTGTCTACGTTTACTTCAAATTATTTCTTTACATTAACAAAAATGCGGATAGAAGATTCAGGAATTTCAATTGAATTTGATTTAAACTGGCAGAGACCTTTATTTCCAAGGGAAATACAAAATATTTAATTTAATCTAATTGAATTTAATTGAATTGTATTTTATTTAATGAAGATATACTTTAGACAACGTTTACGAAAAATAAGCATTTTCTACAGAATCTTACCTTTCTTCCTGCGGTCGTGGTTGGTTAGGTCCCTCGCCAGCATCGTAAGATTCCTCGGCATTTCCATTAGTCGATCTGTCAGGGCGAGCACATTTACTACTCTAGCTTCTACTATAAGGACTGGCCTAATAGCAACGGTAAATATAGACTACTTCTTTTCAAAAGGACTTTGAATAATTCTAAGAAGGAAAAGCAAGTACTTGGGACAAGCACAATACTACTAAAGCTCTAAAGTGTCGACGTGGGATACCACCAAAGGATTTACTACCTAAAACGAACTAAATCTTTAAAGACATTCTCAATCTCTTCAAAATCGCGGTTCTTATTATTCTACGATACTCTATCTGTACAGTTAAGCGTTTACGAGCAAATAATGTAGGAAGCCAAAGAGGTAAGAACGTTTCTTTAGTTACAATCTTATCTATGATGAAAATCTTACCCTTGTTTCATCACAGGAATTGGCTGCCATATTTGAGTGATTCCCAATCGCATTCCCATCCGGAAGTCTGGTTTTGTCTATAAATTAAACGATGCCAAGAAAAAGAATCTCCGACTTTATCGATCCAATTTCTGTTGCAAATTTTTTACTCGTTCCATCACGTACCTTTAATACTTTCTTTTCTTTCGTTAAAACCTTGCGAATGTATCTATAGTCACGCGAAAATCTGTTCAAGTACTTGGTCATCGACGTCAGGGTGCTATTAACCATCACTATAATGAATTTGAAGTACGTAGCAATTGATACTTTTTGCTCATCCTCCTGTGTCTCCTCCTCCTTTTCATCTGGTTTATCTTCTCCATATTCGTCGTCTGTTGGCACTGGTGTTTTATCACGTTCTGCCGCGGCCGCATCTTTTTCATCGGTTTCCATGTCCGCCGACGCGAGACTTGTTTTGTCAGCGGCCTAATTTAAATAACAAATTATCGTTTGTGTTATTAGTTTGGTTCATTATTTCTGGCAGTTTCTGGTACGTGGAATTTGAAGACAATTACACCATAAGTTTATCGACAGCGGTAGTTATTCAGTAACTGTGTTTGACGCTCTAAGGGCCAACGTTGTATTGACATTTCATTTGCAATTCTTTTAGTCAAATTACATTTCCGAATTCCGTTTTTTCATACGATATTTATAAAACGGAGGTTTGTCATTATTTATTTTTCCATGTAAATTCTACCATGTCGTGAAGTTTAATGAAATTGAGATATTTATGATATTATGATGAGCTTTAAGTAAACCGTTTGAAATTATAATAAATAATTTTTATTAAATTAATCAATGGACTATTCTAGATAAAAAAAGATTTAATGGATCGTTGGTGGCGTTTTGTCTGAATCAAATTCTGCGTATGCAATTAATCGATATAAAAAATTATTGTTATGATATTAAAAGCGTGAGATTACGGTGCTACGCTGTAAACATAATGAAAACAAATTAAGCTAAGTATCGAGCGGCAGATATGTACCAACGACGAGGAGCCTCCTGCGACTACAACATTTAAAAGGAATGACATAAAAAACAAAAGAAAAAAAAGGTGAATCGACGTGAGTGGAACGTCACCGCTTCCGTCACATATGTTTCATTTTTTCTTTTATTACAAAGCTGTAAGATGCGAAAAGAAAGGAATAATTAACGTCGAAGCACTGTAATAACTAGCGAATATATGTATAAATGTTGTAAAATTCATTAGTACCACTATCATTCGTGGTTTGCTGTGTGTGGCTATGTGTGATTCTGTCTAGTGTATGTACTTGTTAAAAATTGTTAAAAGTGTAAGGTTTGCGCAGTTGGCTATTAATAAATTTCCAACACACTTCAATAGGTGATACAAACGTGTTTGAGTCCGATGTAACAAAGAAATTAATGAATAAATATGACGAGAAACAAAAGGATAAGAGAAAGACGAAAACAGAAGTAAACGACATAAATATATAATAAAAGATACAACGAAAGCTGAGAATTATTTGCAGGTAATATCAAAGATGACACTGGAAATCGACAATTTATTAGAGTACAATGATATAACGATATTATTACAGGAAAGAAAGAAAGAAAACTAGGAAAAGAATTAGATAGAAAGACTAAAATGACGTTAAGATTGAAGAGAGCGTATATATAGAATTTGAAAGAGGACAAAAAAAAAGAAACAAAAGAAAAATAAACAATAAGAATGAAGGAGGAAAAAGTGGTGGCCAGGTAAGAGAAAAAGAGAGCCTGTAGCAGTGACATGCAGCCTTTTAAGGGGGTCTCACATCGGTGGCCACTGCAGTGTCGGTCTCGGAACGTGCACTGAGATACGACATAGATGATTTCTTCCTTGTTAAAGGCACACTCCGACGACGTAGTCTCAGCGCGTCCTTTTCAGTCCCTCCGTACATGGCGACGTGTGTCGCGATCTCAATGTCTGTCTTAATCAGCGTGTTCATCAGCTGCAAGGGGACCACACTTTTGAATCATTTCTTTCCATGCGTTACCAATTGCCTTTTGTTTGCGCTGTACTTGTTGTCTGCTGTCTGATGACTCCTCGACGGGCCAAGGATTAGAGAACAATTGTGAAAAATGGGCGGGGGTGATCATTGCAAAAGGGTTGAAAGGGGGTTTGGGCCAGTGGTAGATCGATAGAATAATGCGAGGACTTTACGCACACACGGAGATCAAGTCAACCTTTGGCCATGATCCCATGATCCATCTGATAGATTCGTTGAGGAACGAACTGTGAATTCGACTGAAAGTTAACTCAGTTAACCGAACCACGACTGGGTTAACAAAGTTAACTGAAGCACGAAATCAAATCGAAAACTATGATGTGAAATTAAAAACTGAATCGGCCTTTTTGATGATAAAAATATGCTGGGTCGTTTCGCGGAATTTCTCAGTGGATCAAGCGTTCTTCGATTAGTCAAACTTTTGCTTCAAATCGAAAGTTCATAGCAGACAAACCAGAGATTCGTAACCCTCCAAAACGTATCGTTCAAAATTTTCATTCGCAATTTAGGAAGCAGCTAACATACCTCGGAAATGGTCATTCTTCTGCCGCGTTTTTCAGCTTCATGACGTTTCTCCGCTTCTTTTTTTTCGGATTCAGTGTCCGGGATCAGATCGGTCACGTCGTCGTCGTCCAGGTCGTCGAACATGTAGTAATCGCCTGATCTGACAGCTGATCAAACAAAACGAATTTTTCTTAAACACTGATAGAAGAACCAACCATCGTCACTTACACTATACTGTGCTAAAGCCATGCACGATATTTCACTTAACTTAAGAGTTGTGCTTTCGGACGATGTTACTCTACGAGGCTCAGACTAACATTTTAGAAAACAGTATAACATCTATTAAAGTTAGAAAAAGTATTAGTACAATCACACAGGACACGCATAAATGCACCCGCCACCATCTTTGGTTCGCTATACATATTAGAATTTCGTGATACACAGAAACAAATTACGTATATGTACAGCGAGAGGTTCTGTAAAAGCAGAAGGATAGTTAGTCAGGATGTGGACACGTCAGTTGGTAGGACAAAGCCTAGATAAGCTGCGGAAAGAGAAAAAAAAATGAAAGATAATTTTCATTTACCCTCTCTGTTGGTCTTTGGGGCGCGAACTCTGTACAACGGCCGTGTTCCTGGATAGAGAGTATCTAATACAAAGAAAAGACACAGAAAGGTATAGATAAAAAACTGAAAACGATGAGAAAGTCGTCGGCACAGGCTAGAGATCTATTTTACAACAATATACATGTATATTACATGTCGATTACGCTCGAGTTCTGGAATCCTCGGTCAGTAGGATCAACAGGATGCAGAACGATCTGTCAAGAAATTAAATGGATTTTTGGATTTGAATTAATACTTCTCCCTATAAGAGAGATAAAATTAATTACGAAAGTGATGAATGAGGAGAATGTGATGTTCGAATGTCAAAGCAGGATTGATGCCGAAGGAATATATACGAAACGATCTAATCATCGATATTAGTTATACGAATATAGTATGTTTAACTATGTACATTCAATCAGATCCAAATATAATACGACATCTAACGAAGATCAAAGAAAGTTCTCTTAAAACAACAAAAGGAACAGAAATGAAAATGTCCCGACGACGACATCAATCAAATATCTACACATTTACAAAATAAATACCGAAACAAAATCTACTGAGAAACCAACAAAACTTCGGTCATTCTAATTTTTACATTTCGACACGACGTGCCCGGCACAAAAATCAAAAGACTCAAACCGGAAGGTACCCTAAAAATCCTCTAGAACCATCAATAGTAACGAAACGAAAGAAAGATCGGTGCTTCATAGATGATCTAGAGGTGCTGTCGCGGAAGCATATGTACAGGACATCGTAGCAGATCGACGACGATGATCTTGTTCCCGTTGTGTCGTTACATGTGTGATGAGATAGCGGGGAGCGAGATGTGCTCGAGACGATTGACTGTCTTGGTGTTTGTAATCCATTCATCCATGGTGGTCCGATGAAGCTGGACTGTCGACGATGTCGGATCGACGAGGTCAACGATCGATCCCGTGGTCCTCTGTCGTATGGCGGCGGCGAGAACACTGGAAACGTCTCGTCGGGCGATGGACCACGTGGATTCAACTCGCTACTTGGTGGAGAACCGAAGGAAATACGGGTCGGTTCGAGGTAACCCTCGAGGCTCACTGTCATCACAGCGGAATTTGGTGTAGGCGCCTGCAAGAGAGACGCAGCTCGCGGTGTCAACGGGGCTGGCTCATCGTCGTCTTCGTCGATCGGTGTCTGATAACCCTGAGGAGGGGTGTGACCGCACGAGCTTACGCTGGAAGACCTTGCCAGAGGCGCTGCCCCTTCTTTTTCGCGTGCATCAAATATAGAGAATCAAATATAGAGACGTTAGCCTGCGAATAATCTCTAAGTTTACCTACGTTGAGGTTTAAGTTTAAGCTATTGTTTGTTAATTACTGCAGAGTACACGTAGGTTGGTAGAGTAGAAGAAGCCTTCGTTGAAGTTTAGATTTAGACTGTTTCTTGTTAAATATTATGATATGCACCTGCATAGATCGGTAAGGTGGTGGAATTCTACGTTGAGATTTAGATTTATGCTACTTCCTACTAAATACTGTGGGATACACGATATACGTTGGAAGGATGGAAGAACTAGACATTGTGATCTAGTTTTTAGCTACTTTTCGTTAATTTTATAGAATACATGTGGATTGGTAAGATGGAAGAACGTCAGGTTGCTGTTAGTAGGGAACAAAGAAACGCTGAGTTGAGATTTAGGTTCAGGTTACCAGGTAAAGGTACATGAAAGTATAACATTGAGGATTTAGGAACAGAAAGGTAAGGATGAGGAATAGAAAGTTTGTCTGACATTGGAAAATTATTTATCGACGACGTCGTTCCCTCCTACTAACCTGACCATTTTATACTTCAAACGTTGAAATAATTCTTACCAACTGCGTGTATCTGTGGTTCCCTGTAACTAGGTCCTTGTATTTTTCTCTGGTTAGCTTTGATTTTATCCATTTTAAACTTCAACTTCTGCAACACGTTCTTCTCAACGTTTTCTTGAATTTCGATGCGCTTCTGGTGCAGTTCTTCTAATAACTCCGCCCCTCTAGACGCTAGGATGCTCATAGCTTTCGTTTCATCTACTATGTGGAAGAAGTAATAACTCTTGAACAGTCGTTTCTGGAGTAACAGGAAGCCAAAGCATAGACCATCCCAGACCATGCCGATATCTTCTTGTGGCACCTCGCAATCCAATTTTTCCAGAACTATGTCGCTCACTGAACTTCGGAATTTTCTTAGACAAGTTATACCGAATAGCTGAATCAGTGGACACGCTAACACTTGCAGCTAAAATTCAATATTTTATTCGTTAGAGTTATGATTAATGTTAATAAGTAAGACAAAAGCTTCATTTTCTTCTTGTATTGTATATTTTACACGTCAGGTCGGTGATTTTAGTGGTAAATGTTTCAAATTACCTGTTCTATCAGCACGCAACCTACACCCTGAAGCAAAGCCTTGGAAAATATGACGACCACATTGTAACCGATTAGAAGATTCCACCATTTCAAGATGGTTTTCACTGGTCTCAAGTAAAAGTCACTTCCTTGCCAGAGGAATACGAATGCACCAATTAAATAACCCAACGAGAAGAGATTAGTCCTTTCTGTTCCAGCCAGGAACATGATCGACAAAGTGATCCACATGAGACTTATTAATACGCCTCGTTTAATTATGTCTAACCAACAGTGAATATGTGACACGTAATCCTTCACAGGATTGATGAAATTTGGTTTCTCCATATTTTCGTAGACGGAATAATTATGACCAGCTGGAAATTCTCTGTTAGTCGCTGTGCTTCTTTCTTCTATTTGGAAGACGAGACTTTGTCTGACGACCATCATTAGCAGAATAAAATCACCTGAATTAAAATAAAAAAAGATCAAAGTTTGATATTTTATATTAATTTTATATCTGAAATAAATTTCTGCTTAAGTTCTATTTCTTTGTGCTGACAAAAATGTGGATCTTAATACTTATACGTAATATTCTATTATGAGTCTTACACATTAATTTTCTAGCGTTTGGTGGAAAGTCAGGATCAGGTAAATACATCCACTCTTGCAAACCCCTCAAAGTTTTGGATTCACTCCATGGATACTCTGAAAGTTAAGAAAAATCAATTTATTCTCTATTTTTGAATTACTTCAAATATTAATATTATAAATATTTAACAACCTATACAAAACCAAGATGGTGGAGCCACAACGAAAGAATACTGAATAGGTAGTAAAATTATACCAAAGAACTTGAAGAAAGGCCAAATTCTGGATATTGCTTTTCTTCTCAAAGAGAAGAATAGTAAAAGCCAAATGCTATAAAGGACAGAATAGAAATCTAATCTGGTTCCAATGAGTGCCACTATTCCTATCAAACAGAATTCAACGCCAAACTTATAGAATCCATAATTGAAAAGGAATTTCAAGCACTGTGGTACTCCTTTGTCAGCGTCTTCTCTGGTGATAGAAGGGAACATAACTTGAGGAGTGTCCAAAGGTTTGTTATGTGCTTTTCTATAGAAACACTGTCGAATTCTGATGATTTTTCTGAGAGTAGTCACCACTAAGATTCCTATGTAACCCTTCAATAATTCTGCCAAATGTCCTGGCTCTCCTTTTTTTATTCCAAACCACTCTGCGATATTGTACATCGTGTTATTGCTGCCATACTGAGTTTGATTTTCAGATGGAAATTTCTACAAATGGCAAATGAGAAGATTTATTTGAAAAATCGTATCAATAAAAAACATGTGATGACAAAGATATTAATTTTTTAATTATTCAATTACCAAAATTGTAATCAATATCAATTATTATTTTATTATACACTGAATAAAAATAAAATTATTTTTTAGGTGAGTATGAAATACTTGGGCGATCGAATAGTTCTTTGATTGATTGCATATTTATATTTACCGTGCAATTAATATTCCAGTTATTGTGATCGATATACTGAATTTGATATAGCATTTTTACGACCATCAGAATGGCAATTATCGCGGCGATCGTGTTGGCAGTACATATTTGAACATTTCTTCGAGAATTGATCATGATAACCAGTATCAAGACGAATACAAAATTAATAGCACAGACCTGAAATTTATTATTTAGGTAAATGACAAATTGAACACCAGTCCTTAATCACTTTAATTAATTCACTTAAACTCACATCGTTGACACAGAAAATCATCACAGAAATGAAAATGATCTTTTGCATGTGAATTTCAAAGAAGAGCCAAGTATAATTATACAAATTTAAGAGTTGCTGTATTACGTTATGAAGTAACTGTAGCCGCTCCAGTTTCGACATTTCTGAAAATGAAATATATCTGTTAGATTAATTTTGATTCGAAAATTCGCAAAAAAATCAGTATACATGGTATCATACCTTTTAACTGTCTTAAGGAGTATATATGTTCTTTCTCTTCTTCAACAAGGAAAACTTCTCCCGGTGAAGATGGTGGCATGGTTAAAATCGGTGAATGGCCAAGACTCGATCGTTCGATTCGAGGACTCTCTTCAGTTCTATAATTTTTAATTATTTATTTCTCCCAATTGTTGTACTTATATTATTATACCATATACTACATATTATATTAGTTATATGCTAACCCAAATTTCTCGATATCGGTCACTTCCAAGAAATCTTTATGGAAATAATGAATCTGGAGGACAGTGATAATTACGAAGAACGTTGGCGTCAGTAATCTAACAAATAGATCCTTGGTCTCGTATATTTCTAAACCAATGTCCTTCTGCAAGTCCTCGTCAATATGGAGATAGTTCCAATATTCCGGGAAATTATGAAATTGGTAAGTGTACACGAGAATCAGCATGATTACGGAGTAACCAATGACTGTAATCCAGAATGTGTACATCATCTTCCTCCATACTGTCCATGATATCTATAATATAAAAAGAATTAAAATATCATTATATCTTTAAAAATCATTAAGAAGTACGTCAAGAAATTATATCGATAAGGTTTTACAAAAAATTTAATCAATAAAATTATATCGAACTGAGTTTAGGTACAAGAAATTTTATCAATAAAGTTTCACTGAAAAGGTTTGAGTACCTGGAAAGTGATGATTAAAACTAAGAACAGGGACATATAAATGATCCTGAAGACGGTCATACGTTCGCCGGTGATTCCAGAGATAAATAGCATGATAGCCACTACGGCGATCCAAAATTTGGTTAATAATTTTTTCAAGAGTATGCCAACATCTTTCATGAATTTGCTTTTGATTTCCGGCGCTTCGTGATTCATCGCCGCGGTAGCTGTCGAAACAGAGACATGTAACGGCGCTACCATGTCTCTCAACGCTGAAGAACGTCTTTGTCTGGTTCTTTCAGCGGTATATTGTCTCATAGTTATCCAGAACATAGATATGAACAGACACTGTAAAGTAGTAAAAAATGTTATGGATAGTAAAATATATCTTACGTTAGTTTTTAAGTGAACAGAAATTATTTTTACCTTGACGACTAAATGCCACCGGCTAAGTTGTTCAGATTTGCTGAAACCAATCTCCGACACACTTATTCCGTTTATCTTCGTTGGTAGTTCTTCTTCTGTCAGATCCATGCTATAAATGTACTGAACGAGAAGCAAAAGCATTGCATAGATAACGATAAACGGCGAGCATTTCATCATGGAAGCGCGTTTATTAGGCACCATCCAGAGAATCAAGGCCCATAATAACAGCGCAAACGTTGTCCAACTGTGGTACATTATACTCCAAGTCTAATGATTAAAAGAATCGTATGAAACGATTGAAATTTTAGAAAAAGAAATTTGATCAAATTCGTTGGTTTATTGGGTCTTACCATCATTATGATATTCGTAGCAAGATAGGATGAATTGATTATCAATTGGAAGATGGAATATACAGCCATAATGATATGTTCGATGATTCCGGATTGCTCGTCTGGAGTAGCTAAGAAGCTTTTAATTAATTAATGTGTTCTAATCTTTATACATTATTAACAGATAACGGATATTTATGCAAATTTATATTCTTATATTTATCCATTATATTTTATTATTAATGTATAATACATATAACACAATTTGAAATCATAATATATATATCTGAATCTTCTACAAATGCATAAAAACATCATGCTTTAAACAAACCTTCACTGAGACTTTGCATCTGAATGTTGTCATCCTGATGACCATCCTGGACAATGACACTTCCGGTCGAATCTTGCAGTAGCCCCGTTCTCCCGGATCCAAATCGCATCAACTATCAGTAAAAATTAACAAGACTATTCTCTATATGTTACAAAAACTCCTAAATGTTCCTACACAGCGTTCTCTCTATCTCTTATATAATTTTAATTTCTATTCTAACTTACTAAATAATCTATGTTAATAAATGTATAATATATGTTTTGTAGAGTAAAATTTTGTTTGTCAAGCGTACACATGCATGCTACGTATAAGTGAAATAAATTTACCTTCACCACAACAGCTACAATAAGAATTCATAAAATGTGCCGATTATTTGAATAAAAACAAAAAAAAAAAGGAAAACATAAAAAATTGTGCGCAAGTGTGTGAAGTCAAATTGACCAGATAAATAAGAGTGATCGTGATGATATAAGTAAACAAAAGTAATTGCTATGATAATCAAACGTGCAAATTTAATTATTATACGTACGGGTGTGCGCTCGTCGACAGGCGGGGACGACGAATTAATGATCGGCTTCTAAAACAATGGCAAACTAAACATAGCGGCATCCAAACGGAAAAGGAATTTGCTCAGCGTTAAAGAACAACCGCAAATCTGGAAGGCGACAGCAAATAAAAACACGGCAGTCGTTTGAAGGGAGACGGACGGTCGATTCAACAAAAATACGTTAATTCTCATCACCTTCGTCAACCAAAGAGAGAAAAAACGAAAAAGAAGTGAAAAAATTATTAATTTCATTCCATGAATATTACGTTTTATAATGATACGAACATTCTCTTTTGTCATAATAAGTTAGTGATAGAACAAAATAATACTTACACTGGCAAGTACATATATATGTACATGTGCGACTGGCATATAGGTATGTAAATAAAATGTGAGTAAAATATGAAATAAAATCGATGATGAACTGTACAGTCGAATTTGATTAAAAAATCTAAAAACAGGCAAGAATCGAAGCGAAAAAGAACATTCGACTCATGCAGGATGAGACCCTTACACGAGCCTTTCGTCGCGCTGATTGCCATCTCTGAGATGGAGTTCTTCTCCTGATGGAAACGTGTCTGGACAATGGAGTGTCCAGATTCTCCAGCTTTCCGCTCAAACGTTTCACTTTCTTTGCCTGGAACGCCTCGTTAGTAAAAGCAACGTTCTTCAAAGAAAGACATGTGTGTTACAGAGAGAGAGACACACTTGTGAGTATCAAGAATTAGTGGAGATAGAGTCGTAGAAGCTTAGATCGTGTTATTTCGCCGACATCGAGGTTAATCGTTCTCCTTAACCGCATGAAAATTAATTGAGTCAGTAACAGGCACATTGCACGCATCGTCCATCATTAACATGATTCATGCTTAAGTGAAGCTTCGCTTAATTTCTTAATTATATTTTATGTCCATCACTTTCGGATAGCCAAGTATCCAAGACATGGTATTCAACAATATTACCAGTTGGATCTTCTAGTTGATTTCCTTGACCCAGTTAATTACAATTTCAATCGATAAAACGCTACTTTCGTTTAATCACTTGATAATCTCCGCGTTTAATCTTTCATTATCTTCCGCTAAATTTCACATCTGGTTTAATGGTACAGTAAAATCTTGATTATCCAAATTAATCAGTCTCTATATAGTTTCTATTTTTCTTTTCTAATCTCTCTCGCAAGGGACTACTAAACTTTTGATTAGTCGGTGTTCCGATAATCGATCGTTTCGTTGGCCCCATACTGTATACTATCTTTTCTCAATTAAAATTACTATCTATTATTAATAATCGATAAAGAAAATTTTCCGACGTCCCAAAATATATTCAATCGTGAAGCTGTTAAATATTGACTTTTTGAATTACTAAAAATCGAATTAATAAGACATGCCCATAGTATCTCAAATCGCCTACCAGACAATTATCCATGTAGTTGGATTAATCAGCGTTCTGATAATCGAGATTCCACTATATTTCTAATATTCCAGATATCTCTTTCGTGTTTATTACTAACTGTACGTGTTCTTCATTAGTGAAATAGGGATGCACTAACAAATAAACTCACCGGCTTTTTGCTCAGGAACTGTGACTGCAACGCCAGAACGTAATAAAGCCAAAAGAGCCTTAAGAAGTAGCCATAAATTAACCAATTGGCATCGGTTGTGTACTCTACGTCTCTCGGGTCAGTGCAATTCGTTTGGTAAACTGGAGACAATGCGAAATAACGTTGCCAGGTGCTATTTACGGGTATTAGCTCCTGAGGCACTTGATTCTGGTAGCTGAGCAAAGCCAGGATGTGAAGAATCACAACGACCATCACAATCCTGCATAATATAGCAAAGCCCTTTCGGAGCTCTTTGTTACATGCCCACCAAGTTGCGGCTCCTAGGAAGACGAGAAAATAGAAACCACCTTCAACTGATGGTTTCAGGGCTGCTGTGATGCACAATGACGCTAGAACTACGTAGGTCCCAATTCGTCCTAGGAAGTTGATGATCTAAACATGGAAAGTGACATTAGCTTGAGGTTCCGTTTTAATAACTTAGCGATGGAATTATCAAGCCAAGTGTAAAATTAGTATCAAAGGCGTGAAAATGAAAAGTGCTGGTCAAAAGTTTGGAATTACTACATGTTCTATGGATACCTTAGAATATTAAGAAAAGGTAGTTTAGGATTGTGCTAACTTAGAAAATTCTTTGGTAACAAAATTGTACTTCTAATCTCGAATTAATAATAGAATTAGCAAGTGATTGAAAAAGTGATTCCAAAATTTTGTTGGTACTCTATATGAAATGGTATATAAAGCAGAAGTCACAAGAAATTTGAAAATGTACATACTTATATCCATAAAATTACCGTGGAAAATTTTTTAATGAAAGATTACGAATTAGCTGATCTGATATTAATTGATTACCTTGTACATTGATAATTCATGAAATATTGACGAACTGTATGTTATAAAATCGAATGAAGTTGATTTATTTGAGAAATATGTTTGTTTCATCAAACAGTACCTTGGCGGTGCTGTCAGCGCTTTTCTTCGCAGCTTCAGCGTTTCGATGTAACGATGCATTATCTTCCTCGTCGGTAACGTTCCTTCGTGATAGAAACCGACATATGAGATACACCATTATACTAGTGGGTAAGACGATTAACTCTGGCGTCAACCAGAAGAAGATTTCCCAGGCAGAAGCGCTATCTAGTCTTACAAAACCTATGTGCCTGAAGATCATTTCCATCGATTCGCCTAGAAATAGTTTAACAAAAGATTTTCTCAATCCAAACTATAATCAAGTTCGAATAGATATAGTTCAAATTTCTCTTTATCGGACATAGTTACGTACAATTGTGAAGGAAGTGACCATAGGCAGGTAGAGCTAATAGAACTATGTGAAAAGTGAGTTGGCTGACTGCTGTGAGAAAAGACAGGCCGATGCAAGTTTTTAAATAGTGCCCTGTGTGGCCAGCCATTGTTTTCGCGTCTGGTACCGGCACATGGGGCGAGTATAGCATCAGAGCCAAGTAAACCAGAGACAATCCTACAGGTCGCCATATTATACCTGTTTAATTCAAGAATTGCAAATTTTAATAATATTATTCTATTTTAATATTTTATTTATTATCAGTTTAATAATATACATAGTACGAATATTTATGTATTTATGAGATGTTAAAAAATGCGAAAATACAATATTCTCGGTGGCGAGCATGTGACTATATTCCCGACTTAATATTAATATACCGTGGAATGAAATATTCATAGACTGTAATAGATATTCAAAGAATGTATAGCATTAACTATGCAACAAGAATAGTATAACATTCATAGTAAACACTAATTTCAATTAAATTTAAAAGTACCTATTTCTATATTACAATCTCGCAACTGTACATAATATGCAAAAATATATTAAAATGTTTAAAGTAAAGTTCTTGCCATGACATTCAGTACCTAGATGCCGAATTTTGAAATTATATTTAGAAAGGTATGAACAACCGTGACATACTTATAAATTACAATGTAAATGACATTGTACGACACATTCATTCCGCGACATTTTCCGACTGATATTCGTCACGCGTAGAAATGCAGTTCATTTCGTTGGTACGAGAAGAAATGAAATGGGGTAAAAGAAAGGTCAATTTCAACCTGGGGACTTCAAAGATGAAATTCTACCACGAATGACATTTTACACCCTCTGTATCATACGATGAATTCTACTAATTTGCATGCACGAATAAGATAGCCATCGCTCTAAACGATATTTCAAAACTTATTATGCATGGATCATGGTTCGTAAAAGAGGACAAACATATGTACGGGTAATTAAATCGGATTGGATTGGTACTGTCGGAACGTTAATTACATTCGCTTCGTTAGGAAGCGTGAAAAGCAATTAATTTCTTCGTGAGCGTCTTGAAAGAAGCAGCTTGTGATTCTCGAAAACCTGGTCGGTTTATTTGAAGAAAATTTCTCGGCGAGATAATCCTCGAAACTCATTCCAATTTGCTCCAATTCAACGTACCGACTTTATGAAAGCACTTTCTATTCGTAAAGTACATTCTGCTTACTATTTTCTCTTCGTCGTGTGCACAAACGAAAAGTTTGACCAGCTGCCAAGTAAACTCCAGTATACGCTATTCTCTCTATTTCTAAATTCTTGTACTATAATTTCTAAGGATTTGCATTTTCGATTCGTTCATTCGAAAATACCGCGTCCCTTTTAAGGATCGAAAAGATCGAAATAAGAGATAAGAAATTAATTGCGAACGATTACGAAGAATCGTCAGAATTATGCAACGTTCCTATTTTCCCATGCAAGAATATCATAACATGCATGTGTCTTTTTCTTTCTTTTTTTTTGTTTTTCAACAGAACATCGTTAATAATAGAAACCACGAACAACTAATTATTCTAACCAACTTGTGAAGATGATAATTCTAGCGATAACAACGTTACACTCAGCGTCGTAATTTCTCAGTTGTTTTTTTGCCGCTTGATTCAGGCCAGAAGATCAAAGTAGCCTCTCGAAATTATATTTACGATAAAAAGATTTCACTCAAGTGAATTAGAATTGCCTTTCATCTATGAAGCTTTCTGCTATGACGAAAGTTTATTTGCGACTCCTTTTTCCTCGATTGGAGAAAATTGATAATACGGTTCACGTGGTTATTGAACGAAATTGTCCTTCTAATTATAACTCGAGACTAAAAACGTGTTCCGACCATGTCACTCTGGCATTCTAAGGAGCTTTCTCAAATGATACGGTATATAAGTGCCGGTTGTATTTCCGTCCATCGTCGAAAACACTCGTTTTTCATTTTATCGGACGTGAGAACGACAAGTTACGTCATTCGTATTCTTATAGCGTTCATTTCAACGTTCTCAGTCGGCGTAATTTGTTGTTGTCTCGAAATTATTGACAATCATAAAGAATCAATTGGCGTTATGTGAGGGATATTTTTATTTATTTAGAAAGAATTAGAATTCATCAACGTTATATACAGCATACTGTTACGTACCATGGAACGATCTAGCATATGTGGCAATGTGGCATGTTGATAACATTCTGATAATTAATGATGCTATTAAGCTGGTCACAGTAATAGAACGGTCAACATGCGAACTCTTCCATACGATATATCCGTCAGTAAATTTATATTACATTTTTTAATAAAGTATATTAAGCTTCTAATAAATGATTGAAAGAATAATTAATTCTGCAACATTAATTGAAATAATAAATTTTATTTTGTATCGATTTTAATAATAGATGTGTCATCGATCACAGATTAAAGCAAATTACGAAAAAGGAGAGAAAGGATTATGAATTTCTTAGATTCTCATTCGCTTATTCATCTATTTCTGGATTGAAATTTATATCGTGTTTCCAGTTTCTCACGATCCATTCGCCCAGGATCGGATACAACCTAAGGTCACTAGTCGATTAGAAATCACAGCTATTTTAACTCGATGATGTCACTGAGACGTTCTCCTTCATATAATTAGTTAAATAAAAATTCACGGATTTTTCAAATTTTGGGCACACTCCACAACTTGTTCTTTTATGTAGAGTCGACGTACTTTCTTTTTACATTTCTAGTTTTTGATACAAAAGAAGAAGAATCATTCGATCTTTTACATACGATAAATTAATTCTCTAACATGTCTGTAAAAATTCTAACAATATTTTCCTATCGTAATATTGCGTTAAATCTTCGGAAACGTTATGAATGAAAGTAGAACACTTTATATCAGTTTATATCAATTTTTCTATCAACACGTACTGTAACTAAAATAATTAGATTATCATATCATAAATGAACAATTCAAAGTGCAATAAAATATTGCATTTAGAAGTACAAATCAATTTCCAAACATTCAAGAGAATATCAATATTTAATATTTTATTTACTCGAAATGATTCCTTATTTTTTCAATATTTAATAGTTCATATACTCCATTCATAAAACTTTTATTTTGTTAATTTCCAGTATTTTAAAGGTCCGATACAAATATTGCAATCATTCCGCAATTTTTTTTTTAGAAATTACATGTTTCCCTTAAATTTCCTCGAATTATTTTCAATAGTGTGATCATAAAATATTTGAAATTAATAAAAGAACGGTGTAATGTCGACACTCACATCCTGTCAAGACAAGCGGCAGCACAACCCTGAGGAGGGCCACGTTCAGCCAATACTTGGACATGCCTTGATTTGCTCGGATGGCCTTTCACCCTGAAACACACAAAGAGAAGAAGGTTACTCGTAAAATTATCCACCGTGTACGTTGTCAACATCTCGAGATTTCAGAACGGCAATGTCAGCTCGACTAGAATCGATACGACACTGCCGCAGTCGGATACCTTTAACCTCGTTTTACCATGAGACGCGATTCTACCGTTCTTACGCTCAGCCTTCGGTTTTACAACCGAGTTGACCCCTTCAGAATTTACAGTCTGTAGAATTTTATTACTTACCGTTACATTGTATTCTTTCGCGTAGATTTTTCGTAAAACCGTACAGTACATTTCTTCTGACATTTCTTGACATGATTTCTCAATTAATGAACTACTGACAGAACGAGGTCAATTTGGTTTGATCGAAAGGACACTTTCTATTTGTGCGCTATGCGCTTTATTAAATTACAGTTATACGTGGGTTAATTTTTATCACAGGCCAGTTGCCACTGAGAATTTCAATTTTCATTGCATCAATCACAATCTAAAGAATTCTCGAAACTTGAACGTTTGAGTATGTTCAATTGCAGAGAGCATTAATAAATAAATATTTATTTATAATAAATAAAATACTAGTATGATAGTAGAACATAAAGTTATACATATGTAAGTAAGTGTAGTATAAATAAGTACCAAGTGTAGTCGGCACGTCATAAATTTCAAAGAAATATTTTTGTTTAATCTATCTTTATATCATGGTGATTATTTTCATGAAAAATTGCTAACATGCCAAGCATTAATAATACCCGAACCATGTAACCAATGTATCTAGTGTGTAACGTGTACGCTATATACCATCTGCACCCATTTCCTGCTTCCGTCTAAGATTTCACAATGGTGACACACTTGGTTTCTCGTTCAAAAAAGCTAGCCACTCATTACACGTTTTTGGACGATCACCAGAATTATATATATCTAGTGGAATCTTACGATTTATGATCGCGATTTAACGTCTCATTTGTCATTCTGAATAAATGAAACGTTGAAAAAAAAGAGAAAATAATGGAATATTTCTTTAAAAAATCCTTTCAACTTTCATGCACCTACATCGTTAAGCTTTCTTTCGACCGTGTTTGCAGAAATAGTTGCATGTTTATTCAAGATCGATGAAAACGGGAACAAAGTTAAGGAGGAAATTACCAACTTAAAATTATCTGGTAGAATAGTTCTGAGAATTAAAAGACCTTTCAGCTTGTTCGTTTTTCGGTAAAAAACAGGCACGCCCAACTTAATTATCAAGCAATTATACGGGGTAGGACTGTGCTCGTCCCATAAAAGGCGCGTCTACACATTTTCGGAATCAGCCTCGCTATCGTCCGACCAGTGATAACAAAATTAGTAGTATTTAGTAATAAATGTAAAGATGGGGACATTTTTCTGAGAAAAAGGGCTACATATCTACGATAAACGTATACACAATGGTATACGATAGTTCACAGTCAGATAGATTTCTTATTTTGTATTTCAAAAGCGACATATTTAAAAGAGTTTTTAGTAATATTGAGTGTAAGAGTATAGAAAAGAAAGAAAAGAGGACTATAAATAAACACTGCTACATAGTTATATTATATAATATTGGTAAAAATTCTCTTTAACATATCGCCTTTAATTGCTTTTAGAATATGAAGCGAGAAATTTATCTAAGCAATAATTGTTTAGCGTCATAAGGGATACTGAACGTATCTCTTTGTCAAATAGTCAAATTTTCACGAAATATTTACTTTTCTTGTAAATACGAAAAGAACAATGCTCCCTAAGAACCATTATAATTACCAATCAAAACGTAACTAAGAAACTAGAACTGAAACTTCCGTAGTAGTTTTCTCAATTCTTCCAGAAATTGCCTCAGGTATTCCCCTGTCAAGCCATTAACATAATCCTTTCAATGATCGAAAAAGGCAGGTTTCTTGAAAGACTCATCAATGAAAAAGTAACACATAGAGTTCTTCTTGAAAATTTAGCGATCTTAAGCTTTCCGTCGATACTGCTGATACCAGTCATCTTGATTATTCATTTGCATTTATCTCAGACTATAGGTAGCCTCTCGATACCTTGAAGTGCTCCAATAGATGGATGCATGGGCAAGGTTTTATCGTTTGGCCTAGATAGAGGGCCCACGCGATTGTAGAAAGATAGGACGAAATGGAAGTATAGCGTTTTAGAATCTACGGCCGTAACTCTATACGAAAATTTGTCATCGACATGCTATACCATTGATCGTGTTTACGATCGAAATGAAATTATTATGTAACCGCAGCAACCTATATCTATTCGCAAAATAAATGCCGAAACAATAGATGTTATATCATTTCCGTGCAACTAATTTTAAAATAAAATTGAGAAATAGAAGGTTCAGAGTTTCCTGTTTACGTTCAGACAAATTCGAATTCCTCCGCGGTGAATTACTTTGCTTCGTGCATGGTTGTTCTTGACAAGTTAAAAATGTAGCTAAATTGTACAATTTGTGTAACGGTATATATATGTTTGTTTTTATAGAGAATTATCGCGAGATATCAAGAGAAGGCGAAGCAATATACCCAGTTTTATAAATGGGGTTTCAGCAGGGTAATCAGTCGACGATACGACTATGCGAATGTTTGAAGAGATATATTCTACAAATATTATTGACGAAACAAGAAAAGATAATTCATATATTCCGCAGTTTATGAAGCTTTAATCTGCTAGCTTGGGATTTTTATGTTAGGCGCAAGATATTGAAAAACGTATGATTTTGTTGCATCAATTTTTTAAACTTTCTCTTTTTTCGATAAGTATTTTTGTCTCTGTAAATGTATCATTGCATATCATTCTAAAACTGACAATTTTCTCTTATGCATATAATTTTGATCCTTTTAACATTTACTTAATATTTATTCTAACAATAAAATATAAATCATTAAAATCGGATACTCCATATGCATTACAGATTGAACAGAGAACAGGGAAATTACAGATAGAATTCAAACGAAACTTTGTTAAAAATACGATCTTTCTTTATCAAGTTAGACAGTCATGAGCATGACTCAATATTACGAGGCAAACTGCTAGTAATTCTATCTGAATGAAGAACTAATCTGCCTCTGTCATGATTCAACAATGTAAGAGAAGAAAATAAATATCACTTAAAACGTACATGAAATTCGAGGGACCTGTTGTCTGAGAGTTCAAGTGAACGATCACCTGTCGCCACGCGTTAAGTACATTTATGTTACTTAAGCGACTCGGCACGTGAAACTGTATTTTAATCACTCGCGTGTCGTTTTGTCCTTACTAAACCGGTTCGAGAAATGTTACACAAATTAAATGATAGCTGTACTTGTTATATAAAATATGGAAAGTAGAGCGTCCATTGGAATATTTAATGGGTGGAATAATCTATTTAAGTCGCACTCTTTAAAATCAGATTCATCAAAATAGGAAGTTTCATAAAAATATTAAAACATATTAATTCAATTGTACAAAAGAGCTGTGTTTCCTTGTTCGTAATCATCAAACACGTTACGATCCGGTTCAAAATAATCTCTAGATCCTATAGTTACATGTTTGCTTTCAAATTTTTCTGACAGCAATCACATCGATCGCGAATGACTATCACACTGATTGTTAGTTGGCAAATAGATAATACGGTGATACGATATTAGCAAGAGTTCTGTGTCAAATTCATAGACTGCACTAAAATTGTGCAATTTAAATTTTAATACAAAATTAATTTAATTTTGTTAAAGTATTTGTACCGTACTAAAATTATTTCATTTATATTACCGAAGTAGCTGTTTCAATTTTGTTAAAATAAAATGCTGACTGATATAAAGGTGTCAGTTGTAAGGAAGTTACTGCAATCGTAGAATTAGTATTCGTCAGTACACTACGAATCAATATCGATGACAAAAGCATCGTGGTATCTCGATAAATTTAGCTCTCAGTATTCTAAGAGTGAGACCTACTCAGCTCTTATGGAAAACGCACAACATTCTGTTACATTGGACAGGCTGAATCGTTTCTGAATGAACACACGTGTCAACTGTTGTTCTCTTTCCATAGAAACATTCATTAACTTCTAAACACGGTAAGGAAACGAAAAAAGGAAAACTATCGCCCCTATTTCATTAAATGCTACTCATCTAATTAATGCAAAATACGTATTAACGAGTATTAAAAATTTCTCATGAAACATCAAGAATACATTAAAAAATGTAATAAACGACCACACAACGCGTACGGAGTCTTCTTAGAATAATTACTTGTCTGTCGTTTAAAAGAAACTCGGGTTTTGATTCGCAACCGTTAAACTTTATTACGCTCCTTGGACACCCTTTTACAAAGAAACGCGTGCACATTGCGTGCAGCGGCTTTTGCGTAGATGCGTGCCACACGCGATATGAAAGGTCTTGATTAAGGGAGTGCACGATGCTCGGTACGCTTTCAGAATACATATAATACGCGTTGAATTTCTTGATAATTTGATAAGCAACGACATCGTTTAAACAATGCCTAAACGTTTTATCTAAATTTGCGTTATTTTTTTTTTTTTTTTTTTTATTAATTCTATTTCATTTTAAATTAACAAAGATTTTTTACTTCTTCTGTTACACTGTCGTTATTTTCCTATCATTGTTATATTAGAAAATTCTCTAGACAAATTTCGGAGGAATAAAGTTAATTTCTTTTTAGCTTTAATTTAACGGAGGACGTAATTTTTTTTATATTAATCTTATGAAGAAAAATATCTTCTTAATTTCTTCTTTTATATTAATCTTATGAAGAAAAATATCTTCTTAACAAATAGAAGATTCGATTTTAATAGAACAACTTCTTAAAGAAGAGGAAAACTTTTTAATCCGAATATTCACAGTTTGGAAATGAAGGATTCAATTTCGGTAAGTAGCGTTTCACAGGAAAATGCAAGTTATTCTGTTTTGCAAATTACTTTCCAATCCCTATATAACGTTAAACCGCATGAAAAACACATGGTTGACACTGTAATTGTCTGTAATTTCGAGTTGATGACAGTACGCATTATCGGTTACATCGACAAGGACGAATGTAAATTCGCCAGGAAGACAGGAAGGAACAAATAGATCGTGTACGGTATGATTCATCCTTATCGTGAATTGAAACAGTCGTCAGTACGAATAATTATTATCAATCGATCGAAATATTTACTCTCGCTGCCATGTTTTCCTATTCCAAGTTTGGAACCATGCTCTGGAATAAACAGATCGATGCACGTGTTTCGTAAACGCTTGTTACGATCTTCCAGCGTTCCCGTATCTCTAACAAATCACAAACCAGTGAAACATCGACTGCTTTAGGAACGATTCATGTTTCAACCGCGTGGAACGATCAGGTTCCTCGTGTCTCGCGTTACACGCAACGTACCTTCTACTTACTTTTTGGAATTTTTATTAAACTCAATAAGAAACAGAAAACTTCTGGATACGACGGAATTGTGACGTAATAAACACTTTTGGTCTCGAAGAAATGTAAGGAATGTTAGGTTTCAAGATTTGTTTGTTTGAATAAAGAAAGAATGGTCAGATTATTTGAAAGAATCTTTGTCGGAGCTAAACATAATATGGATTTTATCCATTCTTTAACAATTTATTACATCTACTTTCGACTCATGTACAGTGACTCTAAAAAGTATTTGCAAAATTTTGAAACGTTCTTTTATCATTTCATTTTCATAGTATCAAATTTCTGTAGTTATATGAAAACACTAAATGATACGAACTTTAAATTCAATGTAACTGGAGCTGATTAACTACCATACTATGTGGACGATATAAATAAATACAATAATATACAAATATCGTCTGTAGCCACTGTAAACACCTCTACGTATTCTCGTATCTACAAATTACAAAATATTTGCTATTTCCTATTAAAATGATTACCAGTTTATCATATTCGAAAATTTACACGGACAATTTTCCAATAAGAACCTGAAAACACGTAATATTCCAATTTTCTTCCGGACACAATGCACAGTTCATAAGTATCAGTCCCCTTTCTTAACTCTCGCGTAACTTCGACCACGTTTCAAATCCACTAAACTCTAATCAATTTACTTCTCAAAGCATTCCGTGTTCCCTGTCACCGTCCACGCACCTATAGCCATGCTTTCTTCCCTTTAATATATTTTCAGCGGGTTGAACATACCATGCAGCCATGACTTTACTCCCGGTATACGTGTATATCAACACATACATCCAACAACATGCACACTGAAACGCAGTCAGCTGACTGCATTCGGTGAATAGCAAGGCACAAGAAAGGAACCGTGGAGAAACAGGCTCACCTTGAATGAAACCACTCTGCCGGTATTTCAAAGCATCCCTCTGCACGATTTCTCTCCCAGCTGTCTTCCCGTCGATCGAACTTCCAGGAGAACAACATACATACGCCTTCCGGCTTCAGCACGCGCGAAATCACACGCTGTCACACGTTTTCTGTCAACTTTCTCTCATTGACAATGATATCAGTAACATGCACTTGATTCTATACACGTCGGTATATATATATGTATATATAATGTTTTTATTTTCGCCAAAACGGTGTGGATTTAGGTTGAACGCCCATGAGGCGTTTCGAAGAAGTAGTTGTGACGCATTCGTTGGTGTCGGAGTCACTGATACGTATCCGGTGACGAACGGCGATCAACGCCGGCTCGACACTCACTGAGCCACCTTTCTACGCCCGTTTCTGGCGTCGACCATCCGCGCTTGCGTACCTCCTTTGCGTCATTTCCCTCGCAGTAGCGTAGTTTGAACAATTTCGAATATTTGGGGTATCTTCGAGCAATTGTTGCGTCGTGAACACGTTTGCGAACTTTTCTTTTTTTTCTATGGAGTAAGCAAGTTTTTTAATGTTTAAATACTGTACTTTATCTTTTACTTGAATTAATTCAGAAAACAAGATATTGATCGTTCGATAATTGTTATAGATATTACTTGTTCTTTATCTCAGCTTGTGTTACGTTTAGATCGAAATTAATTTCTACCGAAATTTTTAATCGCCGGGTTCAAAGATTGGTTTGCGGATTTTACGTTAGCAATCGCCGAAGGAATTTTGGTTTAAGAATTTGTGCGCGTCTCGCGCGGTATAAGATTATTTTAAGATATATTATCTATTATTATTAGACCGTGGACGTTTGTGTTAAAATACGAAAAATATCTGAGATAAACTATTTATTATAATATGCAACGGATAAAACAAATTTTTATTCAAACCCTGTTTCTTTACTTATAATATGTATAAAAATATGGAATTGCATAAACATCAGCAATTTGATTATTATGTATTACGGAAATGTAGGTTTCTTCGCAAATATTAATCCAACTGAATTAATTAATATTTTACATAGCTCGTAGACATATGAATACTTTTGTTCGTAAACAAATTCTATTTTACTCCATCCTTGATCCTCTTCTAATCCAGCTATAATTTAGACAAGAAAGACTATAAAACATCTATGTCACTTCTTCTAAATATGTAATTCAGCTAAAGATCGCTGAAGTTATCAGAGATATAGAACTGCAATAGAGCTTTTAGGCAAGAAGCATAGATTTTGCAACAAGAATACAGAGAGTGAAATACCAATTTTGATCTATAATTACTTTGACTTCTGTGATTGTCTTCTGATGTTAACAGAAACGCAGAAGGACGATGGAGGTATTGGACAAGAAAGCGAGATTGTAAGACAAATATAACGATGGTAGAACGTTAACTCCAATTCGTATCTTAATTTTGATCTTATTATTTTGCTTAGATATTAGTAGGAAGTTAGGACCATGGTGCAGGTGTTAGGTAAGGATAGAAAATTGTGGAAGATGAATGGAGCTAACAATAGACTTACTTTAGACCATAGTTCAGCTGCGTTCCTATTATTCTCGGAGAAGCCCCAGTGGTAATAGGATCACAGACTGACAAAGGTATAGGATAAGGAAAATGAGTCACTCAAGTTAGTTAGAAACTTGCACATTTTTTAATTGCAAATGTAATCGATTAGTGTCATCGATTGACGGGTAGATGGCAATAGCAGTTCGTTGTCTGTGCCGAGTTGAGTGAATCAGTTGAATTGAAATTGAATGGAAAACCATCACGATAATGATACGCATCATTATCATCGTTATAATCATCACGCAGTACAAGATGAAATAATATGTTTAGTCTGATCTTATTTTTGGAATACATTATAAGCAAACGATTGATAGAAATTTGGGAAACAAATGTAATTTTAAAATTTGCAACCCTAAGATCCTTGCAGTCTGATTTAATTTTATACGTTTATTTCAAATTAATGTTTTTGTTTTCTCATTTTCTTCTTCTTTTGATGATCATAAAATTATGATATGGAGTTTTTATCGTCGTTTGCCATTTCTGATGGCGTGATTCTTTGAATTATGGCTGTGATTAAAAATTTTCAAAGTTTGTATAATATATATTATAGAGTTAATCAACATCTAATTTCTTCATGACCCAGTGGAAAAAGGCGAGAATAGAAAAGCTGAAACTCAGTGGCACACACGTCGCTTTTATCCACGCCCAAATACTGAAAATTAAAGAAAGAATAAATTAAGATTTATTGTTCACATTCGATATATATGTTTAATAAAATTGTACTTACTTGAAATTATATTTATATACTTAATAGTGCATATAGGGTTACGTATGTTTTACGAGGTAAGAAACCAATCATTTTTATCTCAGGAAAGAAAATAAATAACACTGGCTTAAAAATATAATAAAGTATGTAATTAAAAGTTTGTTGGGAAACTAATATCGAGGAACATAAAGTAGCTTATCTATAACACTTCATACTTTTTTTTAGCTTACATGCCCTTTAGATGTTTGTATTTTCTACTATACTCTCGTTCACGCATTGTAATATTTCAACATTCATATATAAGAACAATTTATACAATTCTAAAAAAAATGATACAAAATTTATAGTAAATAATAAACATTATCTACTGCAAGATTTTACTTTGTTAATTAGTTAATTACTACTAAAATCCAGTTAATTCAATAGAAAAGTTATGCCTACTTTAGAAATAACTAGTACTGAATATTTTATAACAATTTATCGATTTACTTGTAAACGTTATCATCCACCGTAAATGGATACGAGGTAGGAATAGACCCACATCCGAAGATAACCACATGTTTAATCGGTACATCATCAGCGTCGGTTTTCGTCTGTTCGATTTTAAAGACTACATCTTCCCCTTCGATTACCTATCGACGTAAAAATATAAATCACAATTTTGCTCTTTTAATAAATATACATATCTTTCCTTACTATTGTTGTAGATATTTATGGGTTTATGGGAAATTTAAAAGTGATAAAGAACATTTAGTGGATTAAATGAATGCTCAGGTTCTATTTCCTGAGTTGTCTTCATAAAAATATAAATTTGCATAAACATTTGCAGCTTATTGCGTTACCTTTCCAAATACAGTGTGTTTTCCATCTAGCCACGGTGTGGGAACAGTTGTAATAAAGAATTGACAACCATTCGTATTCTTTCCAGCATTTGCCATACTGACATACATGGGCCCATTATGGCCAAGGACAAAATTCTCATCGTCGAAGTATTTTCCATAGACGCTGATCGATCCAGTGCCATCGTCATTCTCTATATCTCCACCTAAAAGATGACCAAGTTATCAAATTGTGAACTAAATTTACCCAGTTGTAAACCAAATATAATTCTTTGACCTCAATTCCGGTTACCTTGTATCATAAACTTCTTAATTACTCGATGAAACCTACTACCCTTGTACGTTTTCCCTCCTACCCCATCAGTGGCTAAAGTGATGAAATTCTTTGTGGTCTTAGGCACGACATCACCGAATAGTCCTATAACGATTCTTCCTGCTGGATGATCGTCTATCATGATGTCCAAGTACACTTGATCAGTGACGGTGAGATTCTCAGTATCCTGACATAAAATTTTGAAAATTAGTGTAGAGAAATGAAAATCGATGATTTGATTCGAAATCCAGAAGTCTCGATTCTAAAAATTTCTATCTTAACTTATGGGCCGATTTGAATGCTAATTTTTATGTGAAAGTTCTAAGAATACACGAAATTACAGGAAAAATAAAAATTACTATAAGAATACATTTCATTAATATAAATATAATTAATATTATTAGTTAAAATATGAATATTTCCTTTTATGATACGAACTTAGATATACTTTCATTGTGAAAATAATATAAAATATAGAAACTTCAAATCGCCGTTAAATCAACTGTATCATCTGCCAAATGGAAAGTTTATTCGCGTAAAATGAATCGAATTGTAAATGATAGTAGTTAGCGAATCAAATGATTTTTTACAAAAGGGAAAAGGATAGGATAAGTAGTGGCACAATGGTATCGTGAATAGTTCTGGCACATTATGCTGATAAATTCTCAATTTCCACGACTTTCACGCGTGTAAACTTGCGTTTTACAAACCGCATCGTTCTCGCTGAGAATCGTCGAGAATCCGACGTACAATGGTATTAAGTGGATGAAAGAAACCTTATACAGCCTATATGACTATAAAACGCTAGCGATCTATACTTCGATCTTCTTTTTATCCTCTTTTCGTAATCTAACTTCTCTGTAAAAATACATCTTTCGAATTTCATCAGACAATTATCACCACGTAAAGTTTATTCCATATCGAAATTTACACACATTTTATCACAGACATATTTCTTTCAAATTTTATTAGAATTTTATTTCACAAAAATTCCTTGTTGTTTCTCTGTATTTTTTCTTCGCGATCAAGAGCACAACGCCAAACTCTCGCGACGATGTCTTTAACGTCGTTCAGATAACGGTATGCAGAAAAACACAGTTGAATCCGCAATATTTCCGACGTTTTACACGAAATGGTACCTCTAAAGTTGCGGCCAATGCAACCAGACAGGCTATCGCCAGCAAGATCTTCATGGTTGTACGATTCCATCCAGAATGCTTCGGATTCTCTGATAGTTTCTGCTTCATCGTTCAACTCGGACGCTCGCTTAAGTGCGAGCAGAAGCACCACGCGGAGACTAAAGAAACAGCTGGGGACGCTTGCGCGGAATGTTCATGTTGAAACTACGCAAATTTTGTCTGAAATACTAATGAATCTAATACTCTAACTAATACTCTGAAGGAACTAAGCATCGTCAACATTGTTAATTAGATGCGTTAAAAGTTCTAACAGTTTCTCTTTATTTTATTAAGACCTGCATGTTTTTAATAAATACAAAAATAAGAAATCGGAGTCTCTGCTTATCTCTTCTATCATTTAGTGGTTCTAACGTCAATTTTCATTTACCCACTAAATTCCGTCTGCCTATAAATTAAAAGAAAATTTGTCTTATCTCTGAGTGCCTCGAGCATTCCATTATTTCTAACTATGTAAAAGTACATCAAGTATATCAGCTTAAAGTATATCAAGTAGTTATATCAAATAATAAATTCAATTTCTTTCACCAAGAAATACATCCCTTAACAAACTCAATTTTGATCGAAACAAGTTTAAAAATAACTTTCTCTTTACTAGAAACAATCTTATCTTTCCTCTGAATCCCTCAAACCTTTCACAATCCCACAGCTACTGATATCTATAAAATACCAATCAATCGATAATTGTATCAAACAGTAACGGTAATAATGTCCGATAAGACAAAATTTATTCAAAAGAAGGACATTGAAAAACCTCGAAATAAATTTCGAAATTTGTCAACCACCGTGCGAAACAAACTTTTCGCGGGGTCAAAGATCCCCGAACCTGGCGATTGAAGCGCTTCGAGGTACGCTCGTTAAGTCCCGTTATTCCCGATCGCCGACCGGCTCGAATATTATAAAAGCAGGGACCATTGTCGATCCAAGAATAGTTGTGCACGATGAAGAGGACCGGTGAATGCCACGGTGCGCGTTTCATCGCGTTTGCGTCTCTTCTCTTCGTTGCTCTCGTCGCTGAAGCGGCGGTGCTCGATCGTCAAAGGCGAGAATTTGTTATTCCAGACTGGATCGAGATCGTAGACGAACCTGTCGCAGAAAATTCGAAAACGATTCAAAGGGCGGTTCGAGTGAGGGACGCGAAGGTAACATACGATGGCGCACAGGTTTGGAGGATTCATGCATCCGAGGCGCAGAAGGACTTGGTATCGAACGTGACCATGGACTGTCAGGAGGCTGGATGTTCGTAAATTAGAAGAATTTATGTTATCGATACACACGACAGAAATTATTTATTTCTATGGATTTCGATAATAGGACACTTTACATTCAAAATCATAGAGATTTTAAATTGTAGGTTTGATATAAGAATCGAAATTTTTTAAGTTGGGAATGAAAGGAATTTTTTAAGGATTCATTCATTTTTAGAATTTCTTCTGTTTCTACAATTAGGAATTAATGGATTTTCTGAATATTTAACAGTAGAAGCAAAAGCTCCGAATTAATTGTCAATTGATAGATATATATATATTTTCTTAATATTAAAATGTTATACTTCTCATTAGTTGCCACTGGTATTCTTAAAAATTTTCCTGATTAATTATGCCCTTATCATATCTTTTACTTATTAATGATTTCATCACGCCAATTCAGGATTAATCCATTGGGTTATGACATAAACTCGGTCTGTTGTAATATATATATATTACATGTATTAATATAAAAAATATAAAAGAGTAGTACGAATTTACGTTACAAGCGAATACAATGCAAATCGCTGAATCGATCAAAGAAATTATTACTAAATATTTAACTTTCTTATTAGACACTCTCATCCAAAAATGAAACGTCTTTAAAAAATGTTAAGATAGATACAGAGATACAATTGACGTTTTATTTTTATTCCTCTTATAGTACTCTCGTTATGGGCTGGAAATGACACAGCAGTGGACGTAATGGTTCGTTCGGAAGAAATTTCAAGAGTGTCTCGCTACTTGGGACAAAAAGATCTACAATATCAAGTAGTGATCGAGGATTTGCAGAAAGCGATAGACGAAGAGAATCCATCGCTTTCCGAGGAAGAGATGGACGAACTGGAAGGTCGCAAAGGTTTGTAGTAACTTTCTACCATTATTCTTGTATTTATAGCAAATTTCTTTACTATATATTTGCTTCCGGTTTCATGCTTTCCACGCTTAATATTCTTTTCTCTATTCTCCACTTCCCGTACAATTAGCCTAAACTTGAGCGACTAAGACGTTTTAATGATCCGACATGGTCGACGTGAAAAAGAAGCGTCGTTACATTTGACAGTGAAACGATGTTTCACTTGTTATTTTACTCGTTCCACTGACACGAATGGCGACGCTGCGGCAACTCGTTTAAAGCGTTATCACGCAGTCGAGTCACGCAGCGAAGAAAGCCAAGAACAAATCGTCCCTACACGGCCATCGGTTCGAAAGTGATTTAGATAAGTGAATTTTATCAAGTCGAATCATCGTTAGACGTTCCGAATCAATTTGGCCGAATGAAATTTCAATTCGTCTAACGACATTTTAATATCTTCTTGTGTTAATGATCTACGATTGTGGTCGAGCACATTTGGATTTTGAAATGAGGTCCTTTAAAAATTGTTATCCACAGGTTATTTCCGATGAGAATGTACGAGGTCATCGCCCTCGTCGCGATTTAACCGGTTAACCCAGTTTCGACACCATCGACAATGCTGATTAACATTAACAGTTACATGTGCTCGAGTGTGTCTACATTAGTGTGCGTGCATCTGCAGCACACGTGCGACCGCACGTTTTCACGAACAATTTTGTTGTTTCAATCACGATACCGTTACGCGTTTCCAGCTAGTTCGTTGGAATACGCGTTGGCAATCGGCCCGGTTCGAAAGTCATTCGAAACAGCGAGAAACGAGAGTCTTGGTGATTCGACTGGAATCGCGAATGAATCGACCGAAATGTAACCTGACGCGATACGTAGATTATTACTAGGGAAATATTTATTGGTATATACTAACAGTTATATTTCATTGAAGTGCTTTCGAATCGAATGATATAGAAAATTTTTCTAAATATATTGATAAAGTTATATCTGATAAAATTTTCATTATCAAATCATATTGTTATATACTATCTTCAGAACGGCTAACATATCAAAATAAAAAATTTCTTTCTTTAATATTTTAATATTCTATTTTAATATTCTAATATTTTACTTTCATGAGTGTCTATACTAATAAAACACCATAAAGCAAAAAGTTTGATATTCTTTTGATGAGATGGAAACTCTAATAAGATTTTTCTAGTTTAGACTATGTCAATTCCTGGCTATGATTACAACTAACAGGCAGAAATACGCCACTGAATATTCAGCTTCTGGGTAATTTTTTAGCTCGTTCCGCTTGGTGGCAGGGAGTCGCGATTAGGGTGCCAAATAGATATTTACGTCCTCGTCCTCTTCGTTATCCTGTAGCTAGCGTGCACGGTATCGGTGGCCCTTGGCGTTTCAGGGGTGAGCTTCTTGCGCGTACAATCCGCTTCGTTGATTCAGAACCGTTCCTCTTAATTATTTTTATCGAATCACCTATTCATTTATTCTTTCAATATATAAGTGTCATATGTTATTTGCTTGTTCGTCTCTGAATCCACGGAGCGGAATATTATCATGTGTCGTTTAAGGACACCGAACGTGCAACCTCTGAATAATCTTGAAGGTATACGTGTCAGGTCATCGAATGGAATGGACCAGTTATCATCGACTCGAGGACATCCATGGATACCTTGATTACCTCGCTGAAACTTTTCCCGACGTTTGTTCTGTCGTCAGCATTGGTAATTCCGTCGAGGGCAGACCTCTTAAGGTATGATAAAATACAAAGATTTTCAAGTTATAATCTCAGTCCTTTGACAGCGTAATAAAACGATGATAAATTCAAAATGTGCGATCTAGAAAATAATTATTTCTTTATCCTCAAGAGTTGTTGTATTGTTGGCATTAGATTTGCCATTATATTTTTGTAAAAAATAAATGACATTGTTATTGAACATAATCAAAAACTACGAATACCGAAGAGAAGAAATAATGTGTGGTATGTAGGTTTTAAGAATCAGCAATGGAAAAGCAAACGCCCCAGCATTGTGGATCGATGGAGGCATCCATGCTCGAGAATGGATCTCACCAGCAGCAGTGACTTACGTTATCAATCACCTGGTTGAAAATAGCGAGGATCTCGAGGCTGATTATTATATTCTTCCGGTGGTAAATCCTGATGGGTATGTTTCTATTAATATTATAACGTGTATATTTATAGAACATTATTAGAATGTCTTATATTTTTTTCGTAACTTTTTACATGGTTTTATAGGTACGAGCACACGTTCACGAGAGACCGTTTATGGAGAAAGAACAGGAGAAGGTCTGTTGGTAGTCTGTGCACCGGAGTCGATCTTAATCGGAACTTTGGTTATCGGTGGGGTGGCATGGGAACTAGCAAAGATCCTTGTCGTGAAATTTATGCAGGCTCTGGACCGTTCTCTGAGCCGGAAACCAACGCTATTCGATACTTTTTCGAAGCTAGCGCTGCTAATTTTAAAGTCAGTTGAATTTTCAGTACACCATTCGCTAGATATGGCACAGCTCCCAATTATTCGAACAATACACCTATTACATCCTCTTTTGCTTCTATTCTACAATGACCATGGTTTTTATCGTATTATATATTGGTTAAAAATTTTACGTGTTTTGAATTTATCTAAGCGATGTTCATCACCTTTCGAGGTCGTTCGAATAATTATGAGCGGTCTTTTGACATAAGAATATCTTTAAAAAATGTCTAATTTCAAATTTCGAGCAATTCATTTTTTAAAGTATCCTCTTAGTATTTGACTAATCGTCTGATTTGCAATTGCTTTTATTTTTTAGGCATATCTAACATTCCACAGTTATGGCCAATACATTCTGTACCCATGGGGTTACGACAAACGAGTTCCACCTGATTATGCTGATCTTGAAAACGTTGGCAGACAAGCAGCGGCAGCGATGAAAAAAGCAGGGGGTGCCAATAGCGTTTACACGGTTGGAAATAGTGCTACTACCCTCTACGCAGCCTCTGGTGGCTCCGATGATTGGGCCAAAGCTATTTTGAAAATGAAATACACTTACACGATAGAATTGAAAGACACTGGAAAATATGGTTTCGTTTTACCAGCTCATTATATAATTCCAACAGCTAAGGAAGCGTTGGCCGCGGTCATGGTCGTTACGGAAGCTTGCAAATTATTGTAACCATTGACTCGTAGCGTAATTGTATAAATACAAGTTGATATCGGTTGTTGTGTGTACGGTGTATCTGTGTATTGTATTTATTAGCGGATAAGACGAGTGATAATTAACGAATGATTATTTATTGAATAAAACAAGTTAACAATAAAGATCCGTCGATATCATTTAAGAATAATTTAACATGATCGTACTGATCCACGTGACGAAGGCGGACACTCTCGTGTAGACGGAGGGCGCGTTCTTTCCACCGCAGGGGAACAAACCCCATGAAACGACTCCCACCACTTCTGCTTCGCCAAACTCGTTTCTCGTGACTAATGGTCCTCCAGAATCACCCTGAAAATAAGAAATTTGTACGTTAGAAAATTGAAAAATTTGCAAGATCGGAAGGTAAAATAGTTTGAATGTTCGGAATCATGGAAGATGAAAAATCCGAATGTTTAAAAATTTGAAAGTTAGAGAATTCGAAAAACTGGAAATTCAGAAGATAGAAAATCTAAAAGTTTGAAAATTCAAATATAGTACGTGCTAGGTTTATTGATACGATTATATTATTAATTGATAATGATTATATTATTAATGATTATTTATTAATAACTCGAACAATTCAATTGCAAAATAATCCTGCGTTAAAGATTATTTAAAAGTACTTTGCAAGCAGACAGACTGCCGTTCAAAGGGCCTGTACAAATATTCGTCGGATGTAGAGGATTCTTTTCCTTCGGCTTTAACGATTTAGCTACTGCTTGTTTGCACACATCGTAATCGATGATCGGGAGTATAGCTGCTTGAAGATTCTCAGGCTTTTCGTGAACACGAGTCCTTCCAATACTTCCCCAGCCAGTTAACATCGCCTCTCCAGTAGGAATAGTATCTGGATACGGTAAAGAAACGGTTGAAACAAAAGGATTTAACTCGAATGGATATTCCACTTGCATCAGTGCAATGTCATACGGTCCTATGGTCCTAAAAATATTAAGTAAATTAGTATTTTAATTTCAAAAACATAATTGTAACTTACAAATGCGCTATGGATATTCATGTAAATTTATATTTTTATAGGCACAATTAAAATAATGCAACTGAAGTAAAATACTTTGAATATTTTTGCATATTGTCAGTTTTCAGATTTCCCATAAGCGAAGAAAAATTTGTCAGCCTAATTGTAAAACTCACCCATCGTATTGTGGATGAACGAATACTCTATTCACTAATCTACTTTGCTCGGTTTCCTCAACAACCTCCAATTTATATTTTCCAACAAAGATGTGAAATTCTCCTATTGAAGGTGCCAGAGTTTTGCAATGTCCCGCAGTTAAAATCCATCCAGCTGTCACTAAACTACCGCCGCAGATGTGTCTCGAAGGGATTTTTCGTTCTCGGTCACCCCAATGCACCGACACCTGCCAAGGATGCAGCCCTTTCTCCGCGTTTTTTCCTCCGACGATCCTTGTTGGTCTTTGCGCCAGCATCGCCACGCTCGAAATTATTTCTATCGATGAAAAAGTTCGTTCAGATAAGATTAGTAACGATATCGTTTAGGTACACTGATAAAATTGAATGCAAACGAAATAATACTTTCTCACCGTCCATTCCGATGCACAGAGCAAGATTAACGTAAAGAACTATCAATAATTGTTTAAGAATATAATAAACTTTCATTTCTTCGCGGAATTGTTTATCCTATGAGGAACAGAGATCGAGTGGTAAGTTTCGAGAGTGCAATCGCGGAAGAGCATTCTGAAGAGGAACTGAAATCTTTCTTCCTACCAGCTCAGAACTAGTTCTATTCTCACTGTAGACCTTTGACTTCTTATGGTGCGCATTAATAGAGTTTAGGTCTTAGTTCTACCACCTACCTGATAGTTCGTTTATGGGAATTTCGTTCCGTTATGTGAAAAGAAATAATGATGTTTCTAAGGAAGTTATTAATATTTAATAGTTCTTTCTTTTATCGTTTCTTTCTTTCATACATTTATACATTTATAGGTACGTACTTGGTTATTGCTATATATTTATTGGATATTTATTGGATCTAAGTAACACTTTGCTTATGAGATTTTTGTCTCATGCTGATGCTTCCAAGGAACTAACAACATTTAGTTAGTCTTCATTTAGTCTTTTTTCATCCCTTTATTTCTTTCATATATCTGTACATTCTAAATTTATTCAATAAAACGAAGTAAGTAGGTGTAACACAGCCTCCTCGATTTTATTGTACGAATCGATTAATCTTCCTTATCGAGTTATTTTCATTTTTACATTTCTCATACCTATATATTTTTTCACATATTTGTAGATTTATATATTATTTAGTTCTTAAATATACATAATATCCTATCCTACACACGTGCATACAATATAATATACAAATATTTATATATTTATACTATGACAAATATTTATACTTTGGTACACTTGTTCCTTAGTTTTTAGATATGATATTTTCGATCCAATTGACGAAGGAATACACCTTGGTATATACTGATGCTGCGCCCACCGTTCCACATGGAACAATTCCCCAAGAAACGATTCCAATGAGTTCAGGTTTGCTACCGTCGAGGATCAATGGACCGCCAGAGTCGCCCTTAAATGTATAAAATTTACCAATGGAGTTCCATGGAAATAGTAAGAAACTGAATAAATGTGAAAGTGCCTGATTCCTTACATTACACGCTGAAAACCCGCCAGTGAGCGGTCCAGTGCAAATGTTCGTCTCGTGCAAAGGAGATGGACCAGTGAGTTTCTCTATGGAATCTTTGCAAGTCTGCAGATCGATGATTGGCAACTCGGCAGTTTGAAGTTTGTCAGGCATGTTTGGATTAGAGGTCCTAGATGTTGATCCCCAACCTGTCAAGACCGCTTTGCCCGATACTGAGTTCGACCTTGTCAGACTAATCGCTTTAACCACGTTGTTCAGTTTCAGAGGCGATGCCAGTTTTAACAATGCGATGTCATATGGAGCCACATCTCTGAAATTATCACAATGACATGTCGAATTTGTGCAGAGTGTATGGTTCGATTCAGCTACGACTAGACCGTACATGTTTATATTAAATTTATATCTTTATGCATTTGAGCACAAACAAAGAAATTTATATCTTTGAACTAAGGTATTGTCTCGTTCACTAATTGTTCTAATCCTTATAATTTTCTATATCTAATATAATATAAGATAGTAATATAAGATTATTGTAGATATAAACCATTATCTCTTACGTATGAAAATCATACTGGAAATATAAGATCTTTAAGTCCATTATATTTTCGGTACAAAACAATTAAAGTGTGTTCTTCAAGTTCTCAAAATTTGACATCCTTGAGTTTTCTAGAAGTACGTTTTATATTTTTCATTATTAATTCAATGAAACGTATAGTTACCCCGTATATTTTTCGTGTACAAACGTCTTCACGACTTGGATACTTTGTTCAGTGCTTTCTGCTAGCTTCAAATTGTGTTTTCCAGCTTTCACGATAAAATCACCATAGGTTGGCACAGCCAGAACACAGTGTCCAGCCGTGACGATCCATTGATTATTCAGGATAGCTCCTCCGCAAAAGTGGGAGTAGCCAAACAGCCATCCCCATTGCAAAGAGACTTGCCATGGATATTGCCCAGCGGTAGCTTCGTGTCCTCCGACTATGCGGCTATCGAACAATGGCACGGTAAAGCCACGATAGGCTTTTGCTGTAAATGCAAACAAATAATTTGATTTTAGATTCAAGTATTTTCCTATTTTGTGATAATTATAAAGAAACACCATCTGTAATATCGCTTGATATTACTGAGTAACAGGAACTATTTTAATATAATTATTTATTATAATCGTTTGAAACATTACTTTAATTTCATTATCATGAAATTATAAATAATTTAATTTCATTTTTAAGGAATTTTTAAGGGAGTAAAACTAAAAGACTCTGGCTGTCACTGATCTACGTTGAAAGTTCACTTACAATTGACGGTCGCTGCAAGCAGGGTAACGAGAATGGTCACTTTGAGAGACATTTCGATGATTTGCTGTAGTGCATTCTGGCAAGAGAATATATACGGCTGTTATCGATATGGATTATCGCGGCTTATCGTCGAAATATCTTTCGAGATCGTTGATGCGGAGATTAAAAAGATTTCACCGTCAAATTTTTGTCATCTTTTCTTCCTACGATCGTCTTATCTGTTTTGTGCACGACAGAAATTTTTTATAATTGTGACACGAAAAAATTGGTTACAATCGGGTCGTGGACGCGTGTACTGCAATTGTGCTACTTTCCTCGTGTCAAATACCAGATAATGATAATAATAATTAGAGCAGTCGTTAAATATGAAGCAATTTTCGGTATTGACAAGACATTTCGATTTTGAAACATTATTTCCTTTCTTCGAAACAGACTTTTTACTTGATATATGTGTCATCTTTGTTTGTCAATCAAAATGAATTCCGAAAGGCAATAAAAAATAAAAGTCTCGTACATTGATTATAGAAATCGTTTTTACTGTTTTCGTTATGGTTTTTTTTTTTTAATCTTGATTAATCTTTCTGATATATTTAGACTGATTCGAATATGATCTCCGAGTTTCGACATCGATTAATTTCTAATCCCTGACTCTTGCTTATCGATCATGGCATTTGAATTGTAATACAAATAAGAATGGAGGTTAACTTTATTGCTTTTTGATTAACAAATTCACTTTTATTATTTCGTTTATTCAAAAAATTTTACATTGTATTTTATGCAAGGATCTTATTTTTTTTTTGGTATTATTTATTATCGTCATAGAAATTTGCTATCGAATTCTGTAAAAAGATATTGAAAGTAGAGGATCAAAATCAAATTATTTCATGTGAGAGTGGATCCAATCGACGTAGGAGGCAACACGAGTGTAGACGGAAGGCATGTGGCTAGATCCACATGGCATCATACCCCATGAAACGATACCAACTTGTACAGATTTTCCATTAACCTTTTGGGCGAGTGGGCCACCAGAGTCACCCTGGAAACAAGTCGAATAAATCCATTAATCTCTCGTTCAAAAATATCTCTAACTAATCGACTCATCTGCATTTGTAATCCTTGTAACCTTTTCTAATTTTAATTCGAACTCTAATTCAATTTCACTGGCTTTTTATCCTAAAAAATCAGAAACTAATCTTTCACTCTACTTTATCAATTCCATCTTTATCTCCAATTGTTTTCCATCCATATTCCGATTTCGATTCTAATCCCATTTCACTAGTTTCTTATGCTAAAAACTCTCTAACTAATCCCTCATTCTACTTTATTAATTTCATCTTCAACTGCAATCATTTTCTATACATATTCCGATTTCATGCGCACCCTGAACTAAAGATTTCATAATCATACACGTATAATAATTTAAAACGATATGACATATACTTACAGAGCAAGCAGATACTTCTTTGCCAGCAATTCCAGAGCAGACCTGGGTGTCGAACAGTTCAGGTTTTTGTCCAATGACAGATCCGGAGGTGAGTTGTTTGTAGCAGTCCTGGTTGTCGAGGATGGGTACAACAGCCTTCTGAAGAACGTTTGGCAAAGAGGGCTTAACGGTTTTAGAGACTGATCCCCATCCAGAAAGGACAGCTTGTCCAGTTTGTTTCTGTCCTTGTTTGGGCAGGGTGATCGGTTGGACAAGGTCGTTCAACTTCAAGGGCGTTGCCAGTTCCAACAGAGCGATGTCGTGTTGCGCAACGCCACTATGAAACCATAGAGAAAAGTATGTTAGTAAGATGAGCGATATGGTAGTTTATTTATTTTAAAATAGTAAATCGATCGAAGGAGCCACTCATCTCGTATAGCTTCTCCTTTACTTGAAGAATAAGAAATGTCGAAACGAGATTGCAAATTATCAGTGACAAAGTGAAGATACAAGAAAGAAGGTCGTTCGGTCACGTTCTCGAGAAAATTGGGTTCACTTCTTAAGTATCTTTTAGAAATAGAAAGCAAGAGAGGGAGGGGAGCAACGTGGAAGGTGAGAAAACGAGGTCTTACTTTGCCCTTTAATTAATGAAATCTTATTTCTCTATGAGAGAAGAAATTCTAAAATTTTTTAAGTGTAGATACGTATTTCAGATGTTGAAATGAAGAATCATTTACGATAGAAACGATATTAAGGAAGGAAAAATGATCGGCGAACAAAGATTTCCATTGGTCAAATCTTTTCTCTCGCAATTTCAAAATGACCATTCGAATAATCTTCAAACATTTCTTACCCTTTGTATCCACTGTGGACTATGCTTCTGGCAACCTCTACGACTTGTTGACTGGATTCAGCCTTGTTCAATTCGTATTTGCCAGCAACAACCCTACTCTTTCCAAATTTCATGACGCAGTGGCCAGCGGTCAAGATGTATTTTTCGTTCAGGATGGAACCACCGCAGGAGTGACTGTATTGAGTTACTGGTGGGACTCCCCATTGAATGGAAACTTGGTATTTGAATTCACCACGAGCGGCTGGAACACCATCGGTGATACGGGGCTGCAGGTTGGTGGGTATGGCCCAGCAGACTGTAAAATATTTATTACACGTTAATATTTATATATCCAGATTGATATGCATTTTAAAATCTTTTCTAATATTTTATAAGAATTAAAGAGAAGAAAGTATCCAACATTATGAGTGAAATCTTGAATGAGATATTCTAAGGTATTAATCTCTTGGTAAATTGATGTAAAAATAATTAAATAAAACAAGGAAGAAGTTATGAATTTGTACTCTCTTACCCTGGAGGAGGAGAACGACAGCCAGAATGCTTTTGGTGAACATTATTGTATGATTGCCTCAATACAACTTGAGAAATCTGGTGGAAATTACGATTTATATACGATGCTACAGGTCGATATCTGGTGATAATTCTAAATTATAATCGATAACGGATCCACTTGAAATTATTTTTACCTTCGATATGTTAACGTTAAGTTTACGTTTTGAAGAACGCATTGATTATCGCTTAATATCGCGATCGTATTTTTGCTAATAATACTATGTTACCTACTTTCATACAATTATATCGCACTAACTGATTATTTTTTCATTAGATATGATCTGATAATAGATTCATGGTTGTATCGTGGCGCATTTGTATCCGGGTTGAGCATTTCAATTGTTAAAAAATTTCTATTAAATATAGATACAAATAGGTTACTCACCTAAACCCCAAAAAACATATTCTAACTAATTTCCCCCAAGTGATGAATATAATTTGTCTTTTTTAAATTCATTTATTCATCCATTCACTTCCTTTTACATCTTACTGAACTCTTATATTTCTATATACTTTGTGTATACTTTACAATATTTACATATCACTTATTAGAATCTAACGCGATTATCTGTGCTGGAATATTTAGTAAAGCTGGTACATGCAGTGAATAATAAAATTCTGTCATTAGGTTACAGAATTCTAAATAGCATTCTAATTTTCCTGCTGACAAACTATACGCACATTTGATAATTTCGTAACGGAAAATAAATTGCTATTATCTTCGGTTTCGATCGATTCCACGCTTATCAATCCAAATTATCACCGTTACACGAGATGGATTCTTTCCCCGATATCGATAGTCGTCGAAATCATTGAGCCGATAAGACACAATTATTAACAATTTTGCGTTGAACGACTCCTTTGATAATAGAGATCGATTTCATGTGTTGTAAGTAATTAGACGGGCGATCGTTCTTATTCCTGCCCAAATTTCACGAGCAGTTGGCACAATCTGTGACGCCGGAAGTAGAAACCCGTACGTGCCGCGATCTCGAAGCTCTAGCGTGTAGGCGTATTTTATTCCGGCTACTCCCTTGGCCCAGTCGTCAGAAGCACCTAAAATTTACTGAGTATTACGAGTCATACATTTTAGTTGTTAAGTAACTTTTCTTACAGTCGCTCACGAAGATATTTGAATATTTACAGAAATCTTTCATGAATATATTTTGCTTATATAAAACATTTGGAATTTTATTAGCATCGAAATGAAACTCGACTACCATGGTTATATTGGCAAAGTTTCAGATAAACTGTTACACAAATAGATTTACAAGGAATGATAAATAAAGAACGGAAGATTTCTGTTTCTACTGTTGAACTTTATATGGAACGAAAAAAAAAAAAAAATATTATAAATCGTTGAACGACAAGTTTCGCTTTTAATTGATAATTCAATTCCCTGGAATTTTATAACAAAATAATTTCGAAGTGATAGAAATAAAATATAACGATTCCAGAAACAGAAATTCGAATTCGAAAAAATTAAAAGAAAGTAGTTTAATCAATTTTGTTTCGGTAAAAATTCGATATATACGATAAACGTACGATTCTATATTAAATTGAAATTCAATTATCTTTGTAAATTAATTACTCTTCTACAAAAGGCTATTGTATCCTACAGAAGATTATTTCTATAAATACAAATATCACTTTTGTTTTAATATTTTATGATATGATCTTATTTTGCCTCTCAGTTATTATTGTTCAATAGCCCATTATTTATCAGTTTAATTAACTGCCAGCACGCGAGTACGTTTTTCGCTTCGTTAATTGTTGAATATTATCAAACAAAGGAGATAAGAAACATTTACCTTGGTATCTTACCTATCGTATCTGTTTAATATTGATTTTCACGTGATCGTACCTGAGGTTGGATATAACAGATGTGCTGATGGACCAAGTTGATAATCGGTCCCGTGTATTTTCGAAATGGCTCCTATCGCTTTTTTAGCTACGTTCGCTAGTTCGGAATAATCGGACGGTTTTGAGTACGTGTATCCCCATGGTACCAGCCACATTTGCGAGTACGAGTGCAACGTTAGATAAATCCTAAAAGCATTATTCCATCCATCATTTAAATCCATCGTCTGAATTAACTTCGATTGAATTGAATCGGATTCAACATTGCCGATGAAATCGTTTGGAATCGCTACGTACAATTTCTAAAAATAGGTCGTGAAAAAGATAAATCACTCGAATACGACAAGCGTTTGCTTGAGGTTATTAATTAACTTAAAGGTAATTTAATTAACTGACAATTTTTCAATCGCCTCTCTAGATTATCCTATATACCTACCTAATATTTTGTTTGTTAGCCAAGATATAATCAGCCATTGCCTTCGTTTCCGGTTCGGAGAACGCGCGCGGTCCGGCGTAAGTCTCGTGGCAAGGGTCCAAGCTCGCCCCACCCTCTTCCATTTCACCCCAATGGTAGTCAAAGTTTCTATTCGGGTCAACACCCTCGCATTTGCCCCATAACCACCCTGTATAATGGTTCACTAGCTGGAGAAACCTAAAATGGAGCAACATACCCGTTCGTAAGTCACAGGATACTAAAAAGAGTCGTAAATGTATGTTGCAATTACTTAACCACGTATATTGTAAGTAAAACTAAATTATATTAAAATTTTTTTCAGAAACAGTGATTCAGAAACAATGCTGACCAATTATATAAATTAAAATACAGGTGAAGTTGATAATTACAATCGCTATTTGTAAAGATTTCTCTTGGAACTTGCGATTATTTATGGTTCCTTTTTATAACAAATAAATTCCTCAAAATAGATTCTTTATTCTTAAAAATAGATACTAATTGTGTATCTATAAATTTTGTTATATGAAAATAGAGATAATCAATTTAGTTTCATATATCGATCCACCATCATCCTCAGTTAAGGAGATAACGAACGAGATGTTTCCTTGAAAAAGATCCAAAAAATCGAAGAATGCAATCGTACCGACTGTCATCTTGATTTTCTGCATGATTACTTCTCGTCTTCCTCCATAATCTGTCGCCAATGTGAGTGAACTCGTAGCCATCCGGATTTGCGACTGGTAAGATCATCCAGTCCGAATTGTCGAGCAATTTAGCGTAGCTCGAGTTTTTCTCGACCAACTGGCTGATGATGTAGGTCGCCACGGCGGAGCCGATCCATTCGCGTGCATGCATACCTGCCGAATGTAAGGACAATTCCAGAAAAAACCACATAACGGGATAGAGTCACGTGTAACACGTCGAGCATAGAAACTCTGTTCTCTCGAAAATATTTTTAAACGTATTCTCGAGAAATTTTATTGATTTAGATTTTACTACGTGACAAAAAAGGTGGACAATTTTTTTCTTATTACGTTCGTCATTTGCATAGAGCGATATCCTCCGGCGACTTATTGCTATTTTTTATGACATATCGTTCGAGTAGAAACGGGACGATTAGAAAAGTCATATAGGGAAGTCTATTCAGAAATAACTGTTTTCTCGAGGAGGATATGGATTTAATTAATGCGGTCTTTATACTTTGACTTAGATGAAGTGCCTAGATATAAATGTCTGACGCAACATGTACCGAATGTACGAGATGAACTTAGATAACGCGAATAAAGATACAATTATCAATAATAACGTAGCGTAGGTACTCGAAGGTATTAAATAATTAATTAGCAGACATATGAAACTCTGTTGATTCGAAGGAATATTTCATACAGCTCCCTGTATTCTTTTTTATTAAATTGTTATAATATCCTGCTCTTTATGTATCTATTACATTTTCTTCTTGTAAATCCTCGGAGTCTTTATCGCAGTAGGAAGTAACATCATACAGGAAACGATCTTCCTTTGAGAACGAAGAAATGAATTTACTAGAAATTCCCTTGTACGTACGATCTCTCACGTTACTATGCAGAGTCTAGGTTCAGTTAAGACATAAATCCACAGGCTGTCAACGAGAATAACAAAGATCCGGCTTTCATGTTAAAGACTAGAACGCGCTACATCTCTGGAGTTTGCTGTATCCTTAGTTCGACTTCAATAGAAAATGTTAAGCACGTACGACTGTTAGCCAATTAGCGAATATTAGTAGATTGATAAGTAGGTATCTTTCTTATAATTTTACAATTTTACGTCAAATAAATGCGATAATCAGATGATCGTAATTTGTAGAATTTGTTTGTGAAATTGTCGAGTAGTTTGAAAATCTGCGAGTAAAATATAGGAACAGCAACTCACCAGCGTCTATCCAAACAGCCGATTTGGCTTCACCCTCTTTATTCGGTCCGGTTGAAATTTTTATCATTTTGATAGGTTGGTTTTCGTAACTATGTCCTATAGTTATCACTTCGACTAGGCTTGGATAACTCATGGCTAAATATTCCAAATACTTAACGATTTCTGAAACGAAAAGTTTCGTACATTCAAATAAATTATTGTAAATTTTTATTCTAAAGAGATGCCAACGAATTGCACATATTGTGTTCGAAAACTTTCACAATTTGACACGATATTCATATTGTTGTAGGAATATTATATTATATTATATTATATCGTATATTATCTTATATTATATTATATCATATATTATGTTGCAGGATATGACTAGAAGATAGAAATGGTAGAAATAGATGGAAGACAGTGGAGGAATCTGAAACCGGACGACCAGATTTACATTGAAAATTTCAGAAGAGTTTGATACAGAAAAGATATAGTATAGAATTTTTGGTGTTTAGTCGTTCAGTTTTCAGCAATAAACTACTAGAAATTTTTTACTAAAATCTTATGTTTGAAACGCAGGATCTCAGTGCATCGTGCGATGTTTGAACGAGGAAACATATAATCAAGCATATAATGTGCAGTTTGTCTGAAGCTTGACATTGAGGAATCCGACGTGAGTAAAAACCTGTTTATCAAATCTTTGTTCACACTTTCATCACTCCCTGGCTCAGTTTAAATATCTTGATTATTTATTTCTTTATCTAATACGATGACGTTTAAGTAAATAGTGCTACAATGCAATTAAATATATCAGGAACGATTTTTTAGCAGCACAATGCGTTCGTACATTGTTGTGTAAATCGACGAGTATCGTATGGGAACGTACTTACCTCCATATCGATGATACCGTTTCCAAGTCATACTGTGGCCATTAGTCATGACAAGATCTTCGCGTTGCTCCTTTGTCATTTTTGGATTCTGATACGCTATTATTTTCTATTGTAGGGAATTAAACGAACAATTGAAGAGGGAAATAAATTGATGTCACTGTAATTAACTTTAGGTACGATATTATAATTTAAACTAGTCCTTACTATTATCTCTGCTACATTTTCAATATGCGTAATCACGTATTACAGTGATGTGTTAATCTCTAAATTTTCTTAAAACAATTAAAATTTAAATTTTCAAATTCAAAGTAAAATGCACATTCAAATCGTCGAAACTTCAATTTCAAGGAACATTCGAAAATCGTAACAAGGTTAAAATTCGTATATCTGACTATTCTAATATTTGTCTTTTATTGGTAACCTCTTATCATATAATATCATTAATTAAATATTTGCGTTAAATATTCTGTCAATATTACATCTCGTACCTGAAGGTCCGGCATCAGCACTTTGAAATCGATCCCTTTGTTTCTAAAGAATGTTTTCACGTCAGAGACAAGATCTGGCGCGATAACCACGTCTGTTGTCCTAGAATATCAATTTTAAATATGATTCTTTTGTAATCTACCAAATTAGGATTAGAGGAAATTAACACGAATGAAGAACACACACCTGTTGTACATTGGTTCGGTCCAAAACTTAACATCTTCAGGCTCAGTTTCTTTAAGATCTTTCAGATCGTTCACGTGTCCTTGTGAACTTGGGTACAATCTGATCAATTGATAATTCTTGTAGCTAACTCTGGACGACCGCGGTTTGAAATTTTTCTCTGTACCGATAATACTAGTCATGATGGAATCGATTCCATTAGCTACCGCAAAAAACACTGATTCAACGATATTTACAAAAGAGAATCCTCTGCCATCGTTATCGATCAATAAATCATAGTCAGTTTCGTTAAACGTAGTATTCTCTTTATCCAGATACCTGAAACAACAACCTCGATTCTTTCAATGTGATCCGTGTTTTTGTGATCATTGAAAATCCGATTATTCTCTGTATTTCACCAGAATTTAAACAAATCTTCATTCGGAACTTGCGGATCATTATTGACAAGTATAAATCGATCGATCAAAATAAAGTTAATCCAACGCACACTCAATCAAATGTAATTCACGAAAGTATTAGAATCAGTATATTGCGGATATTTATGTATTTATGGGAGATTTAAAAATGAATTTGACGTATACAATGTACAAGAACGTGTACAAAGCGTGCAAAGTAAAGCACCTGTCAGAAAATTTAGCAGATAAAACAAATTTCTATTTAAATTCTGTTTCTTGAATTATAAAAATTTGACATATACACAAATTCTTTTGACAAGTAAATATTTTTCTAATTCTTTATTTCCAAAAATATAAAATTGCATGAGAATCCATAATCCAACTACCTGTTTAAAATTCGTCACAGAAAATAATATTTCTGGAAAACAAACCTTGTTTCACGGTTTCCTTTGTCGGAGGACCGATCATCTTTTCTCATGGAAGAACAATCGTAATTTTCTACGGGCAGAAATTCCAAATCGCCGCGCTGTGGTCGAGCAATGACTCGATTCGACGCGATGATAACCACTGATAAACCGATAAACACGACGCGTAGGATCGACTTGAAGTCGACAGCCATGATCGGCCTGTGTCAGGCCAGGATATGCGACCGCCTCGAAGTCTCCTCGTTGACTGATCTGGTGATTCGAGCCGAAACCAGTCTTTCTCGGACTTGTTCGTCGTATGCGAAAAAGGACAATTTCTCTGGAGCTGCCTTACGAGCGCAGCTTACGGGATTTCTGTATGGTATTCAGTACTCGACTTCCTCGTGAGAACTTCTAAGACCTCGCTTCGATAGTAGATCGAAGGTCCCGAGGTTAGTGGAATACACATCATTCTATTGGATCGTTAGTAACTTAAAAAATATTTTATTATCACATTAGAATTTTATTCAATTAGATCTATGCCCCGTTTTATGGTGTTCAAATAAATTAATATTACTCTGTTAGTTAGTTCTACGTGGTTTTTTTTATTACATTAACGACTGGTTTTCCGAAGGATCTGTTTAGTTCCAAATAGTTCTTGCGATATTACAAAGTATCTTATCTCTTGTCATGGAAAGAGAAATAGATGATATATTCCTTATTTGATGAATAGAACACTCTGCAGTATTTTGTTATTAGTTATCGTCACTTATTATTTAATTAGGAAGATTCTCAATTCAACATTTAGATATTTCGTACAAATTTATGTGATACTAAATATCTTCCAATCTTGAAAATGCTATGTTAATCTATTGTGTTGCAGAGATGATGGATGATACTGATGAAGTTAAATGCGAAGGTCTTCTTACTTTTGTTTTAGGAATTTGCAAATTTCCAACTCGAAAGCGTGCAATTTTAAACAGGTTAAAGATTATACAGAAGAAAAAGGACAACGTTTGTTGCCTCATAATTATGTTATACTGTGTCTATGAAAAAAGTTTATTGCACGCAAGAGGAATCCGGTTCATTGGAGGGAAACGTTCTACCATTTTTGTTTGCAGCGCGTCTCATTCCATTCTAATCTGCTAACGGTAATCGAGAGGCAATTTTCTATTACCGTAGCTATCTCTTCACCGAATTCCATTCTGATAAAGCAAATGTAAAATATGAAAAAGCAAAGAAAATCGATTTAGCTTTCTGGAAACTTTTCCTTTCATTCTGAGCAATACTTTGCGTAATAGTGGGCGACTTGTAAGTTGCATATTCTTGAATCAAAGAAAGTAGCTTGATATTTAATCGATAATATACAGATTTCTATCGATCAGATCTATCCTACTTTTCGAGTACAGAAGTATGACAGCTCTAGATACAATTATTCAAACAAGAAAATTATGAGCAGATTTTTCTCAGGAACAGGGAGAAAAGTAGATTAGGCAAAATTTATTCCTTTTCTTCTTTGGATACTCTTTTAAACGTATTCCTGAAAATAGGATAAAAATGGATTATTTGATATTACGCTGCGAATATGGTTTATTATCGTTACAACTATAACAGCATACCGTACTGGTATGCAGCAATACAATTATTGCGTGAACCTACGTAATAATAGAGCGTAAATAAGTAATAATAATTAATAATTATTATAATAATGACTGGTGTTAAATTAATGTTACTCGGTTAGTCAGTTTTCCACGTGTACGAAAATTGAAACATATAAAGACGAGACAACGATCGTGGCTCGCGGCCGGAAACGCGGCCACGAACAACGACTACGAAGAATTAAAATATAGAGGAGGATCGAGAAGAAAGATCGGATGGTTTGTATTATTCTCGTCTTTTACAGATCGAGATCTATATATCGAATTCTCTGTACGTTCGAGTATACACATCGAATTTTGACTAGCACACAGTTTCTAACAAAAAGTCCTCACTCTCCATTTCTCCTCCAATATCATTGGTTCCATAACTGGAAGAGTCATCTGGATAAAGCAGAGGAAGCTTAATAAGAGCTCGACCGACCGATCTTCTCGATTGCATTAAAACAGTGTAAAAAGTAGACGAAGGGAAAAGAAAGAAAATTATCGCGACGTCGAGGATACGATAAACAGTTTCCTTTTTTTCCCTCTCTTTTTTATCGTAAATCCCCTCGTGGCACGGTATTGTCGTAATTACATATAACATTTCTTTCGTAATAATTGACTGCTTATCGTCGTCCCCGCCAATTGGATCTTCCTTCGTCGATTCTCGAATTCTTCTTTCACAAACGAAGGACGTCGCTCGCGAGGACGAATAAATGGCAAGAACCTACGGGGAGTCATTAAACAAAATGTGATGTTTCGTTTCGATACGCTACTCCTCATCGAGTATCGTTTATATTTTTGTTCCGTCACGTTGACGCTGTTAGAGGATCGATCTCTCCTCTTTCTTCCGTTCGCCCCATTACTTTATCCCTTGACTTCTCATCTCTTCATCCGGCGAACAAGCATCGATTCTCTTCTCGATACCTGTTCATATTTTCTGTTCAACTTATTTACAGTTATTTATAGAACGTTTTATTCGTAACGTTAAACCGCTGCTTTCTTTTGGAACATCGCGGGCTACGATACACAGGCACGGTTCCGCAACGACGTAACATTTTCTTCGATAAACATTACTCGAGAGTCCCAAGTATAACGTGATTAATAACGTATATAGATATTCAACTATTTTCTTGAGTTTTCTTGCATTTTTTCGTAACAGTGTACATACATACGTGTAACTATTTCTGCGTGTGATATTTTTTACGATCAAGACACGTACTCGCGAGTCTGCGCTTCGAATGCGCGACGATCTTCGAGATTCGCGCATAGAGCACGCTCGATTACTCGTAATCAACTAACCTACCAGCTATCGGTACGTTCGTTTGCATATCGTTCGTGTAATAGTTTCGCGCTGGAAGCAAAGTATAACGTCGTTATCCTGTAACTTCGTCCTTTCACAACGAATACGATTAATGGAAAACGAAAATTCTGTGTAGCATGCGTTGCTCTTGATGATGGTTTACGTTAATTAATGCAGTAACGCTTCTCGATTATTGACGTAAAAAACTGGTACAAAACGGTTAATCATAGACGAATAATCGTTACAATTATTCTTAAGTTAAATCTTCGTATTTCTTTTCTAGAATGTAACACAACGAGAAGTTGCAATCGCGTCATCGTACTTTGCTCCGATATAGTTTATATTACTTTACTATTCTCTAATATAATAACCAGCAATAACGATCGTCGTTAATAACATTCTCTTCTGAATAGCGTGATCACTGACACGAGGATGGAACCGAGTTTCTCATTTCACTTGGATACTTCTTCATTTAGAACAATAACGATTCAATCTCTATCGTTAACTTCTACTGTATTTTTGCTTAGAACGTTCATGCTCTACTGACTCGATTCTACTTCACGAAATGCATGAAGACCTATTACGATAGTCAACTAACGTCCTTCGAATAGCACGATCTTGCTATTATTCTCCGTAAATAATGTTCGATCCGTATTCATTCTTCATGATGAATCGCTTCTATCTTGTCTTCGTCGACTTTCTGTCCGCGTTTCGCAGATGAAACCGTTATTCAAGCATTCTGGAGGACGTGCGCGACGAATAAAACAATTTATACGATGTTGGCCTTGGCTATGGAGTTGCCCATCATGACCTTGTTCACGAAATTCACTATGGCCGTGGCTGGTTGTTCTGGTTCTAGCTCCGCGAACACGTGGCATTGGTTGTCCGATTTGTGCGCCGGTTTTCTAGCGACGAATCCGAAGCATCGACTGAAAAATGAGAAGTAGACATATAATAATAATAAATCGAACTTATGAGAAAAATTGGTCGATTTGAATTTTAAGAGTAATCTTTCATTACGTTGCTACTTTCGATTAAATTCCGTGTTTACAACTAATTCAGCTTGAATTTCGAAAGAAATATTAGACAACAGATTTCTAACCTTCGATTAAATGCCAATTCTAAAAATAATGCAGCTAAAGTTTCAAAGCTAACATTAAATTACAAAGTTGCTATTATAGACTAAATTTTAATCTGAGTTTTAAATAATTTCGAATTGAAGGCACAAGGAAATAATTTTAGTTATCTTCGTGGTAAAGTAAAACTGGTGGTAAATTTAAAAGAAATTGGAATGTGAAAAGAATGAACATAAAGAACGTACTGGGCACTGACTGAGCGGCCAGTTTCCTCGCTGGCGAAGTCCCAAGTGCGTTCCTCCGTGTCTAAGCCGCAGTAGCTGATATTATTCGTGGGATAATGCCTACGGAAGAAAAGCTTCCGCGCGTTATCCGTCAAAGTTATTCCCTGCGTTGAAACTTTGAAATGGACGATAGTCGCTGTAGGCAGTGGCTTCTGCTCGAACATTGTCGTGACTGCCTTTTTGATGGCCTGAGGACCCGTCAGTGATTCCGTGTCCATGGTGAAAAGGTATAAAACATTACAGGCTAAACAGAAATTACAAATCATAAATCATAATGTAATCGAGAAATTAAATTAACATCTATCTAATAACGCAACGTATGCGTTATGCGTATCTCTTTTTATATACATATAATGATGCATACGTATGCGTCATAGGACTTCATCGAAAAACTTTGAAATTGCAAGAATCTCTCAAGGCAAAGAACTTTGATTCTGTACACGTTTGAGTTTTATATATATAGTTAATCAAAGAATATTCGTATTTTTGAAATTATTGAACAATTAATATTCTTTGATTAATATTTTCCATGTGTTGAAGATTTCACATTAGTCGAATATTACGTTTGCTTAATGAATTACCTGCACCCTGTGCAAGCAGTTGCTGTGTGCTATTCGTGCCAGGTGAATCGAGAGCTCTGGCTGCAGCTTCCGGTTCTGGTAGCAACAGCTGGCAAGGTAGAGCCATCGCCATCAAACTGTGTTGATAAACCAACGCCGATAACGAGCTGAAGACTGGCTCGTTGGCACATCCCTTTAATCTAACACCTCTGGATGTAGGCTCGATCAAAAAGTGCCTGACTAACTCGCTAGACGGGTCTTTGGGACTACTTGGTGCACTTGGAGGCGGAGTTGCTACCTTCAGAGCGAGTCCAAAGGCTCCTGGGAAGGAATTGCTATCTCGAACGACGAATGTTCCTGGCGCTGCATCCTTCAGCATTGAGATTGCTGAAAAATATCAATACAGATTCGTGTTTACGTCGTTCAGACTTGTCTTTCGGATTCAGACATTCACAATTAAAATGTTTCTCAAAATATGAATAAAAATCTTCAGAAATGAAGTTCCTGTAAATGCATAAAAATTAGTAATTTAGTAAAAATATCGCTTCTACGCCTTTTGTCTATGGTTAATTTATTATTTGACGAAAGCCTGATTAGGGAATTAATATTTTGTTTGTAGATTATTCGAGATAGATGGAATTCTAGAAGGAAATTTGAGTGAAATAAGTACCTTGCTCTCGAGATATGTTGGGCTTGTACCAGATCCTGCTGGTGTCGCGCACAAATTTTACGTTGACATCGGCCACTTCTTGCGGCTCGGTGTTCGAATGTACACTGGATCGTCTTGAACCGTAATACTGGATCTGAGGAGATGACTGGCCACCACTGTTTATGGATGTGTACGATGTGGCACTCTAAAACCCAAGCATAATACCTTCGTCTGAGAAACTATAGTAGCTTTAATACAATGAAAATGAATACTCGTACAATAATCAAAAATGCAATTAGAAACATGATAAACGATCGATTAAATCGATACAGATAATAATTGATTGAGAAATAATTCGTAAAGTGTATTTAACTATACGTACCTTCGGACTTTGGGCAAATTCAATGTGAGTCGGAGTACCAGGGCTGCGCGAGACAGCTTGCGATTGTTGTTGCATCGTTGGCTCGTTTATCGGAGAAACAGATCGGTCCTTGCTACAAGGAAGCAATCACAAGCATCGTTATAAAGTGCATTTCGAGCAGGATCGTTTTCCGCGTGCAGGCAGACGCGTGTATTCCGTGATCTCTGTGTGTGTACAGTGTACAGATGTGTGTTGTCAGGTGATTCGTGCAAGATGGTGTACGCTGTGAGAAAACATCGGAAATGTGGTACATACAAGAACGAGGAAAAGATCGAGGGCCAGGAAGAAGGAATATTGATAAAGGAAACACAGGCGAAGAGACAGAAGAAGAGCGAGAAAGAAATACGATTCCATGAATACATCTCGTAACTTACAATTCTTTTTTATCCTAAGAACAACGATTTCACACACGTCTATATACACGTAGAGTTGTCAGCAAAAATTCTTGTCATTGAGTAAAATGATAGTGCATATATTATTGTACATGTTAATTAGTGATATCGAATGTCCTCTTCCTTCGTTTCTTATTATTAATAAGAAGCCTGTCAATGAATTATTACGTGAGTTTTCTTTGACATATTTTTTCTTTTTCGTTTTTTACTGTGCTGACATATTTGGACATTCGTTGCATGACAAAATGCTTTCAAAGTGGTTCACGATGCAAGAAGCTCGAGCTTTTGTTAGTCCGACAGGTGCAATATACACACTCACACACGACGAACAATGCGTGTTCTTAGCTCTTCGTTTTTCATCACGATGCTGAGATCTGCAAAACCCCCTACAACCGCATCGCTCCAAAATGAAACACGAAAGTTTCATGTATTGCAGGTACTTTAACCCTTTAAGAGCGTACGAAAATGATAAAGAATTCAGAATAAGTGATTTAGAAAATAATTATTGCTTCGGCAACGTAATTTCTTGAATTTTTAGTATCAAATACCTACAAAAAATATATACTTTGCCAATTATAAATATTCGGACACACTGGTTGGTTGATAGTAACATTATACGAATTTTAGTGTAAAGATGTACAAATCAGAAGACTACGGATTAATGAGAAATTAATTAATAATTGCAAGTAACGTTCCACTACTTTCTTATGTAATTATCAGACGATAAATCTAGATTATCTCTTAGAAACATAGCAATAATATATTTTGCTATTTACTACATGTACGTATAAATTATTATATTTTGCTCATATTTATTTCGAATTACACTGTGAACGGATTAAAATGTTCAAGTCGTAAATGTATATCGTCGATCAGATGATATTTTGACATAATTTTTTTATGGTCATATACGATGCGGTTGCAGTGGAAGTGTATTGATACAAACGGTTAATGGCACGACATTAAACATTCACGACATATTTGCGAAGTCAACGCATTTCTATCGTTGAAAAGCGCGAGTTCGTCATTTGCCACGTGTTCCAGTGCTCTCAAATAATATATTACCTATAGTCGAACGACGCCGATTGGTTAGTGAGCGGCCATCGTTTGTTATGCGTTTGTTTAAGTGGCCCGCTTGCCGGGAAACTCAAGCGTCTAGAATCACGAATATCGTTCTGCGTCATAATCATTGCTTTCATCAGCAATGTTCGATGGAAGATAATCCCATCAAAATAATTTTGCTTCAGCATTCATTAGAAAATAAAAAAATAGGAAAGAAAGAAAATCACTCTGTTCCATTAAAACAAAACTGAAACTTCTGTCATTACGAGTGTGAATTAATTTTCTTACCCTTCAAATCATTATCTTCGTTATCCTCATTTAAATTACTATTATTATAATCTTTCACGTCAAATTAATCGTGTAAAAAGTCGAACATAATAAATAATGAACGCAAATTATTGGACCTTTGAACTTGACTTTATATTATTCGTAAAATAAATAAATCGAGCCTCCCGAAGCTCCAATACTATTTTCGCTAATCAGAGAATGAAACAAGTTAATAATAATGGAAAAATAACAAAATAATTGCTCACCTCTGTGTTGTCGGACTCTTGGGTGGAAGTCCCGTCTCCTTCGAGACTTCTCTTCGTTCTTCGATGTAGATCGTTCGTTCGCTGCCATAATTCCCGATGTTGTTATTATTGTTCCCGGTTGATTCCACGTTGTGCACGTTATTGTTGTTGTTGTTCACGTTGTAACTTGTGTTCGTGCTATAGGAGCGATCAGCCGCGAACGTAACCGTAGGCGAGGAATTATTCACGTACGGGGTTCGAGGATGTACCGGAAACGCCGGAGTTTGCGGCCTTGACGCGCTGTTGACCACCGTACTTCCGGGACTGACGCTCCTCTCGGTCCACGATGAAGCAGAGTCATTGTGCGACTGCAAGTTTTCATCAAATTTTCACGTGTGTCCCATATGATGTATTATTAAAAATACGTTGAAGAGATGCTGCGCACACCTAATCAATCTATGACGCGTATAAAGCAATTTGAAATGTATATGTATATGTATACAATCAATCTAAAATTTGTGGTGAAATATGCAAATAGAATGATTCGAGAGAAATCTAAGACATTTTTAGTCTTAACCTCTTTGCATCTGGAGATACGACGTAATATTATACAGTTAAAGCTTCGGGATATCTTTTCTATTTTTAACATTTTTATCCCTTTAATCTTTAGTTAAGCGTACCAATGAGAGACAATAGTTATATTAACAATTTCCCATTTGAACGGTTTCGCTCAAGTGGAAATAATATATTTTTACATATATTCTCAGCCATCTCTTTTTTACATCAGTTATTCCTTATTAAAGTTTAGTCATAATGCAAGACCACGCGATTTTGATGTAGTAATCAACTTGTTACTTAGATATTATCACATGTCATGTTTCATTAAAAACACGAGTTAAACATCTCATTCGTAGTTGCAATAGAGTTAAGTCTACATCTATGAAAAAAATAAACAACCATAAAACAACAAAAAAAAAAGAACACACACAGAATATTTCTCTCCATCCTTCCATGTAGTCACATAAAAATGAAAAACATTAGAATGCAAGTTGAGGTACGTGAGGATTCCTGTGGGAGGAGGCTGGACAAACCTGGGTGCAATTCTGCCATGCTTTGGGCGACTGGTTAGGGGAGCAATTAGTGCTGGCAAGGTTAACAATGTTGCTCCTCGCAGTTGTCGTGGTTGCTGCGCTGATGCTCGTGTGATGATCGTTCATGTCTGACTTGTTAGTCATCGATTGAGGTGAGCGAATGGGCGAAATTTCAGCCAGTGATTGAATGAGGCTCACGAGAGGGTCTGGATTGTTCGGTGTGTTCGATTGCTGATCGACCATGGTCAACAATCCTGCGTCCACGTGGTCGGTGGTCCTGTCGTTGCTGGTCACCGTGGTTCTGCTGATACTTTGACAAGTCACGACTTGATTTCGCGACTCTGGCCGAGAATTTCGAGTCAGAGTCGAGACGAAATCTGGACTCGCCGATTGTTTCTGGTCCATGTGAACGTTGCTGGCGGCCAGTTGCTGCTGTTGCTGTCGGTGCTCGCGCAACAGAGCGTCAGCGCGAGCAAAACTATCGCTACGAGACTCTGGTCGTGGTGGCTGAGGCTTGTCCGTACTAATGAACGTTGCTTGTTGCTGCATTGCTAATCCTAAGGGTTGCGTGCTTGCTAAGCCTGAGCGAGGGGATGTTGGAGGGCTCTGAAAAGCAAGCCAAGCGCTTCATGCTAGAGGGAGCTGGCTGTTTTAATCCTTTCCTGCCACGCTCTATGTTTACACGCGCTGATTTCTTATTAGCCATCGGATTATCGTGATCTTTTATTAGCACACGTTAATCGTATTAATTTGTAATTACACGGTTATCTTTTAAGATTCAGAATCGTGAATATGGAGATGAAGTTAGAACGATGATGAATTTTCTATAACCGGTTCGCCAGTCATAATAAATATCCAAGGTAATTATAGGTTCATGATAGGTATATATTGTATGGCGAATAAAGTTATGGAGAAATTCTAAGCAAGAAATTCCACAGGTATCTTTTAGTGGCTTTATCGCATAGAATTATCCTCGTTTCCAATCGTACCGATCATCGAGCAACGCCTCGCACAATAATTGTATAATAACCGAGCCAAAAAATCGGCACAAGAAAGGGTTAAACTGTAACTCGCGGTTCTAAAGGATGCGATCGTTTTTACCATGTCTACGAGTGTAAGGTGGGCTGTTTCTTGCTGTTTAGGATCTAACTGTGGGATATAACCATAAAACAGAGCACCACAGTGCGAGCTGCTTTTACAGTCGCAATCTATGAGGGACTAAATTGTAGCGTTCGTGCTGCCGCTGTTTCATTCGCGTAAAGCCAGGATCGACCGTGCCGCCGTTTTCGATTTATTATCCTTATTACCGATAATTATTTTAAGTAGTCGAGCGCTTCGAGTAACTGGCTCGGCTAATACTACGTTGTTTTCTCCAACCGCACCGACGACTTAATAAATATTTATCGCGTAATCGTCCTGCGTGATTTTCGTTGCTTTATACGACGATCAAACATTTTATGCTTCTGGACATCTCGACGCGTTCGTTAACCACGATCGATTCCAGCCTACGTTATGTCGTAATCTACGTAACAGCAAGCTGCTACTTTCTTCCTATCTTTCTCTAATTATTACGTGTACATATACTTCCTCGTTTACCTGACTGTCGCCGTATTTGCGATATTCGTAAGCGCGTTTCACGGACATGAATGGACGTTCGTTCACGCTCTCTGCTCGTGGTCTTCCTAGGGTACCGGTTCCGATCGTACCATTGTACTTCCGGCTGCTGGATCGTTGCGGAAGCAGAGGACTTGCTGGAGCGGATGTGTAAGGTGCCGGCCTTGATTGCGTCTAAAATTGTGAATTATCAATAGAAGATCGTAAGTAATTGTAAAAATTGACTATGTTGTAATAAAAGAGCACGGAAGATAAATATTGGATTACAAAAGTAGATCGTACTTGAAATGAGATATAGTTGTCAAAATAAATTACAATATAACATAAAATCATAAAAGAGATTATGATAGCCCAGAGAACAGTAATGTAATTAACAAATACCAAAGTGAGCAAAGTGACCCATTTCCACGTTTTGTAGGAAAACGAATGCGATATAGGATTGCGGTTTCGCCTGTATTTAATACAAGTTAGATCGTAGTTATTAATAATTCTAGTGTTAAAAATAATATGATATGTCAAAATTATGAAAAACTAGAAATAGGATAGAAAATTGGTCATTATTTCTCACCTGTCCGGAAGTAGAATGAACAACCCACGTATCGTCATCGTCATCGAGCACCGCAGAATCGCTAGCGTACCCGTCGTGCCTCAATCTACCTCTCTGTAAGCTTCTCAGCTCGCCGATCACACGATTTCCAGTTTCCTGCCGCCAAAGTTTCCCCGGGTTCCTTTCATCCCTTCTCGCGGCAAGTTTCAATTGCTGCTGCCTCAACCATGATAATCTGGTAACAAGAAGAGAAGCGGTTTGGACTTTGTCACGTTGTGCTGAAACTTTTTCGATCATTGCGCCATGCACGTTTCGCTGATCTCGTTAAATTAAATCACAGACAAATCCGTATAACCAAAGTCGTATAAATGAAAGTTATAACATGTTTTTCATCAGAAGTGTTATTCTTCTAAGTCATTTTTGTCGAGACGCAACAGTCGCGCCAGCAGTGAATCGAATACCTAATAATCCCAAATTTTTTAGCGTATGAACACTCAGATTAGAAAGCCGTCGAATCGATCGACAGAGAAAACTACATAGCGAACCGATTTACACGAAAGAGCTGAGAAGTCAGAAAAAACGTCTTCGTTTCCTTTTCGAGCGCCGAGATAATTCTTTCGTCTCGCGAAAAGGAATGAAAGCGTGACCAAGAAGGCTGTATAGGATCCTCTGTCACCTGTCAGAGATTAGAATCTCGGTTGCCGTGGAGCAGCTGTTTTCATCCTGTAAATCGTGATTTCTCGCTTTCCTCGCCTAACGCTGTCCGACTCGAGTTACTCGCGAGCAGACGACGAAAACACGAGAAGCTACTTTCTCGAGGGAACACGAGACGCACGAGTCGTGTAACAAAGCCTCGTTAGAACAGGCCACGTCACGGTCCCAGTCGGAAGAAGGCCGGAATCAGGACCTCCTACCAAGATAGATCCTGGATAATTGCATCCTGATCGATGAGGTCGCTGCGGGCCATCGATTTCTGCCTGTGTTTCGTTCACAGTGCTGCCGCTCGTAATATATCGATCGGTACCATAAATCGACCATCTCTTTCTTCTCGGCTTAGATTTCCTTTTTACTAACGTCTAACGAAATTCATACCTAGCTTTGTTGGTATGGCCACACCCTCGCGATGGAGAAAATCGTGAATCGTTTGCGTTATACCGCATCCACGCTGGCTCACGATAGAAAACTTTTACGTCCACATTGTATGTCTTAAATGAAACACTGAAATTTCATTGTGTGTTGCAATGGTACACGATTGTCATAATTATATTGGTAAAATATGGAACGAGCGTATATAAAAATTGCAAGATATTTATTGCATACGTATATTTAGTAAAAATTTCGTGTCCGGTATGAGTAATGATGCAATCAGTGGTGCCAATCTATGGATAACTGATTGTGAATTTAAAATATATTTATTTTATTATATATTTTACTAATATACTTGAGCGCGATTAAAATGTAAAGTATAAAATGAGACTGCTCTCTTTAAAATCAAATATTCTAATTTAAATTATTATGGTCACTATAAATCAACAATATCATTCGATTCGCAACTTCTACAGCCCAAAATATAAATTGTCTCTGAAAAATGCACTCAGTCTTGGATACGATTACATCGGTTGGTTTCGCTACTTCAAATTTTCATTTCCCACCGTGCTATATCGTTCGTATTTGACGTAACAGTATATTTTCTTCTCTGACGAAATGAAAGTGCCCATACTAGAAACGAAAATGGTTTGCGATTTATTCGTAGTCGTGTAACAGAATAGTGGGATTTATAACTGTGGGCACAGCATTGTAACATGGCAATCTTAGGAGAAGCAGATTCTATAGAAATGAAAACGGTTCTCGTTTGCAGCGATATAAATTAATTCATAAACGAATATTTTGAGCAAATGGCTGCATTTATGACGCAAACCGAACCGTGTTAATGGAGCTGCGAATTATAGGAGGAACGATTGCTCCGATGCTCTTACGCTGTTAGGATCTTCAAACGCGCATGAAGTTTGGATGAGAAGTTAATTTGCCACGAGATCAAACGATGGCTGCAATTTTCTGAAAGAGACGTAAATAGGATTTCTTATTGCTGGTAGATTTATGGAAAATTATCCCTTTTATGGAGTAAGTAATGAGCTTGGAAAGATTGTCCTCTGCACCGAACACGAAATTGGAATAGTTAAAATGAACAATTTGAGATTTCTGCTTCCTGACTTGTATACAGCACAATTGAAACCAACAAAGTTCGTTTCCAATTTTACTAATCCAAATACCTGAAGATCACAGAGAATAAGTTATTTTAGTTGATTTCCTACTTCTGTCTATCTTTTGCTAATTTCCTCGATCTTTTTATTACTTGATCAACCCAAACCGGAACGGAATTAAACCACGAGTCGACGATTGATCCCATTAAGGGATGTCTGCGGTAAGTAAGGTAAAGAAGAATGTCAGGGACGATAGAACAAAAAAGAAATGTTTCTTATTTGTGGAAAAACATGGAGAGAGGAGATTCCTATTTCTGGGACTCCGGCCGCCCTCTGACATAATTATAAATATAGAACAGACAAGACGCGGTAAATCGGCCGCTACGAGGCTCAATCCCTTCTTCTTCTTCTCTTCGTTTTCACCGGTGGTTTGCTTTGTTTTCCATGCTTCTGCAACTACATTTTCTTTCCGCTGGCAATTTTTCTATCGCCGGCGGAGCTTCGCGGAAGCAGAGCGTGCTCGGATACGGAAGTCATTCGAAGTAGAAGTAAGAGCACAAAAGCGGTTCGTAAAGCTTTCGCGCAATTTTTCTCGACGAGCTCCCATTTCCGACGTCCTTTCCGATCTATCCTAGACCGATGTTCTGCTACCCTTGCCTCTAGCCGTGGTATTATTTCGGAAAAAGTGTCTACTTTTGTATTTCCAGCCGACGGAAAAATCAGGGTAGTCCTCATCGACGAAATATCACCTCTTAACTGAAGCTATTGTTACATGGAGAATTGAAAGTCGTAGTGTAAATCAGTCCACTGCTGTTACTCGTAAAGTAGCATTCTACATTTATTATTATAAAAAAATCATTATATCTTTCCAAGTCACGAAAACATATCGCGGCAGAGAATAAAGTTACACTTTACTTTATGATTCTAAGAGGATGATACTTTCAAGGATCGAAATACGTGACTAAATCGAAATTCTCTGAATCTTGACATACATCACTGTGAGTTTCAGCTCGAAACGACTGCCGTAGAGTCGGAAAAGCTTGAAGAGTCTAATGACTGGATTTACAGTTATTGCTTTTAAACAAGCCCACTTGTTGGTGAGTTAGTTTTCTATGAAAAGTTCGCTACAACACAAAATTGCCCTACATCCGACGTACGAAATAGCGCAAATGATTCAGAAAGTACCGATCGCGTGTCCGAAAGAAAGGAAAAATCGCGGGAACGTAACGAGACGTTTTATTATTTGAAACGCGCGAGTTTTGCGCCGGGAAAACGAGATAGCGTCCAGTTTATTTCAAACTGACAACGGGAGAACGTTCGCCCTCGTAAATTCGCACCGTTGTATCTTTTATTTCGTAGATGGAAACGGGGCATTTTAATTTCACTCCCATACACGCGCGTTCCGTTGCGCCATGCGAATTCCGCGCGTTCGCGCGTCTATAAAGGAATCACTGTTGCGATATTTCCTGGACGATTCTTTACCTTTCACTTAATTAATACATCGTATCACAAGTAAAAAAGACCACAGAGAAATGATATAAAAAATTACTTTTTCTATCATTCACAGGGGTGTAATTTTATTAAATATAAATAAAATATAATACGTTGATGATCAATTCCACACCATTTAAATAGTCTCATCTGTCTCTCGGAAATTTTTTAGAAACATTTTTAACTATTTTCATTACCATATATCATTCAAGTATTTTCATTACCCTTTCAAAAATTTTGAAAATATTAACCCTTTGTACGGTGAATTTTGTTTGTAGGCAATGTTGTAATTTATGAAGATATTAGGTAATTAAACGATAAATAAACTTGTCTTGTAAAATTGATCCTGATTTTAGTGTATTCTATACTCGTTATAAAAATATCAGAGAAAATGAGTTTCTGTTAGTAGAAATTAATAAAAAAAAAAAGAATGTTTCTCACGGTCTTAAAAAAATTCGGTCCTAAAAGGGTCGATTGCCTCGCCGTATAAATTGCGCTTTTACAATGAAATACGATTGTATTATCTATATTTCAAATTTCATGTCATTCCTCGCGCTTAAAACAGACTATTTCCTCAAAATATTCCATTTTAGTCATTAATACTTCATTTCCACAGAAGCAGGAAAGAATGAACTTTTCTATCCGCGTTTAAAATCAGATCAAACGGCTTTGATCAAAGTGAAGATAGTGTCCGGTACTTTGAACGATTGTTTCAAAGGAGACGGTCACCGTAGATGGAATTTAAACAGCTACACGTCGGAGGGGAAGCAGAAAACCAGGATCGGGAGACAAGGAACGAACGGCGAAGCCCCGAAAGGAGAGCTTCTTTGCGGTTGAGAAAGCAGACCTGCCAAACGTCTGTCGACCTCCTCGACCATAAACGTCGCCTGTTTCTTCATCGTAGCGGATCGCGGTTCTTCATAAATATCCGGGCGAAACTTGCGGTTTCGCAGGCTGAACTCGACTCGTGGTGCCAGAAGGGACGTTTATTTTCACGGCTCTCGGGCCCTCCAGCGACTCTCGATACACAAAACGAGACGAGTATTTTACGGTGACTGCTGTCCGGTTCGACGAACTCCATAGGCTACATATGTACGCTTTAACAAACTTGTTAAGCGTGGACTTCTTGCTTTCTCTCGTTCTCGGATAAGATTTCGACCGCGAAAATCGACGCGTTCAGTTCAGTGACCGAATTCTCAAGTGGATTTGAAACTAGTCGAAATCGAGCGTCATATGAATATAAAGCTTTTATCAAGTCAGTAAGCACAGTGCTGTACAATGCTATGGAGGGTTACGAAGATCTATTTTGCCCTCCTTAATTAAAATGTCCTATCTTTCCCTTTTCAAGACGTGTGCAGGAAAATTTGCAATTTTCCGCGTCTTCTACCTTCCGTAAAGTTATATTGTGTAAAGTGTTACGAAATAATGGTTAGATATTTTTAATTAGACGAAGGAAGACCACAGTATAATAAAGCTTCAGCTTCCTCGAACATATATCGTTTCGTAAATATATGAATCGCCAAAAATATGAATTTGCCTAAAAGTCCATAGTATAATTTTAAATAAAGAACAACAAATATCGAGGAAACCAAAGAACGACTGTCAATGCTTTTCGATATATTATCCAAACAACGACAAACTCGAAAAGAAATCAAAATAGTATTTTAACGTACGATCGAGAAACATCGCTGTCAAAACCGGTCGATTTATTTGTAAGGCGAGCGCAATGTTCCAGGACGAGGAATTAACGAGACGACAATGTGGTCATAGCTCGTACTATCCACCCTGAAACCGCGAAACTCGTATTTCATAACGCGATACGACGCGTCTGTCCCAGCACCGTCCGTATCTACTGACTTTTCTCTTTCCATTTGCCCTGGCAAGCGACAATGACTCACGACGACCGCGTTCTCCATTCCTGGCAGAAATACGGCGACCGTAGTGCGTTGCAATCGCGTCCGCCTATGGGTAGACAATTTATTAATTGTCCCAGCGACGGCTTCTATCCTCGTTTCTCTACCGACTCTTTTTCGAGCTTCGTGACACTCTTCTGCGGCGCCCGATTCGGAGGACGAGTTGCGACATTTCTCGTAGGCGATCGTTGTTGGCCGTCCGAAAGCTCTGCCGGGGGAATGGCCCACTTGTTCTTCGAGACGTCCACGGCAGATTCCGTGAAAACCTCCTAATCTCCATCTCGTTTCACGATATTCATCGAGCGTGTCGAAACACGGTGCGAGCGAAAAGCGTTTCAACCCGCGTCGTATTATTAGAGACGGACCCGGCATTTAATTATGGGATTTGTTACACGCAGCCGAGGCTGTTCGATATTAACGTTTCTCGCTGGGAACACTGCCAGGAAAACGCACCCTGTAATCACTCTGAGTCGGAGAGAACATATATATATATATATATTTAAATATATATAGAGAGAGGATGAAAGCTTCGAGTTTGTTGAAAATGGTAGTTTTTCGTGGACCAGAAGCGGTTTGTCGAGAAGATTGGAATTGGAAAAATTCCCATAAATACCTTCGCGTGAGATTTTTCTACATAATATCTGAATTCATAAATCACGAAAGCGTCGACTTTATCAGAGATGGTAATTTCTTGTGAATCGATTCGATGCTTTTCTACCATGAATAAGATTTCTCTACGTGATATCTTAACCTATGAAGGAGAGTTAGTGCTTCGAGTTCATATTAGATGGTTCCCCATAACAATCTTTGTTGCGAATTATCGACTAAAAAGCAACCGGTCAGGTCAAACCGATCGGTCGATATCGCGTACCTCGAATGACTTAACGCTCAAGGTAGTGGAGGTTTAGTAGATCGAGTGTTAGAGTAATCTAGCACTGTATTTGCACTTGTATAAAAGTAAAGTGTGATGTTAAGAACACGGCGGTGGTAAGAACTTGTTGGCAGTGAAGTATTTCACCGCACGGTATGATGTCTAATGATGAACTGTCCTAGTATATTGCTGATTCTTTCCACCAGCCGTTGGGTCTCGTCCTTCCATCCTGCCCTCCCTGCTGGGTTTTTACCAGGGTTTTTTACCTAACCTCGGAGTCATTAGCTTTACAGCTCGGGGGGAACACGTAATTCAGAATTTCCTAAAGAAGAGATAGGACCCGTTCGAGAGTAAACGGACAACCACTCAAAATTCGGAACAACTTCGAATGAGATCTTCCTCCGGAATATTTTAATTTACGCACAAACATAAGTAAAGAGTGGAAGCTTCAAGTTTATCAAAAATATGTGGTAATACATCGCGAAGCAAAAAGAAGAAGTTTAACGGAGAAACGTATTCAATTGAAAAAAGGCCCATTACTCAGGCGACAACTTAACATAGAAAAAGGGAATGCAGAATGTCACTCACCCATCCACGTGATCCGAACTGCTCTTTGCGGGACCGTTGGCGAATTCTGGCGGAGGGTCCGGCGTGTTTGGACTCAAAGGGCTGAGAGGTCTCCTCGAATTCTCTCCTAAAATATCTTCGAAATCCACCACAGGCGCCGTACCTCGTACAGACGCCTTTCTGACCAAAGAAGGCGACGATAGTTTTTGATGTTTAATCATGTCCGACGTGGCACCGTACGAGAATGGTTGACTCGTTTGTCTCGCGTGATAGGGGATGTCTTCGTCGATATAATCGATATTTCCAGGTGGTGAAAATGAGTCCGCGTGTTTTCTGTACGTGTCCGTGGAGGTATCAGAAATTTTTCGATCAGGTGACATACGATATTCGAATTCCTCCCTTCGATGTTCAATTTTTGTTGGTTCTCGGTACTCGTTCTTCAGGGTGCTGTAACTGCTGCTCGAGTTATATGGCGGACTGGATTCTTTCGCGGTGCTGTAGTTCCTGTACGAATCTTTCAACGTGGAATAAGTCGATGGGGAATGACTACTTGTGTGGCTGCTGTAGCTGCGGGTTTCCTGAATGTACATCTTCTCGCTTCTGTCTGTTCTATACTCATCTGACGGAGGATCTGGCATCGACTGTATTTGAAAGATAGAAATCATTCTTTTACTGAAACTATCATTGTTACCCTGTTAAAGAGTGTTTGATCTAGGCGTGGAAGACTTCTCAAGATCAATATTGACCGATTATTTAACTTTCCATAACTTTGTGTAACTTATGATTGTGTATATGTTCCTAATTCCTAAGAAATGTTAGCTCTTAGATTTTCTTTCTCTCTCATAGGTAAATAAAATTTAGGTCGTAGAGAATTAAAAACGAGTTATTTAGAAACCACATTCGGCAACTCCATACGTCAAAATAGTAGAAAAAGACGTCTATGTTACAAACGTTACTTTCTAAATTCTGCCTCGAACTTTACGATCATTTATATTACCTTCTTAAAATAAATAAATTTCTGAATACAAATTATTTTTTTCTTAACTTGACAAGTTGATCACTAATCATATGCTTGGATAACGGAATTTAGAAATGAACAAAAAATGCAATCGATCAATTTGTCTTCCGAGAATCTTACTTGTCTCGTGTATCCTCGATAAATTCGTAATTTCGCAATGATATTAGTTTAAAAGGAGGATAGACGTACCTCAACAGTAAGCATCATATCATGGAGAAGTTTATCAAGATCACCATGAGCCTGGTTATCCGGCTCTGGTTCCGGTGGACTAGGTCGTTGTGGTGGAGCACTGCTGATGCCGCTGTCCATGGAAACTGTCAATGGTGAGCCACGGGCACCACCGGCAGCACCCTGGTGTACCACAGCGTACAGAGATCCATCTATGGGACCGCAAGTGTAACCCAATCCGCGAGGCGATGTTTGAACCGAGGAACTCGAAGGTGGTGGCGGTGATAATGGTGTTTCCCGTCCTTCTGAACAAAAATTCCGCGATCAGATTAAATTTCATATAGGCTGCACTGCGTCAAACATGCGAGAACGAGCTGCTAGTGAAGCTGAGAAAAGTGTACTTCTGCAAGCAACACGTTAAGGATGTATACTACCTTGACAGTATCAAAAAAAGAACTTTTCGCTTCAAGTGTTTAATTCAAATATTTACTTCAAATGTCGTTGAATGTGATGGACGAATAAGAATGTTCTAATAGAAGGAATATTAGTTACAGCGAATAGTAAATGCGTTACTATCATCTGAAAAACATCTAAATTCTTCACTTTATAATTATTTATAAGATAAATTCCCAAACTTCACCTGCTTCGCCCTCTTAAACGAAACGAAAATTAATCTTAACCGAGTCTAATTACCAAAGTGCGAATTGTTAAGGATATTTCTAATTTAACGTTTCGATGTCTCTTTCGTTCTTCCGAAATTAGCGCTAATCAGGTTATTCGCGTAATTTCCTACAGACGCCGAGGAACAAAGAGCGCTCGTTAAGAGGGAACAATCGACTGTAAATCGTTGACCGATGAAACTGGCAGAGACTAATTGCGAGCGAGAGGTTAAGAACCGAGCAACTTCGAATTTATGCTATCCTCTTCTTCTCTCTTCCAGTACGTCGCGCCAATTTAACGCTAATCCTCGTCGCTCGTGTCACGCTACAGTAATTCGCGTGCTCACGGTTAACGTAGTATCTGTCGCGGTCGGTTATCCGCGGGATCGAGCGCGAGGAAAGTCGAAGTTCACGCTTCAGTCCATCTAGATCGAGAAATTCGCGTGACGCGTGCAATCGCGGCTTTCGTACTGGATTTCCAGAAATCCTTGTCACGTAACGCGACAGTCATCTTAAGGGACATACGCGGTCCCAAGAACCTTCTCTCTACACGGAGAATCCGGCACAGCGAAAATATATCTTCCGGTATGTTCGTGATCGAAATTCTAACAGGCGGGTTCAAACAGAAACAGCAAAGCGTCCGGTAGACTGTCATCTACGGTGAAAGTTTTTCTCGTGGGAATATTTGGGGATAATCGATAGACGATGGTATTTTTACGATCTCCAAGTGAATCGAATGGCGAAAAGAAAACGATACGCGTGTATGTTTTTGTTTCGAGAAGATCGATCTCTCGTGGTCTCTGAATTCCACGATAATAAAGACTGGAATCGAAGATGAATAAATGGGGGCACACAGCCCAGCTTTTAGAGTGCTGTTTCAGAGTGCTCTTCTAGAGAGGCTTTAGGACACGCCGACACTCATGGATACGCCATTAGCTTGGAGTACGTGGTCTCGCCGATGCGATGGTTTCCGCCTGTGTGAGGATTCTAGTGGACATTCGCGCATGGTATATAGGTTTTACTAGAGTTTATTCCCCTGCTTTATAGCGAGAAATATGAACAGCGTTCTTAACCATTTGACGAAGTTATAAAACTTCTTAGATTGTCGTTATCATACTGATGGTTTCATCATTTCTTATCCAATTGCATTTTCCTAAGAGAAATATATTTTGTTTGATAAAGTGAGAGGTATAAATATTGAGATACAAAAAGCCAAAGATCGCAGCAAGTTTAAAAATTAATTTTAGAAGTATCTGAGAAGTTTCTGTTCTTTCCATTTAAAAGATTCTACCAAGTATATTTCTTATTTTTCCAGATGTACTGAAATATTTTACAAATAAAATTACATAATGAACATTGTTACGAAATAATGACTAAATGTTTTAAATTGAAAGGAGAAAAACGAGAATTCTTTTTTAAAATAGCGAATATACGACGTTCGCAAGTTTTCATGTAACTATCTTCAACGTTCAATCTTACGATCCATTTTCTCCTCTCCTTGCTCTCGATTTCAAGCGACAAACCAAACGACCCACGTCACCGTACCAATATCCATCAAGATCATTCGGCGAAGGACACCAGGTAGACCCTCTTCGAAGCTCTACTAGCACGATGTCATTTGAATTCAATTCGTACCCGCTTTATCTCGGCGACGTATCTCTCGAGAGCATAAATCATTTTTATTCGTTTCTTGGCGATTCTATTCGCGAAGGGAGAAGAAACCAGCCACTTCGTCGGTACCGTCTAATCTACCTTTGACCAACAGATGGAACGCATTTAATACCCGCGCGCAAACGCGAAACATGCCGCGAACGACCAGCCTGTTGCTCTTGATCGAGATCAGAGGATTATTGCGAAGACTCTTTCACCGCTTGGACGAACGGAGAATCTAAATGGCGTCGGGGCCACGCCGAGCTCCAATACGAAAACGAAACGACGCGGTAAATCATTGGGGTGAATATTTGCGAAGCAGAGATAAGAGTCGAGTAGAAGCTGCGATGATACTGATACCTTTATCCTTAACTTCGTCTATGGTATAAGATCACCAAGGGAAAATGGAAGAATTCGTATTTTTCATGTTTTACAAGGGGAACGACAACTTTGAAGTTCCATACGTTGCTGATCAATCTTTTTGTTTTTGTTCGAGTTTGACTACATACGCTACAGTGGCTGGAAAAAAGTATTTGAACATTTATCAAAGAAAGCTTTTACGAGCATATCGTATGCGTCATATGTAACATTTTCAACTCCCTTTTAATCATTAAGTAACGTCAAAAGCTGAAAATTAAGAAATATAGAAGTGTCATGTTTTTCCTGTGTGCTTGTTATATGTATAGTTCGTATCTCAGATAAAATTTAATGAATTTTTAGTAAGGTTCGAGGAAACTAGCTTGTATTACTACTAATGTTTTTATGCATCAATCGATTTCCACCTAAGGGACAGACCACCCAGGATTGTTTCGAAGAAGCCTGTCCTAAGGGTAGATTTAGGGTTTTCGAGTGGTTCGATGGAACTGGTCGTTACCCACGTCGCCTGAGGACACCATCTTCTTCGAAGTTGCTATGCGCAGCTTCTATGGCCGCTGGCCATCGAATTAGCAACATATACAGAAATTCTAATTTTCTGAATAGGATACTATATATCATGGATGGCAAATTGTTCTTCTCGAGTTATTAGATGTATTGTTAAACACATTGTAGATTTTTCAAACTGCTTTCAAATTTTGCTAATATAATCACGATAGTGGTATTTCATTACAGTGTTAATTACATTAAAAAATATTTTATATAGTACGTACAATATAAAAGTTTGCTATAGTAAGGATTCAAATATTTTTATGTACACGATACACGGTATAAATCAACGTCGTTTTTTTTGTATCAGTCGGTACTTCGTGAAAATATTATTGACACCACGTGGCAATATATAGTAATATATATCGCTCATAACTCTTCGATCATACACGCGGGCATGAATCGCGTTTAAAACGTCCCGTGGCTAAAAGCGTTCGCGTTTCGAGCCAAAAAACAATTGATGCACGACCATCGTCGCTGTCTGATTGTGAGCCGAGTGCATTCAACATCGTTCGATAAGAATCGAGACACAATAAAGTTTCGCTCGATCGATCCACGTCCTTGGCTCTGATCGTCGTGTTCTCGCCACGATGCACGCGGATGCAAAAGGAAACGGTGAGAGCCGAGTCGCAATAACAGACGACGAGCAGAAACGTAATCGTTGCGTGGACGTATCATTTGGCGCAATAAATCCGCGCGAATCGTGAGCGACTATTGGCCGACGGCGACACCAGCTATCCTTTGGACAGTCTGCAGTCGCAGCTGCAGCTTGTGCACGTGTTAAGTGTTCTGTCGTAGATCTCTACGTGCTTACCACGACGATTAACTTGATCTATACCCTTCTGCTAGGATATCGAATCGATAGAAACTAACGCTGTGTCATTTCCCACGTACACTTCTAAATTAATGGCAGAAAATCGTACGAAAATTTTGTTGTAAAACAGCTGAAACAGTATTACGATTCTCGAGATCTCTACAGTGCCTTCTTGATAATCGAATTAGGACTTTATCCTTCATTTTTAGGAAATGTTCGAAGATTCGGTAAAAGGCGCCAGTCGAATCCATTTACGGGATCCTGAACTCCTATTATCCGAACGAGGAATCAGAGCTATTCTTTTCAGAGCTATTCGAACTATTCTTTCTCGCATACGGATATACAAATTTCTCACTTAATTTCCTTCACGCACTGAAATTTGAACATATGTCACATTTACGTATCACCCAATAGCAAGAGCAAAGAGTAAGACTTTCTATTAAAAATTTAGAAATGGTTCACCAAATTAGCAAGCTATAGAACAGAATTCAAAATCTCATCTATGACTGATTGTAAATTGTATCTGGTAAATTGTAACTAATTGTAAATGAAATTGCACGTATCAAGTATCAGAACATCAATACATACGTACATTCTAGAGCTACTAAAGTCTCGATATTTCACAAGAGGTCCAGCTTCCTCGCCGAAGACACGGAGAAGAGAGGTCATCGTGATATCAGCGTATGATTTGCGAGACGCACCATTAAATCGGGTTAATAGAGGAAGCGATAAACCGTATCTTCTCTCGTAGAGCATAGAAGCGGGACAGAGAATTTACCAAGCGCACGAGTCGGAAGTGGTCGAGAGAACGATCGTTTCCACGAGCTCTGACCGCCATAAACAATCGCGCTTAAACATCGTGCGCTAGTGCACTCGTTGCACCTCGCTAAGTAAACGATGGAATTAACGACTCGAATGACGATGGCTGGTGAAGCGCGGCGAGCGATGAGCATCGCCTAACGACCGCGATCTAATTTCATATCGCACTCTTTAATGCCACTGACACGCACATTTCACGCACGCCCGACAATCGTCGCTGATTAAGAAACGCGTACGCAAAAACATTTTTTCTGGCAGCGCTGAAAGATGCCATCATTTCGTGGAATAGCTAAATAATTTGACCAGATAGACGTTTATTTTCAACGAGATAGTATATAATAAAGACTCTCCACAGATATAGCTGCTTATGGAAGTATTCGAACAGTTGAGAAACAGATTATTTTATAAATGCTCTGAAACACTTCACTCGGAACTCTATTTATGGTTTAGGAAAATCTCAATAATGTAAGATAATATTGAGAAATTCGTTGCCATAAAACAGTATACGAAAATGTTTTTTCTAAAAATATAGCTAATAACCATGATAGATGATGTAAGATCTTTGCACGCTATTATATTTCAAAGAAATAGAAATTCGATAGAAAATTCATTGGAGTCTCGTCAAAAGTAGCGTTGAACTAAGCATCGTAGAAACATTGCGATTTATGATGAAGTGTCAATATTTCATTGATAGATAATCACGAAGAAGCTCGTAATATAATAGGAATCTTACGTAACGTAATGCGTCTCGAAATGATTCTCAAACATAGCTACATATCTGGCTACATATCTAGCTACATCCTCGGCTACATGTCTATCTAGAGACCAACAATCATCAATTTCACGCTTTAAAACAGCGTAAAAGTTTCTTGCAATTACTTTTTAATCTATCCATCGATCAGGAATTACTGAAACGACTCGAATTCCACTTCCTCGATGCTTTTACTCGACAGTGTACATTCCACGTGAGAATTTCAGTTTTCTGTTTCGTTTCACGCCATTCAATGAACGTACACGTACGTATCTTTACGACATTCTAGAGATCGTATACGAGTGTTCAAAGGCTAGAATACCTCTGGCTACGGTGTTAAAAACGAAATATATATATCGAGGTAGTCTGATATTATAGATTTCACCGAAGAATCGTTTCGTCTCGCTGTTTCTGTCTCTCTTCGACCAACCCCTGCTTCTTTCGCTTATTTCCAAGTGCACACGTATTGTATTAATAAGCTTGCAACCAGAGGATCGTGCGGCTACGTTGCCTCGTCGAGGTGAATATGGTAATTAGATTCTCGCGCGGAGACGTCATCGCTTTAGCCGGTTCTCCCTTCTTCCTCCTTTCTCCCTCGCCGGGTCTCCTTCTTTATTTTATTTCCTCCCTTCCGCTCGCGCCCTCCTTGCCCGCCATTCACAGGCCCATGCAGATTACTCTCGCCGTCTTATGGTAGTAAAATTCGCCATTGGCCGGTTTCCGACGGTTTCTATTCATACGGTCGGCACGGACCGTCATTATCTTCGGCGGAGAAAGAATCGAGCCGTAGAGGGTCCACCAAAGAGGAAGAGAGCGTAACCGGGTAAAAAGGTAAGACGAGGATGGTACGAGCGGCGTTGCACGCGTGCAAAACAGAGAAAGAGAAAGAGAAAGGGAGACGCGTACGGACGAATTACTCGTTTGACGGCCTTATAGAGATTCATGAGACGCCGATGGGAAGTGGGCAACGATCCAGACGGAATATACCTTCTTCGGGTACGATGACAAAAATGCCAACGAGGCGGGGGCGTGGTAGCTGCAGGGAAACGCGTGCTACTCTCTTTCACCAGGATTTTGTGTGCACTTGGACATGTACAATTTCTTCTTTCAAAATAAAACATTATTCCGGGAATTAAGGGATCTATCGATCGTTATTTCAAATAGGACAACAATAATAAGAATTTGATGTCAATTTGATGTCAATAATTGCTCGCGGAATTTCAGTTCTATTAGTCAAAGTACACACGATGCTAACGGCGTTGATGATCGCTGACGTAATAGATGAGATATGATAACTTCACCTTTGATCGCGGTCAGGATTCCAAGAAGCCAGCTCGGATGAGAGAAAAATCGACGAGCCTAAGGAGATGCCCGAAGAAGATCAAGTTTCACCAACGATCCACGGAAAAAGCGAATTCTCCGCAGTGAGATGTTGCCGGCGACGAGAGAAGAAACGCGTGTTCCGTTCACCGGGAGCACAGAAACGGCACTGTACGTTGCAAATGCTGCACGATGCTGATCGCCACCACTACCACCGCCGTCATCGCGATCAGCATCAACCACCACCACCGGCTACGTCATACTATCGTTCGCCAGCACACCAGTAACCGGGATATCGTCATCATCATTGGAGGCAGGCCTCGTTTCTTCCTACGCAAGAGGCTGCCATGGCGAAGTCTCTTTCTGCCTCCACATTCGATAGTGAATAAACACGCGTACACACTCTGTATACTGCGAGGAATATATATGTGTGTACGTGTGTGTCACAATTGGTTTGGTTAAGGAGCGCAGTATGGTGTCTATGCTCTTCCGTGTACTTACTTCGTTTTTAGCGAAACAAGTTGAGCTAATTGGCGGTTGGAAATGTCTTTTGATGGGGTTATTGTTAGCGCGTTTGGCTTGTAAGCAGACCTTAATGTGTTTCTTTGCTGTCATTTGCTTCTTTCTGGCAGCCTGACGCTGTCAAATTGTATCGAAATTGTAATAGAACCTTTTAAATCCCTGTAACACAAGTTTTCTAAATATTATTCTATAGTCCTCTGTGAAGATCTTCCTCGTAATATCTTCTATAAACTTTTCTATAAATTTCTCGTGAATTTTTTTGTATCTATGAGAAAGGTTCGAGAAATCGTTATTTTTACTGTAAATTCTAAAAAAATTGACGACAATATGCGTTTCGTTACATTCCCTATAATTCTTCATATCCGTTCTCTATCAATCCTCTTTGTAAATTGTTAGCCCGTAAAAATTCTTACTTTTACGTTATAATAAGTTACCAGGGACTAATATCAGAGTGTAATTCACCACACTGTAAATCGGTAATTATCAACAATAGAAGAAGTACTATCGAATTACAAAAAGAGTTTGTCTGATCAGCGATCTTCCTATTCTACTTATTTCACGTCTCTCTATATTATGAATCATTGGACTTTGCATTTCAGGTGCTACAAATCTTAGTTCATCTTCTCTATAGCAGAATAAAAGTAATATTCAATTCGAAAAAAGAGTTTGTCTGATCAGTGACCTTCCTATTCTACTTATTCCACGTCTTTCCTTATTCCACATTGCGTGCCTTCGACTTTGCATTCTATTTGCTAAAAAAAAACTCAGTCCATTTTCTCCAACGTGATCGAGACGCACGTAATTTCTGCTTCTCTACGAGGCATCGTATTCACGTGGTTCCTGACCTGCGTAAGCGTGTGTGAGGCCAACCGCGTGCACTCTTTGAGCGGGTATTGCGTGTTCACGGAGGCCCCTCTACTCATTCGACTGGCCTCCAGTCGCCAGTCCTTCTACGGCAACACTCAGCTCTGTACAGCTCGGCTTCGTCGTTGTCCTCGTAGTGGTCGATCGTTCGAGTCGATATTTCGTGCGTGCACGCACAGACCGAGATGTTGTCTGCTCCGAGTAAACGGTACTCACCGCGTGCTCGTGCCACTAAATTCGGTACTTTGCTTTCAACATCGGCCAACATGATGACATAATCTGTCTTTAGAATCTTCAATCAGGCTACTTAGAGTCAAACGCAACCCGCGTACACGCGCGCTTTCTTGTTTAGTTCCTCGAGTTTATGCTTCGCGTGTTTTCGTTCCTCGAACCGTATTCCACATTCTTATTCCTTCTTCTTTAATCATTTTCAGAATCATAATTTACGGAAACAACGTTCTTTGTAGATTTCTCGTACAGATTTTATCATACAGATATATCGTAATTGGTGTTCAATTTCTCGAACAATGGATTGCTTATCTCATACAAATTTATTTCTCGCGAGAAGATGACAAAGAAGATAAACTATAAAAAATTACGATTCTAGCGTTACTTTCGCTGTTTTTTAATTTACGAAGGTGGTCTGTATGGCTTGCGTGCGGCTCGTATAATGATAGACCAAATTTAACGTATCTACAATAAATTGCATCTAATTAACTGTGATGAAAAGAAAATGTGTTCCGAGAAAGAAAAATTCGCCTGAACTGCGGACGATTACTCGAATAACCATTATTCTTCGTTACGCATCAAGAAACTAATCCTGACTCCGATTGTGTCCAATCATTCTTCCCCCTCTGAATCAATCAGAATCGTCAAAACGAAGGGCAATTCAACGAGTCAATGGCAATTATCATCAAATCTCCGCAGACACGTTTCTTTCTCTGTATCCACGTATCTCGTTACGTAGCTACATGGTGTTTTAATCGAGATCCGAGCGATTCGTTGCAAGGAGAGACCAGTAGCTGGGCGGCGCAAATGAATGGCTGGCAATTAATAATTCATCATCCAGCGGCGCGATTGAACGCGTTGAAAGGCCACGCACACGCGTACTTACGTACAGGTAAGAACGAGTACTCTACCGGGCACGCTTGCAAAAGGACACGTGCCATAACGCGTATTACGCATCTATGCAGGCTCGCTCGTACGAGCTGCAAGAGCATGCGTGCTCGATCGCAGCACGCGATGACTACTAATTTTCAGGATGCGTTCTTTACAATGTGTTTTAACACCGGAGTCAACCGCTTGTTATTTACAGATCATTTTGTAAGTGTTCGCGGAATGTTGCAAGGTTTAATGATTAAACTTCGTCGTTATATTCTGTGGATATAATCAAGCAAAAAATGTTATATAAACATCGATCGTTTGAAGCTTTATTAAAATATTATAATAAAAATACGAAATATGAGGGGAAAGACAAGAAGAAGGAGTAGATTTAGAATCAATATAATCTAATGAACCAATCTAATATACATGTTCGATACAACTTTGAAGAAACAGAAGAAGAACTTGCCGGAGAATTTGAAATTTCAAATTCAAAAATCTTAAATTTTGCGCGCAGAGGGAGAAAAGTTAAAAAGATCGCAGCATTCTTACTCGGAGATTCCAGATTCCGATTTTTCGACAACATGATATCATTCCTCGGCGCGCGACAACGAATTCAAAAGAAAATCAAGAGAATCTGGAAGATACCAAACAATTTCTGCATAGTTTTAATAAAAATTAATAAAATCGATAAAATGGAAATATTTGCAAGGGGATGATGAAATCAAACAACGATTCGTTGCCTCGGTCGTGTTTTATCGTTATACCTGATCCTTTAGATAGCACGTAATTCGATCATTGATCGCGGCAATAAAATACGCGTGCCATAAACTATAAACTACTTATGTAAGCCTCAGGTCGGTATCAAGTATGTCAGCGTACATTCACAAGAATCATACGTGACATTCGTAATGATTACTAATCGCACTGATCCACGCACGTGTAACAGAATACAATTCGTCGAACAGATCTGTGTTAAATAAGCAGAGAGGAGCTGGAACTCCGGTAGCCTAATAATAACGTAGTCAGAGCAGAGGTCAGGCTGTATAATGGGCTCATATGTCATGCGTAATTTACATAAATGCAGTGCACGAGGTAACTAGATCGTAGACGGGCATCGTCATTGCATGACGTTCTGTCAGACTTATAAATCAGCTTGCTTGAATTTCTAGCTTCGCTCTATTAAAGGAACAAAAGATATCGTCGTACTTTGTATTCTTGACATTTTAAGACGTTTATCCTGCCCACTGTTTATTAAGAATGATAGAAGCTTTAAAAGATTCCATTTTGTTCATAAAATTACTCTCTTTAATTTCTTCCTTCGTTTACTTTTATACTGGTATATTTTACAGATAAAAGGATCTCTAAGTATCCCTCAAGGAATACTTCGGAAAATCTTAATTCCAAACTTAGATCCCATTTTCTTCGCGGAAATATTCTCTTTAATTTCTTCACTCGCCACTTTTTATTCTGCAATATATCGTTGAAAGATTTGTAAAACTTCTTCGGGGAAAACTTAAGAAAATTATTCGCTCTTAATATCGGACTTCATTTTATCCATGCGATCTCTCTATTCATAATTCATCATTCATCAAATCTTCTCCAAGCAAAAATAATTAGAAATATTCAAGCGAGCATAACTCTTCCCAGTTCTCAATTTTATTCTCTTCTTGAGATTATCCTTCGTATTTTCTCCATTCATCATCTTTTATACTGAAACATCCTGTAAGAAAGTTTGGAAAGCCAGACGAAAGATTACGGAAAATCTTCAAACGAAAATAATTATTTCTTCTTAATCTTCAACTTCATTTCGTTCACGGAATCTTTTCATTCATCACTTTTCACATTGAAGTATTTCTCAAAAATATTTTCAAGCCTTCTCCAAGTAGAAGATAAGACAAATTTTCAAATAACTATAAGTATTTCTTCCTGGTTTAATATTTAAAGTAATTTCTGCTTTTCCAAAGACTCCAATAAGAGCCATTAATCAAGCTATTCGCGATAAGCGCAAGGTGCGCCAATCTCGATAGCATTCATTCCAACATTTCCTCGACTCGATTCAACGGCTCGGCTCGATCGAATGATCGAATGATCGAAAATCGTAAACCTACCGGTGCGTGATTCATCACCGGTAAATCCAGATTGGTGGTGTTTGTCTGAGCAACAGCAGCCCAGGCTCGTCCGAGCGTATCGTGGCTATTTCTACTGTCAGCCAGTGACGAGGACAGAACGAAAAGTTGGTCAGTTAGCGTTGGCAAGTGGTAAGTGGTATTCCTAGGTAGCCAATCTGGGACAAGGACGCGTACACGATTTGTGCGTAAGGTGAGGCGACGCATAATGCGTGCTCCATACATACACCAGATTCATGGAAAGACGAAACTGTGGGAACCGGGATCCGATCGTTCGTCACTCCTGCGAGCGAATCTAACTGCGATAATCCTGCTAAACCGACACGACGATAGGTCGCGTGAAGCCAGATCTCATCTTCGTTATTGTAAATTTATCAATTTTTCTCCAAGTTTCACAATAGGCAATCTTTCCTAGTGCGTAATTTTCTAAGCGAGAAAAGGAGAGAGAGAGAGAAAGAGAGAGAATTTGAATCTACCTGAGATTATAAACGATAGAAATATCAAATAATAATTTGTGTAGTTGGATTGCAAAAGATGTCTGTGTAGTACAAGTCATAGACTACTTAAAAAGGATTAAACGAAAGGAAGAATCGAAATAAGTTAATGGAACGTGGAACACGATGGAATACACGCTATAAAAATCAGATATTGTAAAATTGTTGGCTTATGAAATATGTCGATATAGTTAAAGACATAAACTACTTAAAAATAGATTCAAGTGAAAATTTATGTGAGGTCATAAGCGATAGAAACTTTGTAGCGCAGTAATCTAAATACAGATTTTCCGATTATGAAATATCCCTAAATAGTTAGGGACATGGGCTACTTAAAAATAGATAAAGTAAAGAAATATTGAAACGTGTTGATGGAACATGAAACGAGCGCGAAAGACAAGCGAGATGCAAAATTCTGACTCGTAAAAAGCTTCTGTATAAAAGAGACGTAAACCGAGCCGACTGTTCTTTAATTTTCCGTAACGTAACGATTCCGAACAAATGCCTCCGTTCAATGGGGAATTATTTTTAACTCGCGACAGACGAGAAACAAACCGCGTGCACCGTATGCTGACTCTCAAAAATCGTTTTCACGGCACGACCTCAGCCTTTTGTTCGGTTCGCTGTCGAAGAAATTGTGTGGCTCAACGAGAGAAGAGAAAACGTTCGAAAGACTGGATCAGAAGAGATGGGAAGAGAAGGGGTTGAGAGCAGGGAAAACAGAGACAACAGAACCATTGTCTTGTCGCTCTTGGTCGTACGTCTTCCTGCTGTTACGTCACCATTGTTTACTCCAACCCCAAGCAACTCCCTCGTGCACTTTTTATTTCGTCATTTCGATACCCATTGTGCAAACGATTCGCCCTTTTATGGCAAACCTTAACGGGCCCCTGGCTGTGGTGCGGCCCTGTCAAACACATCGATCAATTGTCTTTTTTACCGAGCTAGTCGGCTACCAAGTAAAATAAATCGCCATCCCTTATGTAATCTCACTTAGAAATTCCAAGCGTACAAGTTTCATTTATTAAACCATTAAGAACCAAGCAATAACTTAGCTTACAAGAAATTGCAGATTTTAGTTGGAAGAGATAAACAATATGAAATTCTGTTTTATAATTACAATATTATACAGTAGAATTTGATAATGTAAATTAAATGAAAATTGTTGTCAATAGAATAGTGCATTAACGTAACACTGGTCTTCAATTAGTTAAAAGATATGGCGCTGTAATTAAAGAAGAAAAGAGTGAACAGGGAGAATGAGAATTAAATGAGAAAGAAGAGATATGTAATGATTCATTAAAATGATTCCAAGCAGGTTTTCAACCTACAAATATAGGTTTTTGATTATTGCTTCATTCAGCAAATTTAGCGGCTATCTTTTTCACAAATCATTTACGTACTCTTTTACGATAATTTATTTGAGAAGTTACAGGTTGTTGATTACATTTAATCTTATACCGAAAATTAGATATCCTTCTAAAGAATCTATTCGCCAAATATAAGAACAAGAAAATAATTTTTCCAAAGAAACTCTACTCGATTATCTTTCACAAGGTTCCTATAAAAATAATCCTTAAATTGTGAGTCACCAACGACTAAGAATTAATATATCCAACAAACCGTATAACGTACGAGGTTCATGATATGGCTGTGGCCTCGATGCAAGGCAAAGGTCAGGACTGCATCGTCGAGCGTGCAACAACAAATTGAAAGGGACCTCACGAGAGACAACCCGAAGGAGAGATCGTTTCTTTGAAAGCATCGATATCGCTTGAACCCGCGTAAATGGTCAAACGACGCTGGACTAGAAATCGGCGAAGAAAGCGGCATAATTATGACATTCCGCTTGACAATATCCATGTCCATTGCCGGCGTTTGAACGCCGGTGAAATCTTTCGCTCCGCGGACGGAAGTTGTGCACATTCGTGGTCACTTCCATCTACGGTACCTTTTTCCAAAGATTACAAACGGCCTTTCCGAGAACGGCCTTTCTACTGGTCCGTGTTGTTTCTTGGAGCGAGAGTAGCAGTGACAAGCTGATTTACCAATTTTGGATAAGAAGTCTCTATTCTGTCCGCGCTTTTCTCCTCGTGCGTGCACTGTGTATGGATTCCATTGAAATAAACGAGCGCATTACTCAACTGTCGATGGAGAGATACATGGGGTGGGTTTTAATACGCGAATGTTAGACTAGGAAGTTATGGTTATCGAATATTTGTATTTTTCAGTGGAATTAACAAAGCGCAAAATTTGTATCGACGAAATGAAAGTAAAAGAAAGGTATATCATTCAAAGAGAAAGTAAAAAAGATCATTAAAATCCTGAAAAACGAATTATTTCATAGGCATTATATTTCCATGAAAAATTACGAATTAGTTATTTTGTCTATTCTGATATATTTGATATTAAAGCCTATACTAAAATAAGCAAAATTTGCACCTTTGTAATTAACTAAAATAAGCTAAGTATCCTAAGAAAGTACGTAAATGTATTCGACACAGAAAGCAATAAATTGAATATCGAAATCTACAAAAACTACTCTTTTTATTCGACTAACCAGCTAATAATTTGTAATATTAAAAACAAGTTTGTTTTTTCACTTACGAAATACGTGCTCCGATTGCCAAAACTTTCCCACTGCGTCGTATATTTACCACGTACTTGACAATCGCGTTCTAATCTCACGTCGAAACTGCGATCGAATTGCACCGATAGATGGTGGATACATAGGTGGAAAGGAACCGAGCACCAAGAAGGTTGCAATAATATCAACAAAATCACGCGTACAATTGGCTGCTGGAAAATCAGAGACCGCTCGGAGGTTGCTGCCTCCACGTAGAATCGCGCGAAAACTATTAAGCTTCGTCTCGTCCCGACGCGTCTCGACGCCAAGAATAAACCGACACCCTCCCCACCATCGAAACCACCTTCTACGTTCTTCACATTTCCTTCACTCTTCAAGAATTAACTTCTGAGATGCTTGTTGCTCTTCCTACTCAGCTTTTGTAATTGAAAATGGTTTCACTCAATATTGAGGTTCATTATTGCACCGAACAATTGACTGTTTAAATACTTTAGCGACCTTCGCGAAATACATGATTGCAACATCTTGTAGCTTTTATATTTAGATTTATTCTAAACTTTATCGGTGTATTCATAATAGTTGGATCTCATTATAACGCCGAGGAAATGCCAATGTATTTCGTAACATGTATATAATGCACGATATATTCACAAAAGGTATCTGTAAGTGTCACAATATTTTCGTGAAAAGTTGTGAGAATCGTTCATTCTACGTTTCTCGTTCGTTTCTATTTTTCTCTTATACTCGTTGAAAGTTTATCGCGAGGAAATAGTCGCAGGGACAAGTGCTTTTCTATAAATTCGTGGTAAACTGTTCGAGCGAAAGAAATTTAACGACCGTTTCGTTTCTCGTATATTCCTTGAAAAAGGCAGAATTGAGAGGATAGGATATGGCGAGGAAATGATCTTGAGTTAGGCTAGAAATGTCCCGATGTTGAATAAAAGCCTAGAAAGTAACGAGATAGTAAAACGAGGAAATATTCTGAATTAAAATCGTTCAATTAATGGCAAGTATAGTATGATAGTAATGTTCTATATTAATACATCAATTAGCTGCATCAAGGATAGTGAGATCATACTTAATACAGTCATAATTTATTAATCATTTAATTATATAGTGCTTCGTTGGTATTAGACAAATAATATGTTGCATTATTGGCAACGTACGAAACCTACGAGTCAAAATTTGCGATCATTGTATGATCATTATATGTAAATATACGGCAATGTTCTTCAATGACAATCTGCTATTCCAAGTTTAATTATTATTTATCAGGATTTATGGAAAGAGTGGTGACAATGGATGTTTCATGGAAATTCAGAATCCAATTTTTCTAAGTCTTTTGTTTTTCTGCGACTATTAAAGTATCTACTCTATTACTCTATTCTATTAACAACTGCGCTTTGGTTGATTAAATAAATGTGGACGCTGCTCGATCTATGATCAACCGATTACCGTTAGTGGATCTTTTCCTTCGAAATCGCTCCTTGCGACCATTAAATTACTTCGCAGTATTTCATTCCAGATTAGTGATGAAAATTAATATCTATGACTCTACGAGTTTCCCTTTAACAACGGGTTAACAGGGTAGAGAGACAGAGAGCTACGAAAATATCTTTATTTCGAGAAAGAAATTTGACCAATAAAAGAAGAGTTTCAGACACACAGAAGCTCCGTGGAGGGCACTAGGCAAGGCGATTCAATAATAAAAGGTATTGCAAGACATCAAAGACGAAATTCCAGCGATAAAAGTAACTGTGTGATGATATAAAAATGGGAAGAGTCTAGAGGTAAAAAGATCGGTAGATGTGCAGTAAAAGAAATTTAAGCAATATGGATTAGTTCAAGGGCACTAGAAAAGGAGTACCAAATGAAAAAATAGCGCGAGAGAAAAAATTTCAACGGTGAAAGAACACCAAAAAAAAAAAAGGAAAATGCAGGAATTATAAATAGACTAAACGGATAGTAAAAGAGAAGATTTAAATATAAAAAATTAGTTTAAAAAAATGAGTCAACAGAAATTTCAAGAGTAAAAAAGCAAGCTAAAATAAATATTAGAACTCTTTAGAAAGTACTTAAAATTGCTAGAAAACTGTGCAAATATTTCTAACATATAGAGCTTGGTATTTGACCGCAGGCTACTATAATATCTTAATCGAATCTCTCTAACTGTTTGATTCTTTTGGTATTATTAAGAAATTCAAACAGATTACGATAAGGCTGAAAGGAATGAATAAGAATGGCTGGAGATAAGGGATCAACGAGAACGGAAATGAAAGGGGACAAACGTAATAATCGCCCGCGGTGCGAAAAACACTGCTCCAAAGAGCACGGTTATTTTCTGCCGGTGCCACTTGATTCAAGGGGCGTGCTCTTAATTTTAGATTTCCACGTTGCCATAAGACTCGATCTCGCTTTACTCCCTTGCCCTGTTTTCCCACTCCATCGTGGAACAAAGCCGATAGAGCAGATGTATTGTAATAAAGTTCCTTATCCCGCTACCAAGGGCATCTCAACAAAATGAACTGTATCTAATCTTCATAAATGTTTTAATCGAACAGAAAAGCTGTTTGTGCTTTCAAACACCATAGGATGATGTTTAAAAAGATAACGTATATCAAAATAATAAAATAAAATAATTATAAATCTGGTCCAAGTGTATTAAATTTTGTAATGTATAGTACATTCACGCGACTACAAGAAATTGATACTATGAAGATGAAATGTATACACAATTTTGATTAAAAAAACAACTATTTTAGAAAATAAGGGTATTTGAAAATATTTTTTATGATCGGTACACATAAAATTTATAAAAAGTCATCGATCCCAAATATTCCGGAAGTTCTGAGTTTCGCAGACGAAAAAAACCGAAACGAAAAATAAAAAATGGGACAAGAAGATATTTATGGTTTAACATACTGCGAAATGATATTTAAGGAAATGATAAATACCAAAAATAAATGTTCTACGTAATATTACGTAGAATGTCTAAAATTAGACGAAAGAAAATTATCGGGAAAGAAGTGTCCCGGAAGTTACAAACATTTATAAAGTATCTCAGTCTTCCATCTTGACAGAGAAAGAACTTGGAAAGCTTTCCGCGTTGGCTCATAGATCACGTAGCTCATCGGGTCGTTAAAGTCGATCGTTTGTAAAGCGAGAAACGGCGCTGTTGGAATCTTATTTTCCATCGCGTGGGTGCACCGTGTAGGTTCGCGTAACATTTCCTATTTTATTTCTCAAGGTCCAACCTCGAGGTTCATTATACTTCCTAGTAAATTGCGTAAACAAATATCCGTACGATAACAAATCTCCTACCTTACTGTTTTTATCTTGTCGCGATCTTTCAATTATTATGTCTCAATCTGACCTTCGTTTCGACGTAGAAAATGATTTTTAACGTTTTAAGAATATGTTCGACATAAAATTGAAACGAGAAATCACATACTAGGATCGCAGGAGAAAAACATGACAAGCACTTTCATTAATTTCAATGTCGCTTTATGATTAAACAGGGGGCATAATTGAAAATGAAATTATTAAGGTAAGCAATATTTTAATATTAACGAGCGATGTTGATAGCACTTTAAGTAGAATGACGAAATTTATTCAGCTTTCAAACCAATTGAGAAGAAAATTTTGATAACAGAGAACTGACGACATATCAAATTTCCAAATTGCATTCCTCTACAAAAATAGAAAGTGTCGCTTATCGTGTTCTTCCGCTATAGTTTCTACATATCGATAGCAACAACTCTTTCTTATTTTCTTCTAACTTTTTTAAAGGTGAAAAAATACGATTCAATAGAAAATGATCCAAAGAATGCGGGAAGGCTAATATATATCGCCCTTCTGTCCGATAAAGTGGCGAGTGGGAAAGTTAGTAAACCGCAAGATTTTCATGTCAAAAATAGCGATAAACTGTTATCGCGGAAATTCATGAATTTACGATATACGCGGCTCGACTGGTATGCGGTTTCAATTACGGGTGGAATATAAAAGAACCGTTTGCAATCAGGTGCATTTATCGAAGACCCATTTCGATACACAATATCAGAGACAACAGAGAAATGAAAAACTGTTGGCAGTGTGACACGGCACGTCAATAACAGGAAGAAAATCCGCATCAGATTGACGAAATATAGATACAGCCCGAAAATGAAACCAATATAATCGATTCCCTAGCATGACAGAGACCAAACGTCTACATTTTTCTTCCTCAGAATTGAATAGTTATCACGTGGCAAAATTGATTTTTTCGTCAAAAAGCAGGTGTTTCGTCGTTATCGTAAATAATAACAAGGTGAATTCATACTTTATACTTCACAGTATTTTCACTCATGTCGGAAGATCATCTCCATCTGTATTGAAGATATTCAAATTTATGCTATATCCAAAGCTTGGATGTATCCAAGGTGAACATACAAGGTAACCAGTAGCGTAGTAACGAACGAAATAGTTGATCTTTATTTTTGATGAGACAAATGGATGACTCATTCGTAGTAAAACGAATGATAAATCGAAACCTGTCCAATAACAAGCGAACAGTAGTAAACGATACACGTTAGTTTAGTCGCTGACATACTGAAAACCATGAAGCAAATTCGACCATTAAACTGATATAAATAGTTCTTCATCATTTACATTCACCGTGAATGAATCATCCAAATGTGTTACACGTCCAAAGTATAAAAGTATAAATTCACCTTTATATCGGTGGTTTAGTTTAAATTCTCCTCTTTCGTCGGTTATCCTGTCCTTTATACTTTTACTATCCGTTTTATTCTCAGTTCTCGTAAACGAACCACATCGATATAACCATCGCTGACAATTTAGGTCACAGCTTTATTGGAAGCATGGGCTGATCGTTAACGAAACGAATTGAATCGGAGTCGTCTCCCGTTTCACCTCGTCCCGTTTCTTTTCCCCAGCGCTTGACAGACGCATCGCGGTGACGTAACCGTCCCGAATATTCGAAATGGTTCGGTGAACTGGGGTAGGAGTAGCGTGGGCGATGATTCGTTTCGTTCCGTTTAACGTAGGTCGGAATTTGGGCTGTGGAAATCGGACTCGGCTTCAGGATTCGTTCCTATTACCGCAGTTCGTGTTGACGAAATCCGTAATCTCTGCTTCGAACTCGTTTCACCTTCCAATGCGTCGCTGGGAAAAGTTCTAGAATTTCCATTTTCGAGACTCCAAAGTGTATAGCTTTCAATTTATCAAGGTAACTGACTTTCAAATCCTTTAATTTCCGAAGGTTTCTATTTTTAAATCTCTTTATTTTCTCATGTTCAAAGTTCGAATCTTTTGATCTTCTAAAAATACAATTCCTGAATCTTTAAATACTCCAATGCTCAAATCATCAAAGTTTCAAATACGTCAATGCTCATATTTTTGAATTTTTTAATTTCCCAATGCTCAAGTTTGCAAATTATTGAAGTTCCCGTGATTAAATGTTCTAACATGGCAATTTAATAGATTTCTCAACTTTTCAATGTATAAATTTTCAGATCGTGGAATTAAAATTTTGCAAATTTTCAAGATTTCATTGCGTAACGTACTCCAGTCTTTGAAATACTTTAAATCGCGCGATCGTCAAGTAGATAAGCGAAGCCGGAGGAAAGTAATCGTTGGCTTACGTGTATTATGCAAATCTTCTTACCGTTCTTGCAAAAATAATGAGATCATCTACGATGATGGAAAGAAATCAAACGCATAGAAGAAACCCATTCCGTTATGAACCTTGGTCGTTATGCCCAGTCTTTGTTAGTTTCTTAGTTTCGACCTTTGATCTATTTCCAGACGAACGGCGTGTCGTCATGATAAACCGACATTTTACCTCCGCCAGGCAGGACGTATTTCCGGCCACGTTAGTCAGCCAGTTTAAATACATTTGCATTAACCAGTAAGTTTTCGTTTCTGTCCGCTCCTTTCCCTTCCCTTACCTGAAACCCCCGTTTTCTTTCTCCCTTGTCGGAGCCAAGTTGTATTTCTGACGGCCTCTCACCGACAGATCGAGGTTAATTGGCTACTATCAGGACGAAAATTAGCGCAAATTAGTCCCCGGACGATGAGTTTCGTCAGTTGAATTACGGCCCGCGAGTTTTGGCCTATCAGTTAATTAATCGCGCGACGCGTCGTGACGTTATCACCTCCGTCTACTTCCGAACTGGTGCAGAAACATCAGCCAAAAAGCTTGACAGTTACCAGTACCGTTATTCCAAACGTTACGTTAATCCTCCTAATAGTCTCACATTCAGATTCTCATAAGCAACATCGTGCCTCTAATTTACATTCGAGGGATTTAGCTTAGAACTACCTTTCGGTGAGTCAGTTACTCAGTTAAGACCACCAACATCAACAAACACGAATATCACTATCGCGAAGAACAAACCTGCTGTTATGGTTCGTAATGATCTCGGCTAATCTGTGAATATTCTGAAGATTTGCATGATGCTGCGAAACACTTCTCTCAGCAGATACAAAAATCGTTGTACATGTTTGGCGCGGACGTGCTTGTCGTTTACATGGAGACTGAATTTGCAAGACGGTGAGAAATATTATATTGAGATTATGCGTGTCAATCATACTTTACTACGTCCTTGGCGTAATTCATCTTTGGCAGATGCATAGATAAGTTTAGAATAATTATAGATGCATTTACAAGAGCAATGTAATCTTATGAATACCTTGTTTAAAAATATCGAAATATATAGAACAGAAATTAAAGATGGTAGATAAAGATATTCCGTCACTTTCCTGGAGAATGACAAACATGGACAAAAATCGTTTTTTTCTTCTTCACGAGCTCTGCAACTGTCCAAATGATGTCATAAACCGTAGTATGTAGTGAAAGCCCTCGACACCCACTAATTCTTTGTCTCTATTCGACAGCCTTTCTTCTAGTTCACCTACGAGCATTTTTTCCGTAACCTCGTCAGTGACCTCCTAAGTAACCCGATCTAACGCAACAGCAATTGCGCTAAATTGGTTTGGTCGCGTTGTAATCTACTCTAATCTAACTTAATCGAGTGCATCGTTTCACGCGAACTGCCTCGTCTCTACTAAAGGATAGTTAATCAGCCATAGACTTCTTGAAATTCCTTCGTCGTAACTCAGCAACCCTTTTTTCGTCTCACGGTGGACAGCGACGGAATAATAAAAAGGAGCTGAACGATCACTCACCGTCGTCGCTGATTTCGAGATTCGTGTAGCTGTCCCAGTGCAGGATGGGATCGTTATGAGCGGAAGCATGCGGTACTGCTGGTGTTGGCGCCGGTATGGGCCCATCTTGACGCTTGGCGTCGGTGGCGAAGTACAAAGTCACCACGCTGTCCGGAGGACATCGTGGGTCGTCGCAGGCCACGTCCAGTTCCGATCGAGGAAACGACACCACGTTCTCCGTTATTACACAGGTATGGAACTGAGTGGAATCAAGAATTCGTTTTATCGCGATGATAGCGATTAGATAGTTTATATAAGAAGTAGATTCGATAAAATTTACCAGGAATTACGATTTTATCCGTTCAGTTATCGTATTCGTAGAAAGTTGTGCGTATGTTTCTTCTTTGTCAAATGTGAGTGTAATATGCATACTAGCGCCATTTCGCACAATTAGACTAACATTAGTGAAATTTTGATAAGTCATAGATTACAAGTTACCAGCGTTAAGAAAATCCTCGTGATAATAAAATGTTTGGAATTAAAAGAAATGTTACACACGACAGGACATCCTATCAATTATCCCACTGGACATAAAATTCGAAAATCTTGAAAGTATAACATCGTAAAACAGTAATATTGTAAAATTACAAAATCTATAACTTCCAATTAAGTGGTATCTTCTCAATTCCCTAATATCTAATGCTAAAGAGCCGAGCGTCTTCACCGCATCAGTTTCAAATACAATCGAAGACAGCGTTGACCGATTAACGGAGCATTACTCCGTTCTTTGATGATTTGAACGCTCAACATAGCTCATAGTTGTCAGCTGAAAAGTGATACGATCTAATTACGTTCTTCGACAGCGGCCGAATCAACGTGATTAGAATTGGAGAAGTTTATGGGAAGTGATTTCGACCGCGGCGCGGTTAGTTGGTAACAGTACCACCAGTAATTCAAGTAGTATCGTTTTGCAGGAGATGAAAATGGAAATGGGTTTATGTACATTAGTCAAACATACTTCGCTGGCAGGATTTCTTGTCGAGTGCACATTTGAATCTGTCAATTCAGTTTAATTGGGAAAGTTGTCGCTCGCTTTCGTCTTACCTGCAGGGAGAACATCACTTCCCGGCTCTGCTTCGAGTACACCCTGTGGTAACATTTCACCAGAATGTCTCCCCTAAGACGAAGACCTCCGAGATTTACGGTGAACTCGCGAGCGTTTGTAACGGAATAGAGATCCGAGGTGTAGACTGGTGTCAGGCCTTCGTAGACCTTGAGGAATGCTCGGCAACCTGTAGGCTCGAAGAGTGGAACGCCCAGAACGGTGAGATGCGTTAAATAAAGTGGAGATTGACTGATCCTCAAGGAACCTGACAGAAGTCCGCTGAAATACTTGATGTACCTGCGAGAAAGAACCGTAGAAATTCTTATGTAGTTTTTCTAACCATTTCACTACTGTGAATGATTGCTATTTCTCATCACAAGGGAATTTCACTCAACTACTAAGTAGATTATAATCGCTCGAAACGTAATATTTATTTTGTTAAGTACACCGAATCCCCTACTTTTCATATTAATTTTCAATTAATGCAGCAAATGTCAATATTTTAAAATATTTTCTATATTACAAAATTTGCAAGTTATTTTCAGAATATTAATGTGAGTCATTATTTTTTTTATTCATATGCTCTACAAAACACGCAGTGAATGCAAACTTTTAGCTGGCATTAACATTATACGGTATATATGAACTGACATAACTACCATTAATCGTATTATGCGACTATTTTTTCGCAGAAATATTCACAGCCAAAGTGTTATTAATTCAGCGATTTCCATCTAACATGACGAATTTTTACCACAGGGAAACATTAAAAGGCAGTGACTAGCGTGTTCTAAAATTTCATAATGGAAACATTACGACAGGCGACACGATCCAGCAATTACCACTTCAATAGTGCTTCCCAGGCGTGTTATATCCACAGCATAGGTCAAGGTGAAGCTAGCCTCCTTATTTTTTACAATACAGTCTCATCGGTAAAACAATACTCGGTAAAACGACAACAACAGAAACGTTTCCATCGCGAAACACTCGAGGGAGCAAAAAGAATGGATCGAATCGCGACCGTTCCGATAATAATTCATGTCCGACCACGTATGGCCGATTCCACTTCACACGAGCGCGGCCCGTATTTGGCTGCTGTCGTAAGTTACAACTCGTAACGCACCGTGCGAAAGTATTGTAGCGTCTCCGACTGTGACACTCGCGTGCTAATTAGTGTCTGACCACGAATGGACTTTTCTACTTCTCGCGTGGCCTTTTACCGTGCGAGTGTATCAAACGAGTGCCGCGAAAAACTTTCGATAAACAGGACCATAAACGGGACCTCTGCGCGTGATTCAAGCTAAACGAAATGCCTTCTGGATGGCTCGTAACAGATTATTGACGGGAGACGTGAACCGATGTTTTCAATTTTTTATATATTCAGAAGGGGCAACGTGATCGACGTTCTGAATCTTTTTAACGTTACGGACAGGAGACGTGACTCGACGTTTCTCGTTTCATAAACGTTGACATATTTTCTAGGAATATATTTAAAATTTAAATTACTAAGGATTTATTTATCTTGTTTATCTCCACGTTTCATATTTTTATGAATAGAGCGAAAAAAATGAGACATTCGTGATAGTTGTTTATTAAAAATTATGACGGTTACTATATTCTGGTTATTTTATATATTTTCGTTATCCTATACGGATATCCTATACGCATTCTCCGGATTTTTTCACTTTTGCTATACTAAACGCATAAAAATCCACCGTCTACTTATTAAAATGCTAAAAATTGGTTTCACGGTATACCGTCAACAACGTGATAAGAGACGTTCGCCGCGCGGAGAGATCGATTAATAGTCCCACTTGTAATACACACGGCAAACACGGAAGAGTTGATCGGGTCCGAACGAACCCTGTTCTGAGGTACCTGTCGATTATGCAGCGTCGTGAGCGTTCATGACCGTAATTTCGCGGGATCTCTCACGAATTCCCGCGTGTCGTCCGTAACGAAGCAGATACGATCTCTGTCTCTGGTCGATCCCCTTCGGGTTCGAAAAAAAACCTGTTCCCTTGGTGGCACCTAAGGTGCTTTGAGCGCCGCGTTACACACGTCTCGAATGAACCGGCTAGCCTGATGCTTCTCTCGACCCTCGATAATGGATTCATACGTTCGCGGGTGTGCGGCTACGCTAACGACATGCTAATGCTCACCGCTCGTGGAATTAATGGGGAAACTCGATCGTTCAGGGATGCAAGATCGAGGTGGAACGAGGAAGGCGAAAGACCACGAGCAAAGCACAACCGCCGCGACGCCTGGAGGAATGTTTCACGTATAAGGACACCACATTCGACGGGCCATCATTACGATCATCAGCGTAAGCGTCACACGGCGGGAACTAAACGCGAAGGGTAGCGAGGATCGACAGCGGGTAATGCGTACCGATCGTTGTCTCAAATAGATGGCCAAGCTTGACAGGTTTACCTACGGGAATTATGTTTATGCGGTTATTTTACTCGGATTTTTAGGCGGTCCCAGGTCTCTCATTGGATAGACTGGCATTGATGTAAATGCTGTCGTAACTTGGCGTTTCCGACACGCGTTAAAGCGCTTTTAGCAATGCGGAGGCGGTAGTTTGTGTGCTGTTAGTGGATGGTTGATAGCTTCTATAGGAAGAGATTTTCTGCTGTAAAAAGATTAAAAAATTGAGGAAACCAATCTTTCTGGATGGGTACTAGAAAGGATTTGAAAATTGTGGAGAAAAATTGTACTGAAAGTGGATGTCTTATATCATAGGCGATAGCACGCACAAGAAAGAATTTCGTGGTTGAAAAACACTCAAATTTTCAGAATTTCATTCCCTCTCTATATGGATATCGAAAGAAACTGTACTTAAAAATTATGCTTAAACGGCAAGTCTCCTATCGTGAGAAGAAAAGAAACTAATTTCTTTTTCATACCGAATAAATGTGGAAAACATATAGATATATTTCAAAAGAGACTGTACTTAGAGTTGTACTGTATGACCGTACTATGTAGATTTCTGATGTAGGTATATCTAGTATGAATGTGTAAAATTAATTCAATGTTGACCATTTTTGAATCGTACATACAATAACGTAGAATGTCATGTAATATCTTATATCTGTAGGATCGATGTTTAAGATGTCCATGACGAGCCTGATTCCTGCTAAGTTACACACAACCGAGTAAGTACGAGTATATCTAAGAACATGGATTGGTCTTGGTAGTAGTCTATCACAAGATTTACGGGACTTATACGACTGTTTTATTGACGTTACCATATAGGAAGCTTTTAACTTTGACTTTTTACACGCTCATCAAATACGCATTAGAATCCAACGAAATATGATCAAAGTAATCAAAGTAATTCGAAAAGATTCAGTGTCTTTTACCAATTCATTAATTGCACAGCAATCGAATATTCCGATAAAACGATGATGTAAATTTGCTATTGGCTAAATGAACATTCGAGGTCTCCTTCACCAACAAGTTTCGTTACACAATCTTCAGAAACCTCATGCGATATCAATTTCCGATTTCAAGCGATCCAATTAACCGACGCTCACAATTCACACGCTCCATACAATGTATGCAATTCACGAAAAGAATAATCGCGTCGATTTCAAGAACAATCGAGCGCTCTGACGTACATGGGGCATGCATTAACTATGATATAATAATTTTACGTAACGTTTTGAGGATATATAACGAAGTCTATCCGTTTATGACGAAATATAGACAGCAGGTTTGCATGCTTTGAAATAGCGGCTATAGAGTAACGCAATTAACCAGCCATAAGGTGGCTCCTGAAGCAGCCACGCCTGTGCATGTCGTTCATCCAGGTATTATCTGAGTTATTCACGACTAAGAGGCGATAAAGTTTACTTTCTCGTTCAACGTCAACAGGCAGTATCGTCATGCACCGTAGCGATTACCTTCGATGTGAGGGAACCTGCAGGGAACCAATTTTGTCGTCGAGGAATCTTCTCATAGCGAACCTGTCCAACGCCTGATCACGTCCGCCGCAGATGCTACTGTAGTTCATGTACGCGGACACAGCCACACCCAATCGTTCTTTGCTTCCCCTGAACAGAGGCGTGGAATGAGCTTCCAACTTTTTACGAACCGCGCCAATTCGTCTTCTTGTCGTTGGAGAAAAAAGAACGGATTAAGACTCACCTGGCGTGGAGAACGACCACGCGATTCGAAGCACCGTTCAGCCAGGAGTCCAGCTCCTTGCATAGGGCGCACAGTCTTTCCAAACTGGGTGCCAGACCCTGCGGCCATCCTGCTTCCCTGGTATTTGGCTCCCCGGTACGACCCGGCGATGACAAATTGAATATCTGAAATTTGAACAAACGTGTGAAAGTTGTAATTATATTGCAAGATGCTCTTGTATAACCGAATGCAAATACTGTGTGCTCTTTTGGTGGTTATGCTCTTATGGTTGAACTAATATTATTATTACAAGTTCAAAGGGTTAATAAGTTCTCCTGTATAACAATAATAAGTTTGAAAATAAAATAAATGAAATTCTATAAGTCAATTTTATGAAGTACAAGCCAGATGATTATTACGTTCGAAATATAATGGCAAGATTGTAAGAATTGGCTACGCTATATCACTTGTCAATTCATTAATTTATAATTTGCAAATTATTATGCAAGAGGGTCCAGGTAAAATGAGACTTACAAAGCAGAATGATAGATACTTATAAAATGAAGGATATTGGACGAATTGTGAAAAAATATTAACTTTTTAGGTATATTAAATATCTAGTAATATAGAGTAGTAATCGTGTAACCGCGTAAAATCGACTGATAATTATCTAGCGTTATATAGGTTTCAGAGCATGCAACGCGCTAATTGCAACGCTAATTAGAGAGAATATAGGATTTATCTGGTAATACGTCAATTATCCTAGGATCATTTTCGTTTAATAAGTATTGTTATTTAATAAAAACGTTATATCAGATAAGCGACCATTAATCTGCAGCCGTTTACTCGCCGCTCACCATATAATTATCACCGTGCTTTCCTCGCAGAAGTGCGGTAGCATGTTCAAGGACGCCCTGCGCATCCTCCCTGTACCAGAGCGCAATGATTCTTTCGGTGACGTAACAAAGCTCCATTACTTCTGTAACACGACCTCCACCTTTTCCTGGTCCTGTCGTCGTCGCGTCCGCGCCGACGCCCGGCGTCCTTGCAGGTGCCGTCGCCGACAAGGACGTCTGTATCTGAAACACGGGCATTCTTATTAGTATCATTGATCTTTACGCGCACATTTAATAATTATCCTTAGTAGATAAGGCACATAGAACTTAATTTCATTGCTTCTTATGAAGTTTTTATGAAGTTCTTGCGCACCAAAATTTCCTATAGAAAAGACCGAAGAAGAAACTTGTTCATCTGGTTAGTTTTACGCTGCAGATTTCCTTTTTATTGAGAATAAAGAATTTTACAAACGGCTTTGGTATACACGAATTCTAATTTCTACTAAACTGCTTTCTACAGAATTCTTTATATCCAGAATTCTAAACAAAGGACTCAAGGAGAATACTCGGCTCGCTACAAATATTCGCATTTCATATCGCATTTTCCCGAAAAACAAATAATTCTAGAGTTGCCTCCAAGGTATGGAACCTAGTTTCGCAAATCGCCTCTTACGGAATTTCTTCTGCTCGAAATATTCTAAAGAAGCCCATTGAAGAAGCACTTCGCTCACTTCACCAGCAATACGCACAATTTATATTCCTATTTTACCGAACAAAAAACTTACAGTCTGCCCTGCATGAAATTTCTTATAAACCAAAATTATCCAATAAACATATCTAAGAAGCACTCTGCTCACTTTACTACCAATATTCTTCTTTTATATTCCACTTTTGCCTCGAAAAAAGTTACTTTAGATTTACTACCTAAATTCAGCACATTACTTCATAGATACTATATGAAGTCCACAACTGAAAAACATGATAAATCATATTTTCTATCCTTTATAAAAGAACTGTTTTATAATTCAATATGTTGACAATGAAATTTACACGAAAGCTATCTTTTCTTTCGATTTTACGATTAAATACATGTTTTTGTCACTCTCTTATAACTTTAAAAAATATTAGCAGCTATTTTATGCAAAAATTAACACGTCTCACCGGCAACTTTTTACAAAAACTAACTCGTGCAATCGGCTATTTTATATAAAAATAACAACTTAACCTTACATGTTTCGTGTTCAACATTAAACACGAGATTTGTGCACACTTTGTGCACGAATACACGGAAGCAACGTGTTAAGAATATTAATTACGCAAAGTAATATTAATTAAACGAAAGTAGCATAAATTCCTTTCTTACGAAACATTAGGAATTTGTCACCAATCTTTAAAAAACTTCGAATCGATCGAATTATTCCTTTCTTCAACTACTTCATGCTTTTTTTACAAAATACTTTTTCAGCTGCCAAGTGATGTAGGAGCCGGAAAATCACCAAAAACAAACTTATCATATTTCTCCCGTGTGGTCTTCATCTATAAAGAACCTTGGAGTATTTCGGTGCGTAGACGATCCTGACGACAATGCTGTCCGGCATGGCGATGCTGCCCTTATGGGAATCGCCTTGTCCCAACGAATCGACATGAAATCCTGGTGGTTTAACGCGTGCTTTTATCTTGGCGGGACGTCGACGAAGAAGGATGCGAGCACGACACGGCACGAAGGAATGACAGACTGCCGACTATTGTGCGTTCGCTCGATTCCACTGAATTCACGACGTTCTATCCGACAGTCTAACCACGGTTCCTACTTGCACAGCTGACGTTCAGCTATTCCCCTTCCTTGTACGCCGACTGTGCAACGATTTCTCTCTCCGCGTGCACGTATGATGTAACGAATTCGTCCAGGTAGCGTGACTTCGATCAAAGTCACGCTCGTCATTAGACACAAGTCGCATTAGCCAGTCCTGCGAGCTCGCTGCGCTGGCGGACGCGATAAAACGGCGGAGCGGTGTGGCTAACTCGACTTCAAGGGCAATGCGGAAAAATCGTGTCGACGAAGAAATATGAATAAGTTCCTTGTCCGCGAATTGCGCTGCGTCTGCATAAGCTGTCTCGGGTGTAATTCCAGTTGGCGAGTGATCGAACGAGTTTCTCAACGAGTGAACACAGGGCGTGCGTGTCGATGAATCCGTGGAAAATTGATACAGTGTGTTTCGGAAGTCAAATAAGTGAGAAAGATCTAGATGCACCGAGATGCATGTAAAAATGATTTCTTATAGAGCTTGTTATAGTGTGTATACATCAGTCAAGATACCTTAGAAATTTAAACAAAATACTAGAAATTAAACTCTCTATCTTTTTATTACTTTTTGAAGATTCTATTCAAGCTTAGAAAATTTAAGAAGTATACAGTTTTTGTCTCCAGGGTACAGTGGCAATATGCTACATCGATTTATCCTTATCACGTACGCGCACACGTTATGCAACAAATTTTACTTTCGATAAAATTGGTCTCCAATTTTGTATTCTATCTTCTTTGCAAAACCGTCGAAAGATGTGTCTATAATATTATTAATTATTGAAAAAAAAATGTTTTTTCACAAACTACAAAAAGGCTCGTTGCAGGATTTTCCACTGTTCCCTACAAATACTTAAACAATGATTCTTCTCTGCGCTTGAAAGTGTATCTCGCGCAAAATGGCCCGGAGCACATCACAGCTTTATCGATAAACTTATCGTCAGAACGACCTTGCGAAGCGTCATAAACTTCCCTGAAAGATGCAACATCCCATACACTTCCTATCTTTGAAACGTCCATTTCCCTCGTCATACCGCGGAATAATTCAGCAGAATGAAGAAAAGGTACCGCTGCACGATCCCGTAACGCTATCACAGAGAAACCGCCGCCGACAAAGTTTACTCATTGCGATCCTGAATGAAAAATCAGCCCGCCGTCAGGCGATATTACGACTTATTCGCGCGTGACGCCTGACAAATCGCACGAATATCCTCTTTGTCTCTTCCGACGCGGTGGACTTCGCGCGAAAAAGGATGGTCGTGGCACGGTCGTCCGATACGAAAGGCCCCCCGTCGATCTTCGAATCCTAAGCAACCGTGAGAAATACGAAGGACACGCGGCATACCGAGGTAGGCTGAGCTTCCAAGGAACGACAGCTGCGGTAGGACCGCGCTAGCGTAATGGCAATTTCACACGTGAGACCTGACGCTGGGAGGGATTTATGGTCGTAACAGACCACGACGTACACTATCGTCCATAAGTATTTGGATGCTGCTAAAACATCGCAAATGTATACCTAAACTCGTGGCACAATTGACGTCACAACAGACGCCATGGTTCAAGGTAACACGAAGATCGAGTATAATAAAATTACGTTGGAGGTCACCGTGATCCTAATTTCGCGATACAACTGGAGTCAGAAGAGATTGTATGGTCCAAGGTAACGCGAAGATCAAACATAATTAAGTTATGCTGGAGGTTTCATCGTCGAGGAAATCAAGTTTGAGAACTTGTCAGATACAGTGGAATTCCATTTATCCAAACTTGTCGGGAGACAAACGGTTTATATAATTGGAGTTGATATAATAGGAGCTTGCCAATTATCCTCGCTATCTACTAGCTTTTGTTCATACAATAAGAGCTCAGGTTCAGATGAATGAATTCAACCAGCAAAAGATCAATTAATCGTACATTAACTAAAATCTCGTTCATATAAATGGAATTCTACTCTGTAGAAGAATTTGTCTGCTCCCAAAGAGCTCCAAAGAGATAGAAATAGACAAGAGACAGGAGATTATTTAACACGTGAAAATAATTCGAGAATGTGGAATAAAGTACTTTCATTTAACGCCTTCTTTCTAGGAGAGAGTGTAAATTCCACATACGTTTTCAAATTGGTTTTCAATTTTACGAATACGATTATGATAATCGTGTCTCGTTAGACTGTTAATTAACTTTCAAAATGCTATACATAACATGCAAACACTATGAGTGTCCAATTACGATTATATCATATACCGAATAATGATATGACATCAAAAATTTGTACATGGTAAAGTTTTACAGCATGATAGCCTTTAACTGTTAAGCAGAATACTTGATTCCAGTTATGGCGAGAGGTAAGATATTCACAGCAAAAAAAATTGTATGTCAGCTATAACTTTGAAAATATTTATAAGAGAAATATCAATCTTTTCATCGAATAGTATCAAGTATCGTACAAATACTTATGGATGGTATTGTACGCACGAATTGAAGTTGACTGTAGCCCGCGAGAGAAGCGGCGAACCGCGTTACGATCTCGTAAACGTATTTTTAGAGGCCAGGTTACTAGCTTCCTCTTTCTCTCTCCAACTCGCTTCGATACTAGCTCGCTGTTTTGACGGGGCCGCTGCGGCTACTCGAACCCCTTTCTTCTGTCCCAGCACGCAGGATCATTAAAATTTCAATTTACACCGAGGCGACACGTGGGTGGAAATCGCAATGGAATTCATTGGAGATGAATGAAAATTTTATCGACGTGGTTCGCGTGTTACGAGTGCCGCGTGGTGGATATTTTGTGAAAGATGATACACGATACTGGCGAAGGAACGTCCGTGTCTCATATGGAATATTCCAAATTTGCAACTTTTCACGGATGAGTTTATTGAGAGTAGAAGAAGATAACTATGTTTCATTTTTCTAAAAAAAATGATGAACTATTCTTGAAAAGATTTCGTATACTCAAGGATATATTTATTCAGAAGAACGTTCATTATATCTTTTTAGAGATACTGCAATAGGAATCTGCAAGACATTGAAACTACCGAGTCGACTTAAATACAAAATTTACATTTTAAATGAAATCTAAACATTTTATCCAAATTCCCAGAATTACACATGGTAAATGTATGAAATTTCTAGGAGATACGATCCTTTTAACTACCATAGTAATTCTTGTAAATGGACCATGATGCCTAGCTATGATATACGTATAACTTCAAACGCGCGGCGAATTCAAAATAGCTTGTTTTGATTCTGTGAAGCGTTCAAAGACGTAAGACATTGAGATGAAGGGTTTGACTGTCAGGAATATCGCTTTTTAATTGATTTTTGTTTACACTGGGATTCTTGCGGCCCTTTTGACGGGCCATGTGTAATTTAGGAGGAATAACCGTAGGCTGTGACATTAGTAGGAAGTAATTATTCGGGGGCGTGAAGGAAACGTCGCGCCGGTAATGCCAATTATCGTTAATCCGCGTAATTGCCGACGGCTAATTTCTAATTACAAGTGGAGTGCCAAGCGAGAGTGGGCTTTATGGTTATCGACTTCTTTCCGTCTCGACCTCTCTGCTAACCAACGAGTATATACCGTCGAGATCCGATCGATAGCGCAATGTTTCGCCAAAGATCCGGAAAGGATGCATTCCAAACCTATCGGAGTCCTAAATTATTCCCTCTAACGTTCATGTTCCTCCGTTTTTCCGATTTTTTTAAGATTGAACATCATTTGGATTAGTCAAGTTATTTGAACTCTGATTGATTAGATTTAAACTACTTAAAATTACTTTGTCAATACAAGTTGGTTGTTTAATTCACTCGAAATATATATCCTCTCAAGTGTATATATTTTTAAGTAATGTAAAATCAATCTACCAATAATGTGAACCTAATACTTGATTCCATGATATTAGCAATATTCTTTTGAGTTTCAAATGCGTCAAGGTTCGTTCCGCTATTCCATGATTCGAAGGAAACAACAGCTGTGCTAGGTAACGTAATATGTTCAAAACAAATTATATTTTAATGTTCAATAACGTTTGCTTGGTCTGGAAGAATCTGGCAGATGCACCAAGACTTTTCTCGGCAATTCTTTAACTCCATTCTTTTAATTTTATGAATCTATTAAATGAAATCAACTTTGAAGTAACCAGCTTTAGAACGGAAGAAAGAAACAGAGAAAGGTACTATCTACTACTATCTATTATACACTATCAATCAAAAATTTGAAATCACGGTCTCAGCTATTCCTATGTGTAATGTACCTTCTAATTCTAATTTAATGTAATTAAATCAGTTTAAAGTTAATTCTGCCAACATCGATTCTATTTTCTTTAAGTAATTTCCTTTAGTTCGATAGATTTTTGATCAAATTATTACCTAAGGTAACAGAATCTTAAACCAATCTGCTCTTAAATTTGCCAATCGTACAAACCATGTAGCGTTGCTAAACATTCGACCAGTAGTGTATATCTTCGCGTATCTAGTTCTCACATTTCAAGCATTTTCATCGACACCGAATGCCATCCGAAATCGATAGAGCAATTTCGCAATAAATTTCCGAACGGTTTCCTACGATTATCATTGAGGAACGATTTCTCGCCACAATCGGTAATAACCAGTTACGAGCAATTGTCAGAATTCCCTCGCGCCGTGCCGCGTTTTGCATTCGATGCTCTTCTCTGTGTATATTTTCACAAGAATAGCCGCGGTATAAGCGTGGATTTCACGAATACATTACATGGCCGACGTCAATATACTTGGATTATCTCCGTGGAACATCGGCTGATACCTACACCGTTCATACGGTGCGCTAGCTTACTGCCATTTTAGCGAATAATTTTCTCCGGTGTCGACATTAATGCGTAAAAGACGCCTTGCTGCTGGTCTAGCCGCTGTTATGATTTTAAAAAAAGACACCCTAATAAAGCGTAAACGTTCCCTTCAAACCACTTCCCAGATCCGTTTTTCATGCTTCCACTGGCGTTACATCTAACAATCCAACGCGTTGCATTTTCAGATAGTTATCTGGCAAAATCTTGCTCAATAATATCAGTCACCGTTACAACCAGATAAATGATCCACGGGATTAAGGGAAAATTGTAAACTTCCGCTTTGTACGTGATACGTATAAACAAAGTGCTATAATTTATGAAGCAGAAGCTTCGAAACAAGTTTAATATATTTTGTTACTCTACTGAGTTTGCGTTACGCTATAATATGTCATAAGTGACGCAATTTTTCTGGCAGCTAAGATAATATAACGGAACTCGTTAGAAGACGATAAAAGTGTCCTAAGAGAGAAATAGAAAGTTCCGTGGAAAGATGGCAAGCAATTGTAGAAAATGAGAGAGAATTTATACATTTATTGAAAATTGATATTTGTAAAGATAATCGCCAAATCTACCGTATGCTGTAATTCCTATGTAATATTTGCCCATATAGAATATTTTCCAGTTCAGCTATTTCCATCCCAGAATTCCCAACCAAACCATAGTTACACTAACGATAAAGCCGCTGAGGATAAAATCATGAATGAAACGTAACGATTTACTAACGATATACTATAAATAACTTTTATGTAATATTTCCTCTATAAGATGTTTTCTATTTCAATCCCTTTCCAAGCAAACCGAATACCACAAAGATCGAATTACTCGAACAATAAGACCATTCAGAACGAAAACACAAGCGAAACGTAACAATCTGCATTATAACTCTTACATAATATTACGTTCGAATAATATTTTCTATTTCATTGCCTCCTATTTCACGATTTTCTCAACGAAATCAAACATGGTAGAAAACAAGTTACCTCAAGACCACAGAGAACGAAATCACAAGTGAAACGTAACAAGAACGTCAAAATTCCCTGATTCTCGATGCGATTACGCAGATGGCGTGATGCAAATGATTTCGTATGTACGTCTCGGAGGTAATTTCGAAGTCGAGGCGGCTTGTGTGCGATTTTGCATAGTGATCGTTCGCAAAACGTTGAATCGCGGCGTCAGGTACACGTGTACGCGAAAGAGGAGGTTGTTCGCCGTAGACGATGAGCGCTGTTTCGAATGTAAATAGGGCTCGGCCGTGTTTTCCCGCGGAATAAATGAAGGTACCTCCTGATGCAATCGACCCCCGTACTCTCGACCAATAAGACGCCACTTCCTCGTACGTATCACGCGTGGTTTGTTTTAATATTAAATATTTAGAGAGCCCAGGTTTGCGAATGGTGCAAATCGCGAATTCTTATCAGCAAATGATAAGCCACAAGCTACGTAGCAGGCTACGTAGCAGGCCACTTAGCATAACGATCGTGCTGAGCATATTTTTCTTTCCTTTTTCCAACTTCACAAAGCGTTTCTCGCGGTCACGACAAGTAACAACGAATAAATCGTAGGTGCTGCAACGAATGAAAAGGTAGGTCCACTTTCTAGTAGTTCGAGTAAACGAACGAGAATCAAATATTATTCTCAATGTGCTATACAGTCATGAGTCAATTATTATTCGTAATAATAAACTGTTGTCCTTTTGAATATGAACCATAGCTTTATTTTTTCAGATATTGGAGCGGTAACAGAAATTCGTAACGAGAACAACGCCTGTCAAAAATTTCTAAATTTTTCTTACGAACTTCTAATATTTGGAATCATATCGAAAAAAAACTGTGCAATTTCATTATCGATTAGTAGTCGTTGTGAAATGTGAGAAGAGCTGCGTTTATCAGGAGACAGAATTAGAATCGACTCTAATTAGTAGACCTACTAACCGAGAGTCTGATGAATAATTTATGAGCTATACGCGCCTGCAATTTTCGTGACTGAAAAAAAAACACAAATTCCCATTCTATGTAAAGATCTACGAGTTGAATAATTTACAGCGAAATGCAGTTGGTATAGCGAGGAATTATAATAACGCAAAAGAGTCGATTTTTTACCTGGTGTTGTTTGCTTCTCGAAATGGTGTTAACATTCTTCGGCTGTGCTTCATAACCTCCATTATGCTGCAACAGAAATGGAAAAAATACTGAATTATACAGGTCTCGCCATGTATATCTACGATCTACTGGAAAGGAATGGGACAGCAAAAAAAGAAAACAAAAGAAAAAAGACGAAAGACCCCAAAAAGGAAAAAATGAAAATAAAAAAGCAGTAGTTTCCACGCGTGCACATTAAGGGCGTCGCGAAAGGAAATGGGTTGCCCATCGCGTCGAGCAACGATAACAAATACTACGCGTAAATTATTTCCATTGTTCGGCTGAAAGCAGCTGTTGCGTAAATTCAGGCTGATGTGCGCCACGCGTCTGATAATAAACATCATCGATTCCCAGTGCTTCGATTCGCGTAAATCCCTGGTGGCCTGTGAAAACAAATTTCCGTTCCGCGACCACCCTTGCGTAGGGTGTTTCGATTAAATTTCCCTACGCGAACTCAGTCAGTCGTAATTCTTTCTATCTATTCTATATTATTTATATTTTCGTGTTTATATATGTATCGAGGCGAGAGCGCATGGCGAAAATATGATTTCAATCGAGCGAAACAACACCCACGCACCTCGCTTTCTATATGGAGGGCAGTGTGCCAAACTGTGAACGCGATACGGTGCAAAAGGGTCTCAGTTTCCTCTCTTAGTGGTGTCTCCTCCTTAAGGTTATTGTTCACCGTGTCCTGGCGCGTGTCACCGCAGCGACAGCAATTTGCTCGCAGCCAAGCGCGCGATAGCGAGCTACTGTTTGAGTTTGTCATGGTTCTTCGGATAAAGGACCCGTGAAACCATGAATAGAATTCACAAGTGCTTCGTTGTACGATATTTTGTGTCTACTTTAAGTCTATTTTAAGTGTCATCACACGGAATTTATAGGAACACGATTTTTCAATTGTCAAAGTGATTTACTGATTCTTAATAATCTTAATAATATTCTCTCAAATGAAATGTATTACGTGCAGAATTAAAATCGTGAAGGAGTTAGCAAACGTTGCGGTGAAAGAGAATTTCGAAATGTGGCTAGCCACGTGTCGATCGTACGTCGGCGCCGTGACAGGCGTGCTCGTTACGAATTATTCCGCAACATCGGGCACCGCCTTTTCTCTTCCTCCGTCTCTTCTTCTGATCCGCGTGAAACCGCGATCCTCGCCAACTACGGCGATGATTCATGGACGAAAATCACGCCATTAATCCCTCGTTGCCTGTCGAGCGCGTTTCGTCCGCGTTTCCATCGCGCCTCGTTGCTCCGATGCAAAAGAGAGAAAGCAACCGCGCTTTTCAGATCTCTTACTCTATGTATCTACTTATAGGAACTTCTTGCTCGTGCTAATTTGAACGCTCTTCACCGATACGATCTCCGCCCTTTCCACTTCTTTCTTCTCCTCGAGTTGCCAACCCGCATCGTACACCTGCAAGTATCGGCCTTCGTATCGATCGTTTCGCACGATCCATGGATCTATCGGATCCCACAGTTAAAAAATACCACGTATCAATTTCGTTTTAATTCACCGCATCTGACTGCAATCTCAAGGTCATCGTATCTTCCACCCTCGGTTCAACTATCTCGATCCTCTATGTATCCTTGACAAGCAGTTTCTCGCCGGGAAATTTCTGTACAACCACCGGTAAATCCTTCCCCTTTCGTTTCTTGTAGCCCAGATGGGCTTACGAAGGGACGACACTGGAGTAGTCAGTGAAAAACTGTCGTAAGAAAGCTTCTGGATGCCGTGGACGAGCGAGGATCACGCGACCTGGGTCAACCGGTACGAACGTCTGCGCCGCACGGGAGCCGCCCCGGCGCTGCGGCCGCACGGAGGGATGAAACCCTGCATCTCGGCTACGGAGAAGTTAAGGGGGCTTGAAGAGGGTTGCGGGGCGAGAGAACGCGACATGTAACCATGGAGATGGCAAGCAGCGTCCCGAGTTTGCACGCAGGCCTGGTCCTGCGCCGCGGGTTCTACAGGATCGCACGAGTTGTGCGCGGCACAAGGGAAAAAGGGACGAGGAGAAGTTCGGTTATAGGTCGAGTGCCACTCCCTGTAAATATAATTACCCCGCGAAATTGTCGCACGCCCGTGTAACACGATGCCACCTTTGCGAACTTACGGCTCGCCGTCTCTCCTCGTGTTCGCAGCGTTGGTTCTTGCATTGTGAATTCTTTATCTGGTGCTTTTCTAAGGAGCAAATGGGGTTAGTGGTTTAACACGTTTTCCGCGGGATTATTTAAAAAAATAGCGTTTAATAGGCTTTTTGAAGCGTTTGGATTACACTATGTATTTTCGTTTCTGAAGAGATAAGTGAGTTAGTAGATTGGACGGAGTTTGTTTCTGGGACGATAATTTCAAAAAAAATGTAGTTTAACAATTTTGTCACATATATTTACGTTTCGTCTCTCGAGCTTTTTTTTTGCTTTCTATAGGATAATGCAGTTAGTGGAATATTAAATGGAGAGAAAGTTCGTTTCTCGCGCGGGAAATAAAAAATATAAAGAAACTGAATTTAAAATATTTCGAGATGTTTGGATCTATCTTTCCGTCTCCTGCTTTTAAGGAATAAACAAGTTAAAGGTAGATTAAATACGAGGAAAGTTTATTTCAAAGAAATTCAATTTAATAATTTCTTGAAAACGAAGGGAAGCTTTATATTTCGCGTGGTAATTTCAAGAAATTCGGATGTTTTCCAATGGAAATAGACGTTTCAAGTGTCTTAAGTTTAATTGCCACCACTCCAAATAAGTAATAATGTTGTAAAATTTCAATATCGTTCCAAAACAGAGATTTCTATTAAAACTTGATATTGTTCGATCTTCAGCTGGTCTGATTCATTTTAAACTTCCACAAAATTAATAATACGTGGAATGCGTCTTATACGGTCATTTCTGTCGCAGTAGATCGATATGTGTTTTAGATCTGGCAGATTCGATTAAAATTTTATCGCGTTCCACGTTACAGCGAAACCATAAAATATCGAATGACTTCTGAAGAAACGTCTTCTAATATTTTATGCGGCAACAAAAATGCCGATAAATAGAGACTAAATTCAACGACAGGCGCAATATTTCTCGGTTCGACACTGACTAAATGGCATTTTAGGTATTCTCAGTAACACTTTGCGTAGAACAATGGCGCAATTTTTCTTGACCGTTGGAAGACATTTAGCACGAATTGAAATTAAATTGGTCACTGGCTGTTTCTGCTCGAGCACGGCGGACATGAAGAATATTTTACGAAGCGATAAATCACTTTAACTAGTCCATAGGCTTTCGCGGGTAGAACACGTTTTACCAGGACTAGATAGCTGGGATAAATAGACGGGTGTCCTTGTCCGGCGAGTGGCGCGAATAAAGATGCGAAACGTAGTAATTCAGATTCACGGTATCGATAATTTAAGTGGTAGCCACGAAAATACCAACTCGAGGGTTAAATAACCATGTGATTCTATAAACTTGCCTGGCAATGTTTCCGTGTCTCGCGTAAGCCTTTGGAGCCGAGTAACCGATAAATCAGCCGGCAAATTTTACATCTAAATTCCCAGAAGCGGATATACATTATGCAGAAGAAAAACCTTGAATATTGTAATCTGTTGTGCACCGTAGAAAAATATTCAGCTACCGACTACAATTTAAATGAAAAGTATTTAAGAACAGATCAAAGATAAAATTCTTTGGAAGGAACGCGGTCCGATTCCAAGAAAATAAATTAAGGACAGAGTATATTTTTGATTGCTTTACAAAGTTGAAACTTGTTTCTTAATGGAAATGACAGGCAAGAAAAGGACACATGGAAGAGAGGAAATTAAGTAAGATCGGTATTCGTGTGAGCAAAAGTATCGTGCGTTTTTGCACGTAACAGTTGGCGAACCTCTATACAGCAACGATATTTTAATACGAAGAATAGGCAATACAGCGGACGTCGCCGCCAGTCAGATTGCTTAGCTGGCGGCTCGGGTTTCGAGAATTGGAAACGCTTCTGGTCCCTGTCGCCAGCTTGAAAGCAGATGAAACTTTAAAAAATGCAAATTCTCGCCAGGAAATTCGCATATTAAATTCGAGAGTCTCGAGTGTGTTTCTTTCGTGACGACGTCCAACCTTGTTCAATGCTAATTAGCCACGTCAACAAATGTAATTTAATTTTAGTCACGCGTAATAAAGACATGCCATTCAAACGCAATAGATATAGAATCTTTCAAAATATCAATCGTTCAAAAGTATCAAGACACTTACTTATTTTTAACAAGATTTATTTTAATTACAAAATTGCACATAAATTAAACTGTAATTTCATCCATACCTATCTATTAACAGAATATCATAACGAGATTAAACTCACCTTTAAAACTATTTCGTTACTTGGAAAATTTCTCATCTTCAGATTTTTTATTTCTGTGTTATAAGTTAGGTTAAGAAGATCCTTCTAGACTGACAGAAAATCTTTCAACGCTTAATGCAAGCATTGACATTTCAATAATAAACGTAATTGATTGTATGCACGTATGATTAGAAAAAGTTATTTATGGAAAACGATTGTTTGTCATTGACATTTTCTATTGAATATATGGAAAGTTTCGACCAGAAATATCGAAGATACGATTAGAAGAATGTGTTATAAGTAAACGTGATACTGTCTGTATCTCGTGCAACGTAACGAACGAAATAATCAACGAGAAGGCAAGCTGCTTCGGCGGAAAGACACCCGATTGGCTAATACCGGCTTAATTGACTTATGCCCCGCAACAAACCGCGCATTACGATTGAGAATCACGTCGAACAGTCAACGAGAGCACAGCTGCGGAGGAATCAGCTCTCACTTCGACATAATCGTGACCGGTACCATGATGAAAGAGTCAAAATAACATTGACGATCGGCGAAGTCACGTCGCGTTGCATTAATGGATAAATTATTGCGAAATTGTATGATGAAAATTGCAGGCGATAGGCTTCCGAGATATTTGAAGATTATCGAACCGTGTGAAATTCTCGTGCGCTATCTCTTGATATTTAATACGAAATTGTCTAGTTTGTATCCGTTTGCAAGCAAAGTAAAATTCCTGCTCGTTTCGCCTACTTTGAAAAGATTCTTGCGAGTCATAATTACCTAATATCCCAACCTGTGAAAGTTGGAGGTGCCAGGTATTTCTACGAAACTTTCATTTTCTTCACAGCGAAGTTTCAGCTTAATAAAAATTGGACTGGACAAAAATGAAAAAATTACGATATCTGGAAGTCTGAAAATCTAAGTATCCGAGAATTTGAAAATTCGGAAATCGGAATATTTAAAACATTTGGGGATTTGCAAATCTGAATATTGAAAAATTGGAAAATTTAAAAGTAATCCATCAGTGATAGACACATGCTTTATTAAAGATAAGGTATTCGAAACTCGCAACGAATGCATAAAGGAAACAATAGGTACAACATTGGCCGCATCCTTGACTCGAGACAGGAAGCCTTCTGCCACGAATACGATACTCATACATACGTGTTCTCGTCCACCTAATGACCGATACTTACGCAACCGTTGCTTTTTACGCGAACGAGTAAACACTTTTTCTTTCTAAGACCGTTCGCGACGAGTTCTCCTATGACCTCACAGGAAGTGACAACCTTCTCGTTCATCGTTATAAATATCCATTCGCGTACATCGCAATTTATACATGCAAACATCCGAAGAAGAAAGCGAATTCTTTACCTCTTTTTCTTTTTTTCTTCGTTCTTTTTCCCCTTCTTTGTCGCGCGGCCTCCACGAGTTTACGTAAACCTATGATCATCGTAAGCGCAATATAATACCCGATAGAGATCGTAGAGAACTCGGAGGAAGCACGCATTTTATCTGAAGAAGCGTCGCTTTATCTTTGACCCATGACCCCTCGCGTGAACCAGCCGGTTCTACCCTCTTCTCGATCTCCACAGTGGACACGATCATCGTCTTAGAAATTTATGAACGCGTGACAAATTACTTTATTCGTCCGTACTTCGAGAATCGTTTGAAAAAGCGAGAAAAAGTTGTTAGTTTGATCTTTACACCAGGATTCGTAAATACCAAGCAGCTACAGTGGCACGCGAATGTATTTTGACACTGACCATAGAAAACTTTGATATATATACCGCATATATGTGATATAAAATATTTTGAAATATCTTTAGCAGTGAAATGAAATACGACTGTCAATGTTATATTGGTAGTATTGGAAACCAATCTGAAAATGTATATTCTTGCAGACAGAAATTGTTTAGACGAGTGACCATCTTATAACAGAATAAATGTGTCAAGAATTTCGGTTCACTTCTCTAAATTGCTTAGAAACTCGATTCGTTGATTGCTTTGTGCGATATGTTACTCGTTTTATTAAACCGTCTGACACATCTTCGTTGAACTAACGCTATCCTAGACATTCCTTTCAATTACCAACTAGCCTCACTTTCCATTTTGTTAATTTTTGTTAATGCAGAAATAAACATAAATTGTACTTGTCAACGAGAGCAAAATGATATCGGAGTAAAACTTTGGACGAGAACTTGGAGAAGCCAGAGCCGCTGAAAATAGAGACCAATCCGCAGTTTTTGAATAAATGATTTCCAAGATTTCAGATTAGATTACTCATGAAAACTGGTCAGGAGCAACGAGAAATGTTCATAAGTAACCAACTCGATGCCCGTGACCGAATCATTCGCGATGCCAGTTCCGACTCCACTCTTGGACTCTGGCCAACTATCGAAATTTTCTTCCTCGTAACGTACGACCTGCTGTATCTTGTACGATCACGAAGAGAAAACGTAAAATAAGGAGAAGTTTCTTTATTAACCTCAGTGGAAATTCTTTTCGGATGATTGTTACTTCGCATGGACTTCGATCAAACGACCCAGTGTTTGAATTTAGTTCACGTTCGCAATTTACGATGTAGAGACTAATCGAATCACTTGCACGTGCCTTTGTTTCAAATAATTTTCATCTTCGATTGAAAACAGTAAAAAATTAATAAAAAGTTTCTACGATTACTATTGCAATTACTATTATCAAAGTTCAAGGTCCGCATGAAGCGATGAATCTTTTTAAATGCTATTTATATGACAGACTGACGTCAACGAGCAAAAATACTTCTAGCTCTCTCAAATGGATTAACTTTTCAAAGTACAACGATAAATCAAACAGTTTGTCGGCGATGGTAATGACGTTGTTTCGACGATGACATATTAAATTCGAGGCAGCAATTGTGTCAACAATGGTTGCTATATCGGTTTGCTCTAAAAGTTCGCGACGTGGTTGCCAGTCGAGCATGGAAATATACTGCAAGGAGCGATTAAAAATGTGGGATTAGATTGTATGAATTAGTATGGCATCTGGTGTTCACACACATGTTCGCGGTATACGCGGGAACATAGAAATTGCTTACTGCTGCTTGTCACAATCTGCTGAAATGACATGGCTCGCCTACTTCGTGCTACAACTGGAAGAACACCTAATAAACCTTGAGTATTCGAGCTTCTTTCTCTCTTTTCTTCTTCTTTTTTTAATGATTATCGTTCGTTCGCCATCTGTTACGAGTAGCGATAAACAAATATTTTAATCTTGAGTTATAATATATGCAATAGTATATTTGTAGTATATAGTTAGCGCAGAATATAGATGTAATTATACGTAAAATTTGGAATTAAAATTTTGTAAATATTTCTATAATTGAAACTAATGCTGATCCTCGCTGTTGAATCTCATAAATCCATATCGATATGAGTATGCGTTTAAGCGATAGCAAGCAAAACATTTTAGTCATCGTGGACAAGTAACTACGGAATATTTTGTATCGAAATACGCGTTACGCTTCTATTTCACGACTAACAAATGATAAACTGTTTGCAGACAGGGAACGCTGATCGACAGAGCGAAGAAAAATCGACGCCGACGAAGCGTTCCCTCCTTCTTGAATAACACCGTTATCAACTTCCTGATATACAAAGCTCGTGTGAGTTGGCAGTTTCAATGAAAAGCTCCTCGTGCATCGTAACGTCTCGTATCTTGTCCATGGGGAAAGAGAAGCTCTCGCGAGCCGACGTAAACGAGGCACCTTGATAAATTTCTTTCTTTGAAAAACGACCCATTCGACTTGCGATCGGAGAGGAACCGATGGGTCGAACGTTCTCGACGTTATTGAATCAAGTTTCGAAAGCAAATAGGTGCAATAAAATTGCGTGTATCGCGTGCATGCATTGGGAACCAGATACGTCGCGTCAAGTCGATGAACTTGAGGACTCAACGAACTGGTACCTCGCGAACAAGACCATACACGTGCTAAACTGGTTTCACCGCCGGTGCTGCTCGATTCCGTCTGTTGTACCGTAGTAATCGACCACGACATTAGGCGCATACACGATTCGCCGAACAAACGGAGGCAAATCGCGGCCGACCTGCCTCCGTTTTCCTTTTCGTTCACCGCGGACCATCAATTAGCAGCCAGGCGACAACTTGTCATTCGTAACCGTAAATAAACGCCTCCACGATCCTCAGCAACCGCTCGTCTGCCTCTCCTACACGGTTTCGCTACGTCCACTGTACGTATGTATATTAAAAATTTACATCTATAGGCTCATCTGTGTATCAATACAACGGACAGTCGACTTTCGAGTGTCACTGATGAGACACGTTGACCAAATGTTTGTACCAGTACGTTTCAGAGTGAATACAAATAAAGAGGACACATGCTCCTTACGTTTTACCGACGGAGACAGAGCAGATTCTTTCATTCATCTTCGTTTTATCTTTCATTCACGACAAGACAATCTTTACACAAATAATATCAAAGTGGACGTAACGATCGATTCGTGACTTCTTATACGCTGATTAAAGAGAATACACGTTACTCGTATCTGTAAATTTCTTCTTTTAACTATTGTTTTAAAGATAAATTTCAATAACGTGATTGTTTATCAAGCGTACAGAATCATGTCTACTTTCGTTCGTCCGGTTGATACAATATAATCTTTTATAATAACGATTTCTTATTGTTTGTTTTAAACAATGTACAGTTTATATACATACATGATTTCATAATGACGCATTTTCTACGAAAAATACATATATGTTTTTCCTTTCTCGATATTGCTTATTATATTTAGAAGCCGATATATATTATTGTGATGCATTGCGACGGTATGCAAGCAAATACCGTTTATCTAATCAATTATACCGTTGATAAAATCATCGTACTCGTATTATCTCGTCGATCTACCCCAACCAGGCGGGTGTGAACCGATCGTTTCCACCGCATTCCGTCCTTCGAGCGCTCGCACGCCCTGCTCTCGGATTACAAGCGCTCACATGATACATGTGTACTTCCGCGAAAGAGTCACTCGATGCCGGTACTCCTTCGCCTTCGTCTACGTTTTGCAAAAGCAGGCGACAACGACGCTTCCTGATTCTCGCGTTTCCCTCGTGGCGGTTTCATGCGGACGCGTCAAGAAACGCGCGATCCATCACGACCTACGAAATCAATCATCCAGGGCATTCGACTGAGAAAGTCGACTGGGATATTGATGAAAGCAAAGATCGGCTGACGAAACAAAAATTCCTGACATCGACTCATGGAATGAATTTTTATTTCTGAACAAATATATGCAAAATGTATAAATTAAATTTGCATAAATTTAATTTGCGAATGGATATTCGATCTGAAAATTATGGCAGTACTTGCATATTATGAAACTTTGAGTGAAATCAATAGAAGAGAACAATCTGTAAGAGAACAATCTGAATTCTGTTTCATAGTTTATTCACGAAGAATATCAAGCGAAAGACTATCAGGAAGTTTTTGGACAACGATGACGATGAGAGGTAGTCTTCAAAATTTTCTTTGAATTTTTAATCTCATTATTATGTATCGTTCTACTTTTGTTAATATTTTTAATCAAAACTCTATGAAAAGATTATTTATACCAGTTTATTAATAATCTCACGAATTTTTCAAATTGCTAATTAAAAGACGCGTTTCTTTTAACTTCCCAGCGGAATATTAAATGTTGACTCCTGTAACGTAATAAAATTTCGTTCTCGATACAACGTATTACAAGCTTTCGTATTAGAGTTGTCTGTAATAATCGAATAATCCGTGGTGAAATAAATCCTAATCGTGTCCAGTTAGCGAAACGCTGTACCAATAAATCGAAGCACGAATTAATCGATCGAGGTGTGGCACGACCGATCTCACTGTCCTTTCCACCTTATCTTTGTTCCATCCTTCTTTTTCCGTTTCGATCAACAGCTACGAATATAAATATGTATAACAGCATGCCTCGATTAAGCTTAATGCACGCTAATGCACGCTATATTCTAAATTGTAGAATGTTTAAACACAGGTCGAACCACCGGCAGTCTCTCGTAATTCAATTTAACCGAGCAGCACAAGTTATAATTTACTTTCCGTAATGCGGTTTCCGCGGCGAGTTTCGCCTCGGCCTCGGCCTCGGCCGGGAGAGCACTGGTCGCTTAATTTGTTCGAGAACTTGTAACTATCTTGCGTCGACACGTTCCTGCTCCGGTTAATTGTTAGTCGACTCGTTTTGCACGTCACAGAGCTGCATCGGCCACCCTGAGAGAGCCGAATACAACTTTCCAGAGCTACAAACGGAAACTCGTGTTTCTTCGATTCAACGCGAAGGTCGGAGAAAAGTCCGAGTTCAGGGGGAAGTTTGTACCGGGATCAGAGTTGGCGATACCCTTTGGCACAAATTGCGAACGGGGCTTTGGACGAATTGCGTCCAAACACCGAGTTTTCAAAGGGAAACTTTGGAATTTGTGGCACACAGGAGATAATACACGGATCGAATTAAAACTTCTAATTTCCTTTTCGTGTAAAGACATTTGGTTCGTGACCGTATTTTTTTTCTATATTTCTTTCTCTTTCCTTTTGCTATTCCGCGGAATCTTCGTGCCGCCCTTTGGGAAAGAAGGAAGTTTCGAAACCGGCACTCTCGGGATTCGAGGCACGGGGGAATTTAATATGCGCTCGAGTCGTCGGACACAAAGCACGTTCGACCGCTTGCAACGCGGATAGCAAAAGACGTCCCGCAACACTCGTTTATGGTATCTAATCTCTCAGTGACAGACGTTTCTCCATGGCTTTTTCCCGCGTGTGTGAAAACCCGTGTGCGGCTGAAAATTCCGCGCCAGGGTAAACGCGTTCGACGCGATAAAGCTGAACCGAGAATAGATAAATAACGTAAGGCGCCGGGAGGTCGTGATACGTATTCGATACATATTCGCGAATCGTGCGAGGAAGTTCGTTTTATGAAAATATCAGAACGATCACCGTATATTTTCAGTACGTTCTTGACAAGTTTATGCCGGAGATAACGTTTGAAATACCGATGAATTGTAAAAATGATCGTTGTTAGAATGGTAATAAAGCAAAGAGTACAATATGTAATACGGAACGTATCGAGTTTCGATATTTAAATATTTTGATAGACAGCTATTATTAGCTATACTTATATCGTAATTCACCATGCGTTCTCGAGGCATGACATCTCGAAACCCTAATGCGTCAACAAGTAATCTACGGTTTCATAATGTTGATGGTTTTACGAGCGAGTCGATATAAATGTTTACGTATTCATACGTAACGCGGATAAAGTTTTGAAAGATTGTATTGAAGTTTGTATTTAAATGAGCGCTAGACAGTTTTAGGAGTCTACGTACATAAAGGCAGGCTTGACGACGCACGGTCTCTATATTCTATTAATATAACAATCGAAGATAAACGTAACGAACAATTAAATGCCGATGAACCGCTGGAAACGATGATTCTTGCTCGACAAAAGAGTCACGATGATATTTCCTCTTTTTTTTACGATGATATTCCAGACTCGACGAGGATGTTGAGAATATTTGTAGCATCGTGTGTTTATTGAAGCAATCTCTATTTCAAGCGTGCTACACGACACAGGAATTTCTTAGAACGACGTTACATCCGTTTCACTTACATCATTCCATGGATAGCTCGCCGGGCGAACCGTCGTTAATTATCCATCATTCGCCCGTCATCGCTTCGATCAACTTTTCCAGCCGGTTCACCGGCGAAATTCTCATCCAGCTATGAAAAAACTCACCGTGTACGTGACGTGATAGTTCCGTTGATGCACGTCGCCGTTACACTGAACGGTAGACAGCATGTTGACAGCTGTCAACCACGAAAGAACTGACTGACGATCAATTTTCGTGCGCACTCGAAACTCACTCCGACACCAGGATCGACGATCGTAATACGGTCATCATTTTCGATCACGTTGTTCCCTCGATTGGATCATCGCTTCTTTAACATTCAACCGGAAGCGCATACTTATGCCAACGATTTCGTACGACAGTCATTTTATTCCATTCCATTCAGACTGAATGATGAATTTAACTAATTCTCTTGTCTCTTTTAATGTATCGTTTTGAAGTGATAACGAGGAATGGGGGGAGTGGGGAGGCGGAGGGAATGACGACACTGAACGATGAAACGGAGAAAGGACGCGGCACGTTCGATGGCAAAAGCCGACGGAACTCGAATGGAGCTCGTGTCTTTCGGATCACGCACGGAACGTATAGGTTTAGGTATACGGAATGCGCTTGCGCGGTGCCCCGGCGAAGGCGCCCCAAGACCACGCTTAGTTTCTTCTTGTTCTCCACTTCTTTCTCCCTGGTCTTTCTTCCTCAACTAGACTCGTCCTTCCTCGCCGCGTTCGTAGCCAACCCGTTGATAACTGAATCGACGATCATCAAACAATTTCTGCGCACGCAGTTTCAATTTTTTATCTATTTCTCTGTCTTTCGACGACTGATTTTACCTTAGTCATCGTAAAATTATTCATCGTAGGACTATGATTACCATAAATCTTTGTAAAAAGTTATTTTGCAAAAGTGTAACTTTCGATCTGATGATTTTCCAAACGTAAAATTAACAATTTTGGAATATAAATAGACCGGAATGTACGAAAGCGGTACCCTAAAACGGAATTTTGGATCATCCGTCGAAAGATTCCTCCTTTTCGTTTCTCCATCGTAATCCATGGAAGGATACTTTAAAAACATTCGATTCGAAGTTGGGACGATTGGTTTCTACGATCTCTTTCGGAGATTGAATATTTTGGCTATTCCAAGTTGGATTTTCCGTGGCTATCCTTCGTCCGTCTCTCGAATAGCAATCTTGAGAACTTGGATATTCGAGCTCCATTTGATTTTCGATATTCTTCAATCTTTTTTCCAATTCGCATGTGGGATACCTTGAAAATTTTCTACAGGAAATGACTATCTCGAAACGTGTTTATCGAAACTTCCAACAGAGCACAGTTTATATCCCGTTTTATAGAGGAAAACCCGTGGTGATAAATACTCATGACATGTTCAGATTCTTTCGCAATTTGTTATATTTGCTCGTACAATTATAGCGGATCTGTTCCTCCGCAGAAAGTATAGACGGTAGTTTAAAGAATTTGTTTGTTTTCTGGAGCCCATAAACTCATATTTTAGTATTAAAGTTGACAATTAACGTTTAAGATAGAAACCAAAAACACGAAATTACTAACTCGATTCTAATAAAGCTTAAAAACCCTATTTCTTTTATGTACATTTTATGTAGTGAAGGAATTTCCTGGAAAATGAACCTACGGTAAACATCATAATTCATATTACATGATAAATTTATAATTGATATATTTGATCTACGATGAATATATATTCGGGTTACTTGTATATTTTCTACTTAAATAATAAAATTACGAAATTTAGATTGACCAACTTGAAGATACGAAAAATGCATAAAATACGCAATATGCAGAAATACGTAAAACATTCAAAATCTACTATTCGCTATAATACGTACTAGGTGAGATAATCTTTTTTTTTTTATATCCTACTATTTTAGTTATATTTATACCGTGTTTATTATGTTTGTAAAAATTGAAACATTTCGTTTTGTGGATGTTTGTTTTATTCCTGTAATTGCATAACCCTGTGTACTTTAATTAGCGTTGGCTAAACCAACCAACGTCGTCATACATGGCATCGTCGTAGAGAATAATATTTACGACGACGAAAGTGCTGTGAATTATCGATAGGGAACAAAAACGCAAAATATCTCGAATCACTCCTCTTGCGTCTTGTGTTGCAACGATATGTAAATACGAGAAGACAGGAAAAAAGATGATCACGAGGAACGAGCGGTGATAAAGCAAAGCTAGGATTTTCAATGATTATTTCTTCTTGCAGAGGCCTCGATTATCGATACGAATTCAATACCTACCATCTTTGTCACTTTTATCGTTTCGAAACCGGTTCGTCTGGCCACAGATCATTTGTCTCGATCCGTTGGATCTTTCCCTCGATCTTGGTGTCGTGTCATCGTCGACCTTGATCCTCGATCGCGTTCTGATTGCTGGCAATTGATCAACGGCGCCTTCGTCAATTCACGAAAACTGGCCCTTACGTATCTTCACGCAGCATCTTCTTCTTTTTTGATAGTCATACTTGATAATCAATGAAACAAACTGATGATCGATCCTTCGAGAAGAATTAATGTCGCGTATTTAATTAAATGGGTCCCCTTAATTCTGTGAGACAGTTGAACAGATAAATGTATTTCATTGTGGCAACCCAAGTGATTCAGCCAAGTCTTCGTTTTTACATTGTTAATCTTCGATCATCGATCAATTATGATTGCTCCCTGTGATCGATATTGGAGAGGTTGATATCCTTGTAGTATCGTTTTCACATATTTCCATCGTATTATAATTGCAGATAGACTACGAATGTTTGGATTAAAATACAATCATTAAAAATGCGGAATCTAAATGATGACTTTTTTCGTTTATTTATTATATATCATAACGGTTACTTTGCATTTTGGATATTTATATGTTCTTTGCTTTCGATAAATAAATAAATAATGTTAATAGTCGGCAAGGAAAAGAAAATCTAATTCGCCAAATTTTTACAAACTTTCCTAACTTCCAAATTTATTAATATTCAAATATTTCAGATATTTCAGATACTCGGAAATTTTCCATCCGAGCAAATTTCGAATACTCTTAATGTACGAACTCCATACAACATTAGCATAAATAATCGTTAAAATCTATCGATTTACTGTAATACCCAGTCAGTCATTTACCAAACACTTGCAATACCGAAGTTTAATTATATATTCGTATGTAAATACAGTGGAACATTGGTCGAAGCGTTATCGAATTAACCACACTTCGTCGCAGTTACGCGATAAACGTTTCACCCCGACATGCAAGGGTTAAAATCACACGCAACAATGGAGAACAGGAACCAAATACCACGATAATAATACAGTTCGACACTTTCAACCCATTTCCTGCGGGCATTGTATGAATAGAACTCGATCGCCGGTTTGCCCGCGTCCATAATAATAATAATAATCGTTGGTTAAGTTCCCTCTCCCCCCCCCCCAAAAAAAGAAAAAATAAAAAGAAAAAAGCACACGCACCGTGCTCGTGTTTCGCCACCCACGCTGTTTATCGTGTTGGCAAAATACGATAAACGAGAGTGCGTGGCGAGAATGAATGTATCGAACAACGTCGATTACAGAAAAGGAAAGGGAGAAAAAATATGGCAGGCAGAAAAAAAGAAGAATCGTTTTACGCTCCACCCATTTGAATTCTTTATCGACTTCACGAATCTCCGGCGTAATTAGAAGATACCGAGACGCGTGTTCGTCCAAGATAGCCGGTTTCCAGGTGAGCCTTTGCCATTGAAACGAAACCTCCAAACGACCGAATGATATTTTACGACATGTTTAAATCTTTTTTATGCATATGGATGTCACACGGGAGAAACGAAATTCGCATCGCGCCCGCCGGGATGATTGCATTCGTTCCGTGCAGTTTTGAATTGAAATGATAAAGGTAATGATACGGTCCTATTATGGATGATATTCGAAAGGTAGTGCTCTGTGTGTTAATGTTCTATGATATTTGTAGATCGGAAGGTTTGGAAATTTGGTTGTCGGAATATTTGAGAATTAAAAAATTTGGTACTTCGAAGATGTGAAAATTTTGATCTCCAAAGATTTGAGAAACTAAAAGTTCGATATTTCAAAGATATGAACACTCGAAAAATCAAATCTTCGAACATATACGAACTTGGCGATCCGAAAATTTTCTGATCTAAATTGAAAAATGTTAATTTGAAGATTTTGAAATTCTAAAGCTTGAAAGCTTGGATCTTGAGAGTCCGAAAATTTCGCCGCTAAGAGATACAGTGTTCATCCCCTCTCATCAAAAACAAACCTTTAATAGCCATCAGAGAATTACTGAGACATCAATACACCCTAAGTAACGCGTTATGACCAATATGTTTTGAAAACGCCCGAGTCAAGTTTTAAAAGACAGCCACGCTGAATAACCGAGCAATCTTAAGTCACTGTTCGAGACCAATTAGACCATCCATATGCAAAACGATCCGCAAAGTAATATGCTCTGTCGCTCGTTTATATTTCGAGGAGATTCGCGAATAGCGAATAGGGTGGCGCTGGAACATTTTTCACGCTACCAGCGCGAAATTCAGCGGAGGAACGAAACATTAATCGTTGGCCAGATCGGTGTGCGCCCGTGGCGAGAGGACCGGAGACGTCTCGCATCGGTTCATAAATTTCGATGCACTTAGAGAACGCTCGCAGCCATACTTTTGGTACATCGAATCGTTTCAAACTTGGTGGAAAGGGTTCGAACTGGAGTGGACCCAGACGATGGGAGAGACGATTCGGCACACGATGACAAATCGTTCACGGGAAAGAATTCCATTGATCCAAGTGTGAGCGACGACGCACGAATAAAACTTCCGATCGTCGTGAATCTCTGGCTACGAAAGTCCGACGTGTATATGTCGCGCGATACATATTCCAAGAAGTTTTCGCCGATGCTTGAGGAAGCGGGTGAAAACGTTCGGATCTCAAGTGTTCCGTAAACTGAAACTAGATTCCAGCAACATGCGTACTGAAATGTTACGTTCGAAAGTAATAGACGCGAAATCTTTGAAAACAAAAGAAAAGCGAAATTGTAGTCGTTTTAATCCTAGTTTGGACAATCTTTTGAACTATCGTACTTTGCAACGAAGATATAACGAGACTTTTTGAAAATCTTTATCCAATATCGAAGTTTATACAAATGTTTGAAATTTTAAAGCTTCAGGCTTATCTATATAATTCTTAAATAATAGCTGCAATATTATGGTTGTGAACCTTTAATTCCTATCGTCGAGTTCTTGTCATAATTTCGTTCTAAAATAATACATGAAGTAATGTTTTGCCGATCTACAATTAGGTCGAACCTTCTCATTTATAAGCTATAAATCAAGATGCAAATTTTTATTGAATCTTTTTAGAAAATTAATTATTTCTATCTTATTGGACAAATTCAATATTAATGGAAAATTGTTCACATCTGTCCGAGATTTTCTTCCAATTGAATGACAAAATTACAAACGATGTTTATTCCATTGATCTTCCTATAATCTTACTGTAATCTATCATACACCGTATAATCCTCTTTGAACAAGTATCACGTGACCTCATAATTTCTTTTCAAAAATAGATTGTACAGAGGAAGCAGACTCTCATCGATAAGATAATGCATTGACTGTCTTTCGAATGGAAACAAAGTAAACTTCAAGGATTAAACGCTCAGTCCGCTTTGCTAAAACGTTCGAGGAGAGAACCAAGAACGAGTGGAGAAGCCGCACAAATCTTCCAAGTTCGCTAAAGACGCCGTAATCCCTAAATCAAGACGAAGGATCACTCGCACGATGAATCCATTTATTTTCCAATTTGTTGGCCTTCGCCCAATTCTCCACTGTATACTTCGATACTGTTCCGATAAGTTTCACGTAAATTTAAAGTCGCAAGAGTTATCGCGGACCTTCGCATTCTTTACAAAATAACGGTCAGTGAACGAACCAACGATACACGTGTCACTATATCGGTGAATTTTTAGTGAATTTTCGTATCTCTGCTCGATCTTCTAGAGCTCTGCCAATATTTTGAAATTTCACTGACGTTGTGGTAAGAAAAAGCCATTATGATCACGCGGATAAAACTCAAAACCAATCTGCAAGTGTATATAGAAGTTACAACATATGAATAAATCTCATGTATCTAATTTTCAAAATATCGATCTTCGTGTCTTAAAACTAACACTTTTCGATTCTACTCGTGCAAAAATCATACGTTATAAGAAAGAGTTACAAATTCGGTGTGTCCCGAAACGAAGTTGAGCCGTTTTGTGTATAATCAGCTTTGGCTCGTGAATAATACGAAGGTGAATATATTAAATTAATTGAAATTCCGATCGAATAGTTGGATGCAGCTTGTTTGCTGAAGCATAGTAACGGAGAGTGAGCACGTCTAAATTTAACAGAAAGTTAGAGGTAGCCGATAGTATGAGGAAACGCCTTGAACGAGATTACGGCTGGTGGCTGGCGTCGAAGTGGCCGCTTCCCTTTTTCCTTCTGTCGCCAAAGATCGAACCCAGCTACCCCTTTCGAACCGTAAATAAATCCATCCAGTTTACGCGTGCCAGGGCAGATGTTGCTCCGCTCGTGTCTTGGTGACGAAATGAAAACAGTCCAAGCATGGGAAACGTCTTTTCAAAGCATGGACAGTTCGAGAACAGGCTCGATTATGCACTTTCGAAAGCGCGTTATGTTTTCTTTAAGTGGATACTGCAGGCAGAGTTTATTCGTTTGTGTGTTGTTTTGAGTATAAGGTTGTTGGAAGATTTAGATGCTTATTCTGCGTTTGGTTTTGTTGGGAATTCGAAGTATTCTAAACCTGTTAGCCAAGAAAGACGAGGTAACTTGTCATTCGAGTTGCTAATCTCTTGGATATAATCTCTTTATTTGGAGATTTCCTGTCTTTTTACGTTTCCTGTCGTTTCCTCTTTGAAATAAATTACAGTAGGACTCGATTTATTTCAACAAAGTTTCAAGTTTAGCGCTTGATTAACTTAATTTCTTTCAATTGAATCTACTTTTCTGAACGTGAGTTTCCATTAGATAAATATAAATAGTGGATACTGAGAACAATTGGCGAACTTCTATTATATGAAGCTCAATTTATAAGCTGTTTGTCCGGATTTGTCCTAAATACAATTGTAAACTATCCGTCCTTCGATATATCCAGGAATAGAAGAATTAAAATCAATCTAATAGAAATTGATTTGTCCTTATTCATTTTTAACTCCGTGATTGTAGAAGTTTTTCCTTAAGAAATAATTCAATTAACAACTCGTATACTAGACACCCAGTAAACGCAGGTTTCTAACAGAAATTGCTCGGTGTACCTATCAAACAAATGTTTATCGAACAACACCCTATTCGCAAACACTCGTCGATTTATAGAAAAGTGCAGTATACGACCATTTATTTTATCGAACGTGTACGAATGCAAACGAAACGCGAATTTTCTTTGATATATCGGTATTGCTACGAACGCCTGCAAATGCTCACAATCGTTCGCGGTTTTTCGCTTTCGCGTTTTCACCGAAATAAATTTATCCATTCATACATTAATCTTAAACGTTTGAAAGGAGAAAAAAAAAAAAAATAAAATAGAAGTGTATGAAATAATTGTATAGGTTAATCGGCCTATTGTTTCATTGTTACGGACAATGTATGTCATGAAAAAATTTATGGCGACTGTTACATGAACGCGAGCAGAATTTTGTTGTTCGCTCGTGTTTGCAGAACATTCGCCTAACAAAGCAAGCGATGCAATTAAGTTAAATAAGATTAATGCTCGGCGTGATGCTACAACTTCAATGGCGAGGCATGTTTCCGCCGGTCTGGTGAAAATTCGTACGATCGCCCGTACACGAGACAACGCGAGATTAATTGCATCGAAAATGCAGAAAGGGTTGCGCGTAAAAGGAAACAAGGCAGTTTTGTTCTGGATACCCTTTACTCGATATACGGCTTATCCTATTTGCCTGCATCAATTTTGGAAATTCTATCGCCGTATCGGCGAATCCGCCACATTCCATGCTACCCTAACGGTAGATACAAAGGTGTTGAAACTTCACTTTGAGACTTGGTATTTGAGCAAAAAGCTGTTCAGATAAAGCATGATTATACCTAATGATATAACAGTAATCCAGTAAAGAGATATAATAAATATTTTTAGTAATAAAATTTAACCACTCGATATTTTCATTTTGACAAATTTAAGCTGCGATACCTTGTATCGAGTCGTACACTACTGGCCAGCAATTTGAAATCATTGCATGTTATATAAAATTCAAGAATTTCAAGGAAAATCAACTTCAAGTTTTTAATAAAACATTTTTGTAAAATGTTCATCGACTAAAGTAAGTTGTTATTGATATATCTACGTAGCAACAATTTAAAATAATAGTAAAATTAGATCGCTGGTGTATATCTTATAAAAGATATATCATATTCATTGCTATTCATTTCTTCCTATGAAACAATTTTTCAACTTTTACGAAATATTTGATCGTGTATCGCTTTTGTTGCTTTAAGTTTAACGAGACTGAATTGTCGTTCAAAATCGTCATCTAATAACTCATCAAACGAACGTGACGTCCCACGACAATGTACTCTGTAAAAAAATCTCTAAGGCTAGTAAAAAAGTAACATGCCTGTACCCAGCTGCTAAACAGCGCGCTGCATCGTGTTCCGTCAACGCTTTAACGACCTCAACCCTATTTTCTAACCCTCGGCAAGCACTAAACGATCAAGACGTGGAACACGCGCGGCGGTCCCCCTGCGTTCAATGAACCGATGACGACTGGCAGCTGCAGGATTCTCAAGGACCTCCACCGCTTCTTTTTTTCAGCAACCCGAGCCCTCTTGACCTCGTGCCTCCCGTTTTCTTCTTCGCCGACATTACCATAAGCGGTAACCGATTTCCAAGCAGCCGAAAGAGACGACCTCCCAACGAAACTCGCGACACATACTCGTGAACTTTATTTATTGTCCTCCTCCTTTGACTTCGAAGAAACATCAAGGTTTAAACCTTGCTCAGCAAAAGTTTAGCATTTAGAATAATGGCCAGCAGGCAGTGGGATACATTGATGATAGGAGGCTTGTCAGTAGAGATAACGAGATAGCGGAAATCGTGAATTTAAACAACTCATTTCCAAAGGGGAATATTCGAGAAACAGATGATAAGCACTGTAGCAATATAAATAATACAATTTTTTGTGGCGTTTTATTGATTTCAATCAGTTAAGGGGTATCACCAGACAAATCCTGCATAGTCGATATAGATTTTTAAATTTGCCTTCTTACAAAATTTATGCGAGATTCTGTTGGTTTCGGCGCTATAGTTAAGGACTAGCATCGGACACATCCTGCATGGTCGATACAGAATTCGAGTTAGGTTTTGCAATTTTTCTTGTTTGGAGCGGAAAGTGTTGGACACCCCGAATGCCCACCGATGGATTTCTCCGATGATAAGCTCCCCATTGATGTTCTACATCTCCTGATGGGCGTTGTCCTAAATACCAAACTACAGTCTGTCGTTCTTATCCGTATTTCGCATCGTCAGACTCTTAAAAACGGTACGTGCGAGCGATACGGTGTTAGTAATTGCGATAGGATCGCCCGATTAAGACGTTAATTAAAGATTGACCGGCTGTTCGTTTTCTCTCGTTCGCGTGGAAGAACTCCTGGTGGGTTAATTAACTCGTGCCACGACCAACGTGGCCGGGTATTGCGCCTGGTAAAAAGCGTTTAAGGATTAATCATGACCCGGTAAGACGAGCTGCTCACCTGCGCGTCGTGGAAGCCTCGCAAACGACCCACGGAACATGCTTAAGTCGCGAGGGTAGTGCACTTCTTTGCATGCTAGAAGACTGGCAAAGCCAGTCGACGTCCTGATTTCTGGCGTCGCTAATGAAAGAGAATCTCTAATGCGGTTGATTGCTCGGCCGATCGCTACCCTGCACTCTGATTACTTTTTTGCACCCAATGAATGTTGGATATTTTTTTGCCTTCTGTGATCGAGCGATGAATATTTTATTTTCGAGAAATTTATGAAGAATTCGTGAGCTTGTTCGTTATTCGGTATTTTATCTTTGCTGAACAGAAGATTTTTAGGAATAAAAATTATATATTCTTTGAGAGAACTATGGCTGTCAATTTATAATACAATTATTGTTCATTAAAATTAGTCCTATCAACTGTAAGAAAGTTATAAAGAACGAAATTAATAGTCTATTTTCAAATGTACAGATATGTAAAACATAGTCATTTTCCTCTAGTTTTGGTAAATTCGTATACCCGTTTTAAGTATCTAATTTAAGCAATGAAGAGACTCAGTGCAGTCAATTATTATTACAAATAATCTCTTATTACAAATTGTTCACGATTGTTTAGATGAATCAAGTGTATGTTATATCTCGTACAACCCTTATTCAAATACAGATATATTATTCGAACACCAATATCAAAATCGATCATACGATTTTTCTCAAAAAAATGTTTCCCAATAGATAATTCGATTAGCATTTACGAAACGATCGTTTAGGAGCATTCGGCCCGAAATAGTACGGTTATAATGTTTTGACGGTGGTATAGACGTCGCGTACCAAACCGGCGCATCGACTAATCGGCATTAATGCGATAATAACGTCGAGCTGCAATCGTACGTGCAATTGAACGACCGTCGATAATCCAATTGGACTTTACACCAATTGGATGTTCCGATGGAAGCGCGGCCGGTCGTTTAATCGACGCCACCGTATATACATCGTTGTGGTTTTGTTTCCATGGTCGGACGCCTGAATTCATGCCACGATAGTAATCTACTGGTTGGTCGTAATTGCTTAATTAGGTCAGCCGGGCAAAAAATAAGGATGGGATCATCGACGATTCTCCGGGAACATACAAATTGTCGTTGATGTCACCGAAATATCGTTGGTACGCCGCTTCTATCGGAATATTACGGTTAATCTCGTGGTGAGCATGATCTCCGCGAATGAAAAACAAGATTATACGCTCAACGATTGCGACACTATCGGGATATTCCCTTGATATAACCATTTAAAGCAGATGGCTTTAAAACGAAATTATTACGTACTTTCCTCTCTTTTCGTCGTTTATCTAAATTCCAATATCGACAGTTTTTATAATGAAACGCTGACAGCGGCTAGATTTTAGTATGCAACAGGTTAAACGTGAATTTTTCCGAAAATCTGTGCACGTTCACGTTGATCCGCTCTGTCAGTTTCAACGTAAAGAGATCCCATATAAATCAACTAATTTCTCGTCAAACCCTCCTGACCCAGAATCAAATTTCACTCAGCCATGCGAGTACAATGCCACTATAGTGAAGGGTTGCTCTACTCTATTCCGGCTCCACGATTGAGTTCAATCGGATACAGCTCGAACGTCCGATAGTCTCTTACGAACAATGATGTGCATTTAATTGTACGCCTTTAGGAACACGTATATCTAACACTATACAGGATGCTCGTATACGTTGTCTGTACTTAGATAGATTTCCAGCCATCCATACTAAAAATTGAAAAAGAAAATTTACTACTCGTACATTTCCTAGGATTTGCTCTTATCAGAGGTTACATTTTAGGATTTGCCTATCTAAATATAAAAAGCGAATATTTATCATTTTTTAACAAATTTATAATAACGAATCAACAAATAACGGATTTTTTATTACATAAATAAATATTCATTTAAAAAATGAATTAATTTTTAGAATTTGTCCATTCAATGTAGAAAGTGAATGTCTATTAATTTTTTAAATGAATTTATAACTCCTGATAGGATAAAATAAATCGTAAGGAAAAAAGTGGGAATGATACACGAGTGTACACGATCTCAAGTTTTATAGGTTTCATGTGTTACATGGAAATGTGGTTACTGCCGGATTCGATCGGTGATACACTCCGGACGATGCAGGAAAATACTAACTCAATTCTTCGCTGTATATTCGGGGAGAATCCGGTCGTCGCACATGAGAACGTGGTCGTCTACGAATTTCGATTTTTGTTCCGAATTCTAATTCAAAACCTCGACTCAGACCCTCGAGATTTATATCCGGGGAGGATGTATATATCGAGATTTCCTCGGTCTCTATATAGGACAGGTTAAATGTTATTGGTCCAGAGAAGCGAGGGACCTTTCAAACTTTATTACGAAGCGTATCATCGGATGGCGTCAAACTTTTTAGCACAACTTTCCCTAAAATTAGAACAATTATAAAATTATTTCCCTCAAAATAAGAACACAGCTCTTTGTATTATAAAATGTAGCTTGGAAATTTTCATTTATAAATTAAATCCTAGCAATTCCTATCCATAACAGTTTAGAAAAAAAGCTATGAAGTTTGAAGGAATTAAAAAATTGTTTTAATAGCAATTCTTTTAATAGGAATCCTGGAATTTAAATTAAGATCTTTTTTATCCTGTAACAAGCTAGAAGAAAAGTTCAGAAGAGATTACAGGAAACTAGGAAAGAAACCTAAGAACCTTTTAGCTTAATAAAGTCGCAAAACTCTAAATTAAATTCAAATAATTTTTGCAACATGTGGCAATGTAAAAAAATATTCTCAACTTCAATGAAATTAAGGAAGAAGCCCGGTAGCCTAGTAACTGTTTAAAGATTTCTATCACGCGCACGATATTTCACTGGCCCTTCAAGTGAATCAAACTGACCATCGCATCTGGCTTCCCTCGTGCACCAAGTTACACCGGTATTTTGTGAATCGCTGACCCAGGTCACGTTCATTCATGCCTCAAATTTGGTGGCCTTTGAAACGGTTTGACGGATGTGAGGGGATCGATAACAGGGTCAGAGCTACTTACCGCGACTTGTTGACTGTTAGTCGGACTAGGGCTCGGACTGGGTGTCGAATTCGGGGTTGAAATTTCGCCTGACGTGGGAGATACCGAGCCTGCGGTGACGGGGCCAACCGTTGGAAACGCTCGAGCCGGATCTGCCTGCCATTGCTTATGGATTTGCTGCGAGGTATCCCGGAATCTAGCACCCTACGGATAAACCAGCAAATCGTTAAAGTTCCACAAACGATTCTCGACTAATAAAATGCGTTATAATATCGAGATTATTCTAATTATCTTGAACCAAGATAAAAAAGAAATAAACGTGTTTTTAATTAAACGATATGAACCCCTCTCCTTTATATATCGAATGTACCTTAGTCGGGAAATTCTGTAATTATGGTATTAAGATCGATTAATTACCGAATTAAAAGTCAGAAGTAAAGCCAAATGTTTTAATTAGTTTTTAGTCCTCGCAAATGTGCGTACTATATAACACATTTTTAGCAAAAATCAAACTATATATGTAAAGATATACTGTTCTTTAATTTTGTTTAATTTGGACTGTAATTTTAATTCCAGATTATAAGAACGATTTACTAAACACGGATTCTACGTATGTATGTGAAATATTCGAACGTTTTGCTTCAGGTGTAGTGTGATAGCAGAATGTATAATATAATCATTGGAAGACGATAAAGCAAGATGAGTTAAAAGTGTCGTCAAAAATGACGAATGGTAAATACGCGAACCCTCGAGGAATCAGACCGCATGAATCGTTTACGCACACCTCTATATATCGTAAATCGTACGATGACACACTTCGATTAGTTGCGGATATTTGCCTTCGAACAATTGTATCGTGAACGATCGCTCGGCACGGTCCAGTGAAAAACTGATTTCGAAAGGCGCATTCATCTACGTAGTCGTAACCGAAACGAACCTCTCCCAAATGAATTACTTAAACAAGAGAAATCCTTAAGCAAGAGAAAACCGTATATCACGCCGCTTCAAATTTCAGAGGTGTTTAAAATAGCCGTGTTAGTTCTTTCCTTAAAATCCTGTCACGGTTCTTCTAGTTTTACGTCTTGGTGACGTCTCCTTTTTTCAACAAACAAGCAAAGTTTTAAGAAATGTTTTAAAATATAATATATAAAAATATAATATAAAATAAAATGTATCTTTTTAGACGTATATACTGTTTTCAAACTCAAGATATTTTTTCATTCTTCCTCCAAAGTTAATGACAGAAAAATATAATCAATTAGAAAGTAACCTAAAGGATATAATAGCCTCGCAGAGTTTTCATTTCAAGAAAAATTTTGATATTTTTTCGTACTTTTTTACGAGAATGAATTACGGTATGCAAAAGGATTGAAGAAAGCAGTCTGAATGTAATTATTGTAACAGATTTGGTATTTCTACTGTTAAGGAAGCATGTATTTTATACCTTGCGTGGAGGTTTAAGGGTTTCAGATATTAAGAAACAACGAAAGATCGCGTGCCACGGTACAGCACGGCCGATAGGAACATCGTTGCTCGCAGTACGGTAATTACAGTTACGCAACAACCTGCTATAATAACGATTAGCATAGGAGTATAATGGAAGGCGTAAGTGGAGCTACTTGGTGTACACCACACGAAAATAAAAAAAAATACAGTCGTTTCTCTCTCGAAGGCTCTTGAAATAAAGCATTTTTCCATAGCAGGATAAAGAATCGACAGCGTCGAGAAATCCTTTCGTGCCGCGTCGAAATTAATTTCACGACGAATGAGGATAATTCATGGGCCGGCGCTGCGTTTACCCTTAAAATTACGAGCACAATGTGCGCAATTTCTTCCATCGCGCGGTGGTTAATTGCGCGTGGAATTGCACCGCCCGACGAAAGAAAGAATCGCGACCGCTGTTTTTCTACCAGGTTAAATACACCATACAATTCAATCTTCTCTAAATTCTTCGTGCGTTTTTATTTCTCTTTCCGTTCCCTTTTTATTCTTCCATATATCTCTGTTTTTTATTCATTCTCCCTTTCTCTAAACAGAGGTGTTAACTTGAAACGTGTTGAAATTTTGGAATATGAAAATTAAGAGTGGAAAAAGGAAAGAAATAATCGTTCGTGGCTTGTTATTTTATTCGGACTAAAACATATCTCGTGTTTCCTTCTGTCGAGTTGTACATGAATTTCCATACGCCCGCTTCATTAATTCAACAACGACGGGACTCGTTTAAAAATCCAATCTTCACGCATGTTTATACATGCAGAAGAGTCTCGCGTCCGTTTCACTAGACTTCCATGCGAAAGACGATCAATCTTTCTTCGTATTGCATTTGGAAATGAGCACGATCTTCCGACAGAAATAAAGCCTGCATTCGAATCATATAGAAACAACATTGTGAATCTTTCACGAATTAAATTTCCGAGGATTTGAAACACACGTAGAAATATTTTTTCCCCCAATTTCTGCGGTTGATTACAAACTAAAGCACGTTCGTTTTTCCTCGTTTAGTCGTAATATATCTCGGCTAAGATTGCTATTTCTTTGTATGTATCTGCAGCACTGTGCAACAGCATTAGATTATCTAGCGCAAATGAAACTGTTTTACTTACAGAAATTAAAGCTGAGTAAAAGAATGTTATTGAAAGGAATTTTACAGAATAGAAATTTACTTCCACCGTTAACGTTTTACTTCTAGCATTTCTATTGACTCTTTCCAATTCCATTGGAAATTCTTACTTTTAAGGAAGATTAAATCCAGAAAATACTAATTGTATCGTACAATATGCAAAAATATATAAAATACCTAGAACACCAGAGTTATCTTTCAGCGGAGTAGTAACTTTTGATAAATGTAAAAAATCTCTATTTACAAAATGTCTCTTTAGTTATATCCAGAAGGAAAATACAAATTTGCGCAAACATTCACAATTTATAATACTTGGCTAGGTGCTCTATTCATTGCAATATTTTCAACAAATGTATGACCCAGAAAAAACCACGTGAAATCTTCAACATCTTGAAAATTCTCTTTCATACAATAGAGAGTGGAAACCTTCCCGAAACTGAGTTCGAGACTATTTGAGTTATGACTGTTGCACAGTGCGCAGTGTGGTATATGTCTCGACGATGGTTCGTAAATGCGGTACGTTTATCTTCTTCGTGATATTATGGCGAAACGAACGCGAACAAACGTACGAATTAGAGGTTAACGGGAGCCGCGATTGAACCTCTCGTCTCTGGCAACGAACCTCTGCAGCGTCGAGTGATCCAGCACGATCGAGATCGACAGATATATTCACGGTCTGTCCGGTATCGATCCCGTCGATCGTGAGGGTCGCTTACTGGAATACGGTACATCGCGTTTACACCGGCTACGATTGCTTCTCGTGTAAATAAAGGCGTGGTTTTAATTAAGCAACAAGGAAGTAACACAGGGAGGCTATAACACGTGCAATTACGTAACGAGGAAATATAATCATGTAAGAAGGTACATCTTAGACGAAATACAAGTACGTAAGTCGGTGCGTTTCGTAGGTAAATGCAAAGTCGATAAACTAAATGCAAAGGCAAACGAACGGTAATTATGACACTTTCAGAGATTACGATTTCTACTGGGGATTATTCCAAGACTCTGCGATACAAAGCGTTCATGGTAATTGCGTAGATTAATAGGATGCAGTGAGAAAGAACCGACTATTCCAAGAAAGCTCTTCGAACTGGTCCGAAAGTTATCACAGCTTAAGTTATCATGTGTAACTTTGTAGTGTCGCTACGGTTCGACGATGACGTTAAGATCGTATCTTGTTAAATTAGAACGAGCAGACATAGCAGTTCCTGCCAGATGAATTGACACGCTGGTTTTTTTTTTTTTTAAATAAGATGTTTTAATCGTTCCTTCTCAATTTAGAGAGACACATATCGAATTAAGGTCTGCATTGAATTAGTTACAGATCTGAATGTGGAACAAATGAAAGTATATATTTTCATAAGAAATAAATAAACTTGGTGCTACTTCCGAAGTCTCTGAATTGATTCCCAAAATTCATTAGATGCTTCACGCTCGATAATTTCTTTCCCGATTACCGTAAACCTTATAACCTCGTTCTATCCTAAATCCATCAGCTTTTTAAATAGCACGAAAGTGTTAGACACGTGTCCAGAGAGTGCTCAAACCAGCGTTACACAAAAGTGCACTACAAACTGCATGTTAAACTAATTCTATCCTTGTTCTTATCGTTCCACTCGCTCCACTTTCAGTCACTCGAACATAGTTGTCCTCTGCGTTGCTCGGTATGCAATTACGTCAAGCGTTACAGCCACGAGCTTCGGGGTTCGAGCCGGCAAAAAATTAATTGTCTCTAATCCACGCTGTCGTTTGAGCAACGACAACAAAGATCACTCGTGGCATCGGGCGAAACGAGCAAAAAGATTAGTCGAGAGCTTCTCGTTCAGCTGCATAGGCGTCAATGCGATCCAATCAATTTCCCTGTTGCTCGTAAGTCACTCGAGTGAGTTCCTCCACGTGCATATATCGACATACGGGTGTCCTTGTGGACGTGTTGCGCGAACAGGAATTACGTGATAGATAACGGTTAATCTTACAGCGTGATCTCAATGGCCAGATATCGACGTTGATAAAGGAAAACACGAGAGCAGAAGAAAGAAAACGCGAGACTAACTTTTCCCTAGGCCAATGTTTGACGCGATCGCCTCACACGATACGTTCCGTCCGGTTTACCTAATTAATTTAAGGGAAATCAGCATACCGTGTAATCGATTTATCACCGGAAATTTCAGTTCGTTACATATTGTGTTGGATTATTATTAATTGCCATGGGTAGATTAGAAACGCTGCCGAAGATATCTCGAAGTCAATTAGCTGGTGCGTCGTTCAAGAAAAAGTAGATACAAGATTCCGATAGGAAAATATCACTTATCGAAGACCGTAGGAGTTCCCCGTGACGCGACGCGTTTCATTGGATAGAGCGTAATTACGGGACGTTTAAACTGAAATTGATTAATGATCGTGGCCACGACTCGCCACTAATGCGCGATCGAGCTCTCGCTCGAAAAATATCGCTCTAGCATTTAACCGTAGGAATTATTTATCTACGATACCCCAGCCTTGTTCCGGCTGAAACATCAATTTGCATTCTTTCGATGACGTACAAGCCACGTGGCTTAATGGCTGCCTGCAAAAACATAGTGACCTCAAGAGTATGATATACTGCCGTGCTATTCAGGTTTATGGTTCACGTTATTTTTTTTTTTTTTAACTAGCTACCGATCTTTTTATTATGCCGACCAATTTTCTCTATCTACTGACTTTACGTAAGGCTCTAGATAAAACTAAAACGCCTAAAACGCTTAAATTACGGTTTAAATCGAGCTCATGTCTCTAAATAAACAATTTCTAATAAATTCCAGCTAAACAAAACTTATTGACTATTACGATGCCTGTTTTAATACCTCGCTAAAGAGATGATCCAGCTCTTTTCGTGACAGCTTTGCCTTCATCCCGCGAGCATTCCTCGCATCGAACTTGCCCAGAAGCCAACCGAATTACTCAGCCCGCTCGATCTCGAACCAAGACGAGACGGAACTTCTTTACAAGCCTTCTTTAACAGCCACTGTTGTTCTCCGCTTCTTCTTTTTTTCCGTGTAGACCTCTCTGTCGCGCTCTCAGAACTCGCTACTTCTTTTTAGATACACAAATAGTCGATGACGCGAGGCGAAAAATGCGACAGAAGGTCGCAAGCTAATGCCCGTATCGCACGATCGGTCTGCGCTTTTCGTTCGAGTCGACATAGTCGCGTCGACTGGTCTCGTGTCACTGGCTCTCCCTTCTCTGTTCGATCCACGAATTGGCTCGATAATAATTAACGAAACGTCGCATCGACGACGGAACGCGTCACGATGGATTCTGCAAACGAAATCGACGGATGTGACCAATCGTCGCCGCTGAAACGCGAGCACGACGAATTATATTCCGTCCTTGACGAACATGTCAGGGGCTCGAAGAGGCAGTTGCATCGCAATTTTTCGCTCGTCCGCAATTCCACGCCCTAAATTCGCGTGACTTCGCGCAGATAGGCCAGCAGGTCCTTGCGAAAGAGATATCGATTCGCCGCGTGTCCTCTTTCGCCGTGAAACGGCCGCTTTTACCTCCCGATGAAAACGCTCTGACGAAGCACAAACGCCGAGTGCCGATCTAATCCAAGTATTCGATGATCTGCAGATTTTACATGAACGTGAATAATACAGGTAAAATGGAGTTACAAGGAGATGAAAGGATGATCGGAAGATTATACGCGTAATACGAATGTAATAATCTTATTGTTATCGAAGGAATCGAAACTTTCCTGAATTCTTGGCGAACATCAGGTATCGTACAGAAAAAGATGATGGATTTGTGTGAGAACAAAGCGATGATTGATAGGACTTACGCGTGTAAATTAAATTCGATACCTGCATCGTTACTGGAGGATAAAATATTTAGTAATTTCACGATGAATCGCAAAGGCGGGGAAAATAGACTCGTGAGAAAGTGGAACGATAGTACTTGGGAGATTATGCGCGTAACGTGACAATCCTATTTCCGACGAAGAAAGTGAAGTCTGCTAGAATTTTTTATCCCACGAATCATAGACGTAATGAGAACATAATCGAGAGATTATATTTTTTATAAGTCGAAAGCGACCATTCTACTGTCATTGAAGAACAAATTATTCTGGAATATTCATGGTAATATATAGAGGCAGAAGAAATATACGCTCGTGAGAATACGAAACGATGATCGGGAGATCATATGCATAACGCGAACACGATCGCGATGGTCTTATTGTCATCGAAGAATGAGATCTTCGAGAATTTTTCATGAACACGATGAATTGTAGAGGCGGAAGAAAAATGATCTTGCGCCATGATAAAACTATGATCGAGGCAATACATACATCGAACGCGACAACTATCGTTGTTGGAGAACGAAATATTCGGGAATTTTTACCACCAATTGTAGAGGTGGTGGAGAAATAGACTGCGGAGGAGATGTGAACGATAATCGAAGAAGTATCAGCGTGTAACACGAACGCAATAATTCCATCGTCGTCGACGAAAGAGATCTTTAAGAATTTTTCATAAACGTGGAAAAGAATGGATAAGTTTTGTGCACGATATGAGTACAATAATTTTATTTGTCGAAGATTCGGATTTTCGAAAACTATCCACAATTCCAACAAATTGTAGATATGAAACAAGATGAACTAATATAAATATGAAACGACAGATTATATGTACAACACGTATACAATAATCTTATTATCGCCATGATAATAATAATAGATGGAATAATAATAATAATGGAAATATGAACTCGTGCGAAGGTGAAGGATTATGTGTGTAATTCGAGCGTGTAACAATCTTATCATCCAGAAAGAATAAGATCTTCGTAAACTTCCACTCAATATAACGTATTGCAGACGCAAAGAAGAATTGGCTGAGCGAGAAGGCGAAACGATGATCGAGGGATTATGTGCGTAACTCCATTGTCGTGTAAGAGCGAGGTGTCCGGGAATTCGGCAAGAGTTTAATTAAATTGGATCGATCCCTCACCGGGGAATTCCAAGCGTTCGATCCAATCTGCTATTTGGAGACCCTGTCAGCCTTCCAACGTAACTGGTCTCAACGCCCACGCGAAATTACCAGTCTTTTCTTCCCACCCTTTTCCCTCTCTTTCTCTCTCCTCCCTTAGACCGGTAACTTCCGCCGGTGGCATCTCGTATTTCAGACCGGTACTGGATTTCGATCTGCCAGCCATTGATACCGAGGACGGCGTATAAAACGTGTATGGTTTCTCAATGACACCGGAGAAATCGGTATGATCGAGATTCTCACGAGTTCGAGCTGACCGATTCTCGTTCGGAGATTCTTATCGATCTATCCGGAGATACTTTCTGCGGTATCGTTAATCTGTCTCGTAAATTCTCCAATCTGTCCGTGAGTATAGACAAATAAATGATCGAACCAAGCTGCACCACACACGCAGGAACGAAAGAAATTCGTCCAGGAATTCGTGGAATTCTTTATATTGCCCACCGCACTTTAAACGGAAACTTTCAGTCCTGGACAGACACTCTTCGATGATATCGAGCTGTCTGGAGAGCACAGCCAGCTATTTCATTTTGAGTAGGATGTTCTACTTTTAGTTCCGCTTCTAGATCGTTTTGTCGAATTTCTATTTGTCGCGCAAGCTTCTCGAGGGAAACTTTCATCTTTTGACACAACGTGCATCATTTCTTTCAACCTCTTCTTTGATACCGGAGACAAATTACTTTTTCAAAGATTCACTGTTTTCTCTATAGTCGGCCATGATCATTCGTCTACCAAATGTCACTTTGAAATTTCTTCATATCGCGTTTCATAATCAAGATTTGCTATGAAAAACGTTCAGACTTGTAATTCTTTGGTCTCGAGAAATTCGTAACTTCCGAAGAGTTTGAAGGGAACTTCGATCTTACATCGATATAATATTGGTTACTTTCTACAATACTTTTTTTTCCAATACCAAAGAACAGTATCCTTTAAAAAGTTCTGTATTTTCTTCCACCAACTATAATCATTAGATCATCAAATACCAGCCCCTTTCTCGTATAAAATTTTACAGTCGGGTTTCACCACAGAAAACAGTTGAAACTTATGATTCCCTACCCTAAAAAGATTCCGGTAATTTTAACCAATTCGAAGGAAACTCGACTTTCTCGATACAATGCAGAATATATATAGATTACTTTCCTCGATCTTCTCCAGAAACAATACGCTTTAAAAAATTCTTTACTTTCCTAGCTACCAATCACGATCATTAGACCATCAAACACCAGCTGCGAATTTCTCATATCAAATTTCACAGGCTTCGCTCCTAAAATCACTTTGAACCTTATACCCCCTGACTCAAGAAAAGGATTCCGAGCGAACCCATAATATTTAACGGTGAAAATTCTTCTGGGTTTTTTGATCGTCTTGCAACGACGGCATTTGTACGTTCTAAACTCGCAAAGAGATCCACGTGAGAACGAAGCCGGACATCTCTTGGCCGCATAGCTCGAGGGAGGATAAACGACCTCTCGCTCGGCAGAGATCGAGATTGCACCGGCGGCTGAAAAGCTCGCGAGATCTCGTGTACGGTTCTAATTTAACCGTTGGACGCCGTTTGTTCTCGGTGACAACGGCTTTGTCCCTTCTGCAAGAAATTCAGGTTACCCGGGTCGACGTGGTGGTGGCTCTTCTTCCTCCTCTCTCGGCAAAGCAGAGCCAGGAACCGATCGTTTGGCTTCGTTTCACGATACGCTGGCTTCACCTGCGCGCGCCTTGCGTGCTATAACCCGTTTCTCACGACGTTATCGTGCCACCGCGGGCACCCACGTTTCCCCGATAAAACAATATCGCCGTGTGGCTTTTTAACGAGCAACACAGCGGCAACTTTTATTTCGTGTCGTCGGTTCGTTGCGAAATCGACGCGGGCCGCCGAGGAACAATCGAGAGTTTCGTAACACGCGCGCTGCGAGCATCTGCACGCGTCGTGCGGTGAATAAACATCGACGTGGAAGTATACGTTGTCTGCCACCGAAAGCAGAATCGAACGTTTCCCCACATACAAGTTTCTACTTTGAAACGTAGATGTCTGCTTCAGCCATTTTAACACTGGAATTAGTGACGGCTGAGAAGGGAATTAGAATGGAGCTATATGAAAAAGAATGTACAATGAGGGGGCCTCCTCTGTTTTATGAAAGATAATGGAAATGTCTAAAAAAGCCAGCATTATAAATCCTAACACTTCCTTAAATATTATAACACTTGCGGTAAATTGGCTTGAAATTTTCCCACTGCGATTATGACAGTCGTGTCGTATTACGCTGTTAATTAAATATCGCGAGGTTTTATATAACGTGCATAGCATATTCATAGAAATGTTCTGTGGTAAGTGTTCGAATATTTCCGTGGTATACGAAAAATTATAAATTGGTTGTTTTCGCTAGCCTGAAGGTTCTAACATTAATGGTACGTGACGCATTAGATTCTAAGATAATTTTGGAATCTCTGACCACGCGTGCCCGACGATCATTGTAAATTTACGCGCGTCTTTCTTGACAAGGTCGCGCGATTTACGAGGTTAAAAAAACTCATTGGAAAATGTAGAACCTACTAGTGTCGAAGCGAATAACACATCATATTCAACGTTGCCACAACTTGACGCTCCATTTACGATATTTGTTCTCTTGGACAATTTGCATCACAAGTACTGCTTTCTAACGTTACAGGTATGAGAGGATTTATTCAATATATCTTATGCAGTTTGAAAAAGTTTAAGAATACCTATGTATGATATGAAGAATACTATGATAAATTATTTCTTTTTAAAACATAGAAATTTTTCTCTCTGATTATTTTCATAAATTTCTCGTACCTTAAAAAAAACAATATTAAATTGCAACGATCTAAACCCTTAATGGGTTACAGTTGAATTACTTTACAAGAACCTAAAGTACCTACGACAAGGTCCGAGACGTCAAGATTGCAAATTAGTCAGGCAGATTACGCAGTATACTTTAATCTGCTAGAAGTGACTAAGCCGTTTTATCCAATTCCACCAATATCATCACACATGAATCTACGCTACTTTCAACAGCGTGTATCTTATCAAAAATTCGAATCTTCGCTTAACAATGGTCGATGAGGTTGAAAAGAGAAACAAATCGTAACTTCGTCAGAGTGATTCATCACGGGAGACCGAACACTGAATTCTCGATCAAGTAGAACGATTGAGTACCTCGTTCGCGAGATGAGCAATCGATGGATCGTTTGACGCGCGTGCACGCGAAAACACGCAAAATGAACCGAGTTTCACACGAGCTCGAAGACGGAACTGTACGCTACGTGCTCCCGCATGTATCCGCGTACTACGACTGGCGAGCAGCAGATCGTGGAGCGCACGATCTGCTTCATCACCAACTCGTCCTCTCGTACGAGCCGGCGATATTCTTCGTAAATATTTATCCATTGCTCCGAGAGATAAATCTGTACAAACTATCTCGTATAGATATCGTAGCCAGGGAGCTTGCAACTTCCTTAATTTTTCAGTTTCCGCCGCACCACCGACGTACAGAACAATAAAATTTTTTACGAGTGACGTCACGATGCTAATGACACAGCTCGCCGATTCAGAGATCGACGGATCGGCTTAATTGAATTGAAAGCTCCTGCAGAGTGCTCGATTTTAATAGTGCTCTCTGGTGGCCGCCCCTGTGCCCCTCTTCAAATGCAATTTAATTATCGTGGAACGTTGCCCGCTCGTAAAAGCAAACGCACCGAGAGTCTCTCGCGAGGACTTAACGAAACGACGTTTCGAACGAGCGTAATTCGATCAAACGGGGCCAATTTTACCGACACAAGGGTTAATCGTTCACCGACACCGTTCGACGTTTGCAAATCTCCGGCCGACACTTTTGGTTCGTCGATGAATCAACAGCCACTCATGTGGACCTGTGATGTATAAAACGAGTGGAAAACGTATAAACATCGATATTGGAGACCTGGTATTGAAGATCGGGTAAACTACAAACACAGCACATCGACGTGAATATCACATTTTCGAATGGGAACGACGCGATGTGGCAGGCTACGGTTAGCTGGAACTGGCAATTTTCCGCTACTACGGAAATGCCCGTGGTCTCGAGACCTCTCATGCGACGAACGTGCGCTTACACGTATGCGCGTACCGCAACTGGCCGACCGCGCGAAGATCTCGCGGCACAAGAAGCTAGACCGTGTGTCGCATGTGCCGTTCCCCTGGTACACGCGGCTCTCCTCGCTCCAACGACCTCTTTGTCGTGGATCACTTCGTTGCGAATGCAGATCGCATCTATATACCTCTTCCTCGTCGAGTTTCTCGCGAGGGAATCGAAATTGAACTAGAACTCCGTAAACGAGAACAACTCCAGTCGTTTTGGGTGCTCAACTGGGTGTACTTTTACGAGAAACTTAAGCGTTATAAAGGAGAGTTTTTGAGAAACTTTCTACCAACTGTTCCATCGTACTATGGTACATGGAACATGGTACATACTATGGTACTATGGTACTATGGTACATCGTCAAACTTTTTCCAACGTGGATCAGTGTTAGGAACTTTGAAGGTTTAGGAACTTTTTTCTTTTTTCATACGAGAATGGTCGTAGGCTGTACATCTTCAAAGGATGAATCTTCATAACGAGTCTTCGCGTTGAAACGTCGCGCCGCTCGATTCTAATCGTCGAGGTTCGCTTCCTTCTTTATCGCCGCAGTTATCTTCGTAATTCCCGCAAATATTGTCGCGGTGGTTCATGTCGCGGGCATCGAGGAAGAGATCGGAGCGCAGGAACGTGGACGAGAGGGATCAGAGTGGGGACGAGACCATAAACTGCAGTAGAAGTTCCTGCAGTCGCAGCGATGCGGATTGAACGCCTGCTGTGCTTGCGTAACCAATCGGACCTTGTGCTTGGCGGCAAGAATTATGAACTCATGGACAAGAAATTGGTCCGGCTCGGGCCCAGTTCGTCCGTTCTGCACGAATATTCTACCACCCGTCGTCTTCAATTTTTCGGGATCTTTCATTGCCTTCTTTTTGGAAATATTGACTTTATAGGTTGAATGATCGCTCAAATATTAAAAACTAATGGAGAATTTCTTTTAGACATTGTTTATGCAACTTCGTGATATACCAATTTAAAGTATACCGTTTGGAAAGATTAAGCAGATTTTTAATGTTTGAAAAGATTAAATACGAACATAATACAAATTTATGACTTGTCTCAGCAATTATTCGACCATTCATAATCTGATATTCGATATCCTGATGATCAAGAGGTATTTTTGAAGCTCTTCCGTTCGACTTCGTGATGTTTCGGTTGAATATTTGGAAAAATTGACAAATTTATGAGTTGACTGAACGATTGTTCAGACATTAAACAGTGACGGAGAAATACTTTTACGGTTTGCCTGCGCAACTTTATGATGCATCGGTTTGATATTTACAGAGATCGGCAAATTTACAAATTGGTAAGAGATCGAGAAGTATTTATCAAGTTCATCTATGCAACTTCATGGCTTTGATCATTACGAAGGTAAATTTTCGTAGTTCGAATGTATAAATTGTACGGAGCCTCGTTTTGAATGGGCTGTCACTCCAGATTGATGTAACAACCGGTTCTTGGGTAAGTTGCCGTTCGTTGCTGCCAATGAAAGAGAACGTAATACGTTATTAGCGTCTTGGCGAACGCTTTAACAATCGGCCTTCGCAGGAACGGAAATTGCGATAACACCAATAACCGAGTAATCAAGATCGGCAGAGTCTACCGTAGCCAGATGTGGGGGGTACGATCAAGTGCAGCCTGCACGTGCGAATATTAAACAGTTGCTTCGTGACAAGCATTTGTACAGATATCAGCTATCTGTGCTTTTAATCATTTTTCGTCCTGTCAACTATAAAATGAAGATAACCTTCGAGTATCGAGGTACCTGTACACCGAGATTCATATAATAACGTCAAAACTTGCAACGTTGAAACTCATTTGGTTAACCTGATTTGCAGTACACGGAAAATTTTATAAAGCTTCCGTTGAAGCATGGCGAAGCATACTGGTAAGTAACAAACAACCTGCTAAATGAAATTTTGTCCTGTTAATAACATGTGAGTACTCAGCAAGTAGCGTCTGTATAATATGGTTTTTAGTCGTATTATATCAGAGTTTATCATATTCTCTTACTATCTTCAAATGTAATTTAACTTTTCAACCTGGAAATATTACAATTTTGCACAAACTGCTTTCTCCACTCGATGTTGTTTTAGTTACTTATATTAGATGGCAGCTCTTTTTATTTATACTTATTGGCGATCTTTTAACATGGAATTTAAATTGTATATTACACTAAATTAGTGAATATAATGCCATTGTATTCTCCAAACGTTTAAACTTCTCTTTACTTACTTCTATGCTTTGTACATGCCCCGGATACAGCGTCAATAGAAGTAGTTTCATTTCATGGAATTATGCGAATCTTAAACAAAATTTGCTCTACATAATACGAAAAATTAAACAAAATTTCTTCTACATAATTCCACAATTACGTTCTACTCCAAATCTTTATCGTAAGAATGTACCGTAAGGTAGGAATAATTGTACATAAGAATTTATAAATTTCCCTTGAAAAATTCTCATAATTAATCGATTAAATTACTAATAACAATTCGACATATACCGGTCTATGTCGAAGAGTAGATACAAAAATTCTCCAATTTTCTTTGAAAAGGCCGAATAATTAATCCACTAAATCCATCACACTTTTCTCGAAGATTCCAAGCAGCGTAGATCACAGTGCAGAATTCATTAAGGAAAGTCGGAGAAGTACCAAGCGAGAACCGCGTCGAACAGAAGAAGGTGGGCACGACACCCACGTTTGCCGACCACGTACAGGATATTTCAGCGTGGAAGAAGCGGAAAAAGGCTCCCCTCGTGCGACCCACGCGCGTGTAACCCGTGATACTCCGACGGGTAATGCACAATCGTTTGCACGAGGAGAACGAGTTCCTTTCTGACTGTGCCGACATATGTAAACACTGGCTCGGGGAGGATCGGCCCCCAAAGGGTAGACACACATCATCGAGGCCATCCTTCTGGCGAAGGAGTTGCGAACGTCGACCACTGCGCAAGGACGCGGCACAATGGAGTCATAAGGAAGTCGCCTCTGAGTTATGAGACATTGTTTCACTGACCTGTCTCTGCGGCATAATTGCATGCCGATCAGATTGTTCGCGGAATGCAATTTGTTTCTTTGGCCGGCTGGTATTCGTCGTGTGTTCCACTGCTTAATTAAAGCTCTCAACGACAATTAAAGTCCCAAAATGATTGCCTTTGGTTATTGTTCTCACTGAAGAACGGCTGGTGAAAGATGATTGAGAAACGGATGACTCAGGGGAAATTTTAATTTGCACAGCGCTGGCGAAAGTGTCATTGACATCCGCGGGTGCAGCTATGAGTGCTGTTGCGAGTTGGAGAATTTAATAGAGATACACAAAGTGAAAATTACTTGGCGATGAACTTATTTTTTTGCACGAGTTAACGATTAGCCTGAAGTCGGATTTTAGATGGAAGAATATATCGGCGACTGTGGTTCGCGGTCGAGGTGTAAAATATTATGCACCGTTATCGTTCATCGTAAAGTCGAGCAGCAGTTTTTCCATGAACGTTATCACGAATAACACTCGGTGTTTGCACGCGTATGCACGTTATTATGGCTTGGATTTTGACACTCGTACTGTCGTTCGTTTTACGAATCAACAAACGAGTACAACGTTGAGCTGCTCTTTCGAAAATGTTATAATAAACTTTGAATTTCATTGCAAAATGCAAAATGTATGAAAAAATGATCCCTACAACCATGGACACTTTGCATAGAAAATCTTTTCATTTCGTTACGGATTGAGAAAACAAAGTATCAGGTTTTATTCCAAGTAGAATCAGACGATCGGTGCCAGACATCATACGTTTTTCGTGCCACCATCGTAATACTCGAATGACAGAGACCCAAGAGAAGGAATGCAAATACCAAAGAACACTGTATACTTTGCTTCCACACACACACCCACGTGGGTGGCAAACCAAAGTGGGTGGCTGAGCCGATTGGTTGATCTGCGGGGAGTTGAAGTATCAAAGCTGAAGTGTTCACCGCGTTACGAACACTACGGGCGAGCCCGTAACCTTTTCGTTTTCCATTCTTTCGACCTTCGAGACGACGAGGTGAACAGCCCACGATCTTGAAGCGGACTATAGTCGATCGAGAATAGCTCTCGACAGTTTTACGGGTTCGAAAGATTATTTGTTCAAGCGAACGTTATAGCTCGCGATTTCCTGTTATTATCAAATTCCGGATAGATACATCAGAAAATGTTTCAGAATTTTGGAAATCGATGTTGATAAATTCTACGAGAATTTCAGTCTTTTGCATTCTTTTTCACTCTTTCTCGTGTACCCGATTTCTCAATGCGTGCTTTAAGATTCGCTTCGCAAGATTCTCGAACAACAAAGCATCTTTTAATCTTTGTCCCCAACTATACTGCCTTCGATCATTCAGATCGTTCCCCGGTACCGTTCAAGCAAACGAGCAACAACATCCGGCCGAGCTTAGCAGAGGCGATAAAGCTGGTGGTTGATCGTTTAATCGCCGATCAAAGCCCCTCTTCTCGCTCAATTACGGGATTTGTCTTTGCCGTCGTAGCTCGAATAAAGAATGAATGAATTCTCGGTCGTCCCGGTAGACCGTCGCTTATCTTCGCGGTAGTACAACCAAAGCTATCCCATGTTTACTCTCGATAAGGTACGATCGATAAGGGGCTGCACAAGTCGACGTCTCTACTGACCCACATATACGACCTCGTCTATGCAAATGGGAAAGATAAAAAAACGGAAACGATCCTTTGGGATCCTTTTAGCTTCCAAGAAGCAACGTTTTCAGGATGAGACGCGATCCCACGAATTTTGTTTCGAGGACGATCAAACATAATCGATCGAGACTCCCTGACCCAATTCTGCGTCATGAATAATAACGAGAGGCCGGATCACCTTTGAGTTACGACTTTCTTCGGCCACATCTTGAACGTTTTACGCCTTAACCCACTTCGACGGGACTGCCTGGTCGGAGCTGTGCGCTCCACCCGACCGATCGTGTTTGTTCTTCTTTATTTTGCTCTCTTTCGGTCGGAAGGTTTATCAAGCGTGCGTGCGTTCCTCTCTGGAACTCGTCGCGACGAACATTTTTTTTCCGGCACCTCGGCCTGTGCATGCACGATCGTTGCAATAAGAAAAGAACGAACGATTGCACTCGATTGACTTTAGCTTTGGCCAAGTGTTGGTCGTCGTCTCGAGTGAGAGAAAGAGGAGGCCACTTCGATCAAGGGGTTCTCCTCTCTGGTTTGTCACGATCGATCAGTTATATAAACTACAGGTCGTATACACTTCGTGTATAACGTGTCATATTTTTATATCGACGACTTTACACTTCTTTGGCGCGTTCATAGCTGTTTTTCTTGAATCTCTGGAATGCACCCTTTGGAATTTTAGAATCTCCTACAATCTCTTTTCGTGATGCGTATTTCGCTGCTATTTTCGTTTCTTTCTGTGGTGTCTATTTTCATTCATTTTCTAATGTAAGTATTAATACTGCTCTTGAAATTTCTCTTGCAGACTCTCCATGTACCTTTTGTTTGCTCTTTTATTGCTGGAATTCCTCTTTCTGGTATCCATTCAATGCTTTTTTCTCTCTAGAATTCCTTTCTTGGTTTGTTCTTTATTGCTAATATTCCTTTACTGGTATTTCCTTGATGTTTCCTTTCTCCTTTCCTGACGTCTTTGCTTTGTTCCTTCTTACTGAAATTCCTGTGCTTCGTGTTTTCTTTTCTTACGAATAATTATTGCATCAATGGGCATCGTTATTTAATGCCTCAATTTAGAACTTTACTATATCGTAAAAAATTTTGTCCACGAGTATTCAAGCTCCTATGCAGGTATTTTAGTTTATCCCGTACATCAAATGAATTTTTTGCAAAGGTATTACAAACCGCTATTTGCCTTCTGCAATCGGTCACGGGCAATTTAGGAATTTGTACCCTTCTCTTCGTGAATATTAATTATTCAGACTAAATGGAATTAAACGTATATGATTGAAAACCCCGTTGTGAGTGATGCCTAATATCAATCTGGCGGAGGCTGAGAGATCTCAGCCTCTTCTAGATAGAAGAGGCCTGACAAGAAGAAGAAGAGCGGAGGGATGAGAGGTGAAGCCAGGTGAGGTTGTTCGCCGATGTTATGGTAGCCACGGCTTCAAGGTCGTCGGGATCACCACGAGGACGTATCTGCTGCGCCAATCAGGGCTCGCCAGAGCCGCGCGATCCTTTGAAAAACTGTGGCCGCGTGTTACGTTTTTGTTACGCGGTCCCTAGCCGCCTGCCATTAAGAATGCGAGCAACACTCAGGAAACCTCGCGTTTCTTCTTGATCGTTACATCAGCGAATCTCTTCAACTCGCCCAGTAGCCATTAATCTTTCGGTGGCTTTCTGAATTATTCAGCTGTTCCAATTGTGAAAAGGTGTCGGTCTAAATCCCTCCATTCACTTCAATTTCTCTATACTAATTCCTGATATTTATTTTCCACCGCTTTGAAACTCACGGTTTACCATTTTATCCGTGACATTTTTATAGGCGATTAATTACAAAATAATACGCCATTGAGTGCGTGTTTCACGTTGGGATACGAGTACAGTTACAAACAGAATTAACATAACCAGCCGACAGAGGTGAAGAACGAAAGTGGACGAATTGCTTTCTTCCAAATGAACGTTCCAACACGGCCACCTTTTTCATCGTTGTCATTGCAAACGAGGCTCGTTAGGGCGGACTGTTTCGCGTCTAGGTTTCCGTTTAATTGGCAGGCCGAGCCAGTCAAGAATCTCTCTCCTCTTTGCCGCTCTGAAATTTCTCGCCATTGGTCCTGGGTCGTTGCGTCGGAGAACGCGAGATAATTAATTGTTTTTCAAAAGACAACGCGGCTGGCCATATTATTTATCGCGAACGAAACGACGGCCACCTTGTAAATAAGACGCTCGGCGAGCAGAAGGGGAGATTTAAAAGGGTTCGATGCCGAGCGTGAAATAATTCAGACGCTTTACGATTCTCCCTGGCTACCTTATGGTAATGAAACATCTTCTCCGCACCAGTCAAACAAGAAAGCAAAAAAGAAAAAGAGGAAAGAAAAAAATAAATGAAAGTAGAAGAAGGAAACGATGGTTCGAGAGGTGAGATCGGCACGGTTGTAAAATAACCGTGTAACAACAGTGGGTATTTTACAGCGACACGCTGGTCACCATAACGGGATCGTCGTTATCATCTGCAAGGATCAACGATTCCGCCACGAGGGAATTACGGTTACGTCAGTGCGTTCTGCACGCCTACGTGTTCCCGAATGTCCATTCATATTTTCAGCAGTGGCGATCATCGATCCGACGTGCGACAAGATGTCGCGGTTTTTCCACTCGAAAGAATCTATCTCGATCACTTTCTCTTCCGGTTGTCGTTGACACAAAAGGTGATCGAACGAGAGAGAGAAAGAGAGAGAGATTTCGTGAGTGTACATGCAGATCCGAGAAGTAACGAACGATCGATCGATATGTTGGCCGCCAGGAAACGTCCAGGCAGATATCGTCGTGTCGGCTTGTCTCTCGTTAAGGTTCACTTCACCCTGATTACGAGAGAAAGAGATGCATCGTTGGTGAGTTACGTACGCGTGTACGGCACGTTCTGATTTTCATTGGTCGCGGGCAATTTCTCATCGGTCGGCTTCGACAAGTGCGATGCGCGCCGCGATAAATCTGCCTTCGCATTAGCGGCCAGATCGATCTAGAAACCGGCGGCAAGAAATTGCTGACGCGGGATACTATGCGTCGTAATAATGCTCAGCGTCTTGCCGACACATAGATCATTCGCAGCCTTTCTAATTTCGCAGATAAAACTTTTCGAATTAATATTAAACGCTATATATCTTGTTGTTTATCCCGGTACATTTCAGCTTCCTTCTTTCCATTCGTCTTTCTCAGGAGATTCTACAGTACGCTAACGAATAAAAGAGTCTTGCGTCTTATTTCGACGTTAAGAAGAACTCTTCACAATTCTAAGTAGAATAGAACTGTATAACAATAGAAACTTCTCTTAGAACGAACAGGAACCTAGAAATCCTTGAGTGAACTATTGTTACGTCAAAAGCAATATCTTCGATGTTTTTTACTTATTTATTCATTTACAAAGAAAGTATACGCATAATCCCATAACGATCCAAAGCGAGATACGATTTAGTCATTATCTCGGCAACTAAGGCGACTGATAAGAAAAGTGAGAAGTTACGTAAGCATTATAATCGTTCGATTAAAACGGTAAAGGGAATCGTACAAAGTGCAATAATATTCAAACTTATGCTGATTTCTTTTAAGAGAATTAATATATATTTTGTAGGAAGCAGATCGGATTCCACAATCTGAACCAGTTATTCCAGAATAGACCGGACCAATCAACAAGGAGATGATCCGGCGGCGCTCTCGTGTTATTGAAAAATTTGAAAGAATTTACCAGTGAACATAAAACATCTTCCTGTATACATCTATACAGGCACCATGGTACACAAGCTTCGTAGGTAAGAGCCGAAGAAGTGGAAGATATCGAACGCATCATCGTTTCTCGAACGTCGTTAAATCAATTCGCGCCAGAGGCAGGCGTTCGACCGTGACAGCCAGCGTGAATCCTCTCGTGCCCGTCGACACTTGTAAACGTAGCTTTAAGGTTACCGTGGGGTGTATACATGCTACGACAAAGTGGCCATGGTGTTCGCGGTGTAACGGCCGTGTGGTTACCGGTTTATCGCGCGAGAATGCCTCCACCAGGCGCAGATGCACACAATGAACAACCAGAGGCACGCAACTACTCCGAACATGGACAAACTCGAACGATTTTCCACCGTAAAGTCGAGCCTACAGGCAACGAACGACGCAGGCTGATTAATATTTCTAATTGCCTATCCCGGCTTCTTCTCGCCTAGCTAGTCCCCAGCCTGGCAATTAGCTTAGGTACCTCGTAAACGCCATAAATGATACCTTCTATCCGCCTCGTTTAATCCAGCTCTTGTTACACGACCGACGCGAGGCTGATGGCTGGGCTTGCACTGATCGATGATCTAGGATTTTCGGTCCTTTGGCATGATGGAGGGTCTGATCTTGTGCTAGTTGTCCATGAAATTTCAACGTGATAAAGAGATAAGCGAAGCCTGCTGTTAAATATTTTGATGTTTTACGGAATTTTAGATTGTGGAAACGATTATAGTTGTAAATTAAAACATTAATCTCCTGAGAGATAATAGAGAGATAAGCGTTTAATTAGCTCCAATTACATTTGAGACAATGTTCTTGGGTGTAGGAAATTCATTAATAGTTTATCTCATTCTCAATAATGATACTGTTTCTCTTCGAAAATTACTATATAATTACTGTAAATTCGTCTCTTAGAAAGTTAAATCATTTATTGATATACCCAACGATATAATTGCGTCGAATACCATACTATACATTTTGTAGAAGCAGTTTCAATCCTGAACTGCAAAATTAATTGCTGAATTGGCGTGTTGCTTACAGTCTTTTATCAAAAGCATAAGGTATTATATTGCTTCTCGCTTAATAACGATCATCGCATTAATAAAACTGAATCATCGGCAGCTGTCAAAGATTAGAATGCACCTTATCAAATGATACTCGAAGTCCTCGAATTCAAAAAAATTATCTCAAGGTACATGTTCCGACTCTCGTAAACTTTAGCTTCTAATGAAATTTTACGATCACATTATACCCATAGCATACTACGTTAGAAATGATCTTCCACGTCGATAAGACCATAAAATTCGGTTGGACTGAAGCTAATCTTGGTGAGGCACGGATCGATACGATTTCTCATCGGCGAACGTCACGATTCCATGCGTGCCCCTTTGGTATCAGCGCATTAACCACGGACAGGCTAATGAAGCACAGATATCCATGCATACATCGGTAACGACCGATTCCCCATTGATCATACGCAGAAATTACAAGCCACGGGGGTAGGAATTTCCGATCGATATGGTGGCTGCCTCTCTCTTTATTCATGGAGGTTGATTAATAATCGTATATAATCTCCCGATCCGAATCCCAACCTTCTTGCTATCTTCATCTCGTCCGTTCGTAATCATTCACCCTCTTGAGTACCGGCAATTAACGTCAAACGACGTTTCGCGCTCGTCACGCTGGATAAGAGCCTATCCTCCGTTAAATCGTTCTTCGCGAACCAACGCACAGAGCCACCAGCTATCCATTTTTCGTCTTTATTTCTCCGATGTTGACTCCGACGAAGTAACACGAAAGTCTGGAAACTGGTCGTAGATCGTCGAGTCGGTAGATCGCCCACGCGGATCACTGGCACGCAGGCGAGCAGTCTAATCGATGCGTGTACACCGCGTAAAACTCGCGACCAGCCTGATTAATAGTCGCAATCATTATCCGGCTTCCTTTCTACGTTATACCAAAGACTGCTCGTTCCTGTTTCTGGCCGCGGATGCCGGCTATAACGCGATCGTCCCGCCATTCGTCGAGTCGAGCGTGACTCGTAATGAAAGTTTGTAATTAGCGTCGTATGGCGCTTCAAGGGAGCCACGTTTATAATAAGGAACCGATCCAGCGGCGGTTTTCCTAACGCGCCGTTTGTTAGGATCCCTTTCTTCCTTCCAAGACTAGTACACGTTAGTTCCAACTACGGACAACGTGATATTAGCCGGTGACTAACTGCCGCTCACGGACACGATAGATCGGCGTATAAGCGGCTTGGTAATAGAGCGATTCCTTCGCCGTCATTTCACGACCACCGCGGAACGTTCGTTCCGACAGAAGGGCGTAGATGCAAGACTTTTATCTCCATTTCTCGACAGATAACGTTGCTCGATTATCCTTGATCGTTCTTTGTTTGTGTTGGTTGTGTTTGCTGAAATCGTGAGCAGAATATGATGAAATTTCATTAAAATGACTTCATCGGGGGTTAACACAGGGGAAAATCATTTATAATGCAGCATTCAGTGGACAATTAGTATAACTGTTTTGTTTCACAAGTCAGGTAAGTATAGGATACGATACATAGGACATTCACAGAGAGATTCGTGTAGAAAAAGAATCTTCGGAAAAATGACACAGGTGTTTTTGGAGTATGAGCATGCGAGGATGATATTTTAAGTTCGCAAGCTTTTCGAGTCGTATTTGAATCTTTATTACACTCTGATTTTATGTTTCAATTCTCTTATAGAAACCCTGTTTTATGTTTGTGTCTGCTCCATTGTTTGAAGAAGCTTGGAACAGTTTGATCAAGACAACACGACGCTCGACAAAGATAGGATTAATTACCTGCCATGCAATTTTAAGTTTCTTCTTTTCGTTCGGGTTTCTTCAATATTCGATTGAAATTAGGTTAGTCGGGTATTGGAAGCTCATCTGAAATCTACGACTCGGTTGATTCGTTCCTTTCTACCGGGCAGCGTTAAGTCGGAACGTCGGTAATCAACTCGAAGTTCGATTCTCTCATGGAACAGAAAGTAAGGGAGCGTTCTCGCTGAGTAAACTTCAAATAATCGAGGGAATTCTTTCGCAGGCTTAATCGCCCAACGAATCGGGGATCGTCCCGGTAGAAAAGTTAAGTATCATCTACAGGAGAAAAAGTTCCTCAGCTCTCTTTAAAGGTAATCGATAAAGTAAGAAAACATTCTGGTTCGACTGTTGGTCTTGATTTACCTTTAGCTTCTTACTCTCTTCGTTACCTTTAACTGGCGACTTTCGTCGAAATATATTCGAAAACGAACGATTCGCAAAATTATCGAGCAGATTCTCCAGCTATCTGTATCAATCTTTTAGAGAAGATAAATGTAACACGATGCAAGAAATACTCAAGTTGGATCAATCGACTGACCAAAGGCAAGACAATCGATGACCTGACTACCGAATCGACTGACGAATCTAGCCTACGAAGAATCTCATTGGTCAGAAAATTTGACAGCGGACAGACACTGCCACACCCTGGTTAACGTCTAATCGCATTAAATAGTTCGCTGTCTACCAATTGGTCACGTCCCGAGCTCGTCCAATGCCACACCAGGGAGATTCACGGTTAACTCCAACCCGTCACCGATTAGATACCATGTAGATGCTGCTTACTGTCGATTACTTGACTTCGAACTTTCCGCATCACCTGCGATCGCGATTACGATACGCTATCGTGATTTAAATTCGTACATAGTACGAATATTTACCGATAATACGTATCGAGTATGAACGATTATTCAGTATGAAAGCCTTTTTTCAGACATTAGCAATTTTAACGAGAATGGAAATGGTAAACTTTTTCCGTGAGTGCCTATCGTCTTTCGAGAGCGATCTCTGATATTCTCTGGCTGGATTTCTCTTTTTTTCAGCTTGCTCTTTCCTTTCGTCGCCAGGCAAGTGTTAATGACGCTAATGCATCGACCTCGGACAGAACGAACCTGTGGCACATCAATATTCATTAGCACTTCGTTCCACCGACCGAATAATTCCATGTGCCCACGGCCTATCCCACAAACCTACTGTGTACACGCGCGTTCATCGCGTGTGAACCCGACCATCGTTTCAGAAGAATCCTTTTCGGACGACGATTTACGCGATTACCATGAACACGTGTTTACTCGCCTGTCTGAGTTATTATGCTGAGGTGAAAGAGTGACAGGAATCTCATACATCAAGGTAGAACTAACTTCATCTATCACCAAAATCCTTACCATTGTGAGTCACACCAAGTAAAATACCAAAATATTGGAAGTATTGCACGAAGACAAAGTGCAACGCCAACGAACTACAATTTCACAATGCAATACAAGATTTTCTTATTTTATAGGGAAAATTAAAATTTTTTCTCTTTTTAGAAAAGTGAAAGGTGTTAAATTCTTTTCATTTTCTTCGAGAAACATCTAATCTTCAGTGAAAAAGCAGCAGAAACTTTGTACGATTTTGTATCTAACACAGAGCTGATTTCAAAATCTAATTGATTTCAAAATCGAATCTAAATCCTAATCAATTTTTATTTCTCAAGGCAAGATATTTTATTGTGCAATGGAAACCCGAGGCTCACACGAGGCCCCGTTATTCAGACCTAGCGTGAAGCATACAGTATCAATTTATTGCTCGGCTCGAGCAAAGTTCGCGTTGCACGCGCCCCGATACGCATTACGCTTACGCACGCGTGCGGCCAACCTTTCGACAAAGGAGATCCGTTTCACGGCGAGACACAATTCATGTGGTCGTCACGCCCACGTACCAGGCTTTTCTGTCCTCCGTGAAACTACCGGAATGCCGTAGCTTCGCGACCACATCGCCAACAACTTATGCATTCGAGTTGATCCGTGCCACGTTATTAAACTGTCCAGCTGACCGACGATCACCGGTTCGACTAAATCATAGGGGACAAGATGAATGGATGTCGATGAGAGTTCTTGATATAAGCTAAGAAGTTTGGAAACCTGACTATTATGAAAATCATAGTAACTAGTAGTATGTGTGTGTGTATATTCATTTCTTCTTTTATTGCTTCCCTCCCTTTCTCGTTGCATCCTATTAATATCGATACTTCAGTTGTACTCCAAATAACATCACCGTGTGCATGACGGTAAAAAGTTCTCTCTACAAATCAAATGAAATAAACACCATCTCGAAAATAAACTTCGTAAATCTCTTATACTCTCACTAGCAACATCTCGCGTGAATTTCAAGATGATAAAAACCCCGGTTATTTACCCGACAAACGGCCATGAGGCGACCAAACGCGAAGTTACTGCTATCTTATCAGAATTTCATTCCGCGGAATTAGAATGCTCTGCCAATCGGCTCTTTGGAGAACCGCGTAATGAAGGTGTCCCGTATTTCTTCGTTTTAAACGATCCCCGATTAAACCGATATCGACATTGTTATCTAAATCGACGAGTGACTCCAACGCTCCCGAATCGCTCGCTTTAAATTCCACGGCTGATAATACGGTCGCTGGACCAACCGGTCGAGTCCAATTCGACCTGTTCCGAAATAGCGTGGTTGGTCCTTCGCGAGGCGAGAGAAACCGGGGCATAATCCACACCGATTCCTCCCACTTTCGCGAAATTTATTTCGATGTTCAATTCGGGGACCAACCGAAAAAAATTCCACCGGCCGGTTTCGCCAATGAACGAGCGATGTCGTACGCGCGATGCCGACAGCGGCGAATCAATTTTATGCAAGTCGTTTACGAGCTCCTTACGATCCATCCACACGGATAGTGCGACGATTCCGACGGAGTTGCGATCGTAAAACGTTATGACTGGTAACCCGAGGTTAACTCGACAAAAACAACAGGGATCCACCCTCTTCATCGTCTGCTATCTTTCTCGGTTTTCACTCATCTGGTCCTTTTTTATCAAACACTAGTCTCGTTGCGAAGGAGAACGTTGGAAACGGAAGTTTTGCTGCAGGAAGTACGAGTTGGTGCCACGAATCAGTCTGGAGGGAATCGTTTAACGACTTGAGAAAAGAAGACGTGGCAACGATTTTACGATCTTTTAAGAGATGCCGACGAGGAGAGAATTATTGGTACTTTTTACGAAGCCTGACTTAATGATCCTCGACAATGTGTATAAATTAACAGGCTCGCGGTTGTGCTCGTCGATGAGAAATCGTGGTTGTCGTGGTAATTTCGCGTAATAAGGAAAGCGAAGGCGTGGAATCGCGAGCTTGCAAAGTTTAATATCCAAGATAACGGGGGAATTTGTAGCGTTGCTTTGCTAGAGACAACGGTACCAGCTCCGGCGCGAGGGAATTATCGAAGCGTTTTTCGAGCAATAAGAACATCTCGAAAGTCGAGCCGCAGCTGCGAACTTTCCTAAACCTTATAACGCATCCGCCAATCCTCGAGATATTTCGAGTTAGTTTCGAGTCCTCCGACAACTTCCGCGAACTCGGACGCAGAGGGAACTTTGTCAAGAAATCTTATTCCCTTGGCCATGAAGCGGCGTTTATTTTTGTTTCAACTAACGTTAAGCTGGATATCGCTCCACCATTCAAGTACATTATAATCAGATGATAAACAGACGATTCAATGTCATTACAATTTCCTAGGGATGACGCAGTTCGATTCGATAACTTTTAATATCTTTGATGATGTAATGTACAGGCACGAGCAATTCCGTTGCTGGAAATACGAAACTACCGAGCTGTTTTTTTAGTTTTATAGAAAGAATTTTATGCTTTTAATGATGCAATAGACACGAGCAGCTATTCTGCTATTACGCTTATGGTCGTTAGAAATATAAAGCTGTCTAATCGTACCGTGTCCCGGTTACAAAGCCCAAATGAAATCACACCGAAATTGCAATAAAATTCCGACGAAATCACACTGAAATCGTAACGAAATCGTAACTCGTCCGCGTGAAACATACGTTCGTTAACGAATCGAGTGCGAAACCAGGGACACACGATTAATTCACGGCTCTAATTTGCCGATAGAGCGTTGAACGCCACTGTTAATAAGTACATCGTATTCCGTACTCTTCGTGAAATTTCATGAATATTTCATGGGTTGGCGGAACTTTCGACTAGGTGTGTTTAAGCGGCCTGGACAGATTGCTGTATATCGCATGGAACGTCCCGTTGCAAAGTACACAGAGAGAAAGAAAGAGAGAGAGAGAGGGAGAGAGAGAGAGAGAAATACATCAAGAAGCCCGGAGGAATTTCAGCTAAAAGACACATTATGCGCGACCTTAAAAGCTAAACGCGATTCTCGGAAGGACTATTTCGGCTCGTTGGCGAATTTCAACGCGTGGAGCCTTGACTGGTCTTAACCGAATTCCACTCGCGGTGTTTTACAAAAGGGAATCACGTACGCAGCCTGTTCTTCCTTAAATCGAAGATTAGAAGGTGGAACGACGTTCGAAGGACGGAGGAAAAGGGTCGAGCATCGGATGACTGGGTCCGCCATCGTTCGCAATAATTTGTGCTCGAGCTCGTTTGCATATCAATTAATTGGCCATGATTACCAAAGATTAATGGCGCCACGCTTGCTGCTGTGAATTAAAAATTCCATCATCGAAACGATCATGTATATGTGTATTTCAAAATTTCCTTCAATGTTACTGTATCTACTGGATCCTCGCCGTTGGAACATAAATTACATCTAAGCGAAAACTTTTGCCAATATTTTTTACTCAATCTCTCAAACTTTCTTTAACGGCAAACGCGCTTACTTCCTCAAGTTAAAAATTTTATTATTGAGATTTCATTTGGCATCGCCAGATGTACCTTTTCGTTGTTGTTCAAACATAAATAAGGTGTAAATGAAAACCTCTAGCAATTTTTCAAATTTCGATACTACGAATGAAAAATTATACGCGCACTGACGATATATGCGTTTGAAAATTTCATTCAATCTCGCTATACTTATCCGTTCCGTGTTGTTTTAGCATAAATCACTCTGAAAACCTCTGGCGCAATACTTCGAGTCTGCTTTTTAAAACCAGAATCAATATTCGACATTCCAAGTCGCGTTTCCGACGACAAAAGGAACGAGTCTCAAGGCAGTCAATTTGACTTCGCCTCGAAGAGCAAACAACTGCGATAGCAACTATGCTAAAAACGCGACACAGATATTCAGTGCCTGCGCAGGAAGCACGATTATCGATGTACTACTCGCAAACGACCGCGTACGACGGGGACAATGCACAGGGAAAAAGAAACTTCGCGTTTCGGTGTACGGGCGAGTTGCGTGCGAAAAAAAGAGTTGGCCGAACGCTTTTCACTCGATGCATCGCGATAGCTGGCGCTAAGCCAGGGAGAAAGACTCGGCCATTCGAGTCGTCCAATCAATCTGGCCACGTGGAAAAAAAATGGAAAGCCCATCTGGCCCCGATATATCGAGCACGGTAGCTCGACCATCGAAATTCCAACCAACGTCGTACGTAGGCGAACGCTATCGCGAGCGTACCACTCGCTTCAACGTTCGTCGCTATCTTCGTTCGATAATTAAAATTGCCTGACATAGATACCGCTTTATCAGCAATACTTACGGACAATTACAGTTAAATAACGTCATCGTTCCATTCCATTAATACGATCGTTTCGTTATTCTGACGAAAGTTATATAACATCGTAACTTGAAGATAATTGAAACGACTTGAAAACTTCTGACGAATTTCTCAAACGTGAAAGAAGATGTGCGTATACTTTTACGTGCAAACAGTGCCATACCTGCCAGTGAACGTTATCTAATCACTTAGAGAGTCTTATCAACCCTATCCTTCCGTCTTTTTTTCTCATTTAAACACAACCAGAAATTGCGAGCTTCGTATGTGAATGTCAAGCAAATCCAACGTAGTACAGAAGCTTTTGATAAACGTGAAATCGATAAGTCCCGTTGGTCATTTCCGTGCTTTTAACGTGAATTCGTAATACTTAATAAATAATCGGATTATACCTGTAAGCAGATGTTCGCTCGTTTATATTTAAGATACGTTGACGATTTAAACATAAAAGAAACCCAAGCCTGGAGCACGAACCTGCGCGAGTGATAAATGTAAATTCGAATTCGCAAAGTAGAAAGTTGGGTGCAAGTGGCAAGTGTTATCCAGAATATCTACGAACCAGAAACCTCGGACACCGTCATGCAAGCCGCGGATACATAAGACGTCGTCGTGTACGTCAAGAATTCCTCGTCTTTGCTGCAGCTATAATAAGGGCTCGTGCACACTAATTCGATAAAGCATTTAGGTAAACTTCGCAAAACCTCTTACCCATTCCGTTTCCTTTAACCGCAAACTTAAAACATTCCTTGTATATATATACAAATTTCACGAAGACTCATCGAATTACAAATAAAAGAAATTCAATGCCATGCCAATACTAATTTCTACGAGTTCTCGGCTCTTACAGGCTGTCGCTCGTGTAATTGTCGAACAATCCTATGAAAGTTTTCCAAGAACCAAGTCTCGAGCATTGCTCGCATTATCGAGACCTTCGCCATTCTCTCGCGATCGGTGTGCACGAACCCTAGGTCCGTCGCGCGGCGAATTTAGAACGCAACAAGAAGAAACCGCGTGCGCGCGGGCGACATGGCTAAGAAACGGAGGGAAAAAAAGGTCAGAGAAGGAGGAAAAGAAATTGTTGGACGGAACGTGGCGCAAGTACCTCATTGGTGGAACCGTGACCGTTCATCTTGCCGTCACCTCTGGTATCCCATTACCGGTCTGCGGCGAAACGCTCCAAGGATCGTTCACCTTCTCGCATCGGTTCTCGAAAATGGCGCATCTCACTTCCTTCGCACTGTCCACCTCGTCGCCGTCTCTCTCTTTTCGTGGTTCTCCAATGTCCAAGCTTCTCCCTTCGTACAATTCGTACCTGACGGACCACTCTCGATTTTCGTTAGGCTGGTCAACGCCGGTCAAGGTCACGGCACGATCGACGCCGTTACTAATTTCGCGCAAGTGTTCCTGGGTTCGACGACCCTCCTCCCCATGCTTCTTTCGCTCGTGCCTGCTTCGCACACGACACCGTTTCAGGAATTTTATCGCGAGATCGATCCAACGTTCGATTATACAGCCTCTGTAACCGCCTCGACACTGAAATCGTCTATCCGAGACAGCTACACACTGCTTCCTCGACCAGCAGGTTCCGGCACGTCACTTCACTTAACCGATCGTAAAATGTTTTGACTCGACGTGTCCCGGAATCGTGTTATACTTCGATTCGTATAAACATTTTAAAGTACGAAGATATCTTTCGAGTTAATGGTAAAATTCAATTCCTCGAGCAACTTTGGACGATCTTAAAAAGAATTTGAAGGATTTAGGCGGTATATATGAGCGTGATGATCACTGGACGAGTTTTTACGTTATCGATCGCGATAGATGCCAGGGGCAGTGGAATACGAAATCCTCGATGGATCGAGCAACGGCGACGAATCGATCTTTCCCACGTCCTTCGCGTTGGAGCGCTGTTCGCGGACTGGAGAGCTCCGCATCGCGCGTGCACGGAGCCCATCGCTATCGCCGCAGGTAGACACCCCACCAAATACACGGAGACCGGCAAGAAAATTTGTGGTCGAATCTTAACAACCCGCTGTTACACCGACGACGTTAAGAATTATATACGAGCACTTCCTGATTTATCGTCGGGCAACACCGTCGCGAATATATTTATATCGTAATGTATAGACAGCAACGGGCTTATTTATCGGGCGTTCGTTACCGCCGACAAATAATTCACGCTTCGGCGGCGGCTAATGTGCCCGATACCTACGACACAGGAGGAAAATTGGATTTTCGAGGAAGCTTGTTAACCCTTCGTTGCGCGCGTTTTACTTTCACGCCGGTACACGACCGTGTAGTAGATTATGGCGCGTAAACTCACCTAAACTTTACGGTTAATTAAAACAGAAACTTCTGTTGAACATTTTAATTATTAATTCGCGCGAACGACCATAATAATTGTGAATATAAATTATTCGTTCGAATATTAAAGATTAAGATTAATAATCTTCAAAGAAGATATTGTGATTTTGATATTTGATCGCGATTTTCGATAGATCGTTTTGCCGGTAATGTAGAGTTTCAGAAATATTCACGTAATACGAAGATCCAGTTTGTAGGTAGTTACATATTCATCTATCAGTTTGTTGACGCCGTTACTAGGCAACGAAAGAAACATAAATTCATTCTACTGATCGATCGACACGCGAGCTTTGTGGTAGACAGTCTCCGCGTAGTTCTCAGTTAATTTTAATTGCAATAGAATTTCGTTGACATGAGCCTGTCAGAGAGTAAACGGTTTATATAATTTTCCCGATATACCGTTAAAACGCGGACTAAATTCATAATAGCGTTATTTATTCGCTATTTATCATGAAAGAAACGTTCTCTATGTTTTTTGTTTCATAAAATACATATCTAACAGCCATCTATATGTAGGAGTCTATTTAGAGTTACAATTTTTTCGAAAATAATTGTACTGGCGTCTTACATACACCATGATTACCTCCATGTAACATTAGATAGTGTTTGTTTCTGTATATACACAGACTTATAGAATAATGCAAGAGAAACTTATAGAAACTTACAGAAACTTATAGCAAACTTATAGAATAATGAAGTGCAAGTGTTGTCATTATAGATTCGTAAAGTTAAGTTTACGTTCGAATAAGTAGAGTTCACAGAAACAAAATTCCACTATAATCGATAATAAAACCGTTAAAAAATCATCTTAGAAAATAACGAGAAGTCTGTTAAATGCTCCAATTTTTTAAAAACTTATTATAGAGTAAACTTATTATTCTTCTGAAAGGTTCAATTAATTTGTGCCGTCATAGTTATTCAATTATTTTATGGACTATTGGTATAACTATTTGTTATAATCAAAGGGTCAACGACTCAACAGTAGAATCGACGCTTAGCGTGTCCCACGTTCGGCCGAATCGAGAAACACGCGAGTTAAGGATAATTCCTTGCATAATGGCAATAGATCAATGGCAGAAGAATACGTATAAGCGTGTCGCCGTGAATTCCGCCTATTTTCGCGACACGCGACATACTCAAACACGGAGGTTATTAGTCATTAGGCAACCAACGTTGGCTGACCGCCGTAGCCAATGTCACGACACCGCGGGACGTTCTTTTCGTTCGTCACATATATCCAGCGTCTCGTCTTGCCGCGTCTTCGATCCTTCTGTTCGATCCTCGTCTTTTCTTCGTTCGATCAATAGCTCAGACTCCGCTCCGAATACCGTTACAGCCCTCGCATGCGATCGCATCGATTTTCCTTCCGCGATTCCGAAACGTACGCGACCAACCGCGAGGTGATTACTCTTGAAAATCTAAGTGGAATAACACAGTGTCGTATCGCCTTTGTCTTGAAAATTCGCCTCGAAATACGAACGAAGCCGAATTTCAATTAATTTCTTGCTCCTGAAATTATTTAAGGTGTTCCAGTTTCCAAAGCATTTCTCGACTCGATGCGATTTCGATGCAATCTAAGCTTCTGTTCGAGATCTTAATAGTATCGATTGGTAGTATACAGAGGATTTCGAAATTGCTTTTAAAACACCTGCGAGCGTTCGGTTTAATCAAAGTATCTTGCAGTAGAACGAGACCGTGTCGTGTCAGGCTTCTTTTCTTCGAAAAAGTTTCTGTTCTACGTACTTTATCCAGGAAGTACCGATATTCTTCTCGAGTACACTCGTGTTAAAAGTATTCATTTGTATGTATAAGTAGAAAGTTCGTACATAATTTGAAAATGATAATTTTTACCAGTATATTCAAAATGAAGGAACCAGTGTGTCTATATAGCGATAAGAACGACGATCGATGTGTTGTCTCGAGATTATTTCAAATCCTCCGACATGGAGGAAGGTGTTTAACTCAACCCAATTCAACTCTAATTTAAGTTTATACTACGGATGCTAGGAGTATTCGCCAGAATCGCATACGGAAATTCCAATTTTCTTCTACACCTACTTCGAGCGTTCTCCTTAATCAAGCATCGTCCTCGTTCTCGTCACCTCTCCTATTCATCTTTGTTTCTTAAATCAACACCGGCAAACAATCCTGCATTCATCAGGAACAAGGGTATCAAGGTGGATCATATCCGAGCTGCTGATGATGCATCAGCTCTCGGGAGCGCGCAACGTGGCGAAAGAAAATAAAGAGAAAGGAGATAAAGAGACGATGTATCAGAGGCACAGAGCCGACCTGTCTCTAGCCCTGTCCACGGAAACAATGGTGTATTACTAATCCTGGACTCTTTCCTTTTAGACCCCATTCTTCACTTTGAAAATTCCTCCTGGCTTCCCTCTGTGTTTTCCTCTCTGAATTTTCATACCGCCTCCTCCCCTTGGGAAACTTTCCCTCGTTCTCTGTGCTCTTCCTGTTCATTACACGGCGGCCTCGCGTTCGATGCAAAAGAACGACGAGCAGCTTAATATCGACGTTGCACCTGGGCGCATCTCGACGATCGAATCCCGCGAAGAAAGGAGGAAACAAGAAACAGACGAGATGGAAGAAGAAGAAGGGAGAGAACGCAGTGAGAAGCGGGATCAAGCGTTACCCATCGTCTGGTTTCCCCGGTTCTTGCTAGCTGTTTACAATCGTGGAAGGCCGAGGTGCTGGTACACACCGTGCTAGCACCAGGTATGGTAGCCACGACTTTCGTACTTGGCGAGGACGAGATGTGACCACGGTTTACAACGGTGGACGGTCGATGCACCTCGCGACTTCCACAACCCGTAAGCCTCCGCCGTGTATCCCGGTGTCTAGAGAAGGCTCGGGCTAACTAAAAGGACTTGGACATTCAGCTTAGAGCCGCTGCTCCTCGGTGCTACCAGTTCACCGCAAAAATGACCAAGTTCGTAGGAGAACGAGTACGTTCTCGTGACTTTAGCAAATTACCTAATTCGCGACATACTGATCCCTTTGCACAATTTGGAAACCAGCCACAGGACGATGGAGGAAATAAACATTGATCAGGAACTTTGGCAATGTTCACCGAGGGAAGATTTGTTAGCGGGGCCCCGTTTAGCTCCGGAAATTAACGGCGGTGCTAGAGTTTTGAACAGTCGAGAGTGGTCGATGTTAGCACGAGTTTCGGCGAAATTAACGAACGAAAGGCGGTGCAAAGAATGGAGGAGAGTCGCGGCGACCTTCAATGTCAAGGAAACATCTGGCCTCTCCATATTCGACGAACGATGTCGTTCGTTAGCTCGTTCCAGCGGTTCTCAGCCTCCACTGGCGCAGGAATTCTAGGAGAAATGGTGTTACAGTAAACGATGATATCAATACCTTCCTAACACATACCAAGGCGTATCTTGAGATAGGTGGTACGATATATGGGTTGTTCGTATGACTATACGGTAGCGTTATATTACATGAAACTCTGGACAGTAGTACTTTCTTACCAATCATATTTTGCAAGAGTTTTTATCTGCTATTAAATGAGAAATAAGATATATTGTAATACGATTACAATTACCAACATTTGGAGAACTTTATCTTCTACAATATTAGGTTTTACTTTTAAAAGCCAAAGAGAAACTTCTATGTCTCTGAACACAAAACAGTTACGTGATTCTAGTAATGCAATTCTATTAATTCGTCAAATTTAACTGTTAAAACTCTATTCATTGAGAAATTTAGTTTCTTTACACTGAATTCTTTTAAAAAGTGATTGCAACAACATCTTCAGCAAGTGTCTATATCTCGACTAATCGTCAGAATTATTCATGTCTTTTTCGCCTTTATCATCAGTATGTATCTCTCTTTTTTTCTCTTTCGTACACCGGTGTAGCACATAATGCCTGTTAAATCTTATTACGGATAAAAATTGTCTGTTAATTCTTATTATTGGTAATTATACTATAAAAGTAATGAATATATAAGTGACATTCCACGTATGTTTCATGCATCATGTGAACATTTATTGCTATATCGCTGTTTCGAGAATAAAAAGTAACAACTGTTTCTTGGTACCGCGAGTCCAACAAATTGCATCATACTGTCATCCAAAGGGTGATGTTCCACGATACCGCGAACAGGGACTTCTAGATGACACGACCACGTGACAACTCGTGGAAGGAAGACTGCCCACAGCCTCGAATTTCAAAACGTCTAGAGAGAAGAAACGTGACCTACGCGGAATTCTTCTAAGGAACGAAAGGAGCGGTTAGCTTTTGTGCCTCCATGATGGGGCAATAAGACTGTTTCATGGCATGGTCTGGCAACTTTAATAAGCCTAAATCCTGGAACGATCCATGAGATCATGGAACATAGGAAGAAGATCGATGGTTCGATAAACTGGTAGAATATTGCCCACCCTATCTTGTATCTCCCATTAACCTCCATGTTTCTACTCGTTAATATCGGGAAATAGCATTCGAATCGCCAATTAGACTGAAATTGTAATCTTTTTTACCTGCGCTTGGGCCAACTGGATATTCGAGTATTACCGACTTTCCACTGCTGGCGATCGTGGCCAATAATCCGTCCAAATGATCCCTAATTAAACTTAATACCTGCTCTCTGTCTCGTTTTATTCTCTCTCTCTTTCTCTATCTCCGTCTCGATCGAAATGTCATACCAGTCTCCGTCGCTAATTGCCCGGCAACGGTGACAAGCTTTTGGCGAAAGTCACGCGCGCCAGAAACAACACTATCGAGCGATGTAACGTGTGCCGACTTGTTAAACGTTAATCGTACGAAGACGTATAACTGTCTACCTTCACCGTAGGCCGGCCCTCAATCCGATCCAAACAGAACAGAGTCTTCCTCCGGTAATGGAAGCTCTCGACGAAATAGACGTATCAAAGGGATCGAGCCGACCGTTTTGTTCGCGGTGTGCCACAAAACCTTCGTAACAAACGACGTCTCGCCACTTACAGAAGGAAGTCGTGCTCTCCTACTGTCTCGGGCACGTTCTCCTTCACTTCCATCGTTCATCCTTCCGTTCTTCTTCGTGTCCACGCGTTCACAACACACATATGTGTATTACCCTGTATGTATACTGTATATGTATCTTTATTTGTGTATTTGATTCTGCATGTATTCCTACATGCATCCTTCATGTATCTCTTTGTAACTGTGTATGTATCGCTACGTGTGCATTACAGCGTATACATATTTACGTATGTGTCTTTATTGTGCTCGCAAGTGTATGACTGTACATCTATAGCTATGTTTTCCGTTGTATGTATGTGTATGATCAACCTGTGTACGTATGAATGTGAATGTGTACGTATGACCAAGCCACGGTTCCGTGCCAGGTTGTTGGACGCTCGTGTTGGAGCGAGTGTGACACAGGAGCACTTCAAGATACGAAGAAGGTAAGGTAAGTAAAGCTCGTGCCCTGCCCGGTGACTGAACCCACACCGTGTGTTTCACACAGAGACAATTGATTCTGTCTCAGCCTATTCTCACACGAACATACACGGATTTATTTGGTACTGTGTATCTGTAGCATCGACAAAGACTTCGAGGTACCGAGAATCTCATCGACCAGGCTCCATCGGTAGAGTGTTCGAATTAAGATGCATCTACTAAGTGGCATCTCTTCTACGGCGCGGTTCTTCTTCGTTGATCGCTTCCGGTTTCACGAAACCAGACACGTATACGTCGTTGATACTCGTCGCTCGAAAAATTCCTCCGATGGATTGGCTCGATCCGACGACTTCGCTCGTTCAAGAACGTTTTGTTGGACGTGCTCGTCGCACACAGCAGATTTGTTTGAGTACCAGGAAGTACGAACCAGAACCCGTGCACGGTACGGAGAGGCTCTTCGTGTACAGGCAAGGGCTCTCCAGGTATCCACTCTGTCACAAAGTTTCCGAGAAGACGTTGCCTGATCGTGAACGTACACTAATTCGTGAGAAACGATGAACGAGGGGCGATCTAATTGTCGGTCGCTCGGATGAAATTTTATGAAACGTGCAGAGAAAATATGTTTACTCACCTTGTCCTCGCAAGTTTTATGGCAGATGTACTTGCAAACTGAAAATGAAGAAAGTATTTTAATAATACTGTCATATTTTTGTGTTTCTTTTGTGGTGCGTTGATAAAGATAAAATTAAAAAATGCTTACAAAGTATTTTATAAAATGTGGATTCAGTAGAAAAGAATTAATATAAAAAAGAAATATGCGATATCCTGTAGGAAGTGGTTATTTAAGACTAGACCAGACTGAAATCGATCGACGTTCAAATTTCCCTCCGCTTTTTCACGCACCACACTTTTTTACCATACACAGTTCCGACAGAACTACCGACTGAACCCTTTCAGGCCACTAGAGCGAGCAAACCGTAGGGAATGAACTTATCGACTCACCTCTGCAGCACGACGCCTGTTTGATCACCGCCTGATGGCACAAATGGCACGGACGCGGCTTGCGCAACTGTTTCGTCCGGAACACGTGACATTGCGGTTCGAACTCGCTCTGAAATCAATCAAAAGGAAGAAATACGATTAATATAATCGATCGTGTCTCAATGAACAAGTAAAAGAGAATGCCGCGTCTAAAACTTATCTTTGAACATGCCACAGACACGTTCCCATGTTTCCTTTTTCCAAGGATTTTTTCAGCAACTTTAATTAGTGGATAAGGACCTCTTCACTGGCTAGTTTCAATGAGGTCTAGACGGTCTAAATGAAGCGCCTGTTCAACGTTGCCTTCATCGCCGGCAAAAACTCTTTCTTCCACTTGAAATTATTATTCATGAGTCGAGTGGTATTTCAAACTGTACATAGTGAAGAAATTCGTCCAGACGGTCGCATGGAAAACGACGACAAAGATGAAAAAGAAGAAGGAGAAGAAGACGAAAAAGAAGTTTCACCAACTTTCTAGCCTCGCCGCACTGTGTAATTGTTGTCTCTAGTCGTTTCGACTCGACGCTCAATCTGTTAACAGCGCATAAGCGAATGCACCACGCTATCCAAAGAGGCGGTTCGCGAAGTTATGCGCAAATAATCGCCCGGAGTGTTTGAGATCCAGCGATGCGCGGGTTCCGATTACAAACACGCAACGCTCGTCTCTTCCCTGGGAAGCGGATACCTCGCGCTTTCACCGGCTTCGTCGCCGATCGATCGATCGATCGATCGATGAATTCGCAGAAAACAATTCCGTGGATCCGAGCCAAATTTTGCGTACCGCCACGTCGGTTGTAAGCGACGACTGCTTGACGATTCCCCTCGTCGCGGCGGGATAATTCAATCGGATTTCAAGGGAATACGATCGTAAGTAACGATAACGCGACGAAGAAGAACCGCTCGTGCATTTTCACGGATTATTCGTCGTGAGTTTCGATCGCTTCTTCGATCGTTAAGTGGCTTAGCGGGTGGCGGGCCGCGTTGGAATGCGCGTAAGGAGAATAAGAACAGCTTGGTCAGACTGCTTAGTCAGACTATTCTGCCAGACTGCATCGCGCTAATCTTTGACATATTTTTGTTACTATTATTAACGGACGAGCAGAAGAGGCAATTTTCTGCATAAAACTACATAGGATACAAACGAAAGTTTGAATATAACGCGCCATGAAACGCAAAAGCGTATAACTCAATATCATTTTTAAATGTCAACAATACTAATACGTATTTATGATATTAATCTGCAAATGAACTGCGACTCGAATTAACAAATCATTTGTTTTTTTTTGAGAATTGAACATTAATTGCGAAATTAAGAAATTCTAGAAAGTGAAGTTGATCAATGTTGTTTTCGAGAGACTGATTTATTTCGAATTCTGTAGAACGCGAAATTACTCGAATCAGCTGTTTGCTAACAAATCTCAAGAATTCTTCAGAGAGAGGAATTCTTCAGCTATTAGAAAGTTGTGAAAACCGTCAGTGATCAAGAGACGTATACATTAACCAAACCCACATTTGAATTTTCAAATAAATTATCGTGAGGACACTGAAAAGACAGGACGAATTTGTGTTATAATCCAACATTAGGACTTGATATTTTCCTTAAGACAAAGTTGATCATTTTGATTACTATTTAGCTCTAGTGATTGAAATTCCTCTTTTTCCACTTACTACTTTACCAAAGAGTTTACAAACTGATTACAAGAATCCTTTATCTTACAGCAATATAGATTTCAGTTCTGTTTTCCACTCTCTTCATATCCAATTTATCCAAAGTATTCGATATATCTAATTGGTTATGAATATACCAATCAGGAGTAGAGAGTGAATTAAGCTTAAGGTTCCCTATAGCTTAATGAAATTCGAATTTACGAGTAGCCTGGAAAGCAAGATTCTTTCTATCGATTTCCAGTGAACGATAATTACAGCGAATATTTCTGTGTCATTGGTTTCACGCAGTCTGCAATTAACCCAATAGCAAACCTCACGCAACATCGGCCTAGCATTCCACGCACATTCCCATGTTTTCCTTATCTCACACAACCTTTATCTTCACGTTCTTTGATCGATCGTGTTCTCTATAATCTAAATCCAAACCAACTCGATTCAAGTTTCAAGAGAATAACAGAATTCCTCCGAACATTAATACGACAATGTTTGCAGAACTTGCCGCTTCGATAATACTAATCGATGAAAATCCAATATTCTATCGCCGCTCAACATGCCCGCTTTATCGTGGCAAAGTTTGCCATAGTTGCGTCGGCATCGAGAACGCAGACATAGATTGTAAAATACCGTGCCATTAAGAGGCTGTAATATTTCGTAATTATCAGTTTTATCGGGCAACCACGAGTCACACCGGTTGAATTATTGTGACTCGACAAATGCGTTCGCCAATGCACGGAGGCGGAAGAACGAGCTTCCTTATTGGTTACTGTATGCAAAAGCTCGGCTGCGTTCGCTGTCATCGTAAACGTAGTCACGCAGCTTCCATTCTTCTTCGCGTTCCCCTTGTATTTCTTCCTTTTCATCCTTTTTACGAAACAGTGAATCGTGTTTCTGTATTAGATCGTTCGGTTGATATACACCTTCGCATTTGTCGAAATCTTTCGTTCGTTCGATAGTACGCGCCACATCGTTGGAATAATATTATTGGTCGGCTATAAACGTCTTGAAATATTCGAGATAAATTACGTTTCTCATGGATATCCTCTATTTTGTACATTTTCTTACGCAATTTTATTATCCGCCTCCTATTTCATAGAGAAGAAATTAACCATTGGATATTAATTATAGTTTGACTACTAATGAAAGAGCCCGGAGACCACCATGGACTTCATTCTATTGAATAACAAACTATGATCAATTAAGATGGAAATTACCTAGCGATGGGTGAATAATTTCGTCCGTTATCCAGCTAATCGATCTTTGACAAAAATTCAGAGGGTTTCCACTGATCGGTTAATAATTGACGTTCTACGGAATCCCGATGCTACTTAATTTTACCCATCCCGGTCCGTAATGATGATTTATCATCCGTATGGTCGTATAGCCGTATAGCATTGATGATAAAAACAATACGTTCTTTCCCGTCGATGTACAATTTCACGGTAACTTAATTCTATCTTGTCGACGTTGCTCGATGCTTGTACACGTATCTCAGTAACTAATTGCCGGATTCATTAGCGAGACTGACCTTTGATGCTCGCGAATAGCCATCGTCATTGATCACGTACGATTAATTGATCTTTAATCCTCGAGGAAACCCATTGAAATCCCTGGATCGCCGGCTATCTCGCTGGTTAGTCAGTCAACTTTCTTACTCCTCTACCTTTCTCCTCGAGAATATATCCTACCACCTCGAGGTCGAGGTCGACGCTGACCCGCGGTTCGTATTTTATTCCCGCCAACACGATTGAAACGCAATAATGCCCGTCTCGACTTTAGGTACGCGAAACGATTACGGCGCGACAGAACGAGGCTGGAATTTTATTCGAACCCCGAGGTGAGACAGGATTTCGTACGGAATATCGAGGATCAACAGGCTAACTGGAATTTTAATAGCTCGGACACTACAATCACGCTGCATTGGTACAGAAAAAGAAAGAAACGCAAGGCAAACTGAAACGATCGAGAGTTGATGAAAAACTTCGTTCCGAGGTCTTTAGTTAATTTCTTTGGTTACTCTGTCCAATTGAGGGTAACATATTTAAGAAATGAGAAATGTTAGTTAAGAATGTAGGATTAATTTGATAAATGAAAACTTTAGGAAAATGAAGGACGAAGCAATGAGCATTTGGGGAAATTGAGAGTTAAGTAAAATGGAAATTTTGGGAAATAGCAGTCTTTAAATATGAGAAACAGGGAAATGACACATTTTACGAAATGAAGAATAAGCAAATGAAAATATTTAAAAAAAATGGATATGCCAAAAGGCTTTGGAATTTCTTTCCCCGATGAACTGCCTTACCGAATGTCAGCGTTAAATCTTCAATATTCACAGCAAACACAGTCGTCCAATATTTGTCACATTTAATTCAGAAAACGATATAATACAAAAAAAGTAATACGTGAAAAATGCTGATGACCGTCGCAATACGAAGAACATGCACTTCGCCTATCTCATGACAGACTCTAAAACGGAACAATTTTTGGCGAAACTACAGCTCGTCAAACGATCCTTTGTAGCCTCGACTATTCGACAATACCTGGGCAACTCGCTTCTACGGAAAATTGAATTCCGTGGACGGGTATGGCAAAGGCAAAGCGCGAAAACGCGATAGAACGTGGCGTGGTTCCACGCGAGCGTGACGAACATCGGTAACATTTAGCCTCTCAGTGCGCGACTCTGTTAAAGGAAGATATCGCGTTGTTGTAGTTTCCGCGCGGAACAACCAATTCGAATCAAGAGGTTGGGGAAACAAAGAGTAGGTACGAGAAAGAGAGGGGAAGAGAGAGAGAGAGAGAGATATGAATTCAGAGCGTCCAATTTCCAGCACAGTTGTTAATTAACAGATCGCTATACAGAGTGAGCCATACAATTGGGACAAGCTATATTCCTTTCTTGATTGAAGTTAAGAGGAAATATTCTCTATTATTAGAAAATAAATGGTTAATAGATAAATGGTAAAAGAGGAGAACATTTTCACGGCTACATTTTTTGGCGATGATATGTATTTTGTAACTAGACAATTTTTTTTAAATGGGAGCATTCCTTTTCACTTAGGTAGAATCATTTTCTCATTCTACGTAAAAATATACTAAGATAATATGGTCGAAAATTGATTGGTCGAAACGATATTTTAAATTCAATTTGGAAAGTTTATCTTACGAAAGAGACGTAATGCATTATTCTTGTATTTTCCTTCATGTTTTCCTTGTCTCTTTTACGACGAATTCTACGAGGTTGGTTAAGATATCTTTTAAATCCATCAATTTTCAACTATGTCGCTTCACTAGCGTTTCATGTGGAATGAGGAAATGATTCTCTTAAAGAAGCACGTATATTCCCATTAAAAGAAAAGTGCATTTGCATTTTTCAGTGCATCCTTGCGTTTTAAAAAATATGCAAAAAGTGACATCGTACAAAGATAGATATTACCATAGGAACCAACTTTCCTGTCCGCAACTTTCTGTTATCTCTTGCAAATTCCAAATACATATAACCCGTTTCAATTGCGTGGTTCACCCTGTATGTTTTCTTGTGTGTTCGTGGGCGTGGAACTGACACAGAGAGGTGTATATACTCTGACTATCGTCTGGATCGAGTCGAACGGGGTTCAAAGTTCTGCCAGGGATCGAGTCGAGTGGAAATCAAGTGCGTTCCGTTCTCGGGACGATACCGGCCGCCTCTGGTTTGCTATGGTGGTTTTCTGGTGCAAAAGCATGCGGGAAGAGGAGAGAAAGGAGCTCGTCGGTCGCTCGAGGAAGGACGAGTGCTCGAACAGAGTCGGCTTTGTCGGGTTGTGTTTGCGCTTTGACTCGAAACACACTTCGGCTCGCATTAACCGGGCGTAGATACATACAAAGAGAGAGACCACGGTCGAGTGCACGCTCAATGTTTTTTCTCCTTTGCTCTTTCGCACGCGCGTCTCCCTGTCCGCCTTTCTGTCTGCCTTTCAAAAGTCTAGCTTTTTATCCAACCGCTGGCTGCAGCAGCCAGATATACTACTTCGGTCGGATGATGCACAGGGAAATACGCGGTTTCGCGAGACATTGTCAGCCGAGTGGATCGTTTACCTCCGCGTTGACGTCGTGGTAATGACGTGCAGATGGATCGGAGGTTTCGTGAAAATTACTGCAGGGATTTGGCTTGATCCGAGGATTTCTGGATTTAGATGTACAGTTCTCTACAGTGCAGTTATAAAAGAGACTCGAGCGGATATATGTAATAAGTACTAATTAACATATTCACTGCGACACACATTCACTGACCACACGTACATTCGAGTTGGCACATACTTTCAGATTACGTGTGGTATCGAGTCGAACGTGGCATGTGAACTGAAAATTCCGAAATTGTGAAACAGTATTTCATAACAATTCATATCAAACACATATCTAAAGCTCCATAATATAAAAACAGGTATTGTATGAAAATGTTCCGTATAGCTGCGTGCAAAATAAAAATCGGGTTCACAGCGAACACATTAAATCATCTGTATACGTATGGTCGGCCTCTACATTATCCGATTTGAAGATCAAAATTCAAATTATTTAGTAGAATAATAAGAACGTGAAATATATGACACAGCAGTGTATATATAGCGAATTGAAAGGACATTAGTTGAAATGGAAGGCAAAGAGCGGAAGCACATATTATTAACCTGAGCAGGCATATCGACAGTTTCACATCTGCAAATAAGATCGTATAACATCGCGTGACAGTGAGCGAATGGAATACTTATTTTGCCTACTACTGTTGTCACAGTATTCTTTGCATTTGGTATCAGAAACACGAGAGATCTTAACGATGAAAAGAAGAAGCATGGAGAACAGCTGAATTGTCAATATGAACAAACGTAGGTTCAAAAATGAAAAAATATTTTAATCTACGAATTCCTCGTACCAGATGATCTATATAAAACGAAAGAAAGAAAATGCAAGAAGACTACGACGTAACAAAGCGCCATAAAAGATCAAGGGAAGCACCAAATACTCGAAGATCTCGGCGCGGAGCATAAATACAAATTTATCGACGCGGAAAAAGGAGAACGAGCGCGTCGCGGAATCATTACAAGGGGACTACTATCGATGAATCGTGAATGTGGGATGCATAGAGAAGAAGAACAGTAGCAGACGAAGAAGACGAAGAAGAAGAAGAAGAAGTAGAAGCAGGCTGTGCGCGTCAGTCGATCGAGTTGAAATACGATTTACTGGGGTGGTCTTACGCGATAGAAACGACGCGGAGAGAAAAGAAGAATATAAACGAGGCTAATGCCTTCAATGACAACATCTTTGCGCGGATGATAGAGCGTGCATAGGAAGAGGCTTGTACCATCGAACGACGATGTGTGCACGGTGGCTTTAAGTCCAATGTATGTACTTCCTCGAAAATATCTCTACGATCGCGTTACTTTTCTTGGAAGTCGTGCGTGTAACGGAGCGACGGGAAACGACGGGAAACGACAGAGAAGAACGAAGGGAGAGACGATGAATTATCGAGCCGGCATTCAGAGCATCAGAGCCTCGCAGTGTGCTCCAACAAACTGCACGAAAGCGTATGCTTCGCATCAGCTTCGAGTTGCGCGAGTATTATCGCGTCAAAAAGGATGTTAGATCTGTGTCTGAACAGCGTGGTAATTTAATGAAACACAAATCCTACGAACTTCTAGTGCTAGAGAATGAAACTCACGACTCTGGACTGTCTCTTCAGGCTGGAAATATATCACAGATATATTGGGTTAGTGGAAGAGTAATGTCGGTGTTTCATCATACTAAGGAAGCCAGTTTCTGATAATCCACACGTTACAGTTTACAGCAAAATCATTTTAGAAAAAGGCAGTTCTGTATTTATAAAAACACTTGGCCTTCCTCTGAGCTTAAACGTCAGTAAACCGAGTAGTTTTAATAGTTGGACATGGAAGACGATAAAGTTTATTCTTGCTTTTTTTAAATTACGTTACATAAAGTTGAGAAAAAACTGTAAATGCAAGAACTCGAAATTCTTTTTTATTTTCCCTATTTTCTAGACAGACCATATATGTTGTTGTCGATCGTAGCACAGTTATTTAAGTAAATGAAATACACAGAGATTATATAATTAATTAAATAGAATCATAATAACAGCGATGTAATTCGGTTTTGTGGATATAAAACTGGCATTACTTTCCCGTTAGTTCAATATCTTGTCTCGAAAGAATCTGGAAGTTTTCACGAATTTTCGATTCTATGTGCACCCCGATCGTTAGTAACGCTAACGTTAGGAACGTGGTACCAGCAACTTTTTCCGCCAACGATCGCAAATTCCGATCTTCATATCGCACGATTTATAAATTGAAAAGAACGATTCGAATCTCGTAAGCTTCGATGCCGTAAAATTTATCATGGAATTTTGACGCGTGCTCTCGATCGCTGACCAGCGTTCTACCATGGAAAATGGAAATATATTCGAGCACCGTTCTCAGAGAGAATAAATTTTCGACTCTCGTTGCTACGCGCGTCTATGTCGTTCCTTCTCGTTGATTCGAAAGATCGACCTCTCGAAATATCGTTTTCTCTTGTTCGGTTTCAGTTCCCTTTCCGACCACGAAATTTTACCACGCCGTTGGCACCAGGGATTACCAATCAGGACCGTGCCCACCTCGTTCCCTCCCTCCATTTTTATTTCTCTCCTCTCTCGTGTTTTTTATTCGCACGCCGCGCCCGGAATGCCGATGGCCCGGCGCGCGACTCCGACTTTTGTGAGTTATAGTTCTCTGCTCGCAGGCGGAACCGCCGCGATTCTGCATGGTTACGTGCATGCTCGCTTCGTGGCCTGCTTTCGGGGAAAAATTTGCCGAACAAAGCGGTTACGGACGAGTATCGCGATACTCCTGCTCTTTGCAGGGGTATGGCTTTGAAAAGAGAAAAGAATTTCTGACAGAAAATTGTAGTTCTGTGCGTATCGTAGCGGTATGCAACGCAGTTTTCGGTTTGGGAAAACTCCTATATGGATGATAAATAAACTTCGTCTGCAACTTTCTTTCTAACACATCGTTTTAGAAAATTCTCCGCATTATTAATTCGTTGCGATAACACAGAACAGTAAGACTCGCGTTGCAACTGAATTGAGAAAATGCTATTCCTTTATTGATATTTAATAATTGTCTCGAAGGTAGTAGATAGACGATTGGACAATTATTATTACTCCAGCCGCTCGGAAGCCACACCGATCAAGTTCATAAATTGAAAAGTAAAGAAAAGTATTGAAGTTAGGATATTATTTCTTGTTAATTTACCTTGGGATTTGTGATTCCCTGCGCTATACTTGTATACTAAGTACACTTATAAAAGTGAGGAATTTCTCTCTTGAATAAATTCAACAACATTTAACGTGTATTTCGGTAAAAATAAAGATGCAGTGTAACTTATTATCTATATGATAAAGAACAATAAACGATAATGGAACGGAGAATACATTTCCGATGGATAATAATTCTCGACTAAACACAAAGAGATGTACTTCAAATCGTGACAGTAATATGCCAAGAAATGCGAAAGTAAGCGTACGTCGGGTCGGCTGAATTTAAAGCATGATTGCATTAACATAATCCGACACCTCGGACACAGGGATCAAACGAGAAATCCATTCGAGCTAACTGATGATTTATCCAGCTTCAATCGGAAGATCAATATCCATATAAAAGCGGCAGCTTCTCTATCAATCATCGTTCCCGTTCTTCTGCATCGTTCGACTCCTCGATGCAGAAGAATCGCGAATAGAAAACGATTTCCATCGTGACGAGAAAGACCACCGGTTAACATTGACTTCCTATTACTCTGTCCTTTTCTTTTTCTCCTTTAAACACGATTAAAATCTTCTCTTACCCGAACAGACATTTTTCCCCTTTGGTCACGATGCAACCAAAGATATTATTGACACGGAGTCTCGAATCGCAGACAGCAAAGAGTATCGTGCATCTAGGCGAGGATAGATCTTGTTGAAAGATCCAGATACACGCCGATAACGGATGCAACGGTGTACTTGACACACCGCGTGAGATTACGTTGCACGTGCAACACGGACGCCCCGGCGATTCAGCATCGCGAGTATAAAACGCGGAACGACGAAGAACCGCCGCCGCCGCCGCCGGTGCTCTGTCTTCCTGCATCACCGCCACGTTCAACCGGTTCCATCTCGGTCAGATTTTAGCGTGGGAGTGCTCGTGATCATCGCGAATTGAATACACGTGCGTCAACGGCATCTTTGTCCGTCACGTACTTCGTAAATATCAGATGAGCAACTTCGAGGTACTTGGAGGACGAACAGAACGGTTCTCCGAATTAAAAAGGGCACGTGGAGTTTTCTGCCAAACAAAAATTCCTGGAAAAGATCGGTGCATAAAATGGCTAAATTCGTCTCTAGTTTCGTTACAAAGTTCCTGAATAGCTCGATACCAAATACATTTAGCCCACTGAAAATCATAGTTGCGTTAATCAATAGTTTCGGAATTTGGATTTAGTCATTTCGTTTCTTATAAGTATCATCTTTTTAATTTCATCGATAATCAAGATGTAAGTAGCGAGGAGAACCAATAAACTATTTTTATACGATCTTCAGTTATAATTGGATGTTATTGTATTGAATTATATAACTACACGAATAGATGATGTAAATTTCCATTATTATTGAATGTTATTGTATCGCACCCTATATAATTACGTAAGATGTTTGTTGCCCAATGGACTTAAATGGATATAGTTTTACTGTATCTTTCCCATTTCCATCAAATAGAAGCCGTTACACATGCTACAAACTTCTCGAACGACCTAATATTTTATAGAAAGATAAGCACTCTCTGTTGGTCGTTAGAACAGAAGGTGATTTGGGAGATCTGGAAAGAAGGAACTCGCAGCGTGAACGTTCGAATTAATCGACTTTCTGCCCGCCTTGCACAGTGAACAGCCAATCGTTCAAAGTCAGTGGAACACGCTGTCGCGACGACGAGATAAGAAGCAACGACATCGTCTTAGTTATTCCTCTGCGATCATGTGCTTTTTCTTCACCACGATCGGACTGTCACGCCACCAATGTGTTCGTCATTCATCACGGCAAACTGTGAGAAACTCCCGAATCAGCGACGAGAGTCTTTCCTCCGCGAAAAAGAAAGGATTGCCGAGAGTTTTACGATATCTTGACGCTGACGTTAAACTAATGGGCATTCTTCCATTTGACGTGGTATTTTACTTCTTACTAACTCCAATTTTCGAATTTAGAGCTAGGTATTTTCGATGAATTTTCAAAGAATATTTCGATGTTGAGAAAAAACTGGTAACTTCCTTATAAAACTTTCATGGAACTTTATTTTCTGGTTTTACGCGAATTTTCTAAAAATATTTTTAGCTATTTTCTTTTGTATTCAAATATAAAATTATAAATTCTCGCCGAAGTTTAAAGGAGTATCTTGATGAAAATAGACGACGCTTGTACTTTGTAATAGTTGAACTTTCGTGCAACTTTATCTTTTGATTAAACAAAGTTTCTAAAAATAATTACTCTACTATCCTCTTTTACTTGTAAAGTCTAAATTAGAAAGTTTCGATGAATTTTCGAAAGAAAGAGTAACTTTTAAACGATCCTCGGGAATGTGACAAACGTAACAAACTCGCGAAACTAATTTCATCATCGTTATCGGTTCTGTAACGCAGATAATACGGTGACCCGTAAAAGATCAAGAAAAAGTAACGACTGTACGTTGTCTGAGGCAGAAGTAAATCGAGTGAAGCTGTTGTTCGACAGAAACGTATCAGAGGGAAGATTCCTCATTTCGAAACTATTACTCGATTTGCCCGTAATCCTATTTGGAAGCGGGCCGGATTCGTCGGTCGTGGTTTTACCTAACGATGACAAACGGTCCTGGATTATTTGGCCAATTGTGATTTCCCTGGCCACCGATATACCTTCGAGCTTTCTGGTTACCCGGAGCAGAAATGGACCTAGCCAATAAGCTAACGTTCGGCATGCAGCGTTGAAAAATGGTAAACGTTGCGCGCGAAAGCGAGTCCTAAATCTCGACCCGTGAAATCCGGCGTTACACGTTCTGCCTCTTTGCACAGCGTGTATTTCTAATACGTAAAAGGGTACACGGCACCGTTGCATCGTAGCCGGCAAGTATATAAATTCGCTGTTATTACGCCCCGTTTTTTCCGGGCCTCTATCGAGGCAAATGTGAATTTATCGCGCGTCGCGAATCAAACAAGCCGGATACATAAAGTTTCGTCCCAGTGGCCCTGTGGAAAGCGAAACGAAGGAGAATTGTTCTGCTCGTCGATGCTTCCAAGTTATATTGCAACGATGACAAGGAGTTTCTAAGAAGAAATAATAATAATATTGACAGAAAAGATTCCACAGTTCTGAAAGAAAAGTGCAGAGTAAGAGTATTGATTCTTTTTTTTTTTTTTTAATCAATTTGTAGTAGAAGTGTATGATACAAATTAATTATTTATACAAATTAATATTGCAAGCTGACTTTACCATTTTCCTGCGGAATCTGCGAATTATAAATTTAAATTATCTGCGGGAGAGATAAGCGTAACAAAACGAAGTATCATCGAAGTTGTTCTATCAATTCAGCGTTTCCTTTATCCAACTCGATGTTTGAAAATTAATTAGCTTGTGGATAAGGAATTATTCAAACAAAATTGTGCTACGAGATCTCCCATTTATGAACAACAATTTTCCATATTAGTTTCCATAAAGCAGCATTGTCTATTAATAATAAATAATGAAATCGATATTCGATAATCAAGTATTCGGATAATCTTAAACGATAGTATTAAAATACAATAAATACGATTATGTTCCCAGCACTTTCTTCCTAACTTTAAAATTCATATTTCCAATATCCCTCCTAATTTCTATGTCACTAATTCTATACAAGTCACGATGCACGTACCTAAATATAAAAATGAAGACGTTATTCTTCCTTCTATCCCAGCTCATTTTCGAATAAAGAAAACTTTACGACGATCAGGATTGATTCTTCGTCAATCGTGTTCTATTGCCAAGAAACTTTCGACTCTTCTTACTTTTAAATGGTTGTAGAAACACGCAATAAAAAAGGCACCGTTCCACACGTGTCACTGCGTAGAGCGTAGGGCATGCGCGGTTACTTGGAAACATCATAATCCTATACTTCAACTAAACGCATATGGGAGGAAGGTTGCGTATAAATCTTCCGCCGACCCTTCGTTACAGACGCCCTCGACGTCGTCTTGGAATTTATCCATGGACGAGTTGACGACGATACCACGCAGTTCCAGACACCGTTCTACGCTCGAACAAAGACTACGCCGCGTTCTTTGCGGCGGCCAATAAGTCGTTTGTTTCAGGGACGCTCATAATTTTTCTGACACCACCCCTTTTACTTCGAAATAGCTTATGAGGCGTGTTATTCTTCCATAGCGTGTCTAGGTATTTTTACTATTATAGGTGTAAGAAATTCTTGTTTGAAATGAGTTAAATATCAGAATAATATTCAAAGAAGATAATTTAACTCTTTGAACCTGGATCAGATTTCAATTGACATGCTTTCAAGCAACTTGATACCACTGTACCAATATGAATCTCTTGTTTGTTTGACTTGAAACATCTTCTCGAGTTTCTATACTTCTTCTCATTATTTAAATCATTTGAATTCAAATAATTTGACAAATCTAAACGAGATTTTAAAGATATATCCCCGAGTTGATTCGATTTCGATTATATATAAAATTTCCTTTATCCCGAGTTAATTTGGCCCTTACGATGGAGTAAAACTTATTCTTCCCGGTCGTGATTATGATTTCCAACTTCTTTTAATTAAAAGTTTCTTCTAAGTCCAGCAATATCAGTTAAAGAAACCACGAGTCATTGAAATAAAGAAGATCTTGTAGGGAGTACATAATACTTATCAACTTCTTTCAATTTAAAATGGCCTATTAAGGTAGTCGTGCCAGATAAGAAATGATTTACCATGTTACATCATGGTCTGCATGAGAAAAAATCTCGATAAAACCGTTAACAGTTTCCATTTCACTCGTTGACGAGAGGCATGGGATGAATTAATTCGAAAGTTTCGTTCAGCAAGCCCAGCAAAAGGGGAACGAACAAACTGGCTGCTCGTAAGATTTCCACTTTTTACATCGTCGCAAGTCACGCAAGAACAATGCAACTGTTCTGTAAAATGTAACGTACGAAATCGGTCGCAACGCGCTGCCACACGCTGCGATAAATTTAATAGACGTTCCTTGCTACGATTTGTTTTCGCTTGATCGCGATAAATTGTAAACGAGACCTTTCAAGGCGAACTCTATCGATTTCCGCGTTTCTTGCAATTAAACCGTCCGCTTTATAGCGAATTGGCGCTGTTGCTCGTGTGATTCGTGCTGTCCGCTATTTCTCAGCGTACAACGAGCAAGTCGACTGTATTTCTTCGTCGTCGTTTGTCGAGTGCCACTTCAAGGGACGCGTTATTCACGGCTACGAAGAGAAAGAAGCGTTTTATGATTCTCGTCTCGTCGTTGGCCCTTGTCTTCCGGGGTCCCAGGCGGCCGCTCCACTTCCCCAGTTTTCAACGTGAAACGTTCTCCGAGTTCTTGGCAAACGCTCGTGACCGACCGGCGAAACAGCTGTTCCTTTGGATAACAACCATACAACGGCGTTATCCGGCCGCCGTGTTATTACAGTCAAACGATTCCAATTCGCGTACCGTGATCTTCGATTACGAGGTTAGTTACCGTGTTTTTCGCGAGACAGTGCGAAGTAAACGATAAAACGAGAATTGCTCGGTAATTTTGCCTTGGTAAACGGTGTTTAAGTGTCGGAGCAATGTTTCTTTTATGCGGGTGATATGTGCTAATGGATGCTGAAGCTATTGCTTGATGGAAGAAAAATATTTTTTTGGAAGAATACTTTCAATTTCATTATTTAGAAAGATCGCGTTTTTAGGGATATTTTCTAGTTTCAGCGCTTATTTGCCTAATTAAATTACTATTACTAAAATACTTTTAATGTGATCGTTCAGGGAGAGAAGTCTGCATCTTCAAAGTCTTCTGTATAATGAAACTAAAATTAATAGCGAAACTTTTACGAGTACGAGTCACGAATTACAGGTGTAATTGCTAGTTTGGCCATAATTGCTAATAAACCTCTACCGCACGACGTTAAGCAAATCGATAATAAAACGAGTAAAATTTCTATGTAAATTTTGCGAATTACAAGGTAGCAAGCCGTTTATGCAACAGAAATCTACATATATATATATATAGTCTACAACTTTTCACATTCAGTTCATTAATAGCACTAGTTAATCAATTATTACGTAAAAGAATTCAGAATGTTAGGTATACTTATTTTTAAAGCATATATTTAAGTCGAGTAAAACAACCTGGAAGCATGGTAACTCGGTTTCACGAAAGTACTTTCCCCGTTTTCTTTCCTTTTCCTTTTTGCTCTACATGTTTAATGAGAATTATAAAATAACCGAAATGAGCCACAAGATTCTGATCATAATAGAGCTACATGTGTAATTTTCACCGCGATAGGAAAATAATGTACTCCGGCCTTACAATTAAGCAACGCTGGCCTCGTGATTACTTATCGTTAATTAAATCAGCCTCGGCGTTATCTTCCACGAGCCTTCGTGCGTTCCACAACCCCTTCAACGAAGAGTGCCTCTTTCCTCATACAGACTAGTCCCATCTAGTTCTAACCGTGATCTCAAGTGCATGCAGCCCATGTATACCAGAAATCTTGTAATCGGGGAATGTACGCTCGTGGAATCACAAGATGGAACGACAAGTCATCGTTACTGTTTTTACGTCGTTGTTGATCACGTTGGATGAAATGCCGGAACTTTAAAACGTGCATTCCACGTTCGTAACCTATTATAAATATATATCAGAATAATAGACACATTATAGAAATAATTACAGAAATTGTTACATAAAGAGGTTGGAGATGCGAAACGAATTTCTATAATTTGAAAGAAATCAGTTCATCACGGTGATACAAAATATTTCGATTGCTTTAAATTCCATAAAACTGTGGGATCTGCATAGAAGAAGAAATAGTAAGAAACAGAACAGTGAGAAAATTCTTAAACTCCTTTTTGCAGTTACATGGTGAGTTCAATAGAATTAAATAGTGTAAACTGACTGTAAAAAGAAGTTCGTGAAATGTTTCGTTAACACAACTCTGATCCTTAATAGCTTCAGTAACAAGAAAAAATCTACTTCAACTTAGGAACATTATGTATTACCATCTATAATTTCGCGGACAATTTATTGACTGCCAGTGATACTTTCCTATGGATATATTCAGACTAAACGTGTTCTTAAAGTTTCCTTTATTATTAGTTAGCGAAGTTTCAATCCCTTTGCTGTAAAATCGATCTCGTTTCAACGGGATCCAGATAGTTCCTAAGTAAATACTAGTCAGACATTCCACACCTCGATCAGCTCGATTTTTACAGCTGTCAACAAGACCAAAGGCTCGCAGCGGATTTCACCGTACGTGAGTTCCGCGCGATAAACCCCGACACGATAGGATTAAAATAATTTTCGATCTCTTATGCGAGGCGTAAGCGTAAGAGTGTCTCGACTTGCGTCATATAACAAAAGTAGGATAATGACAGAGTAAAGCACTACGGCCGTGGAATGATTTGAATTTTCCCAAGCGACTCTTGCGCAACTCTCGCCGACAAAACGGGCGGGTCTGGTCGTTTACAACCAAGGTGAATAGAAAAAAAATACATTTCAGCACAAAAATATCGAAACACTTACCTATATTTAGCGAAGATTACAGGGGGCAAATATTATAGGTCTATTTTTGTTGATTTTCTAACGTTGATATCATTAAGTAGTTTCTTATGAAGTATGTAGTTAATGGGAATAAATTGATATATTTCAAAATACGAGTTTTGAAATGTAATGGTAGATGCGATTAAATTGATTTTTAAAAGCCAGAATGCAATAATAAAACTAGCGTCTCTAATTATCAAATCTTATAAAATCTTCATCTTCAAATTAAGCTTCTTTTAAATTAACAGAAAAATTCAAGCATTAATATTCAAGCATATATCATTATCATGTCTTTTAACATACGCCTAATTTTAAATTTACAGTCTGCTGAATAGAGCATGTTTTCAAGCTTTTAGGTAAGGGTCCATGTGCCTCTGGCAATCATGGCATAGAGACAAACATAAGGGGTTAAGAAAAAAGGAAAAGCCGATGAGAAAAAGCAACGAAGAGAAAAAGAGAACACGAACAATTGGAAAATCGATAACGGTGGTCGAGATCGAGGCAAATCAAGCGTGCTACGACACGAGTATTTTCACGTTGATGGGATTACGGTCGAGCGTAGGTAACGGAACTGGAACGAGACAAAGAGGATCGCCGATCCTTCGGGTCTTCGTCTTTCGATTCCCATCGGCCGTTTTTTTGTTCGGCAATTAACGATTGTTTTGTTGCCTCTGAATGGACTCTGGATCGACAAGAGGAGAGACACTGTCGACCGAGCGTGGCATTTAACGCAATTTGATGCGATTACTTTTCTCGTGCGGTGCCTCGCCGCTTTCTTCCATCGATCGTGTGCGTCTGCTACGCGTTCTACACGCGCGTACACGGTGCTTAAGTCGATTGGACACGCCTCGAGGTTTGACGCCGACAGACAGAACGGAACGTCAACGTCTTCGAGAGGAGACTAGAAAGAGCACTCTAAGCTTTCCGACTTCACCGATCGTTCTGGATTATTCGTTGAGACGAAAAAAAAACGGAACAAGAAAAGTATCAAGGCTGTCGACGTGATAGGACACGAGATGCGTGGCGTGAAATGTGCTAAAGCGAACCCAAGTCAAGGACTGCCATACGTCGGCTTTCGATTAATTGCTCGAGTGTATATCGCGTCCAGTGGAGATCCTGGATATGTTGCACTTCCTGTTATTATAGTGAATCGATCTCAAGAGGGAAAGAAGTCGAGTGGCAGAGGCATGTTCTTGCAAAGAGTTTCTTGCGTGAGTCACGTGTGCGTTACGTGGAACCTGTCGAAGTTAAGAAATCGAGCCAAGATTTTGATTAATCGTTTTGAAATCGTTCTACGTATATACTTCTGCCAGTTTTTTCTAGAGGTATCTGAAAGTGCCGGTTGAATTGTATTTGAAAAGGTTCGATAAACTTGTCACGGCCGGTTGCCGGGATCTTTCGATTCATCGAAATCTCCTGCGGCTCATTCAGAAAACGGTTCACGTACGCACCTATGGGTTACTCACGTCGCCACGTGGCGTGGCTCGCAAGAAATATCAATTGCGGGCGCGATGGAGCTACGCATCTGTCGAGAGATCGTTTCGCATAGTTGCACACTCAACCGAGAGTTACGCAACTGGTACGCACATTACATCCGCCATTTTCTCGCCGTTTTGCATGTGTCTAGATATTCAATTCATCGGTGGTAAACATAGTTCAAGATGTTAATTAAGCATTAACGCGAGTCGACGGAATGAAGATAATTAACGACGACAGTGAGGTCTTGGAAGATTTATTAGGATGCAAGATAAATTCACTTGATATTTTGACAAGTTAATTGTCTGTTATCTTTGAGTAACTTTATGTCTCTTAGCCTGATTGATTTCTGAGGCGTCGTCAAAATATCTCCAATGTGTAACGCGCGTCGTATCATAAAAATTGATGATACGTCTGAAAGTTAAGTTCGATGGGTGGTTAATTTGCTGCCTCTCTCTTGGTCTTTATCCATGGAAAATCGTAAGTCAGAACCTCGTGACGTGCCTATGCTCGTTTGGTTATGTAACGTAATAATACTCGCGTCCTGCGTAATTGCAGTATCCCATATTTGGACCCACCAACATCCTTTCCATCGCCGTCTCTTTCCTTGCTCGTATAGTCGTGAATTATTAAAACGAAGATGCTCCGAGTAACCCATTCTCCAGGCCTTTCAATAAAGACATTGTATCTATTCATACGCTTATCGCGAACGTACTAGTTGATCTTCCGAGCAGCACTATGTATTAAAGATAAGTACATTTTCCGAGGAAAATTCATCGTTCGAAAGATTTATTCCTTCCCAATGTCGCTTTCTTCTATTCACCGTTTCTTCTCTATAAAACACCGATGAAAATTATTCTTCGATATTTTAATGTTCGACAGAGGATCGTAATTCCAATCAACTAAAGCACGAAGGCCATAAATTTACAAATCACGTACCTCATTTTTCTTATTATTCTTTTCATCTCTCGAAGAATCAATGAAAATTACTCTCCAATAATTAGTTGCTAGAAAGTTACTTCTCAAAACTTATTCTCTATCTTCCTAAACACAGTATAATGTTACTTTTCCTTCGCCAAGTGCATGAGAAATCTATGAAAATTATTCTCCCATATTTCTAAGCTCAATGGAGTATCTCGTAATATCAATTATCTACCGCTCACCGAAGTAGAAAAGTTCATAAATTTGCAAATCGTGGCGCAGGTTTAACCAGCACGTTTATCGGCGTAATACTCGGTCGAGTTTTACGCGAGCTGGCTAATTGAATTGAAGAGCTCAGCTCACGACGGTTGAAATTGAGAAATACACAGCCGCCAGTCACGAACACGCTCAACACAACTAGTCACGACCTCGTAACTATTTCATTGGGCCAACGACTGTCTACTGTCGGCTTGTGTACCGCGTTCTCGTTGTTCCAACTAATTGGTACAAATTAAAAGTGGATCGATTTCACGTGATCCAGAGTAAACAGCCGGGAGAAACGAAGGTTCAAGGACCTTTGGATGCTTAGAGCTGGTGAATAGACGCTCATTGTCAGGGTCTGTGCTTCATGTGCGGGCGTGTACTGTTCGCACGAAAATCCTTAACGCGCTCGTAACGATATTGATTGCCGCTCGTAAATCTGCATTCTAAATGGCACCGATCGCGTCGACTTTCGTAATGGATGTTGCCGCAAACTTCTCATGGAATATACAATAACGGAGTGGAGTAGAGACACTAGTAAATCGATAACCGCAAAGGGACTAAATGAAACTTCTTCTGTGTTGCACTTCGTTAAACGTTTTTAATTATGCACGGTTAAGCAGCAACTTTGCAGTCGACTTCATACTACCTGAAGCTTTTTGTAAAATGGAAGTTTACAAGTCACAAATTAGAAGTTACTAATAACTAGTATCATTCAACGAAAAAGAATGAAATTTTACAAGAAGATTTTGCAAATTACAAATTTCAAAGTTATAAAAGAGAAGTTTATAAAGTGCAATTGTTTACTTGTTAATTCACTGATATTATTCATTCATAAATTATTGCAATTTGTACATTAATTATACGCAACAAGGCTCAGAACTTGCATTGTTAAATTTTATATTGGTTTCTCGTTTTCAATCCTTTCAAGATAGATTTTTTCTTCGAGAATAAAGACAAAATGTAGTCCATTCATAATGGTGCTCCGTATTTCACCAGGTCCTAATAATGCCAGAAAAATTATAAGACGGCAATTAAAAATTATCTTAATCGTTAATTATAATACTTTTCCCTCTTTTTATGGAACGCCTATCTTTGTTTTCTGCGCGTAAATTTTGAAGAGATTTCATCCGAATGGATCAGTTAATGATGGACGACCCCATATTATTGATTGACCAGCAAATATTCCACGTCACGGCATGCGTACAGCTTGTAAATCGTTTTGTCATTCAATAATGATTGACAGAACAACATGGCCTCTGCACAATTTTAGAGCTGCTGTCAACATCATCTGCTCGTAATTCGACTTGTTAAGTGGATCCATTAAGAATACATGGGTGCCATCAACGACGTAGTGGACCCTTTTGAAGGAACGAGTTCTAGGTTATTCCACTGCGAATAAAAGAGAACTACTACTACTATTAAAATTCTTAAATAAACGTGATGATAATAAAAGCATTGATACTACTTTTCTATTCGGTTTTTGTAACATTTTCACAGGCCGCGAGTCTCACTCTTTTGACTGCCATTAGTGTGATTGAACCAGAGAAGAAAGAGCACTGTATTGTTACTAAGAGCGGCATCAAACGTACACGTAAAGAGTTATGATAATGATGAACTGGCTTTTGCCTTTTCACATCATGCCATTATATTCACGTGTCACAAAACAATTTGACAAAGAGATTCCAAATGGTATCATGCGACACGACACTCAAATAAATCCTACTATCTAGGTTCCGATCTACGAACTTTATAACTACAGAATTTCAAAGGACATTAGCGTACCATTCTCTCCGCTTTTCTGCCAGCAAATTTTCTCAGAGATTCAAAAGAAGAGAACACAAACGCACCAGCCCACGCTCCGACGTCGAAGAACCGAGCTCGTAACGAGAATCACGCAACGTTTTCTCGCGGAACCGTCCCCCAACGACTCTTCAGGGACACGTTTCCGGCATTATTAGCGCCACGTGATTCTAAGACCGTTTCTCGGTCGAAACATTACGTGTTGGTCAGAGATAATTAGCTCTCGAACGGGAGATCAGCGAGCCAAGTCCCTTAAGAGCGGATCATCGCGTGTCGTCGACAAGTAAAAGCAGTTTCGTGTTGCGCGAGGCTGCAACTGCGTATTATCGATCCTCTCGAACGCAGTCTCCGAGTCTCGTGGCATGCGGAAAAATGACACGAGACGATGACATGGTAGAACTTACGGAAACCAAATACACAGAGAATCTACGATTCGACGAGTCAAGTTCGTCATTTTTACCATTTCGAGAAGCATTCCTCGGCGAAGGTCGTAAATCTCACGTGGCGCATTAAGAAGGGTACGCGCGTCGTGTTTCGTCGATTCTACACGGCTGATTTACGAAACAAATTCTGCGCTCGGTTAGCCACGCTGGCTGCCGACCAATTATGAAACATGGCCAGACCGAGAAGACGAAGCACCTCTGAATCGAACGGTTGAAAGGGCATTAATCCTTCGGCAAATTCTTCGCCGACGATTACATACTTTGAGAACACGCCTCGCGCCGTGCACGCGTTACACATCAATCCAAGACTCGTTGCATCACTGATTCCTTGTTCCTTCACTCACTGTTAATACGAACGAAGGCGAAAAACACGACGAGAGATGTTGTGGCTTTTGTGTTGAGGACGATTCGCGTATTCCGTATGCATTGCTCTGGTTATCGGCTACATCTTTCGTCGGGAATATTAATCATCTGCCCTCTAGAGATTTTTGCAATGTATGAGCAACTTCAGCACGCTTCAGCATGAAACTATTTGAAACTACAAATTTCTTCCTGAGAAGAAAGACGTTACGAATGTCTGCGAATTTATCTTTGCGGTAACTTCTTTTTCTTTCCTATCTTTTTATCCAGGAAAGCAAAACCAAATAAAAATTTTCACATTATCATCGTCGTGGTAGCAGCATCAATGACATACGAGAGGTTAAAAATTGTAATAGTCGTCGATATTTCAAAGATACGAATTGCACGAACGAGCTTTTACGTAGCTACCCCACATTTCACGTTTTTCACATGTCGATATCACAGATGTCATGAAGTTTACGAAATTATATATTTTTGCAAACATATCTATACAATAGCCTTTTCTTTCCTCTCCCATATTCCAAAAAAAGGAAAACCAAATAAAAATGTCCATATTGTCATTGTCATTGCCATTATCATCGTCACTGTGCCGGTGCAACTGCAATAAATGTCACCTAAATATCAACATTTCAAAGATGCAAGGAATTGAATGAAAATTGAGTAGTAACATCAAACAAGCTACTCTAAAGCAAGCCCACATTTTCCAATTCGCATATAGAGCAAACACCAGATGGCAATACAATAGAGGCTGTAAATATTAGACGTATCATTAAATCCGATGACCCAACCCGTGTTTCCATTACCCGCGTGTGGCGGTCCATTTAACTGCGGTCGCATATGAAAACTGATATCCTATCGAATCACCAAAACAGTGGAGGCCGTTACGATAATTTCTACTGGGATTAACCCGATGAAAATTTTAGTTGTTGCTTCGGTGAGTGCGCAAAACCAAGTCTAACGATACCAGTCGCTAACTAACGTTAATGATCGAAGGCTCATGAGACGCACAATTATCGTCAGTGGGCCTATCCACGCGATAACACGTGTTCCAATCCATTCGTGGCGATGCATCATCGATGCAAATGATCGAATTACGTAAGATCGTTTCCTCATGCAAAGAGTACCAGCTAGTTAAGTCATTGTAAATTTTATCAGTGGATCTCGACGATGATATCGTTGCATGAAGAATCGTGCTATACGTTTCCCGTTTATTTTTGCCTAATCCCGAAAAATCACCGATTGTCACACTTCGTTACGTCCTGTTGCTGCGTGTTGGAATATCAATGCTCAGCATTGGTGCATCGAATCCTTTGTCACGGTTCCAGGGCCGTGAAACACCGTCACGAAAGGAATTATTGGTTCTATGTACGTATAGAGAACAGAGTGTAGGAGGGAGTGTAAAAAATTATGGAAATTGGGGAATTGGTTTCAGTCATCGCGTAGCTCGCAATGAAAAGAATTTTTTTTAATAGATCAATGTCGGTGTGCTGGTACCGAGGTTATTCTCTGGGTTAATATGCATATAGATTGATACGAATGAGATTAATATTCCCTCTGAAATATCATAGAGCTCGTGCTACACTGTTATTTTTAGTATTCGCAAACAAGATCTTTGGAGAGATCATCCGGTACAAGTGCCTTTTCCTTGATCTAGAGATTCTGATCTAATAAACTTATAGATCGATAATGAACCATTGCAATGTACTTGACCCATAAGAGATACACGAGTCAGAAAATATATTTTATTAATCTCTTTCCATATGTTACACTTGGATATAATTATAACTTGCACAATTAAATTGGAATAAATCGTCGACTCATTAAGCAAGGATATCATTTGCAAAGGTATATTCACAACTCGAGAACGCAGGCTAATAGAAATTCGCTACGCATGGTCGCTATCTTCGTCTTTGGAATACTTAATTAACGATAATTGCTGAGAGTCAGATTGCCGATGAAATCGTCATATGCAGATAATTTTAATAAGCTTTTCGCGTCAATCGACGATATAAGCAATTTGGACACGTCGAATTAATTAAGGCCATGACAATTCGCTAGCAATGGTGCGTGCAACTGAATCAGACAGGATGCTCGACAAAAAAACAAAACCGATTCACCGTAACCGTGAAATAAAACGGATTTTACTCGTTAATTGATTACGGGAACTCGACGAGGTAGCACGCGTGCGCGCTTATTATCAGATCGTCACTCATCGTTGCCGCATTCAATAAAATGAAAAGTTCCCGACTTTCCTCTTATTTTATTCGAATGGGATCACTGTATTTCGATCGCAGGTGCTGTATAACTAGACAAAATTAATTTTTTATATTTAATCAATTGTAATTTAGAAAATTGTATATATACATTTTTGGCTGCAAGTATTACCTGGGCAAAATTATTCTTTATCGAAATCTAATACGATTTAGTGGATTAAATATAAAGCGAAAAGTTATTAGAAACTTATTGAAAACTTTGGGATTACTATTTCGCCTAGAACTTGTAAAGAATCGAGTATGAACGTGAAATCGTTCGCAAAATTTCCATTTATGCGGTAACTACTGGAAATGGTTGTATGCGGCCTTGGGATTATCGCACCGGCAAAAATATATGCGTCATTGTAAAGTGTCACTTGTAAGTGGAGCAGTTGTTACGCTGGCTACTTTCCGGCGTTTCAACGTTAAAACGCGTGTAACCGTGTCGTATAAAACACTTGTGTTTTTGAACGGAACGTATAGATACGTTTTAGAATCCTTTTATATGAATATTTGGACGAAGAAAAAGTTCTGAAAAAGTACCTGCAATTTCTAAGAGATAAATTTAAAGAGTCTTTAGGAAACATTTATTTCTAATACGAAACTTTTTAATGTAAATGAAAAAGTTTTGCTGTATGGATCACGTCGGAGTCACATCTTTTATGATCGTAGAACAAATAAATGTTGCATGCTATAGATGGTATATTTAACTTTTGAAATTTATATTCTGCAACAAATTCAGGTTCACGAAGATCGAATTCAGCGAATTGTGCGAATTCAGATCAAAAGTTCTGAAAAAGTACCTGTAATTTCTAAGAGATAAATATAAAGAGTCTTTAGGAAACATTTATTTCTAATACGAAACTTTTTAATGTAAATGAAAAAGTTTCGCTGTATGGATCACGTCGGAGTCACATCTTTTATGATCGTAGAACAAATAAATGTTGCATATTATCGATGGTATATTTAACTTTTGAAATTTATATTCTGCAACAAATTCAGGTTCACGAAGATCGCGAGAAACGTGCGTGCGAATGTAAATGAATTTAAACAAGTTTCCTTAAGATAGCTTGCTTTTGAGTAACCAACTATAATAACGAGGAGCGTCTGCTTAGAACGTTGAGCGGCGTGTGCTTTAGGCAAAAACACGTCTGATCTTCAATCTGGGAGTGTGTCTTATCTCCTTGCGCGTCTAACTAACTAAAAGAGGAAACCACTAGTGAGAGCACGACATCGTGATTATCTAAACAACAAAATCTAGAGAGAGAGAGAGAGAGAGAGGTTCAGGTCTATCTGAGCAAGGGAGTTACGACTTGTGAGCTAAATCTAGGAATTCACACTTTCAAGATTTATTTTTGATCTGATGGAAACAAAGTTCTTCCTGCAACGAATAGAGAAAAGAAATCAAACAACCCACCAATCGTAAAATAGACATACAGAATAGAATCGCAGGTTTACAAACTTTTCACTAAGATTCGAGAAGAGAGATTTCTTCTCTCTAAATTCAATATTTGAATATGGTTACCACCAGTTACTCGATTAGCTTGACCAACATGGCTATCTTCCATCACGCAGAATACACAAGATGCGAGGGAGAAACCAGAAATATTTCGCTTCTAGAGACTCGAATATTTCGAATTCTCAATGCCTGATTAAATCGTCTATAAATTTAGATATGTTTCCTACATTTCTGCAGTTTATGTTCAACGATTATTATGATGTTCTCATGTTTTGCATTTTTACTATACAAATTTATTTTCTTTATCGATTAACTAACCCTCTATAAACTTAGACCTCTCTTCTTTACATCTTTTGCCATTTATCTATGGCTAAAAATTCCTATGATTTCAAGAAAACAACTATAATTCGTCAAGCAAATTTCTATGATCTTCATACATTTACTACCCGTTATTAACTGAATTTCTATGTTCACAAAAATTCCTATAATCTATCAACATATTTTTGCAACTATTACTTTCCACGCGTTACATTACACCGTACCATCAATCTTTCAGGGGAATAATATTTAGCTCGATTAAAAAGCAAATAGGGGATGAAAGGCGGCAACACATGGTAAATTTCGATCGACCATGAGGGTCAACGATTGGTCGATCAAGTTCAGCAGCCAGTTAACCGACGGTTAGCCTGCTGTCCTGCGTCCGACTAACGACTTAATGACGGGAATTCGCCACTTACGGGGCTCCTCCTTTTCTCTTCTTTCGTCGTCCATCTTTCTCCTCTGCATCTTCGTCGGCGAATAGCGTCGGCAAATAGCATCGGCGTAAAACGAGCCAGCCAACGGTCAAGTAACAATGTCGAAAATTGGACGAGTCTCAACAGGGATCTCTATTAACCTCCGGAGTACCATGCATCGTGCAATTACGTTGGAAGGAATAAATTCAACTCGACAAATTGTGTGGCGTGTTGGTCAATCTCTTTGCATTAAACAGGTCCGGGATTTCTTCTTATGTCAGGAAGAAACGCGATATCATCGCATAAAATATGCTCATAAATCGATTACCATCGTAATCTCGGTGTAAGCTATTGATAAAGATCGATGATTCATTTCCGTAAATCATATGTAAAATCTTCTTCACAAGGAAGTATTACGATGCTTGCAGAAAATGAAGTAAACGTCAAATATTATTAGGAAACCATTAAACGTTTAAGAATTATTATCACGTTTAAGACCTTAGATTAAGATATTATATAGATTATAGAAACGTATCAATTTTATGATAATGAAATTAAATTCTTCCTTGTTTACATCCATTACGTTCCTCGATTATTGATTTAATCGATTCTGATATTTGGATTACTTTTCTATTTTATTTTTTGTTCTATGATTCCAGATTTTATCTCAGATTATACATATATAAACGAACGTAATTCTTAACTCATCGCGTTCCTCTTGTAACTCAATCGAATAGTTTTTCTAAATTTTTAAGGTGTTACACCGCGTGAAAGTAAAACTCCGTTCGATTAATCGTTTCATTGATATAATTCAGATTAATCTTTCACATCTTTCATAAAATCAATATGTATCTTATTATTTGTGAACGAAGATGTACACGATCGTTCTCATGGACTTGCGCATAAATCCAAAACAGATCGTCGACAATAAAATATGCACAAGTAGGTTAGATTGCAGTTAACAGCAGATTATTTGATGGGCGTGAAATAAGATCTCGTTCAATTCAGACAAGACTTCATTGAATTTGCCCGAGACTATCTTAGACCGTAACAAGATTCCATTGAAACTGAATGGAGCTCTATTAAATAATATTGGATAATATTAGATTGCCGTTGGATTCAAGAAAAATATCATTCATCAGGAAGATCAGCATCGATTGTATATCAAATTGAATTTTACGTATTCGATCCATCGTCCAGATAACCTTTGCGGCGGTTTCGATAAAGATCGATGAGTTCCTCCCATGGATCAAGGAATCCTCGTTGCTCCGACGTTTCTATGGGTGCTTCCCTTCTCGGAATAATAGCCGATGGCCCCTCGATTGTGCCTCATAATACTAGGAAATTACATTACGACCAGAAGCTACCGTCTCGCGAATAATTGTTATGCACCAGCGACGCAACAGTGGCGTAGCATTCGCCTCGAGCGAATTCCACTGGACGTTCAATACTCGTCGGTTCTTCGTCGCTTTGTAACGAATGTTCTCTTTGAGCTCTTTATTCGTTTCCAATTAAAGGACTTCAAAGAAACGTTAAAATCATTAAATCTTTCACGATCGATAGCCCTATCGACAAGGGGATTCGAATATCTTTTTCGCGTTTCTATTGCTCCCACTCGAGACAGGAATTGGCTCAGCAGACGAAAATTCCTCTTTATCTTGAATTCATTAACCTTTACGAGATTAATTATCATTCGTGACTCTGAACCGGGCCACGAATCGACGCCAATCGGACTGGTTCTTTCGCAAGGGTGACCAACGTTATTGACTTTACCTGATTAAACAGTCATTAAATCATAAGCTTCGTTTTTCAGAACTCTAGACACATGATTTATATTATGGGGAGAGAATAGTCCCATTATAATCTCCTACAATTTATAAACCACCTTCTTCATAATCTTCCTTCTCTTTCTCTCTCTTTCTCTCCATCATATTTTTCCTCGTCCATTGGCACGCTTAGCCGGCTGGCTGAATATTACCTGAATTTACCACCGTTTTTCGAACGTTCGTTAAAGTGGCGAGGCTTTGCGTGCATTTGACAGGAAATATGCTGAGCCAAGCTTTACGTAATGGACCGCTTCATCCTCGCCTCTTTTCTGCTCGTTCGAACGAACACACTCGACCACAAAACACGCAGGTGACGACTTCTCCAAGGGATCCTCTCTCTGAGAATTCGCGCGCGCCTTTTCTTCGTGCTATCAGCTCACGGTTGGGACCATCGGCCGCCAGTGTGTTACGTTCACAGCCTGTTCCCTCGTCGCCGCAGAAACGATTCAGGAAGAAGCACGATACTCGGGCAAACAAGCTCGCGATATCGAATTTCTCGTCCATCGCGAGTTGATGGTATCATACGAGTGGATCCTATAGAATGGACGTGAGTGCTCTTTCCATAGAAACCTTCCAATAGATAGCCTTTCTCTGTAGTTCAACTCTGGTGAACGTTAGATGATTGAATCTTTATCGACATGTTTCTCGGTTAATCTTAATTGCATCAGTTTAATTACTCTCTCTCTAAATTCAGTGACGTTCTTTAATGTCCTTTTAATAACATCCAACTGATCCGTCATTTACACACCTTTCACCTGATGTTAATCGATTCCACTCGCTAATTTCATCCTACACATCACAAATTAATCTCATCTCGCGGAGCTAAGATAAATAGAGATTCACCAGGGTTGGGATAAAATCGAAGGTGGTGTTGTTGTTGACCGAGTGAATCGGAAAACCAACAATTTACGCGAAAGGGAGTTTAATAAAAGGGAAAAACGGGGGGATACGTTTGCAGGAGCAGAGCAAGGATAATGATACATCGACGCTTCAATGGCCGGATTATCTTGTCATCGGTCTAATGCTGTCGATCTCAGCCGGCATTGGGATCTACTACCGATTCACCGGAGGCAGGCAACGCACGGCCGAGGTTAAGCCCTTGGAAAATTAATTTCGCCACGGACGATCGAATCGACATCGAGTCTACAACGCCGCGCGATCCAATATCCGTGATAAACTGCGTCAGAACAGGATTGTACATACCTAGAGCTGGCACGTTCTTAGATCACGACATAGGTCCGGCGTTCCATGCCTCAGATCTTTCACCGTTATCGCACCGATCGATCTAGCCGCGCGATAAATATTGCCATCGACACAAATCGCCAACTATTCAGAGCGCTATTTAATTTATCGGGTTAGCCGCGAGCCAACTTCCACGAACGACCGCAAAGACAGAAAGTTAATTAACGCTGAAACGTTATTACGAATCAAGTTAGAGGGCCAGCAGTAAAATGTCCACTCGCAGAATACGATCGATCAGGCGATAGTAACGATACACAGAATGAATAGCGTGGTTTTCGATTTTACTTCTGCTACGGACAAATTGACGGTCTGAAATAATTCATTGCAGATCGAAATACTTCTTTCAAATAAAATTATTATATCAAAGGATTAATTCACTCTTGTATAAAATGGACAATTTCTTTTATATAATCTTATCTCTAAGTTTGTCGAAACGCATTAAAATTTAGTAGAACGTAACAGTAGTGTTAGCAGCAATGCTCAAACGATCGAATGAATGCAGCAATGCGTTAACCAATGTTTCGCGATTATTACAACAGGAGTACTTCTCAGCCAATCGAACGATGGGCGTCGTTCCTTTATCGATCGCACTGATGGTGTCTTTCATGTCAGCGATCACGGTGCTAGGAATCAGCGCAGAAACTTACATTCACGGCACACAAGTCACGCTGTTGTACCTGGGTGGTTTCTTTGGTACACCAATCGTCTTGTATCTTTATCTTCCCGTCTTCGCGGAACTGAACAACATGAGTGTCTATGAGGTATATGATTTTCTAATCAATCAATCGTACTATATCGCCAATCATTCCCACAATTTGGGACTTGAAAATAACCTTCGTGATCATTTCTTTTCCAGTATTTATGAACTCGATTTGAAATGAGAACTTGATAAATCAATCGTACCTCGTTAACAACCATCATTGATCCATAATCTCAAACTCGAAGATCATCTTCGTGATCCTTTCCTTCTAGCATTTAAAAAAATAATTTGCAGTCCGATGCTAACAGGTGGTAGCACATTTTATAAAAAATTATTTTCCATCAGTTTCAAATTTCAGAGCTTTCATCGTGATCTTCTGTTGCCATATTCAAAAAAAAAAAGACAATTTAGAGGCAGAACTTGATAAATCAATCGCGCTTCATCAATTCTTTATTTTCAATTCATAATTCGTAATTTACAATAAGTTGCCTTCTTGTAATCGTCTTTCTCTCAGTATCTAGAGAAACGATTTGGAGTAGGAGCACGACTACTAGCCAGCACTGCTAATTTCCTGCAGCTACTTTTATACACTGGAATAGTATTATTCGCGCCTTCGTTGGCACTAGAAGCGACCACTGGTCTGTCAGGGAACATGAGCATCGTGCTGATCGGCCTGATTTGCACCTTCTACTCGACCGTAGGTGGCATCAAGGCTGTCCTCATCACCGACGTCTTTCAAGCAGTACTGATATTCACTGCACTTTTTTGCATCCTGAGTATCGCCGCTAGCGACCTTGACGGAGGCTTATCCAATGTGTGGAGCATCGCTCAAGAGGATGGTCGAATAGAATTCTTCGAGTAAGAATATCAGTGAATTTATACGAGGTCAGGTAGTTGAAAAATTTATTCATTTTTAGTTTCAGGATCGATCCAACTATAAGGCATACATGGTGGGCATTACTGATTGGTGGTACTACCATGTTTCTGTCTTTATACGCGGTTAATCAGATCCAAGTTCAGCGTTTACTCACTGCCAAGTGAGTAATTATAATCATTTATATAATAATTAATTCGAGGCCGGTGACTTAGATATCGAGTCAGGCACCGCTTCTCTTTAGTCTTCGAATACTCACGATTAGCGTTATCTACATGTTATTCGACCGCTCGTGTAATTTTTATTTAATTTGCTCGGTTATCTCAATCATTGGATGTACGCTATCGACCAATTCTAGAGTGGCAAGTAAAAAAAGTAGATACGTTGAGAAATTGCAGAATAAAATGTATCGAAAGTATGAAATAATCAATGATTCGAAAATTAACTAAGAAATTAGTATTCCTTGTCCGGCAGAAACTATTCAAAATGCGCCGGTCTCTGATACATATTTTAATTGATTTAAATTTTGTATAAGATCTAAATTGGATTTTCTGTCATCAGGAGTCTCAAATCTTCGCAACGCGCGCTTCTTCTCAGCGGCCCACTCACTTTACTCTTGGGTTCTTTGACAGCGTTCTGCGGTCTAGTTCTCTACGCTGTGTACAGAAATTGTGACCCAGTTACATCCGGTAAAATCTCCAGCTTCGACAAGATAATGCCATATTTCGCAGCTGAAAGAATGTCACGAGTGCCAGGTATCACTGGACTCTTCATTTCCGGTGTATTCAGCGCGAGTCTCAGCACCATATCCGCTATGTTGAATTCTCTAGCTGCTGTAGCTTTGGAAGACTATGTAAAGCCCACGTGTCGTAAATTTAGCATAGAATTTCCAACGGAAAAGGCAACGTTAATTGGAAAATTTCTCGCTGTGGCGAATGGGTTCACGTGTTTGGCCGTGGCTTTTATTGCCAAATCGATGGGACCGTTGGTCGAAGCTGCCATAGGGATTTCTGGAGCGATTGGAGGACCCATTTTGGGGATTTTCACACTAGGCATGTTCGTGGAAAAGGCAAATCAAGCTGGAGCCATCGTGGGCACTAGCACAGCCTTGATCACGTGCATTTGGGCAGTATTTGGTACACCAAAACCACCAACACCTAATCTTCCGTTATCTGTGGAAGGCTGCGACAATTCCACCTTACTCTTCTATCATCAAAACACAACTTTATTCGAAGAGTAAGTTTCTTGCTCGTTAAGAAAGCGAGCTTGTTATCGAGGCTTTTAAAGTGCGTATCGCGAGCCAGTTCGAAAGTACCAATGCTGTAAAAGGTTTTACGAGTTCGTTCGAAGCAAAGAAAGCCGGCCTTTTATATGCGGAAATAGCAATTTTTCCGGAGGCAAATTAGAATACCGTGGCTATTATTATATCTTTGCTCTGTTATCAAGTTTGTTGGTTCCCTTTAATGCATGCATGGAATAATTACACGGATAAAACTGTTCCCCTTTTTGTGAATAAAAGCACTGCTTTCTTTCATCCCCCTTCATGAGCAATACAGGTACATATTCGCAATTTATACTTCAAGCGGTCACATGAAAACGTAGAAATAATCGTTTCTAGCGTTTAACCATTCTTCTCGTATATAAATTTGAAAACAGAACTAGCGATCAATTCTTTACGACATGATCCGCACGTCCATCGAAAGTCGATTAATATCTACCATTTTTTCTATCATATTATTAAAATCATAGGTCCATTTCTAGGAACGTTCCTCGCTTTGGCGAGATTCGTTTTCGGTAAAAACATATTGTACACGCGTGTCACCAACCGATTTTCTCTCGAAACGTTGTTATAGCAAAAAATGCAAGTGAAACGTCGCGGTAGGAAAAGCGGACAGATCTTAAGCACCTCATTTTCGTGATTCTTGACTCTTCAGGCATAATCGATAAGGAGCAGCTGCGATGAATTTATCGGAAACGGAAGATTTCGTTACCGGGGAGCAGTTTTCGTTACACCGGAATATAATTAGTACATAAATCAGCAATGAATCGTTCTAGGATACGCCTTATCGTCGGTTCAAACGTTTCGCTATGATATGATGGGCGTGGAATGATACCATGGTAGCCAGTTCTCTGTTAAGAAGCAGCGATTACTTCCTGATTTCTTTCGACTCGAGAGCCGCTTTCACGTGCCGCTTGCTTCCCATCGTTTCCCACGATAGTAACTAACGCTAATTACTCGTTAATAAACCGTGATTATAGTCTCTTTGAAATCCCTGCCGCGTTCCAGTATTGCGTATGATATTGCTTTCTCCTTGCCACATGCCTCTAACCTGCTTTGTCATATTTTTCGCCTTCTTTCTCGGCTCGTTTATTCAATGATCGGTATCCAATATACTCGTAAACATTAAACTTCTATCATCGTTTAATCTCAAATGTTTAATCCAGAAAATATAATCGCAATATCAATCAAAGTTTCAAATAATTTCAATAATGAATTTCATTTTCATTTTCAGCTCCGTGAACGATTCATCGTACTTTTATTTGTATCGTATATCGTACATGTGGTATAATCCACTTGGACTGACAATCACGTTAATCGTGGGCTACGTAACCAGCCTGATCACGAATAAGATATTTTACAAGAACGCTCGCGAACCAGAGCCAAACTTGTTCTTCCCCTTCCTGGCGGCGCGAATTAGGAGACGAAGGGAGGACGCGCAGAAGACTACGAACAGCCAGGTTTTCGTATTGGAGAACAGAAAATGAAATAAAGAATATAAGAATAGCAGCGGGCGTATTGAGAATTAAGCTTCGATGAGATAATGGATATCTCAGAGCAAATGGAACTGCACTGCCCATTATAAGTTCGAAATTACCTGTCAAAAGAAGTTTCCAAAAATGGAGATAAAAATTCTATATACTATTTCGTTGATGTAATGTACAATTCGTATAAATTCACCCCGGTAGCGTATGACAATCCTATGGATATTAAGAACATCGTGAGGAAGTGAAATTCAACGCTTCCGAGCTCGTATGACAGAAACACGAATCCCGTAGATAAGAAGATTTGCTTCAAGAACGAGCAAAACAATTTATCGATTTAAAAACTTGCATTTCACTTACGAATATCGTATTTACCTCGTGTTACGAGCAACTTCCTAAGAAGGAAAGTAATCGAGCCAGCTTCTGCAAGTAATACTCATTAATGAAATAAGCGCAGGTTGAGATCCAGTGTCACTGTTCCTTGTACTTATTAACTGTTCTGATGATTTCATTAGCCATAACTCATCGTCAGTGCCTCGTCGTAGAGCAAATTAATAAAATCTCCAATTTGCACCATGTTTCGACAGCGCGTTAAATTCGCCAGCGCCGTCGGCCATCGTCTTTTCCTCGCTTTGTTCATTTGCAACTTAACGAGAGACGATTGGGCTGGAAGAGGATGTGAGCTATCCACGAATGAAGCTATCCAGGCATCTGGGTCACAGGGATGACCGGATTAGAGACACTATAATTCTCGTTGTATCGTTTTAGCCAAACACCGAGAAAAATGACCGCCTAACTTAACTTATCTCGTAATGGTCGACGAGCAATTCACTGTGGAGTATGGGTCGCGAACGACCCGCTAACACGTTTAATTAAACTTCATTCTGTACGGCACGTTATCACACTACCGCTCTGTAACAGCGAAAGACACGCAATAAAAGATAATTGATTCTTTCAACGAAAGCGACCGGCCGTTTCATTAAATTTCACACCGAAAACGATCATCACGCCACGGTACGTCCTTTCTCGCCCTCTCTTTGTTCTCTCGTTCTCTCTCGCTCTCTCTCATTTGTGAATATCGAGTGAGACAGATAACAACACTGGTTCCCCCTGTCGCGTTGTTTGCGGAAGCGGAATCGTCGTAATTTATCGTCTAATTGTCTCCGTGGCACGATGGTTGGGAAAGGCTTTATAATTCGTTTAATTGCAGTTCGTTCGGCTCGGTGCGGCCAACTGAATTTTCATCGCGTAAATTAGAGACAAGCTCCGCACAAGAGGAAAAAATCTGTCAAGGGATAGGGACAGGGGAGACACGTGAAATATCACGCCCGAAAATGCTCGTTCAATGTCGAATTACGTCTACGTTCGAATGTGTTGAGCGTTACGCGTGTGTCAGAGAATTAAAAGCTCGAATTAAAAGAGCGACGCTTTTGTAAGTGTTGACGGAAATTCACTGGACACGCACGGTATGGCGATATTTTTTGGAATAAAAATAACAGCCGCGCCCCTTTCACGACCAGTCGATTAATTTCCTGTCGACGTACCGGTGTTTCGTACGCGTCATCGATCAGTGAAATTTTCGTGGGACACGTGCGTCGATTCGCGCACGTTCGACCACATAAATTTCACTCGTACTACCAAGAAGAATCCGTGTGGGTCTGAGGTAGCTGTTCGTTGATACAGGCGCACCCATCGTGCGAAAACGAATGACCCTTTAAAAAAGGAAAGAGGTGAGACACGCGTGAGAACGTTGCTCGATACTCGATATGGCGGTTTAAACAGACCCCTATCTCTTGTAAACGTGATTAAGGGTTACTTCTCTGCCGATAATGAAAGAAAATTGTTATTTTAGTATTACGACATAAGGCTTCCTGTTTGATAATGAAGACACATTATAAAACTTCCAATTACGTTCTAGTCTTTGCCTTCTCACCCTTGGCAAATGGATACTTAGTTATCGCTGTTACGAGTGTTGAATATTCTACTTTATATCTATGCGAAAGTGGAGAATCAAGGAAAAAGAATCTTTATCTCCGATCTATTTAAGAAATTAAATTCCGTTTATAGTTCGATACGATAATGAATGTGAAATATCAACCTACATATGTGTCGTATGATCCAGCCTCTATTGTCTACGGGTTAAGTATGTTTTTATGACTGAATACTTTCGACTCTGATTTAATTATCGAACGTTGAAGAGATTCATATTCTCGTCCACTTTTACTGAATTCTTCATTTCAATTTCCTACTTGACTGCATTATTGAACGTTGAAATCCGAGAACAGCGTGCTTTCAATCACTCGTATTTAATTTCAAACTTGACAGAGAAGAAATAAGAATAAAACGTGAGCTTTCCTCCGAGTTTCTACTTCAACATCGGGGAGAACAAAGCGTTCCATTCCAAATACTACAAAAGTCATAGAACATTGGAAAGTATCTGAGAAGATTCGCGGACGTTTCTAAGATCACCGTGGAACAAATAACGATGATTATCTTGTAGAAACCCATTTGCATTTAACTGGTGGTAACGAATGGTTTACAAGCAGCTCATCGTCGAAATCTCGCAATATTCGTATCGTACAACTGCTCGTTTGCGTATTGAAACGTCATTTCTATAAAATTTAATTGCATACCGTAACAACAAGCTCGAGGGGGAACCAAGAGTCGCAATGTTTTCTCGTAAGAAAACAACTTTCATCGTCATGTTTCCTCAAAGAAAAACAACGTTGGTCACGTTCACCACACGATCGCGATGAGTCGAGTTGTATAAGCTTCCTGGACGTTGTAAATCGACCTCTCACGAACAGATTCAATGCTTTAGAAGTTACAACGAGCCTCATGAACCTAGGAAAGTACTCTAATTGTTTGTGGAGCGTCCTTTCTCCTCGTGGAAAATTGACTGGCTTTTAGAGGCGAACGTAAAGCGTTCTTCCGGTACGGATATCCGCACAATCAGGGGTCCACCTTCTCCCGTCGATTATAAGCTGAGTGCATAGGAGAGATCGTTGGTCGTCGTAAATGGTACGTTGACCAGATAAACTTTTATTTTCTAATATTCTTTGCATGTATTCAAACAATTTCTTCGCGCTTGTGACAATGTTTTACCATATTTCTATAAATTCACGAAAATGAATTTTTTAATTTGTGTTCTAATTCATTGCCAAGCAACGAATTACTTTGGATTTGTGGAATCTTTCGTTCTACTTCTTTGTTATCCGAGTCCGACTATGTCATCCAATTTCTGTAAACTTTTATAACAATTTTCAACTATATTTCCTGTAATCAATAGAATTGGATTTCTTAACGTAAGTCCAGGTCTGTTGAACAACGAACGAAGCTATTCGATTGCTCGCAAGATCCTTTAATTCTTCCTGGACTAGTATGTATTTCTTTTTAGAAAGAGATTCGGAGCGCAACGAGTCGGAAGCAACTTTCGAAAGTCGATTAGAAACCATGGAGAAGAGTAGCTGCGAGCGATCGGACGATGTCAAGCAGAAGCAGCGCGCCAGTGTTCGTTGCGTGACCACGGTTGTAAACGGAACAATGCTTCGATCGAGGTCGATACATCGAACACCTCGTGCTGTAACAACCATGCCGACAAAGTACGAACGAATAAGCGCGGGAGGGCAATAAGATCGCGGCAGATGTAAGTATCAGCTGCACAGCCAGGGGCGGATCGTTGGCCACCATTCGAGACTTCTTCGCCTTTCACGAAACACTACCCAATCCATCACGAAGCCATCCGAAAAACGGGCATTCCTTTCGCTTGAAAATATTCTCATTGAAACGTCGTCTCTGGCATTCACTCCAGGACGTTATTAATATCGTTACACAACGTACTCAAACATTTTTGTTAGGCGTATTCTAATTAACGTTCCTAAAGAATAATTTATGTTTATTGGTAACATGATCCTGTTACAATCGTGGAAAGTCTCGTTTCAACTACCGAGGCAGTCATAACTTTTAATGAAAATTACACAAATTCCAAAACCAGAGATAAATCTTCCTTTCCTTTTTATTTGTCGTAGACTTGTGATCAGATAAACGAATATCAGGTTAATCTGAAACTATATATATTAAATGTCATTTGTATCTTATCGTTTGAAAAATTAAATACGAAAACTGTGTTCTCTCGTTAATTTCAAATTATCTCTGCCATAAATCCTATAAACGATAAGTTGTACATAAACTGATGACTGTTTTGAAACGTAGAGTAAATCGCTTAAAAATTGTTCACAACCGAATTTGACGAATTACAAGAGAAATTAGGAATTGTAATTATAATATAAAGTTAGCTTGACTCAAATAACTCTACCTAGCCCTATTCTCATTTCCTTAATGATCAACGATAACTACACGACAACTTCTTTGCCAGGTTTCCTAGCATATGAGACATCGTTCATCTCTCAATACCAGTAGCAAAGACAAGCTCCAATTAAATCCAAGCTACTTGAAAATTCCAACGATGGGATGGTTAAGATTCCTCTGTGCGGGAGCCTGCTTTTCGACCAATGATTTCAGGAGGCACGTGGAAGAAACTCATAAAAAGGTCAACAAGACAGTGGCCACCGGAAAGAAGAAGCTGCAGCTATAAAGTTAGGGCCAGAGCGAAAAAAATGCCAGACCTGACCGTATCCTGGGTCTTCCACGATAACCTATGCAAAAGACAGTTCGTGAGCGAGCTTCGGAACAGGCGCAAGCCCCTTCTCTTCTTCACGGAATTCACGATACGGCCAGCTATGCATTATAGGGAATACGATATCCATCTTACGTCAGATACATGGGGATCTTATGGCCACGGCGGCACCTAGCCTTTGCAAAACGAGCAAAAACACAAAGGCGACTTATGTTCAAGAGAAATATCAAGAAGTCGTCGTTGTTTTCGTCCTCGATCGTTGTACGTTCAACGTTCGGCTCTCTGGACGACTCAACCGCAAAACCACCCAGTGAATCTCTTGTCCCGACCTTCGCGCCGGAGATACAAGAAGCGCGGCTATCGCTGTCTCCAACTGTTGCTAACGGTCATCGTAACGCGGATTTACGGACAGTCGTGTGAAATGATCGCTACTGGAAATGTTGCCACTTCAGGGTTAGCTAGAACTACGACATTGTAGTTCTACAATTACTGGCTTCTGCGATACTTGGGATGAGAACAGCTATCGAAGTGATCTCACTCGCAAGTTTCCATAACCAAATTTCTACAAATTCCTCCAAATTCTTACGTTCAAGTGTCTCAGTCTGTGGGCATCACGAGTTTAATCCGAGTCCAATCGCTGATAAAGAGGTGATGGAATACGAAACTGAAAAGACTTCCCTCAGAAGCTTATGTGACAAAATTTCTCTAGATTCCTAAGCTTAAATTTAATGGAGAATTTAACCCTCAACCGGAGTCTGTTCATGTGTGATACAGAATGAATTCTACAAAGGCGCTGCATACAAATTAATTTACCAAAGATCTTCTTAAGATCTTAACCAACATTTCCAATAACAAATTCCCTAATCCAATATTCAACTTACTAAGTCTATCCTTTTATCTTCTGCGTTAGAAACGTCAGCAAATGTAAGCGCTATTACTCGTCGTCATAACCGAACGAGCTCCACAAATCCAGCAGCGAGACAAAGTATCGCCATGATTTAACGATGTATATCGTTCCCCGAGCGGGTCTCTCGATGCCGGAGCTACCAAAATGGAGATTGATCGCCCGATCGTGGATCGGTGGCGAGGTAAACACTCATCGAGTCACTGTCGGTGGTTGGGATCGATGAATGAACCGGTCACGAGGAAGATCGCCAACAGAAATTCGTTCTGGATGAACGCCAGACAGATCGGACTCATGCAAATTCATGGGACGCCGTGTGGCCGCGTATGCGCGACCGCAGGAAACGTGAAACGCGACGGGAGGGGACAACAGGAGGAGAAAGGGTGGGAACTCAACGGGAAAAATGGACAGCATGAAGAAGAAGAGGTGGAGGGAAATGAAAAAAGCAAGAAAAAAATGCTTAGAAAAAGGGACGTCGATGATCAAGATCGTACTGATGCTAGCAGTGTACCATGGGCGTATGAAGGTTCGTGGTAGACGAAGAGAACGAGTGGGGCCAGTGATTTCAATTTTAAATGCGATTCCACGGATTCCACGTGGCTAAGAGGAACGCTTCAAAAGTTCTAACGGCCGTTGTGTGCCAACCTCATACGTATGTGCATATTATCCGATAGCCATGGAGTCCATTGGATCTCTCGATCATCCCTTCCTTTCCTGCTGTTTTTTGGAAATTCCAAGTGACTTTTTAGCAAAGAACAAGAATCTTGCAACATCAGCTACCTAGATCTAATCAATCGAAAACAGTAAAGATTCTATCAGATAGTTTCATCTTGGAAAATCATATTTTCGTTTCTTCAAATAGTTTCTCTTCAAATTGTGAAACACTTCATTCGTATAGTATGAAACAAAAAAAATTAATAAAACATATCTGTATAATTTATGTCGAATACTCAAGTCAAATATTTAAATACTACCTACATTTCGATAACATCTATTGAATAATTTTCATTTTTAATTTTATAGACCCGAGGAGAACGGCAGGGTTAAAGATCATAATGGGTCATCGAAGTTCTTCTACAAAGAATGAAGATAATTTTAAAGTTACAGTACAGAATATACCATTGGCACGCAAGGTCACGTGCAGTTCAAAGAGGGACGCTAAGGGCACATATTTTAAAAACGAGGAATATCATACTTCTATATGATAATTGCATTCTTTGCAGATGATCTCTGACAACAACTTCCAGAATGATCGAATCCAACAATCCTAAACGCTCGTTTGTCCCATTAATTCCATTGGTACGACTGTGTTGAGTAATTGCACGATGGAATCCCGGCATAACAATCACGAGATAGAAATCCATCCGGAGGTCTGGGCGATAAAAACCGAGCGGCACGATTGGATTGTGCAATCCCAGGGAGTGAAGGTTGTATTATCCCGATCGCTTATCAAAATCGATTCGGCTTGCATCGGACTTAATTACCCCCGAGGCAGGAATAATTGCGTCGGAATCAGATAAAGAACCAGTCCACGACGTTAGTGGCCGCGGGCGTACATGGGACCCGATTAAAAATCAGTCAAGGAACGCGACTCGACATCGCTGTACCGAGCATTACGATAAACTTTCCTCTCCTTCTTCTTCTATGCATCGACGTTTCTACGTTCGAGTAACTTTTCCAATCTTTTACCAAGAAATCGTGTTTTCACGTACCACAGAATGTTCGTACCATCCAGTGATAATGAAGTATTGTGTGATACGAGAAGAGTGTAGTATTCTTAATATACAGTGGTGTGCAAAAATTTCTGGGCAAATAGATTCGTCGCTTTACATTCCAAGGGCGACTAATATTCCAAGATTAAAATAATTTCAGCTAATGTTGGGTATAAAGACATGAAAGTACAAGAAGTACTAATTACAATTCTTGAAAATATCACTTCGAGAGCATAAAGAGAAACAACTTTGATTTGTTCTAATTTTCACAGAATCATGGTCAAACACATTCATGTAATCTGAAGTAAACCTCCGTCAAAGTCACAAATATTTAATAATAAAAGAATTCTATAAACATGCAATATCTTCAAATATTTTCTAAATTTCGCTGCCAATTTTTCGAGCAACTGCATATTCGTGTATGTGAATGTGTGTACCGTAAAAGGAAACGGTAAAGCTTTATTGGTCTGGTTCATCTCGCTCACGATTACCATGGAATCCAAGAACTCGATTGCACGTTGCACACTGTGCGCGTTTCGCATTCTTTCGGTTCTCTCTTTCCTCTTCCTTTCCGATGCACTCGTGTCTTTCCTCCCTGTTCGATTCACATCCTCGGGAATTCCTTGTTTCTTCTATCTTACCCTAACCGACAACGTCTTCGTCCAGGATGAAGACAATGGCCTCCAGTGGACGTTGATGGACTCACCTTCTCGTTGACACACGTTAACGATCGCGGCGCGATCGGACACCGGAACACGGCTTCAATGATTCTTGACGTGGCACGCCCCGGGAAACGCTCGATCGAGGCAGAATTTAGACGATGCTTCTTACATTACGTAGCACGTGCCGGCTCTTAATCGCTTACGCTTAGGTATGTTTCTTCGTGCTTGCCGCGATGTTGTTTATTTTGATTACGGAATAATTGGTTTGCTTGTGAGAGTTGGTAATTTTTTTGAGGGGTGATTATACTATATCAGAATGTTGAACCTTTGTTGAGAAGATGAATAGTAGTGGAAGAAGAAGAAGAAGAAGAAGAAGAAGAAGAAGAAGAAGAAGAAGAAGAAGAAGAAGAATGAGTCAACGGATAATTGAGGCGTGTCTAAGTGTTACATCAGAGATTCTTGACCTACGGCAGTACTCTGTTGGACGATGCCCGGAAAGATCAAGGAAGCGGTATAAAATAGCTGCAGTTCGTACAACTTATCTCTGCTGCGATTTCAACTCTTTAACGTTTCCAATGTTCAAGTTTTCAACCTTTTAAGCATTCAAATTTCCAAAATTTGTCAATTTACAAGCTTTCGAATATCGAAATTTTTAAAGGTTCCGATTTCCAAATTTCTAAAGCCCTAATTTTTCAATTTTCAGTCTTCCAAACCGTCGAATCGTTACATTTGTTCATTTCTTTGCTTAAGAATTTTCGAATCTCTTTATCCTTACATTTCCAAACTTTCGCGGTTCCTTAATACTTCTTTCTACAAAGCTTAATCCAATAACACAACCAAACTTCAACCCAACCCGGGAACTTTGCCCGTCCCAATAAGCCAAGGCAAACGTTTTCACCGATCTAAAGCACGAGGTAACGATACGAACTATTATTTCGGTGCTAGTGGAGGATATTTCGGAATTTCCTAGAAACAACAGTGACTAGGACGGAACCAGAAACCGCCTCTGTGGCAAAATTTAAGAGCTGTAGTGCAACGACCGAATTACGTAATGTTGCGAAGTCGTGCCAGAATTGAATCTCAATTTTCGATGTTTGTTTGAAAACCGCACCCTAGTCGTGCAGTAGGGATCGGCTATCGACTCGTCCCGTTTCCTGGCAAGTGCCAAGCGGATTAACGACTTAGACTTTGTTTCCCTTTGAAATAGCTTCTTCGTCGTTCACGCTCAACGAGCCTGTCACGATCCCACGCGCGTGCAGCTTCTCCGGCATCGCTTTGAAGAGTGCCGCTCAGCGCTCGTGGCATCCTTCCGCGATTTCCGCGCTAGTCGAATTTCCTGATCCGCGATAAACGCCAAATTGCCGGTGAAATTCCCCCATCGATCCTTTCTACAATGTTATGCGTTGATTCTTCCAAGAACTCCGTAGGAATTTAACTAATGATGTTTTTTAAAGTTTTATTCTTGAAAAATAGAGCAATTCGACGCAAATCTTTGGAAATAAATGGACAATTTTTAATTCTATAATTTTCTAGATGAATAACAAATTTTGATTCCGACCTCTCTACTATATCATCTTCTCCTCTATAAATCTCTTTGATAAGAAATTCGTGAAAATAGTTTAGCTCCATTCTCCGTCCATTAAAACGCCATCTTCTATATGCCCAAAAGGATCCGGGTGCCTAAGATCAGTTCCACAATCTGACCAGCCAATTTCTACCATCTTCGCCATCTCTATCTTCGTGTGAACAGGCAACAAGCAGCGATTAACCCTTCAAAGAAACGACTCTTAAACTCATCCTAACCACTTCTTCGTCCGAGTTGCTCGTCGAGTATAGCAGACGGAAGCGTTTAACTGGTGGAGATGATAATTGTCGTGAACGTTGGTGGCACTTCGGTCCACATGTTTTGACACGGCTCGAGAGGGGTCTCTCCTCGCCAAGTGACGCATTAATCTCGTCCCTGCAGGACCGCCTAAACGGCCACTTGTGCCCCTGAGGGGTTTACGCCACCTAAGTTAACATCACCGTGATTCGACCGAATGTCGAACAACCAACCATGTTCCTCTCCTTTTTCCTCTCTTACATATCTTTCTTTCGCTTCTCCAGACCGTGTAAACGAAACACCCAACTTTTTCCACGCGTAATTCGAGATCCCAGGAAGGACAGGTTGTACAGGCGATTCAAGATTAACCAGTCGACCAGCAAGGACGCACAGGTTGTGTGGCTATATACTAAGAGCAGCGAAGAATGGCCACAAGTTCGGTCCCACGATGATTTATCTCACTGGGAGGTCAGGATGTGCCTTCCTGCCCCAAAAGATCTCTGATGTCGTCGATCAACGAATATTCCTTTGTCTTTGCCCAACCATCCACGAAATCCTTCCTTTTCTCGGATTAGAACCCTTGGACCCTTCCCTATCCACCATTAAATTACACCTTTCCCTTTTTCTTCGAATCCTACGATTCTTCTGATGAGAATATATTGTGGGCCTAAATTCGTGGCTCCAGTGAAATCTAGAAGATTCTATGGCTTGAAACGAAAAGGATATCAAAAATAATAAAATTACGTTGAAAGCTTCATTAGCTCGAGAAAATCGAGCTCGATAGTTTATCAAATATACGTGTATTTACCAAATTCCCAACTAAAAGGGATCAGACAATTGGCAGGAGGTTATTTCGCATCGAAAATATGAAATAAAATTTGTTCGTTGATGCCTCGTTTTGAAGGGAATAAAGTTTCGATATGTATAGTTAAGAATTTGCATGATGCACACATATTCGACCAATTGTAAGGCTCAAAGACTAACCTTGTCAAATTTGTAAACCTTTAAGATAAGAATATGCTGTATTAATTATAAGCGAAATAGCCTCTATGGAGAAATCGGTGTCATAAAAATCATCAACACTAACTTATATTAAATGAACTGCTTCTATAAAAACAATCTTAAGGTCTATTTCACTATGTAATTACATACAGTTCTCTTAAAGCATAATTACGGATACACCTCGTAGCAATCGTGTAATATAATGAATATTTAAAAGAAGAGGTGAAATATGTTAAAGAGAAAATAAGTATGTTACAAACATGGCCAAGAGACGTTCTATCAGTTCCTCAATTTGCAAATTTGCTTTTCTCTCCGACGCAAATTTTATTCTTTCCTATCTTCGATCTATCTCGAGGTAGAGAATTTTTCTGACTTCATTAGCACCACAAAATGTCCATGATGTGTATAACTGTCTGCGTCGATAAACTTATTACGCCTTCGGTTAGACGACGATTACATCGTTCACCGGAATACATTGATACATGAACTCGATGACGCAACATGTTTCAACAGCTCGACGAAACGCGGCATACAACATTATAGGTGTGGCGTAGATCTAAACTACACGGATCGAAGTTCAGGGAGGAGTTTAGTCCTCAGGCGCCTTCCACCGTTGGTAGCCAGCACTCTTCAGTAGAGAATATTCACGAGAAACGCGCATCCGGCTCGCGAACGCGTCGTTACCTTTCCCGACTGACCGATTATGTAAAACGCGCTTCCACGGGTGGCCTCTTCTCCCACTGTTATGTCGATTCCACGGCCTTCCTGTACACACGCGGAACTGCGTGGGTGCATCCACCAATCCACCCACTTGAACGAATCGTTCGCTCGTTTCGAGTGCTCTCTCGATCGTCGATCGAACTTTGCCTGGATTTCTGTAACGCTGGTTCTTTAGACGATCTCCCACCGCTTAGCATTGTATGGAATTCTTCTGAATATCACTCCAAAGCATTTTCTCTTTTTCTGATACTAGAAGTATCGACGACTAGAATATAAAACGTGTACCGAAGAAATTTAAACGAGAAGTGAAAATAAAAACCAAAGTGAGACGAAAAAGCAGAGCAGTGCACCGCTGAATGAAATTTAAAGTCTTAGACAAGTTTGAACATCTTAAAGGATTCGCTCAAGTATTTTCGTCATCAAGCTACCACAAAAGTCTGTTAATTTTACCCAGATAGCGTTTTCCACATAATTAACTCCGAGGAAGTTTGAAGATCTTACAAGACCTTCCTCTAGCTTCCTCCAGTCACCACAAAAATCTGCAATTTTATCCAGGTAGTGTTCTCGTGATGACTGCAAGGAAGTTTGAACATCCTAAAGGATTCTCTCTAACTACCCTCATCGCCATCAAAACTTACATTTTTACCTAGATGCTGTTTTCATGGTAATTAACTTCAACTGAAAGTCTACTGGCACATAGCTCTCTCTTTCTCTGCCTGTCTCTCTCTCACTCTATCTCTCTCTCTCTCTCTTTCTCTCTCTCTCTCTCTCTGCGATCTCCACTTTTGGGTTACAATCAGGTCTGTATTCGCGTTAACCAAGTCCGTCATCTAGCGGGCGAGTTTCGTGTCTAATGAGGCGACGGGCCAATTAGTTTCAGAAAATGTCCTCGCGAGAAGCAATGGGGCCGAACAATGAGCGTGTGTGCAGGGAAGAAAGGATGAGTGAGAACGAGGGCTAAAAGCCTGGCTTCGCAGCAGCCTGAGAACAAAAAGCAGAAAAGAAAACACGTGTAGAGAGAAAGGAGGAGGAAGGGAAGCCTCGTGGTCGGTTCTGCCTGACTGCCAGTCGACGGCAGCTAGTTCCTCCGCAGGACCTCCGCAGCTTTCACAGTTTTTCACGGCTTCTTATTTTTGCCGACAAACGAACGCCGTTCCAGGAACCCGTCTGAATAATACCGGCCGGACACGATCCTAACTCGGGACGAAAACTCCTCCTAACGACCGGACCATTGTTCCCGCGAAATGTTCGCACGTGTAGAATAATGCCTCGCGGCGAGAAGGTGGAATCCTCTTCATCGTGCGCCGGACCAGCCACGAAGATTATCGTCGTCTTCTTTTCCAGATACCCTTTCTCTCCTCTTTTTCGCAAAACTTTGCACGCGAGACTTGTCTCTCGTGTCTTTGGTTAAGTCTCTGCCGCCATTTCATCGCTTAGGAAAGATATTTCGGGGTGCAGGACATCTGACAGGAGGAAAACTGATACAGCATGTTAGAAATTAGTAACTGTTCGCGGTGAAAAATAAGGATGCTTAATTTTTGAAGACGGCTTCGGATGTTAAGACTGGTTCAGATTAGTCAAGTTGAGAAATATTCTACTGAGCTTCTAGCCTGGTTCCCATTAATTTAATCATTTAATTTAGAATCCCTTGAAACTACTTTAGTAACGTGAGCTACTTGAAATTGTTACGCATTTTAGTATTGACTTGAAGTAACCTTTCAATTTTGTGAAGTGCGTAATAAAAGCCGATTAAACACATGTATATTTCTTTTTCTTTTAAGAAATACATTTTATTCGTCGTTGCTAATATTCCAGCAAGTACCACCTTTACTAATATTCCAGCAACCATCCACTACTTAAAATTAGTTCACTCGAATTCAAGCTGCTCCATTGGAATGACTTGATTCACACAAGCTTCTATTCGAGTTATTTGATTAATTTGAACGAGGTTATAGCAACCGCAAAATATTTTACTCGACTATCCACATAATAGACGAACAAATTCAGAGCCGAAGAATACATTAAACTCGAATGGTGATATTTCTCGCGTCTGGAGGTAAACTTGTTTTTTTGGCGCGTTAGACTCCCGCATGCACATCAATATCCCGTCAGCCCCATAAAGCGCATTAGCTCCTTCTAGTCTGTAAGGCACCAGCATGCATCTCGATGCGCCTCGTCGTTCCAGACGAATTTATCAATCGTCTATTTGCGTCTCGCCAAGTCTCCATGCTCGTCGACGCTGGTTTCTTTCCCTTCCACGACGTTGACTTTCACGCTTCTCGTCTGGAAGTAATACGAATCCTTCTCGCGGAATAAAACAGGCGACGTTTGCCAAAAAACGAGATACGAGGTACGAGCGAACAACTCCAATAAATTTTCAACGAGAAAAATCGTGCGAACGTTCGAAACGTTGAGAGCGTTTAAATGCACGGTGATTAATTTCGTGAGCATAAGCACGAGGACTCTGGAATACGAGGCCAGTGTCACTGGGCAGAGCTTTGTGGCTATTTGCATAATGCCTTTTCGTTGCCCGACACTCGACGCGTTTCCGTGAAATCCCTTTCCCAAACGGTTCTTTCTCCAACAGGATGCGTGTAGTCTCGTGAACGAGCAATGAATTCTTTAATGACCGCTGGAACGTGCCCTCGTGATACAGCGACACATTAACAGCGTGGTTCGAAATATTTAGATATGCGTTGAGGCCCACGAAAGGCTCATTTATTCGCCTTAAATCGACCCTATGGCCTGCCATCGAGCTTGAACTCGTTCTTTAGAGCGGAGGATCAGAGGATTTCACAGCGTGATACAACTGAATAGCTAAAACCCACTATTGAGCATCTACCAGATTTTCCTAATCGAACTTATCGCAGCATAAATCGTAAAGAACACTTTACCGCTTTATCGATAGTAATCCGTTTAGATATTCAAGAAACCGCGTAATGAAGTTAACGCGATGGATCGTTAATCATGCAGAAATCTCCCGTAAAAGACGCAATCATGTTTTAAATATTCCTTCCTTGACAAGTTAAAAATTGATTTCTCCCGAACCGAGAGCGCGTTTCCAGTCGCGAAATAAATCGCCCAATGAAACGGCCGAGCGAGGGGGAAAAAGAAGAAGAGGACGACGATCGGCAGCAGGCACGTGCGTAATAAGCTGTCATATTAATGAACAAGCGATTCTTTAAACGGCGGAAGGCAAAGAAACCGGTTCTTCACCTTTTTTTCTCGGTAGGTGACGATAAGGAATGAGAGACGCATCCCTGCGAAAGGGCCTTCGGTTTTATAACTATATGTGCGTTCTATCGTTAGGGCAGGAGGTATTCAAGGGCGACAGGAGAATGGAACGATTCACAGAAGGGAAGGACGAGAAAAAGGAGGGGGAGGATGAAAAGCGGCTGCCTATAGATGAAATCTCGCTGTGCCCGACCTACTCTAATCTGCTTCGCCTTAGCAGTAGATTCTCTACCAACCTACTCTTCCTTTTCCTGTACCTATCTGTCCCTTTTCCCCTCTTTTTTGCTCCAGCTTTCCCCTTCCAATTCTTTATATCTTACTGCCTTCTGCCTCTGAACCGTGTGACACGACCGACTCCCCTCTTATTCGTATATCTCCAACTTGTTCCATGGCACTTAACGAGAATGGAATTTCCATTCGATCGATCGGAGCTCGTCCCAGAAGATTCAAAGGAGCTAGGATGGAAACAGCGCGAGAAGCAGTGAACCTCGAATCTGCAGAAACTTCTGGTCCCACCTCCAGACGGACTGTATCCTCGGTCGTACCATCTGCTAGATTATTGGCTATCGTTCAATCGACGTCGACCACTCTAATTGGATTTATTAATACAATTAAGCGAGGAGAATTATGACCGCGAAACCGCGTAACTGTACTCGAAGCCACTGACTTATGAGGATCGTTAAGATCGGTGATTCTCGTGTTTCCATTCGTTATCGATGAAGATCTTCATCTAGGAAAAGTAGAATTGGAATTTTTACCATTGTCGATTGAATGCACGGATGCTTGGCTTTACAACTAATTTATGAAGGTTATTATATTAATAGTTTGATGAACATATTTGTGTATCCGTTTAAGGGCGTGATGATGCATCCTTGTTTGTACGTCAGGGTGTATTTATTCTGTTATTGGAAATGTCGGAGCTTAGGAAACACGTAATATCCGGCTGGCAAATATTTGCCAGTCGTTATTGCTTTCGGTGTTCCATGGACTGCTTCGTAACGTTTGTTCCTTACCCGAACCGTGATGGTAAATGGCCGAGTTCGACAAAGTGACCCACGTGTCCAGAGGTTACCCTCGAGAAGATCCTCACGAGGCAAACAACGTAGATCCAAGATCACGATCCATGAACGTACGTCCGCGATTTTACCTTGACCATAAATACACGTCACGAAATGTGCAGCTTCGAATGAAAAGGAATTACTGCGATTCCAAAGTCGCAGTGTCTAATTCTATTTCTTCTGCCCTATGTTTGCTACGATGCTTGTACAATTACGTTAATGCAGTCTCCCATCAGGGGAGAAATTCCTATTTGGCTTGAAACTAAAAGCGCCAAATTAATGTACATGCCTAATAACAGTGCACTCTGTTGAAATAACCAACAATCAACGTGTCAAAGTCTAAAAGTATTCCAATCAAGGAATAACGGACCTCTAAACCTTTTAGAAAATTTCATACTAAATATTCGTCAAAAAAATTAATTACCAACTTTCCCATTGAAAGTCTACTGATTGCTGTATGAAAGCCACAGTTCCGCGTGTGAATATGCACATCGCAGACAGGGCACATTAATAATTTGTCAGCATGGTTAATTTAAACGGAAGTGTTGTAGGAGCCGCGACGAGCGCGGGTAAATCGGACGTGCGCTTCCTGTGCGCGCATTTGTGCCACGCAAGCGACTAGACACGGTTGTTATTGTTGCTACCGGTGGGGAAAGGGTTGTTTGAAAGCTGACGACGTGCCGGGAACGTGCATAATAACGCGTCTTTGTCGCTGACGGGGGTTGCAAGCTACAGATATTAGTCGTCTCGCCAGACTCGAGGGGTTGTTACAGGCAGAAATAATAGCGCGGGGTGCGATGATAGGCAAAAGAAAGCAGAAAGAATACCGAAACGCGAGGGGTAAATGAGGTGCGAACGATCATTTCGCGCCCCTGTGAATACTCTGCTGGAAAAATTTAATAAGAACCGTAGGTACTTTTCCTCGGGGTTTGTTACAAACCTCATCAAAGAGGAAACTTCGAATCAAACTTCTCCCGAGATACATTCTTTCCTCTGTTGATATCGTTAGTTTATTCTCCCCTTTCGGAGAAACCTTTGGTGAATCAAGGAAGATCTTCAAGTGCCTTATTAATGTTCGAACGATATTCGAACGCACTCGATAATGGCCTTTGTACGATTGTTAAATATATATCAGTAGAATTTCGCTTGTTGGGAGGAAATTTAGTGAACGCAAACTCCATTTATTGGAAAAAAGATTTTAGCGAATGTTAATGTGAACTCCATGTATTGGAATTTCCATGAATATGAATATCTGTTATTTGAACAAAAAATGTGAATAAGTCGTATTAAAAAAAAAAAAAAATGATCCAAAGAGATTCTGTGATATTTTCACTAGAAAGTTAAAATATCATTGGAAGAAATATAAAAATGAATGTTAGATTGCACGCTAGTATGAAACTACTCGTATTCAGTAAAACTATAAGAATCATTTGCATCTTGAAGACAGATAGAGATCTACAGCATTGTTCTTTGTCTTGTTACATGGAGATTATTCAAGAAAGCTTACTAAGTATGCTATTTTATTAGAGTAGAAAAAGGAGAAATACTATAAAAAGGACGATTTAAAGCATCTAGGAGGACCCTGCTGGCTCGAGACAAACGATTCCCGAATCCATTCCAAACAACGATCGGTAACATCAGCGTTATAAAATCCATGAGTAAACGTCATCAGATAATTGCACACCTGTTCCATCTCTATTTGGATTTGCACGTAAGCGCACGGATTACAGGCGCCTGCGACAGGATTACAGGGAAGCTGTGCTCTTGGACGTAGAAAATTCGGGATGACTTTTAATCTGGCTGCAGAGACACACGGCGCAGACCATATTATTCCAAAGGGAACAAAATATTCGGGAAGCATGCCAGGGGACAGAATATATGGAACGACGGCCACGCGTCGCGTATTCCAGCATCCTGCTCGCAATAACACGAATAATGACTGCTCGTTTTCTGGGACGGCTGTGTTTCACCACGCGAAAGAACCAAACTTCTACCATTGCCAACTATATGGTGGAAAAGTCACGTAACATGGTCCAGTTATCTGGATGTAAGACCGGATTTAAGACCAGGTGAAACGTTCTTACATCGCGCGAATCGTGACGCGCTATCGATGTCTGTGATCGTCATTGTGAACACGCCATCAAATAATTATAGCACGACCGTACACTGTCTTGACAGGTGGAAGTACTGGCTATAATCGTTTGAGAGATAGCTAGAAATCAGACGTTACAGAGTTCATTTTCACAGAAAAATAATGGCTTGTATAAATATCTATCACAGTTTTGAAACCGCTGGAGATATTTTACGTATACTTTTTGTAAAGTGATGTGAAAAATTGGATCTGTCGGTTGAGTTAATAACCGAGAGATTAAAGATAATTTTATTCGGGTAGAACAAAGGACTACCGTAAAATTACCCTTTCAAATTACCCGCTATCTTTTTACGTCCACGAATACTCTATGCAAAATATCTCGGTTATTGTCTTAATAAGATTGCCGGTGAACGAAATGGTCGTCAACAACGTTATTTACCGTTCTTGACAGTCAAGAAAATTATATAAGTCTGATTCGATTTTAACCGCCACGTCATTTTATTGCGCGGTCTAACGAGACCGTTTTCATTACCGCATTATCTTTCACCGACAAGGATGAGTCTAACACACAGATAGAGAAACTGTCGTTACGTCACTGTCCATTTCAAAAGGAACGTATAGAATGTACCTCAATGCGGCGATGATCTATCTGAAACGATGTGCTTCGATCATGCAATTAAATCGTCCACTTTGTACCAGCACAAAAGAGAGAACGTCAATCGACCGACACGTTTTATCAATGTCTCCCCCTTTATTCGAGATATAGCAAAATAGAGTTATTTGGGCCCTCAACAAATTCAACCTTGAACTTTGTATAAATTAATCAAACTAGTTGTATGCTAGAAGACACCATTATTTTTTAACATAAGAACTCAAGGATAAGAAAACATTAAGTACGTTAGATTCAATCCATAAATTCCTATTCGTCAAATGGACACCATTGTTCGTAATCAACAAACCACGATTGTGATTTTCGTGGGAAATCATGCAGAGATCTTCCCTCGGATCCAAGTCAGCACGCGACCATTACGCAGAGTATGATCCTTGGATTCGATTGCACGGCTTGAGGCGCAGCTAATGGTCCAAACAGGAAGCAGGAGCGTGCTTAAACATTTATCCGGTCGATCGAATTCCGCTCTCCTTTCCGACTTCTGCGCGAACCGGGCAGCTTTCACGTTTGCAATTGGACACGCGTGCGTCTCTCGATTCGAGCGTGTCCCTCCCGTCGATTCCGATTTCCAAACGGAAACATTCGAAGCGTTTGCGTGCACGGAAACGATCGGACCGATTAACCGACCAGGATTTCCACCTCGAGTCTTTTCAATCGCTTCGAGCCAGCGTTTTTATACATAGATGCGTGTATTTGGCAGATAGACGAGTTTTCCTTCTCTAAATCTGTTTTCTGAGAATTGTCATTTTATCCCATATGCGAAAAATTTCATATAAGATAGTGTTACAGCGAATTCGAATTTTTATCCTTATACCATACTTTGTCACTTTTTATTTTGAGATGTTCAAATAGCAAGAAATAACTGAAATATTTGAAAATAAATCACGTTTTACGTTAAATTACATATTGCCAAAATTATCTTCATCTGTCTTTGGAAATAGTTAGAATTTTTAAGATATTATTCGCAAAATATTAAAGTACCGAAGATATTAAAATATCTATGATACAATGCACGTGTCAGCCTACTCTATGTTAACTATAATATCGTATTGAAACCTTGTACTAATTTTCTATTAAAGGTTCAAGTACTTGATCACAAATCTCGCTGCCACTTTGCAATGCTGATAGCGGAAGACGCAATGAAAAATGTTAGAAAGTCCGTATTTTCTTCGCTGCCGGTAAATCGCGCTAAGCGCGAGATTGTTCAGGCTCGAGGAGAACTAGTAATGGTTACGATGATCGTTTACTCATCGGCCCATTATCCTTCGACTTGGTGGACCGTTCTCGATACCGTTGATGAAGTGAAACGCTCGTGCCTTGTCGTAAACCGACGATAAATCGTCCAGCTAAAGAGCCTCTCGTAATTCTGGAAACTTGGTTTGGTGATTAGATGATTTCCACGCCGGACACTTTTAGGCCAATCGTCCTAAAAAAATAAGTAGACAGCTATCTTTCCTAGCTGTAATCCCGTCACGGATATCCTTCCACTTTAAGTGCTACTACGATTAGCGTGTACATTCGTGGCATGGCGATTTAAAACGTGTTAATCTAAGGAGCGAAGTCTACGAGACACACCACCGAACAACCTGAATATTACTCTAAGAAGATTAGCAGCAAAATAAAATCCTAACGAGTTCGAAATCATACCACGACGAGAAACGTATGGCAAAGATTGGGTTGAAAGTCGAGGATGGAAAAAGGAACGAAAGAGCGAGAAGAATTTGAACTGGCGTGTACGTGCTCGTTGTGGGAATACAGATCAAGGAAGAAACGTTTTGCAGGTGAACGTTGCTCATAATTCAGGGAAAGACAGTGGCAGACGCGCGAGGGTGCCACCAAGGGGCCATGCAAAGCTGCTATCTGATCGATTTAACTAAACGCCTTCACTATATCACCCTTAACTGATCTTCACCTTTCACCCTTTTATACACGGTAGACTGCGTTCCTCGCCACGGTCCCGTACTTCTTCTGCACCGGTTCGTTCGCTACGAGCATCTCTACATGGAATGTGCACTACTCCTCGCCAGAATAGAACCAGATAGAAAAAGACGGCGGTACTCGTAAGAAATCCGAGACGTAAACGCGGCGTCGATGACTTTCGACCAACCTAGTCTACAGGCTAAATAATAGAATCCATTGGGGGGCCTCGTTATTTTTTCGATTGGGCAGATAAAACAATTGAAATTCCTCGCTTGAAAGTTTCGAGGAGACGATCGAAAAGTTCGGGTTACGAGTTTTCCCGGAAGAAAGCAGGACGCGAAGAAAGATGAAACGACTATCGGAAGACAATGACTTTTTACTTTTCTTTCTTTCAATGACTTTTTCTTTCTTCATTCTTCTCTGATTCTATATCGATTCGTTTATATTCTTTCGAATAGGATCCTATGAATAGAAATGGAACTGGGAATCTGTCTGTGTGGTTAATCATATGCAAAGTGAGATGTCATTTCTTATTGTGCGGCTTTCAACCGATGCAGTAAGCTTTCAACCGTGGAAGTAACAGATTTCACGTATTTTCTGCTCGCTCCACTCACATTGCTCATTACCGACTCTCGAGAAATCATCCGACGACCTTTGTTCACCTCCGAGACCACGGAGGAATTCTGTCGTGTCGCGGTACTCCCGGTGAAAAGGGTTTGTCGGGCTGATTGCTGGAATTACCGAGATCCAACTGCGCTGTCGAGCATTCGAATCGCGGACAAGGGAACGAGTTTGTGATTACAAGGGGAACTTCCTAAGAAAATCTCATTCTCAAACGGAAACCATTCTCGAATATAATATAAACTTACAGAAATACCCGCTTGAGCTAATTCCGCGATTTCTTTTTCAATACATTTTATAGAATTTAATTTATTATATCGTACGGGAAATATTCATTTTCAAACGTATTATTCCAATGAAAATTTCAATTTTTCTGTTGTATTTACACTTCCAACGTAGCAGTGGTGTTTCACGTTTCCATTTATTAGTGATACAGCGGATCGTTTCCCACGAACGAATTAAATCAACATGCAAATGTATCCGGTAATCTCCATAAAAAAGAAGAGGCCGATGAATCGTTCCCATCGCGCGCGCGGAGCGCTCAAAATTACGTCACGATGAAACGCGTGTGTGGCAACAATACTTCGATCCATGTTGAACAAAGAGTACATTTCCCTGTGGAAACAGTCGAACGAACAAATTCCTTTCGCAACGCCGATGTTCACTTGGCCCGACATCCTTCGTAACGAGACTACACACGACGAAATTGCGCCTCGCTCTTTCTGACATTTCGCGATATTGCCCAGATTATCATATACACGCGTGTGTACGCCGCCTGACGTCGCGAGATTTACTTTTCGCGATTCCAGATAATTCGCTGATGGATCGACCGCTTGTACCGCCGTGTAGACCGGCGGGTTTCATCCAAGCCACACACGAACAGGTCGATTGTTCTCTCTGGACGATCGACCGACGACGCCAAGTGCTGCATCAATTATTCAGAAACAATGAGAGACTGATCGAGGTACGGGAATCTCTCTGATGCTTCCTTATTGCTATCGCTCAACGTCCCCTCGCCAAGATCTATGGCTGGGTCTCAAACTTCTTCTTTCTTTTACAGAGTATTCTGGCGATGGGAAAAACGGAGTATCAGAGCAGTTGTTACGAAAATCCTTCGGGGAATTCATTGCTTTTATGTAAAGTCTCTCTGACAACATCTTGAACGTATTTCGAATCTTTTTAAGGAAATCTTCGTTGATAATTTTCGATGGAAGCTGAACGACCAACGATGTAGTTACAAGGTTTCTCTTGTATCTGGTATCGCAAATGCAAATGGATTAGACGATAACAAATTCTTGATTTTTGCTTCTATACCGATGATCATTCTGCTTCACTTCGAAAAGCGTATTTAGACTGTGTTATCAGGTACGAACAGTAAAAATTATGTCTCTTACTCCGATCATCGCTTTATTTCACTTTGGATAATGCGAATTATTAAATTCTGTTATTAACGCCAAAAATAAGAACTGTCTATTCTTCAATCCAATTGTAAATGGAGATAATTCAAAGAATAAGAAAATTATTTGTGACGAGTATTATCATGCTTTATTTATGTTGTTCACTAAACCGAATCTTATTATTAGAACGGAATAATTAAAACTGCATACTCTTGTGTTCAATATCGCAAACATAAATAATTAAAAGAATAAAAGAAGTCCTTGATTCTTTAGCACTGCACATCATTTTCATTCACATTGATTATTTCAGAGGCATAATTACACTGGAATCGTGCAAGTGTGAAGCAAGCGTCAGCAAGATTTCTGGATATGGCTGACCCATTCATGAAACGGGATACGCAAGCCTGAACTAGCTTTCTACGAAGATAATCCGACGAGCAAAAAGATTCCACGTAGTTGACCCAAGGGGTTGGATAAAACTACGAGGCACCGCGAGATGCGATACGTGTGTCCCAATTGAAGAACTTTTAATTGCGCACCGGCGTGCAGCTGCAATTAAGGAATCTCAAGAGGTCGGCCATCGTCGCTCGCGCAAGACTCGAATCGTTAAGCCGTGATATCGCGCGATTTAATCTCCACCAGTGTTCGTTTCTTTTCTCTCGGCTCGTTGCTCGTTAACCCTCTTTCTCTGCATTGCTTTTCCGCATCTTTCCTCCTTTTTCGGAACTGGCAGCCTCGTCCGGTAAGCACTCGAATAATTTCTCAATTCAATTCCGCCGTTACTTCCTCTTCAACTTCGCTACTCCTGTCCGGAAACTTTTAAGATTCCGCTTCTATAAATCTCTTCAAGTGTTGTACGTCAGAAGTTTAGATAAATAGCAGAACTGAACACTGAGAATGATTAATTTGCTATTTTTCATAGAAATTTTATAAATTCACTGCAATTCCTTTTTGACGATACAAATGAAGCGTATTTCGGTCATTGCATACTTTAACTTCTTCTTTTATGTGTCTTTAGACATCGAAGATTCCGGTATTAAGCTTCGTCACGTGTACTTTCTGACCCAATTGGGCACCAGATTTGGCAAGCGAATGAATAGAAATGTCATCGAGCGTCTGCAAACGTGTTATTTTTGACGACCATTTTGGAAGGGGTGACCCTTCCAGTGTCTGAGCGTCCCTGAGTCCAAAAATAGAACAAGGATGGAGTCATCGGGTAATTGACTAGCCTGTTCTAATCTTGTTAGCACTATTTATCTCGAATTTGGATACCATTAACACCAATCGTCTACCATGTGCGAAATTCGCAAACTTTCGCAATAAGAACAAACTCTAATACCTATGTGTTTGCAATTGAATGTAATAACACAAGGTGTGTACGTCGTGCCAAATTCTTCGAATCAATGAAATAGTTGAATCGTTACGCGATTCTAAATTTATTATGGAGGTTCGTCAAGATGAAAAGGGGCTGGTAAACGTTAGGAAACGCTTTGAAACGTTAGGAGGTAAGTATATCTGCCTACGCGCATGGACTCGGCTCCTGAAACCGTTCGCCGGCGGGCGTTCGCTCAATAAACTCGAAAATTGTTTGCTTCGCACACACAGTCTTTACTTTACACCTTTTAAGCGGTGTCACAACATTATCGACACCTACGTACGTGTCTACCTCTCGGACACTATGACGTTTCACGTAGAGAAAACGCGCTCTTCTCAGCCTTGAATATCGATGGCGTTTCAAAAATAGAATCGCCATTACATTTTTACTTCTCCATCTTCTTACTATATCAGTCGTGTTATTTAATTTCTATGCTGTTCGAAAACTTCTACGTTCTTTAAAACGGCGAAAATTTAATTTCCATTACTTTTATGAGATTGTTAAAAACAGCGTAAATGCCACCGAAATATAAAGAATATTGCTTTTAAATTTAAATAACACAAGCCGTGAAATGATAAACGATTGAAGTACTAAAAAGTAGAAAGCGATTTTTCATAGCGAAATACAGCGAAAAGAGTTAAAAATGCTAGAATAATTTACTTTATCTTTTAGGACAATGACAAAATAGAGCTACGATTGTAGTTGGAAAAGATGGAAGATATATTTTTACCATTTATTTTTTCTGTAAGTTTATCGAAAAAAAGGTAAACGCTGAATTTTCATACCTTTCAGAAAATGAACAAAAATACATTCCTTGTTTTTACTAAAAAATTTTATTTATGACATTTATTGTCTTTGTCTATTTCAACTCCTCAATTGCAGCAGGGGAGAAAGAAAAATAGCGAAATAGAGAGATGAAGATTCATATAACAGATATGAACATTAAAATTAACTGTAAATTCTCCGTTTCTATCAAGAATCTTTACTCGTGACATTCTTATACCATTTACCACTTCAACTTCCCAATTGCCACACAGATAAAATAGAGATAAAACAAAGTAAAAGATCGAGATATGTAAAGTGGAGCTTCTAGGTGAGTCTAATATCCGTAAGATTAATTTTGGGGCTAGTTTGGCCTAGAAAAAGTTCAAAGGAACATTGCAGCTACGTTCCGAGGGAGCGGACCTAGCCAATAAAACATTGTTTTGCCGTGTGTACTATTCAATGGCATGCGCACATACGTTCCGCGTAATATACGAGCTGGTACACGTACCGGTTACCGGGAGAGCATTCACGATGATGACGATAGTTATGAGACTTTCCTAATCTTCCCGGAGAATTATGAGCATTCGCTGATTCACCGTGAAAGATATCGCCAGCCCGGCTTTTAACCTTTTAACCAAAGGTAATCGAAGCGTGTCGAGTGTTTTCCTTCGATCGATCGATCCTGTTTCACGAGGTACTTTTCACCACTCGATTTCAATTTTCCGTGTACGCATACAGAGAATACTAAGAAATCGCTTCGTTTGGAATTTTCTACCGAGTTTTCTAAGCAAATACGTAATCCGATCTGAGCTGATCGGTTCAAATCGATTAGACGTATTAAGCGTGTACACGCACGACAAAAAGTGCGTGTAAAAAGAAAAAATACACCGTCAAACGTGGTCTAACATATTTGCCATGACGGTGAACGTGCCTCGAGAAAAATTCGCATAATTGCGTGGCAGGTGCACTGACTTAATTGCCGGGCTTTGTACAAAGCAAGTGTAGCGCCACGAGGAACGTGATGCAATGCTTGGAATTTCGTTCTGTGCATGTTTGATAACAGACTTTAAATGCACGTTTACTTATACCTGAACATCTTTGCGAGATTACGATACGTAATGCAGAAATCTGACACTGTTGCTGAGATTGGGAAATACGAAGTCTATAAAAGGCCAAAAGTAATTCGCGTGGAAGAGTAATATACTAATGTAGACTAGAATTAAGCAAATTCCAAAGACACTCCTCGAGATCATCGGAGTCGCGACCTTTCATCTCCGTTCGAGTACTATTACATAAAGTTTCGTCATGTGAAAAATCGCAGAATTGCCAGGGGCTCGCTAATTTAATTGCCAGCTCTGGAGCGTGCTTGCTGATGGGCGGCGTACACAGGCCAGAACCAATCCGTACAGGTGTATAGTACCGATAATGGTACGGTTATAATAACAGATGTGGTGCGCTCGCATGATCGCGGATAGCTCGCACACGTCGTCACGTCTGCGTGAGGAATAACATCTTGCAGTAACAAAAAATATTTAAAAAACAAACAAGACTCTTAAAAAAAAAAACAACTATTAATCGTGAAAAATACAAAAAGTGGCAAAAAATCCAGAAAGTGATAAAAAGTTAAGTTTTTTATCTTTATCGTGTGAATCCAACGGTACGCTCGTTTTCGTATAAATGAGAGAGACAAACACGCGGCGAAGTTTTCGCCCAGGCGAGTTTTAGGAGCGCGGAGAACGAGCAGCGAGAATGGCCAGCTTCATGGACGCATTCATTCTACGGAATATCGCATTCGCAATGCTAAGTGGCGCTTTAATGAAATCGCCGCAGCACGCAACCACGGGTGGTAGCACGCTTTACTATTATTTAATTGCGCGCCGCTATTAGCGCACGATTTTTAGTCTGTGTACTTAATTCGCTTAACGACGCCTCCGAGTTGCTACCTGAAACAAAACGAGCCTCGCGTGGGACTCTATTTGATCGTGAGAGGACTTCGCCCGGGTTTCTGATTGCCTGTTTCATTATGGCTCCCTGTTTGATGCACGTTAATGTCTTATAAGTATGTGAACACTTCTAAATTATTTCAGATTCTGGTATCGATTTTTTGAATAATGAATATTTTGCAACTTCTACATACATTTGAAGATTGGTTTCACATTTTAGCAATAGAATTAAGGTATATATGTCTCACTACTGTTAGTGAAATCTCCATATGTTTTCTATAACACACATAATACATTCGAAAAAGTTACGTAAGTATTAAAATACTTTTCCGAATCATTATAAATTAGGTGATTACAAGTCTGTTCAATATTGCGATGTTAACGGGATTGAGTTATATGTCTCTAGCAACATTCCAAAACTTCATAGTCGGCTCTCCTTTACGGATAAACATGGATCTTAAGTGATGTATTTCTTGTCTTAGTTTAAATTTAGCAGAGTACCGACCGAAGATAAAGAATCAACATTAAAGAAGCATTTTTCAACCACAACATTGAACATACACCAGGAACATCAACATTTCGATCGGATTACACCAAATTTAATTGTACAGACTCATGGACGGTAATATATGTTGTAATTCGTTAGCAGACTTGACGAATTACATATTTTGTCAGAACAGGTGACGCGATATTCGAAAAAAGTAAACGATCATTCGCAACAGAACGGTCGTAAATTTTAATCGGAGAAATTCAATTTTGACCGACGTTTAATTAATTCGAGGATCAATCGCTTCTTGCCGTATAAATTAATTCGTCGTCCAGCTTCACCACATTGTTTTAATTTAATTTCGTTTAATTACAGACCACGCGACGTTATTTGCATAAAAAGAGTGTTGAATAGCGGATGTCGTTTCAAAAGAAGAACGTAGGAAACTACACGAAAGAGGATTCGACCCTGTTTTCAAGTCGCTTTTGTGCTTCGATAATTACCTTGATAATCTGAACACGTCTGCCACAGTGACAATGACAATTTTCGTCTGACATACTTTTCACGATAATTGAAACCTAGTAATTTGTAGCTACTTAAGATCAAACCACCAGTCATCCACCAGAATCGTTAACTGTTCTCGAAATATATAACTTGGATCTGATCCAGGGAATCGTATGTATTCCAAATATTACTCTCGTACAAAGGAACTCGATCACCAGACCTAAACAACTTCCTATTTCACGCTACTCACTCAGTAAATAATAGAAAATTCGAATTTAGTTAATTTTTACTGGCTGTAGTCCAAAATTCTATCCTTTCGAACGAACAGACTCGTATAGGAGAACTAGGAGCTGTCATTCTGCCAATTCAATACAATTTTGCAAAAATTGAGATATCAACCGAATGAAAACGTGTCAATCGAGATTCGAGTGTCAAGTGAGATTTTCTCGTCGATCTGATCCCTTCGAGGCCAGTCCTCTTCATCGTGACGATCGCGCACAAGTGTGTGTCACTTAACTATTGCGTTAAGAGTCAGCTAGCAGGCACGATAACGAGCAGGTAACGCGGCGTGGTTATTATCAATTTAATTGGTGGGTCGTGCGGATGTATCATTGAATCGATACAGTCGGCTACGGGGCGGTCTGGATCAGTCGACTCAAAGCAGCAGACCTTCGACAAAGAAATTAATAAATCAAGGCTGGTTGAAAGGGTCACTATGGTGCTCCTTTGTCATCTCGGGATTTCGTATCTATCCAGCTTTATGGCATTCCAACGCGAAAGAAACGCTCGCCTAATAATCGTTTTAACCCATTCCTCGTCCGACTCTCCTTTTTTCTTGTCTATCGCCTTTTTCTTCATTCTTTGTCCCCGCGCTCCATCTTCCTAGTTAAGCTACCTCTCGCTGAACGCGACACGCTTATTAAACGCTTCGTGTAAACGTTGTCTGCGTTATCTATGAGTTCTGTCCTTTGTTTCCGTGATACAGAACTGTCGGAGGGATGGAAGGCAATTAGGACAAAGGACGGAGCTGGCTTGTCGCTAAATTATCGGCGAGGGAGATCTTAGAACACACGATTTTCCAATGAATGAAGAGATCACCAGACAAGATTACCATTTAGATATTTTCCTCTGTCGCCCTTTTTTTGTCAATGGTAACTCGGTCTTCGATACAAAATCACGATAACCTCCTGTTAAGCATTAACTTCAATAATCTCGAACCATTACTCATCGTTTCCCTATCGAAATCTCTAAATTAATATTTACGTCATTGATCATGCTAAATATATCCAACACAAGTGGATAAGCGTGTATACGGCGATTTAGTAGCACGTAATCGTGCCAGTAAAGTTAAAGAGCGGCCATAAAGTCGCCTATCTGGAGCCAGAATCCCTTCCAGATTTGACTCGAGGACCTCTTTAACACAGAAGAAAAAAGAGAAAACCATCGATAGCCGAATTGATCGGGGCCATGTGCAATATAATTTAAACGCAATATTAACACCCATCTTGCAACAGGACCACCCCGTCAGAATTTCTTCATAGACATTCAGGAGAAAATTTGCTTGAAAAATTCGTCGAGGGAAATACTAAGGCAAATCATACCTTGACGAGCAGGTGGATCGGCTGGCTGACGCTGAGTGGTTTGCCTCTTCTGGCCTTTCCGCCTCCGCCGCCCAAACACTTTATCCACGGCATTCCTCGAGTGTTTTCTCGCCTCTCCGTTGCCTCTTGTTCGCGACTCCGATTCTTCTCTTTCCTACTTCTCTCTTTCTCGCTTCCCTGCCAGTCACTAGCTCGTTCTCGTCCTCCTTCCGCAAATCCCTCAAGGCTTCCTCGGCTTTACGTTGTTATCTACGTCTCTCGTTCGCTGCATCTCGCGGATCTTTTGAAAAGTTGGGAAAGTCGCGCGCTTTCAAACCGGATTCAACCCAGAACCTAATCCGAACCTTTAAATTTGTTCGTCAGGATTCTTCGTTTTTCTTTTCAATGAAAATTTTCTTTCCGATTATTCTATGAATTCCGTGATTCTTTCTTTCTACTTTGAACTTTTCACCGATTCATCACTGATTCGTTGATAATTCTATGTATCTCCAAGCGCAGACCACGTACGTCGTGATTTTGCATCGAAACGAAGCGTCTTGACTGCAAGTTAATTAGCTGGTCGCACTATAGATCGCCCCTTAAGCATGATTTTCATTCGTAATGTATCGTGGATCGATTCGTTCAGGCACAATCGAGGCAGGTTGCGATAAGAACACAAACGAACACAATTCTTGCGAGATGATTGACAAAGCGAAAACACAGCGTGGTGGGAAGCATTAACGTTTCCACGCTGACTTTTCTATGCTGACTTTTCCACGCGTCGACGTAGCACTAACGACGACGTCCTCTCTCGCGCGCGGCTGCCGCGACACTGCCGACTGTCGACTTTGCTATCGTCGATTTTATACGCGCCTTGACAGCCTGGGTCACCGCGTCCCTTATCTTCGTTTCGTCGACTCTTCTGCGATCAACCTTTTCCACTAATGACGATAATATTTCCCACAAATCGCGAGAAATATTATTCAATGGGTATATACGACTGATGCGATTTACGAATTTTTATTTTTTTGAATTAAAGCGAGATCATTTTTATCACTTGGATTATTATAAGATTTTTCAGGAGTTTGATATTAGAAAATATATTCACTAAAAAGTTCGTAGACTCGTAAGAAACGAGCTTGAAGGTGGATTAGCTTCTGGTAGTTGTCATCGCACATTCATCAACCTGTTTGATCATTTCTGCGTAATCTCATCTCATCTTCAATTTCTGCGTAATAAGCTTCAGAGATTATCGGGTAACTCGCCGATAGATTGCAATTTCTTCTCAAAATTCAAGAAACTTTGCACCGTTAATTTCGTAATATTTTAAACTTCAATTACTCAAACAATAGATGCTTTTAAGCCAGCTGTCAGCATTTGAAAATCCTCTTTCAAATTTTTTTAAATTTCTCGACTCAAGAGAAATATTTCATCATTGATATACAATATCTTCAATATTTCTGTATTTTCATCCATTATTTGTCCATTAATTGAAATTTTGAAATCGAGGAACGCCAAAATGCAGTGCCTCGTGTCGTAAAGTAAATGTATACGCGTGAGAATGGAGCGGTGCGCGTGTCGAGCGACTTGATTTTACGAACGTCAGCTTTTCTCGACCAGCTCGACCCGCGGCCTGCCGTCGACTGACAGAAAATACCAGCCGGGACCCCGAAGAGCGCTCAGAGGGCCGGTACAGAGGGGCGGAAGGAATCGACAATCCGTGTCGAAACGCAGCGCAGCTCTCCGCATCTGCGCCTCCACTACGATCGCTGGCCCTGCTTTTGTGACAATTCAACAGAAGATGATCGAACCGAAAACGATCGAACCTTATTATTCTTCTTCGACAAACAACACTTTAAAACCATTCGATACAAGATTCGATGTAAGATTCGATAAATTCGTTTAGAGCACTTCCTGTTTGGTTAGTTTATTTGCCATATCTTTACGATATTCGTCAATAGGGCATGGGATTACTTGCCGATGAGTTGAAAGAAGATCAAACGTATACCCATGATTCAACCTTTTTCGAAACGAGGTCGAAGTTTTATGAGGGGCAGGATTTTAGACCTCGTCAATATTATTTCATGGTATTTTTTACAGATCGTTTCAAGGCTCGTACACAGATGGAAATAGATAGATGCATTAGGCAACGCGTACAGATGATTGAAACTTCTAGCAAAGATTGTACACTTGTATAAATATTTTCGTGTCACGAGTCAACCCTTCGGCTAATGTCCACACATACTGGTTACATTTCTTATTCTTTTCCCTCTAACCACATCGATCATTTGTTTCCTTCTAGATGTTACTACATTCCTTTCCAACGTCGTTACGATCTAGATACATAATAAAGTACATCGTTACGATCTGTAACAGACACATAACAGGACGTATCACAGAAAAAAACTTTGTTCGTACCACCGTGCTACCCTTTATAAACCGGTATCTATGGTTTATCGTCCGGTCAGTAAATTCAAGTTATGAGAAGATGGTAACGGTGTCGATGGAAAAACGCCAACGTGGGTCCTAGATGGAGGCAAATTACGTTACCACGTGAAACAAAATGCCCCGTATGCTGTACTGTGTCGTACAAGCACGATATCAACGGGAAGCATGTTTACATCTCGTCGTGGCGCAGCAGCCGAGCAAATCTTTACGACGGGAGCCTATAAAGCCAGTGCTGTACCACGTATTTACACACCAGCTACCATGGATCGAGCGATGATCGAACGGAAGTCAAGGTAACGAGAGCTACGAGGAATTTCCTTCTACATCTTTCTTTGATGCATCGAAACGCATCGTGAGTCTGGAATTTTCGAGTGATTTATGTAATCTTTGCTACCATGACGATGTAGTAGACTGAAAATACGAAGAACAAATAAACACGATAACAGGCCAGTGGCGCTTAGTTTATTGTACGTTTAACCGTGCATAAACCAGGGGTGAAAACAAGAGCAATTAATTACCGAATAGATATATTTTAACAATCCATAGCGAACACTGTTTATTTCCTACTAAATGAGATTTTAGTCGTACGTGTTTACGAGTCCCTTGATCGTCCAGTTAAAATCGCACATGTTATTAATACTGTTCGATTTGGAATGGGGAGATTAAAATGTATCTCGTTGCAATTAATGATGTAATTGCACGAATATTTTGCGTTTAAGATAAAATATTTGAATTTAGTAGAGCATTTGTCTAATTTATAGCATCATTTCGTTGGTAATTCGAAGTAATATTATGTAGTCTATAATTCTGAAAATAAATCGCTGTAGCGATACCGAATTAGAATATCTGGTACGAGTGGAATATTAATATTTACCCTTTCTAAATTTGCATATTATTTACTTCATTCTTTCCACCGCAATAATTATGTTAATAATATTAATATTTAATACATTGTATAATATATGCAGTGGCGAGCGTATAAAAGACTAGGTTACATGGATGGAAAGCTCCTCAATTATGAACTAAATTAAATTGAATTATATGCTCGCTGCTGTATAGCAAGACTACAATTTTCCCCAAAATACTTTACCAACCTTAAATAATTCAATAAAGAATTTCTCACTGTATATTATTTTCCCAAAAACATTGATCTATCAAATGGAAATAGTTCGACAAAAAATGTCATTTTCATTTTATATTCCTAAACAAAACTATTTCGAGCTCAAATAATTCAATACGCAAGTTCATTACTATACTGTACATAGATGCACCTAATTACGTTACACGTGGTCATTACCTAGACACGTTACCACATTGCATTGGCAATTACAATCGAAGCTGCCCTCTTTCACGGCCACGGAACAAGATTCCAGGGCCTGCAGGACCCCGCACAGATAAATCATCGGCTTCTTCGAAGTGTCTCTCCTTTCTCGATGTCCGCCGGCCGTAGTCGCTAATTAAGTTTGCACAACGCTGCTGGTGCCGCTTCTGGCCGCATAACGAGGTGTGTGTAACTTTCTGTTCAGCGGGAGGTAATGCGAGTGGAATACTTAATATCGCGGGCACCCGGCTTCGGATCTCTTTCTGGGCACGTGCTGCTCGCCTACGGCCAGAAAGGGTTGAATCCGGAAGCCAGCAGCGTTTTCTTCGTTTCCACGAAACACAACTGCTCGGGGAGAAAGGAAATTACCTACAGCGTTGCAGAGAATCTTCCATGGTGAACGAAGTTCCTTCACCATCACTGAGAGTAATAAGCTACGCGAGTGTACTTTGAAGTTTTCTAAACTCTGGGAGTTTTTAAAATTGCGATGGTAAACGTTCAGCATATTTTGCAACACTTTATTCTTTGAATAAATACGAGTTAGGTAAGATAGGACTATCGTTCTTGTATTTGCCATTTTTATAAGCATATTCTCTCGTATTTCCACAGAACTATTCTCTCTGTACTTTACGGTGTTGTTCGATGTTTCTATTCGTAAGATTTTTCTTACAATATTTCCTCTTTTCTTTTATTATCTTAGATTGCTTTCTGATATCCATTCGACTGTATTTTTCTCTTCTTATTGCTGAAACTTTCTTCGCTACAACGAGATGCATACAGTCGCCACAAAAACTATTTACGTTGTAATTATTACGTATTTGTTGTAACATTGACGTACTAATTAATTAGGTCCAGGTATATTAAATTTCACAAATAAGAATATGTGCAGGCACGTTTTATAGGTACTGTAAGTATTGAAGTCGTTATGAACCGAACTTTAACAGACATATTCGATGAAATAAATTGTAAAGAACTTTTATATCTCGATTGCGATAACTAGGAGTTGTTGATAATACAGAAAATAAACAATGAAACTATTACTTTTACGAAATCTTTATTGAATTCTATACAATTATAAAAAGTTGTCTGCAAAATCCTAGATATTTTTAACTATAAATCCTACTTAAATAAATCCTATCAAGAGAAAAACCCTTCATTTTTTACCAACTTCTAATGCTCTATAACGTACTACATGCAATCTCCTGATCTTCTAACTTACAATTTTCAGGAAAAGTATTCGTTCCAGGAACAAAACCTGCCACAAATTATTCCCAGAGAAGAGATCGTAAAAGTTTCTGGCCGCCGCGAAAACTGCGATAAAATAAAATTTAAGACAGCGTGCTCCAACTTACAGACTCTAGAGCAAGTGGGGTAGATCGTATCGGCTGCAAACGTTCCCTGTTTTCCCTCTCGCGTTTTCAACGCATCCGCGTTGTTACTTTTCTCTCTAATAGTATCGCTTGGAAAGCCCATCTTTATAGGGAAGAATTAGGCGCGCGAGGTGCTGTAAAACGCAGGGAAGAGAGAACCAGACCAGAGGATCGTAAAGAATCGGGTCAACCAGAAGATGAGAAAACTTTTGCCCTTTTCTTTAACGCGTCTCATCGAGGGTTGAATAACAAAATCTGAATGTTAAAACGAGAAATCGAACTGGTTCATCTACGAGTAGTGCATGTAAATGAAACTAAACGAAGGCCTCGCGTGGAACACATGGTACGCCACATGGTACGTCATATTTCTCATTTTTCATAAACGAACAATTTCTAAATTGAAGATATTGTTTGTTCTTCATTTTGTTTTGCGATTAAATACATGTGTGCCTTGTTATCCTCTTGAACGTATAAAAAATATTAATGACGTTAGAATCATACAGACGAATATGAATTAATATCAACCGATATGACAATTAACCCAATGTTGTTCGTTTTTTACGAAACATTGTGAACTTGTCACCTTTCAAAAAGTTCGTATCTTTAAATTTATCAGAGAATGCCTTGCTTGATTCATTTCGTACTAAAATACTCGTCTCTATCCACCAAACGATATAATAGTCAGACAGTTGACAAAAATGGATTTATCTTCGAATGATAAAACTGATCTTCGAATCATTGATCTTCGAATGTAATACAGCCCTTATTGATTCGTCTTTTGTGCTGGTTAGAAAGTGTCAATGACGTACACGGTCGGATGAGGTAGTTGGGCGGTGGTTCGAGCGAACGAAGTTGTTTCAGAAACCACGAGCCAAGAGGTCAGCCAATTCTGGCGATGCTCTTGCGTTAACTTTCGTGCTACGTCAGATAGCCAAATGGCCTGTGCGCTCCGCATTGACCTGCATTTTCCTGTTCTGCTTCCCTTTTACCCCTTGTCTGATAGAACGTTTTCGCCGCTCTTGTGTCGATGGTCCGATAAAGAGGCAACTAGAGGTTTTGATTAATGAACGTCTCTGGCGTTTTCCAGGAGTAAAACGCATCAAAAACGATCGTTTATCAAACACGCGGTTTTTTGACGATTTATTGACTCAGACGAAAAAAAGGTCCGGACGAAAATTTTCCAAGGAAGACTGAGGGGATAAGAGCAATCCTTTCAAAAAAGGTGTCGTTATTTTTTATGTTAGAGCAAGAGAAAATTGGTACCATTCCTTTGTTTTTGGGATATGGAGTCACACTCGTGATGTAGGTTATAGATCAAATACAACGAAGTTAGATTGTACTTCTATCAAAGTTCAATTTTACGCTTCTACTTCATCTCCAAATTGCAAGGCTGTAAATTACTAAGAATAAATCATATAGGTACAATATTTCAATGTCTTGCTAGGGATAGCGCCTGAAGCGGTAAATAGGTAATAGCTAACGTACGTACCCGCAAAAAGAATCGTACGGCGAGCAGTTAATTGAAATAACTACAACGTGAAAAAGTTTTTATAATTTTGCACAAGTGGTACTTTTGCCGAGCGAATAAAATTTCGAAAGCATATTACCTGCGAATTCGCACGATAACGATGGTAATACACATAATCGTAACCGAGTGGTTTCAGAGGCTGCTATTACACCGGAGTGGAACTATGTACATGCACTTTAACGTGTATCTATGAAACACGATGCAATATCGAAGCGTATGTTCGCCGAGTCTCATATCGGAACACGTACGAACGTCGTACATCATGATCGAAAACCACGACGCAACTTTTGTAAAGCCAATCCTTTATTTGCTCGGTCTGTCTACTTCACAAACAGAGAATCAAAACATCGAAAATATTTCCTGGACACGTGTCCGATCGTAGTTCTCGCTGTCCGCTGGAAATTCGTGGGGAAAAGATTTATGAAAGGCGATATGCATATCGGATGGAAAATCCAGTCAAAAGGACAATTTATGGGCCATAACTCATTCTCTCGATGCTCAATTATGCCGTGAAAATTAAAAATCCGACGGGACCGAATCGCCTGGATAAATTTCACCTTTGTTAATTCCGATTAATAACGAGCCTCCCTTTCAATTCTCGACGATAATTCGTACTTCCGACGAAGCTTCGTATTTTCGAAAACCAGCCTCCGTACCCAGATTCCACGGCCGGACATTGCAGCAAAATCGATTTCACGCCACCACGTGTTTCATCGTTGAAAATACACTCAGGTACCATGTGTCTTAGTGTGTATGCGAAATGGTTTAAAATCTAGAACGAATTTAAAAGAACTTCGAGAAATATATCGTTACTGAAAATGTAAAACCGCATCCGTCTGATGGTTCGCAAATATTTTCCCTTCTCTAGGACCCTTCCCTTTGTTTCCTCTACCTGGCGCCAGAGATACTTTTGTGGACTCTATGAAGACAACGAAAGACGAATAGCCCTGTAAAATGTGACTATTTCACGCGCCACTTTCGACTTTCTCGTGGCGTGGCTGAATTGTTAATGCAAATTGCGTGAATCGTGTGCGGAATCTCTATAGCCTCGTTTGCAATTATTTTAGAGAGATCTTTGCATTGTGTTGAATTCTCATTAAAATATACGTGATATTTGTAAATTTCTGTCATGAGAAAGTGGTAACGGCTAATCACTTTAGTCTTTCCAAAGCAATTAATTGTTCAGTGCCACCAATTAATAATCGACTTTATCTTTTCTATATTTTTTAACAAAGAATAATTATCTTTATCACCCGGCACTGTTTCTCTTTGATCCTGGCATGAACTATTTTATTAATTCGTAAGATAGGAATATTTAAACCAATTAACAAATTTGATTCACTTCAAAGGATTTCTTTAGATAATTTTAAACCTCGTATAAGAGAAATAAATTCTCAACAAGATTCGCCAAATCATCGTTCGTGGGTGGCAAAACGTTCCCACTTCCTAACAGCTTAAAAATAATTCAGCTGCTCGCCGCTCTGTCTTTCCATTCGCAGAATTTTTCTGTGACTCGCAAAGGCAAACAGAGGCAAACGAAGCGATAAAACTGAGCTCATCGACCGTACTAAACGCTCGCCGATTTACGCGTTTCCGGTGTACACGCCACCGTGATTTCTTTTCCCACCAACCTCCCTTTCTCTTCGTGTTTCAGCATCTAACGTAAAGCGTGGGCAGGAATGCGCGTCCTGAGGAAAAAGGGACGGTCACTTAATGGTGGAACGACTCGCAAGGAAACAGCTTTCTCGCCTTCTCGATCCTCAGATTAGAATAATAGGGATACCATCCCCCGGCGATTCGAATTAATCGATCGGAATTTATGGCCAAGGGAAATTTCGCACGCAAGCCACGCGACATAAATTTCGCGCTCGATAAAGTTGCAGATTTTTCCATTCAACCATAACGATTTAGTGTTCCAACGATAAACCGTTCCCATTAACCACGTTCCTCCTTCTTCGTCGCTGTTGCCTTCTGGTGGATGGTATCGATGCGTTGGCGTGATTTATCTTTGCTTCTTTGTCCGGAGCTATTCTCGAGCCATATCTTGGAAAAATATCCATCGTTTAATCTTCGATATTTTCTGTCTCGTCATAGAAATATTCGTATACTGTTCGTTGTACTGTTTCGTTCTTACAATATCTAAAGTTCTAAAGTTTATCGATTTTGTCAAACGTTGAAAGCCCAACGGAAAATTTCGAGGGCTGGTTTTTACAGTACAAAAGGTTTAGTTTTTATTCTCTCTACCGAGTTTAGAACGCTCAACATCCCGCAAAAATAAAGTTCCTACGTTCCCACGAAGGCATAACAGAAACCTGCGCGCAGGCGGAGTTACTACACGAGATCTTTAAAAATTATCGTGGAGACTTTCGTTTCAGGAAGACTCGAGAGCGTTCGCCGCAACCGCAGTAATCAAAAACTACAATGAATGTTTCCCGGTTGCAATTAAGCGGCGACGTCCGCGTAATTAAACTGCTGTTTATCTACGAAACATTCCTCAACATTACGTCAAGATAGAAAGTCTCGCAAAAGTCAATGATTCGTGAATATAAAAAATAATTCGTCGATTCGATGCTTAAATCGACCATGGTGCCATTATGTCATAAAATTTAAGAGCTTTTAACGAGAACTACGCTTGTCGAACTTTTCAATTATTAACATAATAATATATTTTTGTAGTCAGAACTTAAACTCATATAAGATGATCTGCATCTTAAAATTTTTTGTCGAATAAAAAATAACAAGGACTACCAAACATTTTTTTTATATGATATTTGCATTGTAATATGATGAGCTTTTTCTTTTAATTCGGAATATATTTAACAGAAATTAAAGATTTGGAATGTTCTCTCGCTTTTCTGGAGGAAAACAAACATAGACAAAAATCGTTCTTGCTATGAACTCCTCAACTGGTTACGGTATAACAAATATTGTATACGATCAGTCAGAAGAAAAAAAAAGAAGAAACGAAAAGAAATATAAAAATCATGTATGTGCACGCGATAATAAAATTTAGATAGCGCTAGATTTTAACCAACGGCGTCAAAGGTTACGAGGTGGCGAGACGTGCGGATTAAACGCGCCAGGCCGACTAAATTACACGGCGGATTAATCGAACCAAGAGTAAATAACGTGAATTAACGACTTCGTGTAATGAACAGATAAATCAGTCGGCCGATTGCGTATTGAGATACTTCGAACAGGCCCGCAACTGCATTAGAACCACGAGAGAAAAGTGTGTAGAAGAAAGATCGCTGGAATGGCCCGCTGGCACACCGGTTACTTCTGCGCTATGTAATTACACTATCGATCAAAAGTTTGGGTACACCTACGTCGTCCACGTTTCACGAATGACTGTGAGCGGAGGTATAAATCGCGTGACCTCTTCTTCGTTTGGCGAGGAAGGAGAACGGAAAGATTCTAGAAAATGGTACTACCAAGTAATTCATAAGATGTAAACTTACAAAGCGGTTAGAACAAAAACAAATATTAAGCTGTAGGTTCCTGAGTCATTGAAAAATTAAAGAGAATCCTGTTTCATGAAAGATTAAACATACAAGAATTATACAAAACACTTTAAACAGTTTTTAGAGTTCACACGTGTGAAGGAGGAAAAAAGAATAATTCTGAACACTACTTGGTATTATCACGAGACCCATAAATAGTAATTAGTAATAGAAGAAGATTAAAATAAACAAAAGGTAATAGGTTCCATTTTCCATAATTTCATGAACCCTTGAGAAGAAAGGATGTTACATTCCGTGCTTTCATGAACATCTGGGAAAAGTCATATAGATTTGAGCGTATGAATCAGTAAAATTCCTAAATGTCTCATTAAATTACATATCCAAGTTTTTAGCCGATGATATAGCGTATCAGGTATGATGAACACCGAATAATTGGATAATTGGAGATCAAGATGTAATGGCGATTCCTGATATTCTCTGTTCGGGGAATTAACGAAAAAAATTTCGAACTGACCGCAAAATCGAATATATCATTATTATATTATAAGTGGCTTTCGCACCTTGCCACGAACCGTAACGGTATCGTGGGATAAACAGCGTAGGGCAAGGGATACATAAGTGCGGACGTTATGGTGTCACGTGACACGGAAACCATAAGGCCGATCTCGTGTGTGCCCCATGGTACGATACGAGGTCGATTCCCGTTATTCCTGTCGGAATTCCACTCTAGTGTCAAAATTCACAGCGCCGCCCCGGGGACCTTCTCTTTCTCAGAAAGAGAAGCGCCTTTTAATGTGACGGAACATGTATGGTGGTCATACCAGTTACAAATTAACTACAACATCCGGAATACCTCTTCTCTCCAATTTTTTTTCAGTACTCTCTTTTTAAAAACAAGAAGCTTGTTTTAAAGTTCCAATTCTACAGTCAGTGCTCTGCCCTTTCCACGTTATATTAAATAAATTTTCAGTATTGAATAGGGAGGATTCCGCGAAAGCACGAGAGGACGCGGAAATCAGCGTTGAAATATCTGATAAATAAATTCCAACCATCGTCTGTGGGAAGAAGTTCAAAGTGCACGAGGTACAGAAGTACACAGCTCCCCGCGTCGATTTATCGTCCTTATAAAAGAGATTCAGAGAAAAAATAATTCCAGCGGGAACTATATCCTGCCTGGCGGAGAGATCGAGATGAAAAAAGCAATAAAGGGAAGAGGGCAGGTAGGTACATTTTGGACCAATGCAAACTGGATTCAGAATCCTCTCCGCTCTTTTTTTCCTACCTCGTTCATTTGTATCCTCCAACCATCGTGGCAAACCAATGCTATTTTTTCTCCCTTTCGTATATTGTACCAATCGTTTGCCAACACCTCGCGAACTTTGTCCCACGGCGAACACGTGAAATCGAAATTATCGGTGGTACACGTGTCGAAATCCAACAAACCAACAAAGCTGGCTGGAAAACGAACTATTCACGAGCGTTGAACCCAGGAATCGCGTGCTTTTAATAGTGAATCAAATTTGAAACGGTTGGAATCGTTTCCCCTGACGGCCTAAATAGATTTTTCCATCGTTGAAAGCTAGGCTGGTCTGGAATTTAATTAAAGCTTAATCGAATTTATCGCCGACTCCATGCCCGGTTTTTGATCAGACCAACTTCGCATATATAGAGACTCGTGCATTGACGAGATGCAAGATCGACCCGATGCGAGAGAGTCGGGATTCGTTTAACGGTTGAAAATTAATGTTTGCTGTGCATCGCGTAAAATCTCGCGTGTCCCGTCGACCCCGTTTGATACCTGCACGCGGCAAATGCAATTTGTTGTTTGATAAAGACGTAAAGAATGCGTGTAACGAGCGACCAACTTGGCACGAAAACGTGCATTAATGTGAACATCGTATTAATGACGTGTCGGTGAGGACAGAGAGCTATTATTTTATAAGATATTCTCTCGAGAATGTATGACATACGGTACATCAAGTGTAGTCAGGCGTACAAACATATTTGATTAAAAAGTAATTTTCAATGTCATTTTTCTCTTCTTTCTTTTTCTTAAGGGGGTTACAAAGAACCGGCAAAGACATTGAGATGAAAGAAGGCGTAGATACTTTGTATAGACGCACTTAAATGTATGATGAGACTATAGAAGCCATAGAGAGTTTATATAGTTTTACTTCGTAATGGTTTTTCTTCCTCAAACACTTTCGAGAAGATGCGACTCGACCTAGTTCCCTGATACAGCCTGTATACGGAATAAGATCAAAAGTGTGTCACAAAATTTGCCCTGTGTTCCAACTAAATTGTCTAGCTACATTTTGAAAATATGAGAACTTCATATTTTGATATCTCTTTCATTTCGTAAAAACACAATTTCTCAAACTTTTTCGTAGAATTTTACACAATGGAAGATCACAGAAAGAAAATATAAGCCATATTTCCTGTCTTTTATAAAGGAACAACTTTAAATTGGATAAACGTTGCTAACCAATTCTGCATCAAAATTATTTCACAATTGAATTCTGGAATTAAATACCTATTTTTGTCGCTATCTGGAACATTTCAAAATATTATGAATATTAATTACAAGGACTAATGTAACTTTAATTAAATTAACAAAATTGATGAATACTTAATAAAATTAATAAAATATTGTGGACTATCAGTTCTTTTCAAAAGCCTTTTATTTTCGAATCTATCAAATTATTTCTTTCTTCACCTACTTCATATTAAAATACTTCTTTTCAACCATTATTAAATGGCATAAAAAACAGGAAATCAACAAACAATGGACTTATCATAATTTTCCCGTATTTTTCTTCAGTTTTACTTGCGTTTACGTGTTCTTCAATTAATAACTAGCAGGTGATAATTAAATTATATTATAGCTTTGGTTATATTCATACATTATAGTTGACTAATTCATTAATTGTATAGTAACAGTATGAATTATTATAATATGGCCGATAGTTCCTCAATAGCGTTCGTAGAAGCATTTGTAATGAACGTTTATTAGTGGGGAATCAGTCGAACACGTAGCTAATACGAATTCGGCTTATATCCCAGGCTATTACAATAATAGATCACATGAAACACGGAAACACGTACCTGAACGTAAATTATCATTCTAAGTACACTCTTTGCCGGTGTTCTTTAGTTACGTTTAATACCGGTACTTGCTGCCGCTACTTATCCCTGGCAATTACTTTCTACTTCCACTTAAAGCCATTTAATCTGAAATTTAATCGCTATGATCGATAAGTGGCTAACTGAGAGATATTTTTCGCTTGGGCGAAATAGAATAGGAGATAAAGGGTGAACTTTACTTTGAAGAAATTTTTTGCATCAATTTCCTTATTCAATCTTGATACAACGAAATTATGTTACTATGTAATAACTTACTGATGCATTAACATAGTACTGACACGGCGCTTTTACTGGGAATAATCATTTTATTCAATCGTTCTAATTATTCATTACATTGATATGGAAATTAATTATAGAAGGTTTAACTATTATTATATAGGTATAGACATTTATTCGGTAGCCTTTACATTAAATCAGTCGTAAATCCATTTTAAACTTACATATTTTCTTATTATATATATTTTAGGATTTTACTGTACTTAAAGTTTCTAAAATACAGCATAGACGTAATTTCGGAAAACATTAATAAATAAATTTCGCTTTTCAATTAAAAGTAAGGAAACTGGGTTTGATCCAAAAGCAAAACTGATAAGTAACTGACAAGTTTGTTTAGAAAAGGCAGTGAATTAATTTCTATACCTAATATTTCTATCTTTCTTCGTATTACTCTCTGTCACTGTATAATTTCTATGTTACCCAAAAATCTCACATTAATGCAATATGACTATCCCGAAATGGTCGCCAATCGGCAAACTTTATAGATAAAGCATTAACAGAAGGAATCTCGAAATCCTATAAAGCTTAAGCGATACGATCTCTCGAAAGTGTCGTTAGAAAAGGAAGAAAACAGGAGAATAGAGATGCTTTTGCAGGCCTATCACGTATCCTTCGAGTAACAGCTTTACCACCACCAGCAAACAACCAGTTTTCCATTCATTCAGTTTGCTCATTCATCCCGAAGTATCGGGGCAACCTTTAATGCATTTCTGACAGAACAAGGAGTCGCGTGCCGTACTTAGCACCTGGACTTCCTACCCTCAAAACATCTGTGCGCGGCCTGTTCGTCATCTCTTCAATGCTCCTTTTCACGGGAATCGATTTCCATCGACGACAAACCCACATCATCTTGTTCGTTGCTATTCAGCTCTATTCAGAGACGGCAATTGTCGATGTTGGCCGTTTGGTATTCCACATTTCGAAATGGCCAACTTCCTTTACAATCGCGTCACGTATTTTCGCCGTTTAAGATTTTAGGGCAGTAAAGTTACAGGTCATCTTTTAAAATAGACAGCCATCCTCTACACGTTTTTAAGAAATTAATTGCTATGTATGTATAATTGTCACTTTAGATTCTGTGACGTTTCAATGAAACTGAACATTATTTCCCCAGCTTCTTCATAATATTCAAATCTTATCGCTTTCTTATCGCCCCTTATAACGTTAAAGTGTCGAAACACATCGAAATATGATTTGTGCTAATAGTCACAGACCAAGGCAAGTTTATCTTGGCTGCTAATCAATTTTACAACCTAGTTATATCGTGACTCGCACCACAGATAAAATCGTAAAGCGCAGCCATTAAAGTTTAAGAGCAAGTATTACGACTATATTAAATTAGTAGCTCCTATTGTCTTTATAAATTACTGGAAGTTCTGTTTACGACGTCTCGGCACTAAAGACAGCGAAACAAATTTCAGCCAGACAAGAAGGCATCAGGATCAAGCGTGGCAAAGGTTTAATCAGACGATGGAATTTTTAATGAAAGAAAGGCACGTGGACGGAAAATAAACAGCTGCAGAGAAGCCGAGCCAAGAGATTGTTATTCTTGAAAGCAATTACCTCGGTAGAGCACCGGCTCGGCACGAGAGTCCCAGGTTTCGCGAGGAAGATTTACGCCGCGAGATTTTTCCTCCAGGCACAAAGAGAACGTAGCCGAAAAATTACCGTGGAACACACAACACGCGGACTTTCTCGAGGACTTTAATTGGGCATTTGGGTTGCTTGACTGGATGATAGAAACGAGTCGGCCGCCGGAGAAATCGTTCAGCAGCATACGATCGACGAACCGCTTTTTATTCATCACGCGGAATCGTTTCGTTCATCCCCGCCGTACCTCGAGCATCAGACTAGTTTATACGTCGTATAACTGTAACTTTACAGTAACCGAAGGAACGATTGAAATTCAATAGAGAAGCCGATAAAATTGCGACCGGTCCGTAAAGATGCCATACTCTCTCATCGATGGTAAATCTTCCGGTGGAAACTGATGGCAATACTTGTGCAATATATAATGCGTATAATATTAGAAGCAGAGTTTTCGGATAAATCAGTTTGAAAGCTTTGAAGTTTAAAGGTTTGAGGATCGAACAATCCAAAAACTAATAAATCTCAAATACACAATGATTCAATACTCCAAATATTAAAGGATTCTATTATGCGAAGATTTGAAAATTGAACTGTAAAAATTCAAGCACTTATAAATTCCAAAGCTGAAGACTTGGTAACTTGAAAAATTGTAATGTTAGGTATCCTAAATCTTCTAAAACTAACGAACTTCTTTAATAAAATATAACCGAAACGAGGTTATAAATAACGGAAATCGACGATAATTCTCACCCACGTACCTACAAACGTCGAAAACCCGATAGCTCAGAGCTTAGAGTCTTAGCCTTGAAGAATCCACTAGAAAACTGACTATGTTTCTAAGAAACGAAGCGGACCTCGCTGAGATGCTGTAGCGAAGGCGAGATATTTCGTAGAGCGGAAATAATTCGCAATGCTAAAACATCAGAAATAGCTTGACGCGTGGAAACGATGTCTCGATAGGGTCAACGAACGGTCATCGTCGTGTTAGATCATCGCGCTAGATCGCCACGTTTGGGGCCTAGGCACAGACAATCAAACAATCAATGTCAGGGACCAACCCTTTCACGACGAAACAGTTGGTTTCCGTTTGCGCGCGAATCTTCCGTTTGCATGCCAATCAGTACTATTTGCGTGCCCGATACGGCTAACCGAGAAAAGAAAACAGTTACGCATCGCATAGTTTCATCTATCGTTTCAGCGCACGTAGGGAGCGCTTCAGAGACCGACTTTGGCCCGAACCATTTTCACTCTTCTCTAACTAAATGTACCTCCTCTACATACGCTACCATTCATTACAGATTATTAGAACACGCGAAAAATTAAGTAACTGATAAACAATTAGGGAATTTTCAAGACCCTTAAGAACGATGGTGTACTTCCCTTATTAATAATATAATTAACGTACAAATTAATTAAACCTTATATCTTCTATAGAATCTATAAACACTTATTTCACGTCAGAGTCAGTTCCAAATCAAGTCAAGCTCTGAATTAAAAATCTGTGAAGAATTTTTTGACTAAAAATTTTGTCAACTTCTCATCGTCCATGATCTTTATTACCCAAGCCAATAAGCTAAATTCCACCCTTATTTATCGAACCTAATAAGACACACCCTATAATCTCCATTAAACTACGAAACATATAACAAACATCAAGAATACTCTGTCACCGCTCCAGGCAAAATTCGACTAACATATCATCGTATCATATCCATTAATAGACCAACAAATGGCAGCAAGTTGCCACGCAATACGTCGATCCACGCGAGCACAGTAAACAGCATTGAATCACCCGAAATAGTCTCAATGAATCGAGTCTCGCACCGGGAGAGAACTACGAACAATTACGAACAATTAACTCGCGACACACGCACGTGGTTCAGGCTACAGCGCCGACGCGCGTATGATATCTCACGAAAATATTTTAGAGCACTATTATGTATATGTAGTATAGAGTATTAGAATAGAATTCTTTATTTCCGCTTGCCTTCCGGCTTTGCGATGACTTCCATTTAAATTACAAGATTATAGTATGAACTATATCAAAGATTTTGAAATTTCATTAGCACCGCAATGATATTTATATATGTCATAATTACATAGTTACAATTTTGAGACCAATTTGAAACTAATCTAAAAATATATAAAACTTGCAAGATTTTTATTGGAAATATATATTTAATAAAAAATGATACTTACACTAAATATTGAGACCTATTAACTGATATAATTATATAATTAATATATAATTGACTGATTAGGTATTTCAACTTTGGATAACAAATATAATCAAACTAGTCGTGAGACTCGTTATAATACTAATAATTTAATAAATCTTACATAAAAGACACGTAATACATTGGTAAAAAGTTTCTATAAATTGGGATACTTCCGCGAGCAACTATAATTGTACCAAACTAGGTAGATTTCCATTAACGTGAAGGGCCGGTCTGACAGTGACTTCTATCTAGAACCTGCACACCCTTCCATCGCGAGGCAGATGGGCCTGTTAAGTCATTATCGTTATTGTTTGCGCGCCGCACGCAGCGAGGGCACCCACTGAGAGACCTGGCCGTTTTAATATATAACGGGTGGCAAGAATATATGGTCGGCTAACATGGAAAGGAACCAGCGTGAGTCACGAGGGGGGGACCGATCGCCGCGATTTCTTAGACGGGTTCACAGGTAATTGGTCTGATCATACGAAGACGCGTTCCACGGTTTGGTTGTGTGCAAATCGCAGCCGAATGCGCTCCGATCGTGCTTCGTTGAGTCATCCTAGTGACACGCACGAACTGAGCCTTTGACAACGGCCCTTCTATCTTTTTTTCTTTTCTCTCTTTGTCGCCTCTGTCCGCAGTTGTCACAGGCGAACGAAGCGGAAATTACGCGCGGAAGTGGCCGCGAATCGTATTTTACGGGAGGTTTGCGAAAAAAATTAGCCAGATAATATGTATAGTCGAGATGGTTAGGTTACAATGGTTAGGTTACAAACGGTAATTGGTCGTGAAAGATTCGATGGATCTTCTGGGAAAGGAACAGGGAAACTGGTTCTGTGGTTAGGTGTGGTTTCTTTGGAATAGGGTGATTTTTAATGAGATTTAGTTTGGATACCGAGGATATGCTGAGGATACCTTAATTTAAATATCAATTAATCTTCTACTAAATGATGTTTTGGAAAAGATTATGATAGGTAAAAAATACTTATTCTGACTAGAAAGAGAATTATCGAAGAATTTTCTTCAACCCTAAGAGCCAAACGTTTCTAATTATTTCAACTGAAAAAATGATATATCTTATGAATATTTGTATTAGAAGAATATCGAATAAGTCTGTATTTTTAGGTTCATAGATAATATTTACTAAAAGTTAGCAGTTAATAAATAATATTTAGTAAGAAAAAATATTCATAGAATGGAAAAATTGTCATAGATCACTGTGGGGAAAATATCACAGGTATTTGCGCGAATTAATTTGTTTTACATTTCCAAGATCGTAAGCATTGACAGAAGGGAAAAAAGCAATTACAGTTATATAATTTTGTGGAACGGGCAGCTGTTGGTCAATTAGGGAGAACTTTCGAAAGAAAAGGCCGGTCCTCGTTCAATTGCCAACACATCCGTCAGATGCTATCCCCATACAATTACGAATCGCAATTTCCTTGATTCTTTTTCCAAGAAAATTCGTCATTGCCTAGTCCCCTGTCGAGGATACCCCATCATCGTGCGGACGGTGAAACCGTCGAAAGCATGTTTGTTCGCCGCGGAAACGCGTCGTCACTGGTAATTACGTGAATGCCAGTCAGCCATGACATCGACAACCGACCCATTTTTAACCGAGCAGTCCGCGATTCGTAACCGCGGGGAAGAAATTCTTCGTGCTTTCGTAACATTGTTCCTTCATTAAAGATTTATGTTATTGCTTCTGCGGTATGCGGTGGTCACACACGAGCTTGAACAATAGATGAGAAATATTCGTGGAATTGATAGAAAAAAAATTCAGCGTTCCTTTCACTCATTCCCTTTTCGCTTTTCCCATGGTACAAATATGATTTGCGAGAGACAAACGACTAAAAATAACATTCCCTTTTCACCGTAATTATCCTTAACACGATTTTCCTTTGTGAGCTTAAAAATAATAAACCTAACATTTTTATCGAATTAACTGAGAGCCTGGGCCTTTCACACGAGGCACATAGCTTGAAAAAGTGTAGCCACAAATCGTGGCCCAGGTAACTACACGTGTATACACACGTGTTCGCTAATGGCTACGTATTGATGGCGAGCAGGGAGTAAACCCTCGATGTTGGCTACGAATAACGAAGTATTGTATCGCCTCCGAAATAAACTTCCCTACCTTTTGATTCGCATTTTTCTATCGCGTGCTCCCTTCTGGGGCATCAAGAGAGGGTTTATCGCACGAAATGAAAGGGGAGATCGTTAGCACCGAGTCGAAAGGAAGTCGACAGAGAATGAATTCCCCGAGCTGCTGCGAGTCATTAGTAATTCGACGAGATTTCTGGTGCAACGGCGAAGAAGAAACATACCGGTGGCGCAACAAAAGTCGAGATTTTCACGAGGCCAACCATTTGTTTAGGTATTAGCGTAAAGTGCACCGAACTTCCCAGGCTACAGTTACGTTCATTAGCAGCTACTCGAAAGCCAGCCATTGGAATGCAGTGTACACCGCTCTGGCTTTTTCTTCTTTTTCGTTTCTGTTGTTCGTGGCTAACCTTTGGCGTTCCCCTTCCCTCCTTATCCTCAGATCGTTACAAAAGCACCGAGTTCGAGTACCGGTCATTTTATCGACACAATCGTAATCTCTTCGAACGAACGATTTTCGATTGTTCTTGATTGAATCGATGGTGAAACGAAGCGTGAAAAATCACGACGAATCCGTCGGATGTAAATGTTGCACAACACGTCGCCACTTGAACAAAGACGTCCAACAAGAGACGATAAACATCGAACGACTCATTGTACGAGCTCGTAATAATAATTCGATTCGTCAGCAGCGATTTCGCCCGATCTACTGATCATACAAACTCGATAAACTGGCCACCCGAAGATCCCCCCTAAGAGCAATGCTTTCACGCATCTCGACAAAGAGTTATCGACTTTTAAGTGGGCTGAGATTTGCATCTACGTGATCATTATTCTTAGCGAGGGAAACCTGCCGGTGTTTCCCGCTCACCGCTTTGAAAGTCAAAGTGCATACTGTTTCGGAGCGCTTGTCATGCGCATGATAGTTCGCATCGCCCTTGTTGAATACATGTTCCATTGTCGTGAGAATCTTGCGACACGGTGTAATCGTGTAAGAAACAGTAAATGTTCGAATAACTATGTATACAGAGATTTATTGGAATGGATATGCTTTGATAATGTACCGAAGATCGGTAAACGGTCATAGGTAGATAAGTTATTTTAAAACTTGCAAATGAGATTGGTATGTTAGTTTCGAGACTAACATTATCGATTCAGCGCAGAATAAGATACCGACATTATCGATGGTTGGTATCGGACGGAATGCAAGAATAGTCAGGCTGAAACTACACTGAGCTGAAATAGGATGAAACAGGATTATATACAATGAAATATTTAAAAAATATTAAAGAAACGTTGAAGTAAATTTTACCGAAAATTGGATTCAATACACAAAGAATTAGAGAGAGAAAGAAGAAATAATCCTTTCTTTGCAGCAGCAATCTGTATAAAAGTACTTATTATTAGTTACATTTCTAAATTATATCTAAATCATATTTTATTAATGTGATATACCACGGATGCACTGATATGAACATCTAGTCAGGTTCGCAACCAATTAGCTCATATTACTTGCCGTATAATTAATAACTATACCAGTTATATAGTAAACTGATATACTGTATAGTGATACAATTAGTAATTATATATCAAATAATGCCGATTGCCCGGGTCTCACCGACGAGGAAGTACTGTGAATGAAGACCCACCTTATCCGCGACCCATCCATCCTCTTTTTACGCAAAAAAAATCTAAAATTTATTTATTACCAAATAGATATTCCTTTTGGTGTACGCTAGTGCAATATTCACAACAAACAGCAAAAGCAGCTTTAAAAAGAAAAATCAACGCGGAAACTAATAATCTGACTAGAATTCATGAAAATCTGAGATCTAAAAATTAAATTAAATCTTAATCTAATTGTAATTCTATATGGAGCATTGCTTTATATATATACATATATACATGTACATCATACACACACACATATGTGTATATATATAACACAAAAACTTTCGACCTTTACTGTCGTAAAAATGAAAACCAGTTGATTATGATTAAGAATTATAATAATTAGGCATGATTAAAAGTTAAATAAAAGGGACAAGGGATAAGATGAAATATATGATATATAGAATTAACCACTACGTAATATATACATTCTACAATGTCATACTTTTATAATTATAACAAAACGCGATCATTCATTATCGCAACGCTAAAAGGAAAGATAATTAGAACTCGCGATGGAATAATATCGCAACGCTAATTCTGCCAGTGAATTAATGAAAATTACTATTTACTGTATGAAAAAGCTACTTCAAATATTCTGGTATTGCTACTTGCAATGCTGTGAAATTAATTAAAAACTAACATATTTATAATCTAATTTTAAACAATAGAAAACAAAATCAAGTTCGGAAAATTCGTAATAAAAATGGCAAAAGACAATAGCGATATCATAATTCGCAACTCTAAAGCAAGCGCGATTATCATTTTGTCGCAACTCAAATTCAAACCGCGATCATTTTCTCACAACACTAATAAGAAAAAGCGCGATTTGCCCAATGTGATGATGGACCGATATATACATCGGCAAAAAAAATACTGCTACCACTACTACTACAAATACTAAAATCGAGCATGGCGACAAAGTAGTAACAAGAATGACTTCCCATGCTCTGGATGACCCAGAGGATGGGGAGTCATCAGTAGTTGCCCTCTTCTATGGCAGTTTGCCGGACCTCTTCGGCTTATAGCCTCTTCTTTCTTCGGGCGCAATGCTCGCTGAAACTTAGATCTAAGCTCGAGTCTTTCTAAACGCAAACAGAAAAAAACTTATAAAGGTAAAATAAAAATATAAACCGCGGAAGCTGATTGAAGTGCACATGGACTGACCAACGATCACAGCAGTGATCGTTGCCCACTCGCACGTGCGTGCTCGAGTAATATACGTTCGTTTCGAGCCCACTCACGACCGCGACCGCGAAATTCGAAAAATCGAAAGGCAAAACCGGAGACGAGAGCATGCTCTACTCGTGCCGATTTCACCGTCGATTTTTCAAATAAATTTCCAGAAACAGGTTGGTCACACGAAAACGCGCCTACCCGACGAGAGACTGTGCCAACCTGCCCGGCCCTACCTACTTATAGTTGTAGAATCTTAATGGGTCTTTAGAGGAAAGGACAAATAATGATGTTTTGATTTAATAAATAATATTCGAAGCAACGAAATGATTATAATGCTGTCGTACGTCTTATTCTCATACGCGGCTTTCGACTTCCCGATTCCCACTCTCCGGCTTCTACACTCGCTCGCTCTCGCTTCTCAACTCACACTGCACGCCTTTTGCATTCGTTCTCTCCGGCTTCTCAACTAACACTGCCTTTAGCGTCTATTTGTCTTTTCCCGTCCTATCGGATACGTGTCCCGAAACGCCCGTGGCCAAGGTCACGCAGGCCCTTTCCACGAAACTATCCACTTGAAAGGACCGACGACACATTGATGTACCCGACGATGCCGCGGCTCTCGCCACTTTGTTTACGGTTCGGCCGATATCTTAGGCCTTTTGTCCACGATACTACATAGTTAACACTCATACCAGAAAATATGCTACCTATCCTACCGGGAAACCTATATTTAAAATTAAAAATATAGCAAAACAAGCACACCAATGCATTCACTCCACGGTTCTCATACATAACCCGGGCGCAAAGACCTACACTAGAAAGACGTCCCGGGACATCTCCGACACCCGAGTTTGACATACAACATGCACACTCTAATGTTACGTACCATTTTCCTGAAATCGACTGACGAAGGCTGGCGACCATTGCGTACATCGTGATAAAAGTTAGAAATATTCCTAATTCAGTGAATGTGTCTATTTCTCAAAGAAATTGTAGATAGTACGAAATGTGGTACCATTTATTATAATTTAACAAGAAAATTAATGATACTAATATCTCTGATTCCCTGTATTCGATAACGAATCTTGTTTTACAGGTTGTAATTGAAATGATATTTGTATGAATTTATTTTTTGTCATTTAGATTTATAGCAAATAGAATAAATACTGAACGACGTAATTCCACAGCCTAACCACACACACTATGTAGAAAGTACGTCGTGCACGATACGCTAATTCATCGTCAGTCGCTTACAAATCATTATAAAATCAATGGTCATCGTACTCATTGCCTTTCTCTCACCCAAGTAGCACCTGGGCACGTGAGTGAGATCCTGGCAATGAATAGGGAAGGGGTTAAACCTGAAAATACTAACTAAAAGACATATTAGTGCATCCAATTTGTATTTAACGGGCTAATCTTCCTTTATTTTTCATTTTCGAACTTTATCTCTATTACTATCACTGAATAGCCTAGCTTATTAATTTAATAATTTACCGAAATACTAATAGTGAATTTATTTATAGAAAACAGCACAAATAAGATCAATGCACTATAATGATTCGTTCAAATAATTGACTCTATAAACTATCGAGATTTCATTACAAAAGAGACAAATTGACAATGAATAAGAAATTTATTTAATAATTGACTCAAGGTAGATATTATTGCAAACAACCTCAGACAATCTCTTCGTCAAAGCACATTTTCAAAAGCGCGAAAGCAGTGTTCAGAACTTATTGCTTTGATTCCAAAATTTGCCTGTCGCGAAATTTCCACTTGCACATTCAATGCATTTTTGTACGGCAGGACTGAACTTTACTGTCTCTATATGTATATTTTAAATTAATACTCAAATTCAAAAATGAATGGCAAACAATTAAATCCATCGTAATGCAATATTGCAGATATAACGAAGCACTCGTCGCGTTTTATTTTGAGAATTTTCCGCTTCATAAATGTTATTAGCAAATTAGCGTTGCGAAACAAGAATATTCAGTTCCATTCTCGGCTTGTTGATCGGGTTTATATAGAGTGAAACACGATCGAATTTTAGTAGCCCTTCTGGCTACTGCTATGTTCTTTTTCAGCGCCCATTATTAGTGTGCTCCTTATTACTACGTATATTACTGAAAATACTGCTATAAGACATATTCCTTTGTCAGCGTTAACGTTACCATGACTGCTAAAATACAGAACTTTATTACGAATGTAATATATTTACATGTATGAAATTCTGAGCGATTTCATGCGCAACAAAATATTATAATGAAATATCTTAATGTTGCTATGAAGGCTTGAAATATTTTTTAAAATTTAATTCATTGCTATTGGAATTAGTGCTGGTGATTGTTCGTTCTTAGAATCATAACTTTTAGAATTTTTTCGACCGCAGTATTATCAATTTTTTAACAGTAATGTAGAATTTTATAAATATTCCAATTTTATTTGCATGAAACAAAAGTTCATTCACGATCATCGTTCACTTGTAACAAAAATTCTGAACAAAATGATTTATACGCATATCTTTCGGTTACCTACTTTGCAAGTCACTATGTTGTTGTAGGAAATAACAGATACTGTTAAAAGTTAAAAGACAAAGCAAGTGATTTTATAATAATCGGGGTTTCTCTCATCGTAGTTATTTCAAATGAAATTTTCAAGTTTTAATTCAGTTTAAATTCAATTACTTAAAATTCTTGTTTTCAACGTAACCCTAGTTTCGATTAAAAAGATACAAATGATTCTCTATTTTTGCTAAAATTTAATCAAGAATAATTTGATCTATAATTGACCATTATTAGCAGTTTATTTTTCACGTATAAAATGTTCTCGTTTTAAAGATGCCTGTTTTTTCATATATCAAGTCCAGTAAATGAGTCTGTTTCAGATTTATCAATTTACAGAAAAAATATTTTAGTTACATATATGAACATTTCATAGCATATTAAATACGTATGCTAGATACCCAAATGATTTTTCTTTCATTGCCTGATTGTTCAGGCTTCTTCCTGTCTTCCCATTTTTAAAAGAAGCATATTGCGATCACGTTGGAGTATATAACTTTTCGATATCTTCATAAGTTTAGTACAACGAGTCGTATGCCTCTTTTGCAAAACTAAATTGTATACGTAGTGTCAATAGTTTCATTTCCCATCTCTCGTTCCAAGTTGGATAAATGTGTCTTTGATACCGAATGCTCCCAGTAGGGTTGCGAATTATTGTACGATATTTATACTGATCGATGTAATCGTTGTGTGGGAGATAGATATTGCGTTATGTATGTTTTGTTCTACGTTTGTAAAGATTCATGTAAGTGCTGCGTCGGAGATATGTGTTTCGCAGTTAAGCTACGAAACAACTATTTCTTTACGCAGGCCCATGGTCAAGTAGAGTCAGAACTCGGCATTCTGCCAATAGGTTGAATGTCGAGATCAATGTGTAATGTTAAATAACCCATGGGCGGGTCTCTTGCGTAGTCCTGGTAATTGGCATCGTTTTCCAAAAATTAATCAGTTGATTAATCTTTGGAACTACACACCAGCTAAGAACTACACACCAGTCCGGTTTGGATCTCCAAATGCCGCGAACAGAATTTTGGATGATCTAGACTGGACTGCCACGTTGGACATCGTTGGACAACGTGGGACTCCGTTTTGTTCTCAAGGTTTTCAAATTTTTTGTTCTCAATCTTTTATATTAGAGTTCCAATTTACATACTTATTCGAGTTTAGTCTTTATTATTGTTAAAGTTTCAAGTTTGTTGTTATGTATTAACGATTTTAATGATATCTTATGTTTTGTTATAGATATATCGCTGCTTCAACTTCTTCATCTTCTTTAGGAATGTCTTAACAGTGGCTCAAAAGCCTAGAATTTAAGTATTTTTACGTATCGTACTTCAGTTATGTCTATTCTGTATATTTTTCTTTGATCACTATCAATTAAGAAATTTGATTGAAGATTTGGGCGGTTAGCATTTTCTGAGGTTATTCTTTCATTAAAATAAAATAAGTGTTAAAGTCTTAATACCAAATTATGAAACAAATGACTAACATATTTCAGAAATTATTAGATTCTTAATTTTTAGATTTTAAACTTTCATATTAGAGTTTCAGTTTTTATACTTATCAAAATTTCTTAAAATTTCAATCTTTATCATTACTAAAATTCACTCATTGTTACGTCGCGTGAAAAGGTCCGCGCCACGTACCTTAATGTCTGACCGTCAAGGCCCAAACGTCGTTAGAGAAACTCTCAATAAACCTAAGACCCACCATAAACCGAGTCTCATTAGCTTGCAGGAACTTTGAATCCTGCAAGTATTTTGGGTTTATAGCTGGTACTTAAACAAGTCATTAAGTCTATTGAGCGTGCTTAAAGATTACGGAGAAAGCTGGTAGTTATAACGAGAAAAGCTGGTAATTATATGATAGAGAAAACCAGGCATTTATAGAATAGAAATGTCTGGATTTTCATGTCATTCAGTCATGCCGATGGGATGCTTACATCTCTCATCTTCAAGCGTTAACGTCTTAGCCAATGGGTAGCGCGGATCCTTGTCCTCACCTTTCCTAAAGAAAAGTATGAACAACGAATCAGCTTCCTTCGTTCAAATGGAACGCCCATACCGAGCTTTCCTCCGTAATCACATCAGAACGAATATCAGAGTTTTCTATAGTTCCGACGAAGAGTTTCTCTAGCCCCGACGGAGAGTTCCTACGGCTCTCACGGTGCCTAGAGTTCCCATAGCTCTCACAGTCAGTCTGTTCAAGTCAGTGCGGGTCAGTCAATTCAAGTCACTCAAATCACACAGTCGAAGTCAAGGAGTCGACGTCTATTCATTCGGTCATTCGGTTGATTCTGTTGATTCGATTCAGTCAAGGTCGGATCTGATCAATCGCTACGTCTACTACGACACGAGAGCCTTTATCTATCAGATTGGCAGTCAGAATCTGAGCAAGATCAAGGCAATCCTCATACTCAGCGACGTTACTATTGTGTGTGATTAGACGAAGTTGTTGAAGAAAATATTTAATCATAACCCTACAAATCACGGAGTTATATTAATTCAACCACCCCTATTATCTTAACGGAAATCAGGGGATCGATCTACTCGCGGCGTCGATCATTATAATCGTAACGGGAATTTACGACTCCCGTTGACGTGTTTCCTCGCGATTGCGTAACTCATCGCTTAGTTTATGTATGTTCGTTTTAGGATGCAATCCTCTTATGACGATTTTATAGCTCCTTTCAGTTTTTAGCTGATACGTGTGGTAAATAGCATTTTTTTCTTTTAATGCTTTTATAACTTTCCTAAATGTTTCTGAGGTGTTTGTTTGAATTTTTACTTGTTTCAGTTCTGTTTGCTTTATTGTGTAGTTGTTTTTCTCGTCTAGATTATTTAGTAGATCGATGAGCGGGTCTATTATTTGGGCCTCAACAAAAATTGGTGGTGGTTTTGTAATATGATTTGTTTGGATTGTGGTTTTATTTATGGGGTCAGCGTCTGTTTCTTCTGTTAGTGAGCTGAAGGAGTTGCTTAATGGTAATTCTTGCAGCCATCGCTGCTTTTCTGTAGCTGGATTTCCTATGGCACTTATGTCTGTAGTTGTTTTGCGTTTTTTGCTAGCCTTCGCTAGCTTCCAGCTTTCGTCCTGATAGTATCTTTCATAACCTGGATTGCTCCCTTCCTGTCCCCGCTGTTCTTTTGTTTCTTCTGTATCCGTGTTAATTTGTTTGTTTCTTATATAATATGTTTCTCCCTTTGTTGCTATGTTTATTGTTGGAATCTGCATTGCTCTTTTATTTCCTCCTCACTATCACTTTGCAGCACTATTACTTTGAAGCACTTTTTCCCTATTCACTTATACTTGGAGAGCACGACCGTCTAAACACGTCCGTCCTCCTCGGCTGCCCGAGCAGGAGTGATGTTGCAGAGGTGGTTGGAGAATTCTTCAGCTTGTTCTTCGTTGCTTCTTGTCCATGTGTTATCTGCTTTTCTGATTGCCGGGACGGGTATTATTGGCTTCCTTATTTTTTTCGTGGCTTTCCATAATGAATAGTTGGTGTTCTTGTGTGTGGAGAGTGTCTCTATGAACTTTGCGAATTCGTTATCGTTGTGCTCCTTTATTTTGTTTTTTATTTCCTTTATAAGTTTGTTTAAGTGTTTTTTGTTTTCTCGGGTTCTGTATTTTTGCCATTTTGCTTTTGCTTTTCTTTTTTCTCTGATTTTGTCGAGTATTTCTTGCGGGATTGTTATTGTTTGTCTGCTGGTTGATTCGGGTGTAGTGGTTGTCCTTGCTGCTTCTTGAATAGTTGCTGTCAATGTTGCTACTGCCTGTTCTATGTGTTCAGGAGTTTTCAACGGGATGTTGCAGTTTATTTTGCTTTCTATTATTTCTTTGAAAGTTTGCCATTTGGTGGTTTTATTGCATAGTGTTTCTGGTTTGCTATAGTGTATTGGTTTGTTTCTGTATTCAATTATTATGGGTGTATGATCGGAGCTGAGCTCGAGGTTTGGTGTTATTTTTAGTTTATTTGTGTTTAGTCCCCTTGTAACTGCAAAGTCCAGAAGATCTGGTTTTTTGTTCAGGTCAGTCGGCCAATGTGTCGGTGCTCCTGTGAATAACATATTGAGGTTATTATTTCTAATGTATTTTTCCAGTGTTCTGCCTCGAGGTGTAATGTTTCTTGACCCCCATAGCGTGTGCTTTGAGTTGTAGTCTCCCGCTGCGATGTACTTGTCCCCTAGGTCTTGGAAGTATTCTTCCCACATTTGTGTTGTTATTTTGTGTCGCGGAGGCACATATACTGCTGACAACTGGAAGTAGTTGCTGCTAGTTTGAACTGTAACAGTGGTTGCTTGTAAATATTCTTTGTTAACTTGGCTGTGTAGATAATGCTTGATATCGTTTCTGACTATCACTGCTGTCCCTCCGTGAGCTTTTCCTGAGGGGTGTTTGGTATCATATATGGTGTAGTATGGTATTTTGAAGCTGGCACGTATGGAACATGGAACGTATTTGGCTTTGCCCATCGATCTTTTTAATTCCGCGGTCGTGGTCGCGAGTAGGTTTCGACACGAACGTTTATTTATTGCTCGAGCATGTACATGCGAACGGACAACGATCGCTATGATCATTGTTCATGTGCGCTTGGTTCAGCTTGCGCGATTTACATTTTTATTTCACCTTTGTAAGTTATTTTTTAGTTTGCGATTTAGAAAGTCTCGAGCCTAGATATAAGTTACAGCGGGCATCGCGTAACTGCACTCAGGCAACAAACTGCCACTCAGGAGGACAACTACGTCATCCTCGTTACTACTTTTTCACTGTGCTGGCCTTTAGTATTTGTAGTAGTATTTGTTTCTGATTTGCCTGTCAGTTGACGTACATGTCGGCCCATCGCCATGTTGGGCTAATCGCGGTCTTTGAATTAGCGTTGCGAGTGATTAATTACGGTTTGAGCTAGAGTTACAAATCCAAATTTCGCGTTGCCAATTAGAATTGCGAAACCAAATTTCGCGTTGGTAATTAGAGTTGCGAAACCACATTTCGCGTTGCCACTTAGAGTTGCGAATCTAAATATCGCGTTATTAGTTAGAGTTTTGAAAAAGTACTCATTTCGGTTTGGGATAGTGTTACGATTGAAAGACGCGTTTGCTTTTGTTTTGTAAGATATCGCGATTGTACTTAGTGTTTTCTCTCTTGAATAATTATCAGAATTTATTAAAGAGTAAAATTTGAATTTATCAAGTTTCGTTTTATTTTAAATTGAATTGAAATTACATTAATTTTGAATTAATTTCATAGCGTTGCAACTTGAATATTAACTTTGTGTTTCTCCTAATGTTTCCCCTAAGAATTGGCGTTGCGATATATTTCGCCGGTATTGTTTTAGTAATTTTTCGATTAGCGTTACGTTGACGAATGCTCGCGTTCTTATACGTAGTGTTGCGTCTATGGAATGCCCAAACTTCTTCCACTAGAATTGTGGAAATCTGTTCCTATTCTTGGGTCATCTAATGCAGCTAAGATAGTTGCAAAAAGGTGGCCGAGCATCAGCAGCTTGTACGTAATATAGCTGCACTACGACATCTCGATATTAGCGTTGCGTATGTCGAAGCTTGAGTGTACAGAGTAGTATTTATTTAGTGTTGCGTCAATGATTGATGATTAAAACATCCTAGTGCGGTGTATGCTTCCGCGAATTTTTCATTTTTCCTTATTTTTTTTTTTCTTTTTTTTTACCAATAGCAAATTAAATAGTGCTGGAAATATTATAAAGCACTCCCCACGATTTATTTTGAGAAATTTCTGTTTTATAATTATAGATTTAATAAATTAGCGTTGCGAAATAGAAAAATGTTCCACTCGCGGTTTGTTCTGGATTTTATCCAGTGTATCGCCTTTCTGGCTATTGGACCTTTTTCTTTTTTAGCATCCCTCTGCACGTTCGTTAATGGAAATACTGTTGAACATCTGCTCGATATTGACGAATGTTTTTAATTTGAGGTTGCATTACTTAAAGTTATTATAGATGATTTTATTTCATAATTACAAAACGTACAAAACATACATGTAACATGTATATTGCATTTCAAAAAAGATTGAAAGCTGATATATCAATATATTAGAACTATACGATATAAAAATTTTCTACTAAATGAAAAGAAAGTGGGGAAATAACGATAATGAAGTTAATGACATTTTGTAGTTTATTAATTTATTTGAAACATATCGTTATATCATTAACATATTATTTCATTATTTTATGGTATTAACAGTGATCGTTTGTTATTAGAGTTATACTTTCCTCGTTCATAGTACTTTCGATTAATTAACACAAAGTAATTTTGTAGATGTTCCAATTTGCTGTGTATAAATCAATGTTTCTTCGCGATCATCGTTTATATCCAAGAATCTTGCACAGAAAACGTTGTGCGAATGTAATTCGACGTGATTTCGACTCTTCGCGTTGACAATAAAGATCATTTGGCCTTTCCAAAAAGTTAAAAGAAAAGTTCCAAGTTAAAATAAGATGTAGTAGAGTTCGGGTTCTTATAAAGTATCCTTCTCGGTAATTTGTGCGAAAATTATATAATGAAATAGAGATTATACGGAGAATGTCATATCTGACAATTAAAATTGCACACATACACACACAGTCATTGAAATGAAAAAAACGAACATATTATAATTGTCGGAAATTTTTAATGCAATGAACAAAAGTTAAACTCATTTTATAAAAAGAAAGTATAGATGTATCATTAAATAATTCGATACAGCAAATTTTGACTTTAACCGATTGTTTTCTCATCTTCATATTTAAAATAAATTTTCCAATTTATAAATAAAGTCTAAATTGAAATATTTAATTTCAAACTGAAATTCAAGTTGCTTTAAATTTGCACAATTCTGATTAATATGATAATATGGTGGATATGTAAGAGAATACTATGATTTATTTTTATAATTTCATCGTTTTTTATGTCTAAAACTTTCTCTCTTCATCTTTCACTTTTTTTTTCTATTATATGTACTAATAAAATAAATAAGTTTGTCATAGATTTATTAACTTCGAGGAAGTACACTTATATACATAAACAGCATTTCAAATTATAAGTATTACATCAAAGATACATGAATGGACAGTGGAATTTGGAGTATGGGTTGAAAAGTATAAATGAAATACGAATTGAAGAGATATGTTTAAATGAAAAGAGCAGAAAATCACGATGCAGCTTTTCTTGTAAAATTCTTGTAAAATTCTACTAAACCTTATCCCATCGGAGAACCAACGAAAGAGGACAATGTTCTGTATCTTGTATCCCGTACAATGTTCTACACATATAATATCCCATCCCTTTTCTTTTTAATATTTAGATTTTTATATGAGTAGGGTTCTTAAACGGGATTAGGTTTTTATAAATTAATATTAAATGTTGTTAATTAATATTAAATGTTGTTAATTAATGGTTTAATTGTTATAAATTAATAGTCTTAATTTGTCTGTATTTATATATATGTAAACTCCCTAGAGTTCATGTAGGATAGGGATTCTTTTTGTTTTACGGGTAGCACGACAGGCTGTGCTTCACGGGCAGATCGATCTTCTTTTGTTTTATGGACGACCATTTTAAGAAGCACGTTTTTCCCGAACGAACGGACAGAGAGTTACATTAGAGACAGACAAGGGTACAGAATAGTTATTTAAGATTTTAAAGACTGAAGAAGAAAGATCGGTAGCTCAGGACGTTGAAAATCGATTCTCGATTTTCAGGTAAACATTGCACTAAAGACTTGTTATTTCCCTTTCAGATAATTATTGTTATCTATTGTTATAGACGCATACTAATTGTTGTTTATTTTTGTATTTTATTATTTACTTCATAATAAAAACTCGATTTTCACACTACAGAATCGAACCCTGAATTATCCCCTAAATTACGATCTTACAAATCGATTTTCACTACGCCATGCCGTTAGAAGTGAAGCTACGTATTGTCATGAACGAGAACGCAAGGGGGGACAAAATAGAATGCATAGAATCCATAAGAAAGCCAGAAGATGAAGTATGTTATGTCTTTCCTCCAGAATATCAAGCAAGAGATCATCATCCGCGGTTTATCGATAGTGAAGAAAGCCGCAAACAGCTTAACCAAGGTAGGCCATTACAGAAACATTGCAGTCACGAGCAGCGTCATACATCGATACAAGTTTAAACTCCGTGTTTCGAGATATTTACTTAGAAGAATCGGAGATCATCCCCACAAGGAAAATAAAGACCGAAACCGAAAAGCCCAATCTTCAAATAGAAACATTATTAGAGATCTTCCGGAAACAAAACATGCATGAGAGGGAAGGCACGGACTTTGCCATAAAACAATTTGATGGAACACAAAAAGCCACAGATTGGATATTAGAGTATGAAACGGAATGCGAAAAATATGAGATCCAAAACGACGAAAAAAGGATCAAGAATTTGAAGAAATATTTGGGAAAAACAGCATCAGAATGGTACCAGACAAATCTGCCGAAGGATGAAGAATACAATTGGGAAAATTGGAAGGCGGCATTTCTAAAAGCTTTTAGCAATAAAGGTTGGTCTGCAGTACGATACGCCTATAACTTTAAATATATTTCAGGTTCAATCACTGAATATGCCATAAAAAAGGAACAATTAATATTGGAAGTAAGGAGGAAGACCTCCAAAGAGACAAGGATAAATCTAATTGTTATTGGATTACTCATACACATTCAAGATAAAATTGATAAAGAAGCGGTACAATCAACAAATGACTTAATTGGACTCTTGGGGCAATATGAAGACCAGACGAAAGGATGAAAAACACAAGAGAATAATGCAAGATTGGACAGAAAGCCAGAGCCACCACCCAAGAAACAACCGTGTGTGATTTGTGAAGCACTGAATTTCCCAGGCAGATTTCACCCAACACAAGTATGCAGAAACAGAAATGGAAATGCTCAGAGGAACCAAAAGCAGGTAAATTCATTAGAAGCACAGAAAGTAAAGAAGCAATAACACCAGATGAGAATGGAAAAAACTAAAACGCCCGGGGAAGTATGAATCACTGATAAAGCTCAGAGTTAGAATCAACGACCAGAAAGAGGTTGAAGGCGTCTACGATACTGGAGCCAATGCAAGCTACATTAACCAAAGAATCATTGACCAAATAAAGGCAGATATAATAAAAGACAAGAGTATGTTTAAGACTATCAGTGGGAAGGATTTCACGAATAGCCGGGCGAAACTTAGAATGAAAATTAATAAAATAGAGAAAGAAATAAATGTTTATATAGTGTGCAATGATAACTTCACATATGATCTCATCTTAGGGCTGGACGCCATAAGAGAGTTCAAGTTTAAGCAAGATGAGAATTTGAGAGTTAGTCAGAAAGTAGACGACAAAGAAGAAATAATATTTAATAGAAAAGAAGAAAGAAGAAATAATCAGAGAAGAAAGATAAACGTTACAGAATACAAGAAGATGGACAACCTAGGACATCTAAATAACCTACAAAAAAAAGAGGTAAGCCAGCTTATAGAGAAATATAAAGACATATTTGCCAAACACAAATTCTATGTGGGAACTAGGAAATCACAAAAGGCTTCCATTAAGCTAACCGAAAACAAATACATATCAAAGAAACCATACAGATGTAGCATTCCAGATCAGAAAGAAATAGAATTCCAGATTACGAAATTACTAGAATACGATCTCATAGAGGAATCAAGTTCACCATTCGCAGCACCGGTGACACTAGCTTTTAAAAAAGAGTCGAATCATAGAGATAGACTGTGTATTGATTTCCGAGAGATAAACGAAATTGTAGTTCCGGAATCGCAACCGTTCCCAAGAATCGAAGATATCATAGTCAAAGCGGGAAATTGCCATTTCTTCTCAACGTTTGACATTAATTCAGCGTTTTGGTCAATTCCAATAAAAAAAGAGGACCGAGAGAAGACAGCCTTCATAACACAAAATGGACACTGGCAATGGAAATGTTTACCGTTCGGACTAAAAATCTCTCCTGCTATTTTCCAACGGGTGCTGGCAAATACTCTTAGAAGGAACGGATTAGCAGAATTTTGCATTAACTACATCGACGACATCCTAGTCTTCTCCGAAACGTTTGATCAACATATCAAACACATAGAGCAGTTGATGAAGGTCATAAGGAAAGAAGGCTTCCGATTAAAATTGGCCAAATGTAAATTCGCAGAGAACTCAGTAAAATACCTAGGCTACATTATCGAGAAAGACGGTGTGAGACAAGGAAAAGATAGCCTAAAAGCGATACGTGAATTTGAACGTCCAAGAAATAAGAAGAATGTGAGACAATTACTCGGAAAAATAAATTTTTATTATAAATTCATAGAAGACGCGTGCAAACTCTTGGAACCACTACACAAATTATTAAGAAAAAACACAGAATTTATTTGGAATGAAGAATGCGAAAAATCATTTCAAAAGATTAAAGAATACCTCTGTTCAGGCCTGATCCTTTCAATATACGACCATAACAAAGAAGTATTCATTTACACAGATGCAAGTGGAGAGGGCTTAGGAGCAGTTTTAAAGCAACCTCGAGACAACGGGATGTTACACCCGGTCGCGTACTTTTCAAGAAAATTGAAACCAACAGAGGCAAAGAGAAAAGCAATCCACCTTGTATGTCTTGCTATTAAAGAGGCGATTCAATACTGGCAACATTGGTTAATTGGTAGATATTTCACTGTCCTTTCAGATCATAAACCATTGGAATCAATGAGAATCAAGGCAAGAACCGATGAAACCTTAGGAGACCTGATGCACTACTTGTCGCAGTACGACTTCAAGATCATCTATGCTCCAGGAAAACATAACATAGAGGCAGACGCACTATCCAGGAACCCCGTCTTAGAAAGCTTTGAGAATGAAGAAGATGTTTTGAAAGTAGCAAATATTATAAAAAAACAAGACATAATCCAAGACCAAGAAGAAAACAGAGAAAATATTAAAAATACGAAAGACCTTATAAAAAAAATCAGATTTTTTTTTAAATATTAAAGGACGCCAATGTATATTCGTCTCACAAGAGTTTGGTGAACATATCATAAGGAAGGTTCATGATTTCTTTGGTCACATTGGAAGAAACCATATACTGAAGAAAATCCGACCCTTTTATTATTTAAAAAAGATGGACCGAATTGTCGACAAATTCTGCAAACATTGCGAAATCTGCATCAAGAATAAAAGCAGAACGAGAAGACCGATCGGGTTTATGTCGAAACTAGGACCAGCTAGGAAACCGTTTGAAATAATGTCATTCGATACGGTCGGAGGTTTTTCCAATAACAACTCACCAAAGAAATACATGCACATACTCATCGATCATTTTTCAAGGGCTGTTTTTATGTCCACATCGAAAACACAACGCTTAGAAGATATCATAAAACTTATAGACTCGACAGGAGAAACTGATTTCATAAAAATTATCCTTGCAGACCGATACCCAGTAATGACATCCAAAGAAATTCAAGAGTATGCGAGAAAAAGGAACATTAAATTAATTTTCACTTCGACAGACTGCCCATCCTCCAATGGACTGAACGAAAGGGTAAATCAAACGTTAGTAAACAGGATCAGATGTAAGATCAATTCAGACAAAAATAAGAGAAACTGGACAAAAATCGCAGAAGAAAGCGTAGAAGAATACAATAACACCAGACACAGTGTAACGGGATTTGCCCCAAATCATTTACTGTATGGAAAAATGATTGAAATCGTCCCTAAGGAAATAATGGAAAATAAGATAAACTTAAAAAGAGACAGAGAAGAAGCATTCAAAAACTCGACAAGAAATTTCGAAATTAACAAACAAAAATACGATAAAAAAAGAAGAGAACACGAATTTAAAATCGGTGATATGGTCTTCAGCCACAGCGGAAACAAAATGAATAGAAATAAGCTGGAAGAAATTAGGAAAGGACCTTTCAAAATTCTAAGAAGGATTTCAAACTCCATATATGAAGTGGATAACGGTAATCGGAGATCTGAAGGGAATTTCTTCCACTCGAGTAAGCTAACCCCTACAGAGAAGACGATTAGCGATGTAATTGTCAACACGAGGAGGGGAGGTGTAAACTCCCTAAAGTTCATGTAGGATAGGGATTCTTTTTGTTTTACGGGTAGCACGACAGGCTGTGTTTCACGGGCAGACCGATCTTCTTTTGTTTTACGGACGACCATTTTAAGAAGCACGTTTTTCCCGAACGGACGGACAGAGAGTTACATTAGAGACAGACAAAGCTACAGAATAGTTATTAAAGATTTTAAAGACTGAAGAAGAAAGATCGGTAGCTCAGGACGTTGAAAATCGATTCTCGATTTTCAGATAAACATTGCACTAAAGACTTGTTATTTCCCGTTTAGATAATTATTGTTATTTATTGTTATAGACGCATACTAATTGTTGTTTATTTTTGTATTTTATTATTTACTTCTTAATAAAAACTCGATTTTCAGACTACAGAATCGATCCCTGAATTATCCCCAGATTACGATCTTGCATATATGTCGAGTTATCGTTAGGATTTCGAGCGCGTGACGATTCTTCGTTAGAATTTGCCATCGTGATGTTCAATAAAGGTTGTATTTACATAAATTAATATTTTAATTAATATATTATGAATATATATATTATTATATATATATTTTTTTCTTTACAAAGTTTGATAAATAATTAGTTTAACGGTTAACTAGAATAACAAACAATAAGTATAACGAATGCTTTTGACAATATTCTTGGGTTCTGTAACGAATCCACGGTAAACGGGAAACTTTTCGTACGTTTTAATATGTTTTTGATAGCACGCTGACACGTTTGCTCAGGCACAGGGTTTCTCTAAGACTAACCCCAAGACGATGACAGTAAACTCTCCAAGGAGATTGCAAAATAAAAGACAGATACAGTTACATATGTCAAATACATGTCGATCGGGAATATGAACAAATTCCCAAGCGCCGTAACTAGGCAGTTCCACATAAACCAGCATTGCTCCTGATCAAGACTTGATTGTTTATACAGCGTATCCCTCAACACCGGTACCTCCTCTGTAAGACATTTCGTTCATCCCGTGACCGTGGCTACGTTCAGCGACCAGTTATATCACCTCGAGCCCAAGTATTGGGGAATCTTCCAAAAGAAAGGCCCGATGTCCCTACATCTCCGACATATATATATATACATATATATGTGTATATATATATACATATATATGTCGGAGATGTAGGGACATCGGGCCTTTCTTTATATATATATGTCTGTAGACGGTTTGCTGATATAAAAGATCAAATTTAGTAATTTTTTCATTTTTATTTCAAATTGACACATTCAACAAATTATAACATAACAATTATAATTATAACATAATTAACATTAATTAAATAACAATTATAACATAACAATAACCATTTTTATAATTTTAATAATTTTTACAAGCTAAAACTAAATTCACACTTTTGTGGTACTAGTTTTGATCTAGAACTGTTGCTAGTTTATATCAACTGCCAGTTTAGGATAAAAATAATTGTACTATTATAGCCAAACACGAAATTAACCAGTGATCAAGAATAATTACCCATCTCGAAAGGAAAAGAATTTATATAACATTTCAATTTATAATATTTACGGATTCCTCAGAATGTTTTTACTAGATTTGTAATTTTTAGGGCTTATGATATTTGTAACAGGTTATAAATTTTCTTAACCTAATTTTGGATATGCACCATTGTCCATTGTTAAAGTATTGTTTTAGTTCAATTATTAATTGAATTACTTATATTGTTTTATTCTGTAATTTGTATTTAGTATACTATAGAAGAGAGTTCCATTTGTTTGAACCTGTCGTGCGACAAATACTTACATCTTTAACATGTACTTACGATTTCTCGTTCATATAATAGTTGTCACGTCTAGATGGGTGAAGCCACCGACGCAGAAGTTTATTTAGAGCACTAACTAAAGTTTTGTTCGAATAATCGAAGCGCGTTCAAAAGCTATGGTTCAAACGGACTTATAATCACAATTATCGAACTGAGGCGTTATAATTTGTAGAGCGCGTGAAAAACATTCTGACTTTTCTCGAGGTCGATATGTCAAGGAGTCCAATTTAATATCACGTCTATCTTATCCTTACTCAATGCCAATATCTCGCCTGATAATTATCCTATAAATCGAGAGTCGGTAAAAGTAACAGCAGGTAACGTTACCATCTACTGGATAAAAAAGCGATCATGTTACCTACCGCAGTACAAAATCGATTGTAATCGATGTTGACTGATAATTGATTAGCAAAAAATGTATAATTTTCGACTTTTCCTTATTTACTTATGAAAAAATTAAAGCTCGTCTAAAAACATAATAGTGCAATACTTGAATAAATTAATAGCGGAAAATATACATATTTGACGACTTTTTATTATGATCTTGCTACAGCTTCTCTATATACAAAGGTCAATCTATGCATCTACAAGAACGAATAATAGATGTTTAATAAAAATTAAGTAAAAAATTCGTACACTTCACTACGAATACCGATTACATTACGGAGATCAACAATCGTACAATATGAATCAACATTTAGCAACGTCAAATAACGTTATATCATTACCGCTACAAAGAAATCGATCTAACTCCAACGTAGGAGAGGGAATATTTGCATCGAATTACGCAATTTGGTAATTTCCACTTATAAATAAAGTACGAACTCTCCATCGTTGCCAAATATTAACCGTACGTCTATTGCACTATATATGTCTGTATAGTTTGTTTTAACTATAAGTTTTCATTACGGTATACGCATAATAGTCTAGAGTTTTATTGTATAATCGTCAGAGCTTAACCAGATATATTCTCTCTTTCATTTATTCATACATACGTAGCGCCTTATATTTTAAGTTTGCTGAGAGCAAAATAGGAACTGTTATCGCCTGATGTACCTGATTCGTCCGTTAAAATATTCTCACGATCGTCCTCACGATCTATAAGAAAATATGTAACCAATTATACATCGCCTCGATAGATGAATTTAGATCCCCAAAGTAGAACTCGCAATTTTCCTTTCGTTCGTACTCTAGATTTATCTTGCAAGATAAATATCTCCGAGAATCCAAAATTACCTCCCGTAAAAGGGAAATGTTTATCTAATATTTAATCCTACATTCTTTCTTCTTCCAATGATGATTATCCCATAACTGTTAAGATGGAATCTATGAAACCTTAGAAGTGTTCATTTTAACGATTTACTGGTGTATATATAAATACGCAATAGCAACTTTTATAAATTACTGGACATTTCCGTATACGAGATAAAATGACATACCAGTTGCAAGTTGGTGTAAAAATTGCTTGATTATAATGTCTAAACGTTAAAAGAAAAAAGAGAAAAAAAGATGTGAAAGAAAAATTTGTTTGATCGATTACTGGACGAATTCGTGGTGCAGTTTGCGTACAAACAGGCCGCAAGAAGGCACCAAGCTACGCAACGCACGAGTTTTCGTATCTTCCAAGACGAAGCGCGTAAGGAAGGACCCGACCATTTTGATAAAAGGCTTCCGATGAAAGTACACGTCGCGACGGTTCGTTACAGAAACGTCTCGTTAAGGTAACGAGGTATCCATGAAACACCGTGCTTGAGAAAAATTGCCTGGACCTTTTTCTCGCGAGACGACGCGCTTGCAATTCACGATGATTCGTTTCAACGAGGAGGAAACCCGCTCTGCGTGAAATACGCGACGTCGAATCGATGGGAACGTCGCGCGCATCCGTATTAAAGCGGACCTTTTCTCTCTTCGAATCCGAGCATCGAGTCCGTAAATTCGTGTTCCTCTTCGATAGCCACGCTTTAAAACGACATTTCCCTCGGGCCAGACGTTGTCACTTTCGATCGATTATACATGAATCGAAAAATCCGTTGAAACGAAAGTTGATGGAGCAAGTAAATCATAGTTTACTGTAGAGATTTCTGTTAACTTTTACGTACCAGCATTAATTTTTCCTTTCCATAGAACAAAACGATAATTATTTCTTCATTCTTCTTCGGAGGTTCAAGTATGCGACCATCGAATTGTCCCAAAAAAAGGTCTCGTACACTCAGGAATATTCGTTCCCAGTAATGTTCGAATCGAAGAAAAACTAAACACAGATGTACAATTTATTTTTCGAATAACTAGACAAGTTTCTTTTATCTCCAATCTTTTTATCTTCCTTATTTCGATCTGTCTCTAATAATGTTTCTAAAAAATGAGAAGTGTGTTAGAAGCTTTGATTAATGCAAAGAAATCCGTGAAATATCTACAGTACGATCCCAACAACAAGTCAATATATCCTTCTCATTTCGCGTAACGACCGCAACGAAAGAGCAGCGATAAAAGGTAAAGTGCACAACTCGTAATCGTAATCATGGTGGACGAATCATTTCGATTTTACGATCTATACTTTTACGATCTACCAAAGCCTCTACGGTCGTCACGGTTAATCTCGCGATCAAACTGGACACGCATATCTTCGACGCGATTAACTTGAACGTTACGCAAGAAATCTCGTTAGAGCTACGTACGTTCCACATAAAAGCGAGCATTCTATCACTATCTCGATTCTCTTCCTCTTTTAAACACGATGCACGGTTTCACGCTCGCCAATGTATTTAGAGGCAATTTCCGGTTCGGTCCATTATTTCTGGATGCGGGCAGTCTCGATAAATAATATACGGCGATAAAAACGGATGGACCGCGTAAATCGCCCAAATATAAAATTCGTATCCTTTCGAATATATCTTTTTCGTTTCTCTAATTTCTTCCGTTTCGTGTGAATTCTCGCTGGATATTTCTTCCTTGTCTTTTTTTCTCTTTTTCTTTCTTTTTTTTTTTTTTTTTTGTTTTCTGTTCATTGGTACAGATCTGTTTCGATACTAGGAAACATGGTTTGCTGCAAACACGTTTGTTGGAAAATATCTGATCAAAAGTATCATTGGCCCTTCTATTCGCACAATCGTCCCTGTCTGTATACACATATAAATCTAGTTACGCGAGTAATTTTGTACTTTGACCGAGATTTCGACCGTGGTTCGATGGATCTCTGATTACACGCCACATCTGCGATGGCGAGGTCGACGTACGGCGTGATATTGAATTTAGAGTATAAACTGTAACAAAGTTTAACAAAAATTATAATAAAATAAGGTAAATAAGATAATTATTTAATTCTAAATTCCATATATTCTGTATGTCAAATTTTACTTTCACTCTTCGTAGTCTATACCGAGACACCGCTATTTTTCCATTAAGATCTTCGAAATAATTTCATCGTAAAGTAATTGAGTGTATCTGACTTACCGTGCCTCGGAAATCGACAAAATCAAATGGCTCGCTGGGATACTTACGCTCGAAACGAACGAGAACAGAAGGAACTGAAATAAATGGGCGTGAACTGAACCCAGCACTGTTTCTCTCCTTTCCAAACATATTTTATTGTAATCGTATTGGCAAGTTGGATGGCTTACATGCTAAGAATGGCAAAAAAATAAAACATAAAGAACATAAAATAGTAACGTTGCTACGTGCGTAATGAAGAAGGTAGACAAAAAGTGCAATAGGATTATATATGAAAAAAAAAGAAAATTCAGAAATTTAAAGGAGTGTAGGAAAAATGATTTGGATTAAAGGAACGGTTAATAGTAGATAAATAAACTGCGTGGTATTTACAAATCAAAAAGGAGGAAAATGGAAAAAGGCGTGAAACATAGAATTTAGGAAGAAAGGAAAATGGGAAAAGGTGAAAAATGTAGAATTTAGGAAGAAAGGAAAATAGGTTATTATCTGACATACTGGCTCGTTCACCTACAGCAAGACTGCCTCTCTCTGTCTCGATGGCGAGAAACGTGGGCAAATGATCGATCTAAAAAAAGAAAAAGGAAAATACGACAAAAGAGTAAAAACAAATCAAAGGGTATGAAGAAAAAGAACGCTAGTTTAAACGTAAGAAAAATGATTTCTATGCATGATTTCCTTTCTTTAATGTCCGCGAAACAACGCGAACTCATTTCCTCGATTCCCTGCCAGGAGACAGATGTACATCCTTTCCAATCACGATCTAGCGAAGCTAATAATAATGAAATGATAATGACAATGATAATAACATTAATATTAAATGACGGCAATAAAAAAAACGTAACATAACAATATTGAAGCACCTTAGTAATAGTTAACCGTAAAGTAAAGAACAAGATGGCGTTGTGCCTCGATGATGGGACCTATGATAATCAGACGATCTCTTCCTTTCTCTCTTACATTTTCCTCCTCTTAATTATTTTTATACTCTTTTTTTTTTCTTCCTCATAACGTCGAAATTCTTCGTCCTTACGGATATGCTCGAGATCTCGCAAACTTCTCTATCTCTCGGCACGTTCATTCGTTCTTTTTTCTCTTCTTTCTCTTCTTCTTATTTTCTTTATCCTCTCCACGATCAATATGTAAATTGCGTTGGTAGTTAGCGTTACGATAATGGGAAAATCGCGCCGGTAGCAAAGCGGCGATAACGATATAACAAGCAAATCGATAGTACGTTTCGCAGACAAAACACGTTGTGTCTTCACTGGCCCCCGTATACTCATCGTCCGAAATTAAGCGACGAAAAAGAGACACGATTTGTCCAGAGGAGAGTCTGACAAAAATCGTTTCATGGAAGTTATCTATAAAATTTAGAAACGATTACGATCCGATCTATGTAAAAATAATTTCACTAATAATTGCTTTGAGTCAACTATTTTCATCGTGACAATGAATTTCGGACGATGAGCATGTACCATTCTTTAGAAATTGTTGCCTTATAATTTACTAATATATTTTCTTGTTCTTTAAAGTGTCCTCCGTTCATGAAAAAAATCACGAAAAGAATCGTATGTAATGTTAAAAACGACGGTGTCAATCCGATTGAAATTACTTTACTTCCTTGTTTCGAAGACGTGAATTTGATCACGCCGTACGTCGATAATTGCACGCTCATTGGTTTCGCCACACGATCATGTTATCCTTTCCTCAGATCCGACGATGATTTACAAAATAAGTTAGGAGTTTATGGTTGTTTTTTCTTCTATCACTAGAAAGACTCTATTATATAATATATAATATAATAATTATATGCCTATGGTTACGTCGCGTCCCTGATTATGTTTTCTGTAAAATATCACGTACATAAGTATATTTTATATTTTTCCTCTCTTTCACCTCACTTTCTAATAATATATATAATTGTATGCGTATATAATAGGAGGCCATCCGAACGTATTTTCATATTCGATCCTCTCATTCACCCGCCTTTCACACCTTTTAAAATCTACATTCTCACCTGTCTTTCTCACGATGTACGTTGTGTATCACGTATTAACACATTCGCGCGAACAAAAAAGCATAGCAACATACCATCAT